>NC_136071.1:1027145317-1027745317 GCF_964261635.1 Lissotriton helveticus
TGGACTGATGCCCTCATATCCCGCTACAACACCCATCTATCCCGATAGACACAGTAAGATTGACAGGCGCTGCAATCACCTCAATAAAATAGCTCTGCAAGAGCTAAGGGATCCTCAGACGTTTGTCAAACCCCTAACATCCCTTACAAGGATCCTAAAACTATAAGTTACATCCTTTTAAATACATGATCCGTGATCAAACACAAATATGAGATTGAATGTCTGATTCAATCGAGAAACCCAGACCTGGTGTTTCTCACTGAAACCTGGTCAAACAATACGGCTTTTCCAGATTGGGCAATTGCTGTGCCAGCAGGTTACCTGGTAGCCCATATAGACAGGGCAGGTGCGAAGGGAGGCGGGATTGCGCTGATCTAGTGATCCCTCTATAAAGTGGGGACCGTATCAGAACCCCAGTTGGAAGCAGAGGCTATATCATTCAGTGTCAAAAGTAACAATGTTAAACTTTTCCCTGGCCTGCTTATCTATAGGCCTCCTGGTAAGAGAATTGACTTTACTAAGTCACTGCAGACTTTCCTAGAATCTTGCCTAGATACAGACATGTTTACAGTTCTAGGTGATTTCAGCTTCTATCTGGAAGCTAACAACGACACTGATACGGCATGCCTGATAGACAACATGGCCGGATATGGCCTGAGCCAGATTATTACGGAGCCAACACACAAAGCTGGCCACATGCTAGATGGAATTTTTACCAATAACACGCACATTGAAGTGAAGAGCGTACTACAAGTACCTTGGTCAGACCACTCTGCAGTGTATTTTAATGGCCAGATCATATCAACCAACAGTGGTCTAAGGACCAGTGCTCCCCAAGTAAAATCACGACCCTGGAAACTAATCCAAAAAAACGAGCTGATGGCGGTCTTGGAAAACAACACCTTAAATTTATCTGAATCTAACTTGGCAGCCAGTAACTATGAAAATTGGCTGAACCAGGCAGTAAATAAGCTAGCGCCCAAAAAAATCCAACACCAAAAGGAAACAACAAGCTTCGTCACCGTTGTTACTCAGCCAAGCTCAGACTAATTCAAATCAAGTGCAGATGCCAGGAGCGAATATGGAGGACTGACTACAGTTTGGAACCCAAGAATAGTTATAACGCAGCACTAGAGGAATATAAGTTTGCAATAAAAACTGCCAAAACTAAATATTACACAACTAAAATTCAGAAGTCCAGTAATTCATCTAAGGAACTGTTGAAAACTATCACCACCTTATCGAAGTGCCCGCGGGATACAACACTTTGTAGACAGCATGGCCAGTTTCTTTCTAAATAAAGTGCAATCAGTGTATAACGAACTTCTGACACTAGACTCAAATCCAGAGAGCAACAGTAGAGCAGGCCAAGAAAAAACTGCTCCACAGCGTAGCCTATCAAGGTTTTCCACGTTAGGGAAATTGGAGGAGGCGGATCTGTTGGTGCAAACCAAATCTGGGTCTCCTCTTGACCCATGTCCCCCTCACATATTACATCTTGTCCCTGAGGAGATTAGAGCCGCCATGACCCCAATACTAAACAAAATTGCGAGCTCGGGGGTTTTCCCTACATGCTGGAAAAGGGTCTGTATTAAGCCTATCTTAAAGAAACCCACACTCGACACTAAAAATTACCGGCCAATATCCCGTCTCCCTTTTCCATCAAAGATACTAGAGAAAGAACTAAATAGAGAGATGACAGATTACTTGGATCAGAACATGAGAACAAAACCCTTGATTCTACACAACATGGCTTTAGAGCTCAGCATTCAATGGAATCCACTTTGATAATGGCCACAGAAGAGATCAGAAAGACAATGGATGAAGGGGAAAGGGCCATCCTCATACTGCTTGACTTAACCGCAGCCTTCCACATCGTTAACCATGCGGTACTGGTGAGGAGGTCGGAAGAGGTTGGCATTAAGTATAAGGCCCAAGCCCTGCTAGCATCCTATCTGAAATCCAGGAAACAAACAATACACTGGAATGGACTTCAATCAGGAAAGTTCACTCTTCCATGTGGAGTGCCACAAGGCTCTGCTTTGTTTCCCACCATGTTTAACATATATGTGGCTCCTCTGGCTAGATTGATAAAAAGCCATGGGTTCGCGCTAGTGTCATACGCGGATGACACCCAATTAGTGGTGTCAGTCAACCACAGCGTGGACCTAATGGCTGAACGGTTTCAGAATTGCATACCAGCCCTAATGACTTGAATGAACTTGAACTTCTTGAAATTAAACAGAGGAAAAACTGAGGTCAGAGTTTGGCCAGAAACCATCGGTTTGGAGCCAACTGTGGTGGCCATCAGAAGCTGGAACATATCCTGTGCCTGTCCCCAAAGCCAGGATTTTGGGCTTTCTGATAGACAAGGACCTGACACTTGCTCCCAAGTTAACCAGGTGTCTTCTGCTTGCTTCCACATGCTGAAAGTCCTATGTAAGATGAAAACAAGTTACTTACCTGTAACTTTGGTTCCCCAGTATTGGTAACTTTCATAGATTCCCATGCTCTGTATCATTCCCCGTCGTCGGAATGGGAGCCTCGGTAGTATAAAAACCATAGAAACAAAAGAGAAACCTAGGCCTAGGCCTCATCTCATTTTGTATCCTATCACCCTCTTTTTGTAAAAAGAGACCAAACTTTTGCCAGGACCAATCAGAGCAGTCTCACCCTCTAGAACCTTCCTGAGAGAGCTCAGAGCCTCAGATTTTCGTAGCCGTTGTGCAAACCGCCACTATCTCTGTAAAAAGACTGAGCTTTCCCAGGGGAGGAGGGTGGGCGCATGGGAATCTATGAAAGTTACCAATACTGGGGAACCAAAGTTACAGGTAAGTAACTTGTTTTCTTGCCCCAGTATTGGAACTTTCATAGATTCCCATGCTTTGTATCAGAGTAGCTAGCAGTAAATTACCAAGAACACATTTTGTAAATACATGGCATCACATAACCATATCAGTAATACATATAGCATAAGAAAAAGTAACAAAATGTGCTCACCAGGATGGAGGGATCGTAGGGAAAGCTCACCTCTCAATGAAAAAGATTCAGCAGGACTGCCTGACCAACAGCCGCGTCGTCTCGTCCTGCAGACTCCAGGCAGTAGTGTTTCGTGAAGGTATGAGTACTGGTCCACGTTGCTGCCCTGCATATGTCCTTAATGGCCACTCCCGAGAAGAGAGCCACCGACGATGCCACAGACCTTGTGGAATGTGCACGGACTCTACTGTCCAGTGGCTTGCCCGCTTCCTGATGACAGAATTGAATCGCACTGGAGATCCAGCGGGAAATGCCACTCTTTGCCAAAGGAAATCCCTTCCGTGGTGCGCTGTAGGACACAAACAACTGGGTTGATTTCCGAAAGGGACGTGTGCGCTCCAAATAAAACTTTAAGCATCTCTGAACGTCCAAAGAATGTAGCGTGCATTCCGCAGGCGTAGAAGGGTGTGGAAAGAAAGATCTCAAAATCAAAGGTTCATTCAAGTGGACCTCAGATCGCACCTTAGGGATAAACTTGGGATTGGTGCGAAGAATAAGACCCTCTCTTTTAAATTGCAGGAATGGATGCACTATGGAGAGGGCTTGAAGCTCACTCACTCTTCTCGCTGATGTTAGAGCCAAGAGGAGGAAAAGTTTCCAAGACAGGAACTTTAAATCTGCTTTGTGCACAGGCTCAAACAGAGCTTTCGTGAGTTGAGCCAGGACAAGGTTGAGCTGCCAAACTGGTGGAGGATGACGAACTGGTGGATACACCCGGAATAAGCCCTTTAAGAATTGTTTAACGATCCTAGAGGACCATAAGGAAGGACCTGAAGAACTGCGTCGAAACCTTGATATGGCCGCTAGATGTACCGTTACTGATGAATGTGCCAAGCCAGACTTAGCCAGAGATAGTAAATATGGCAGTCATTGATGAGGTTGGGATTTGTAAGGATGGAGACCTTGACCTTGACACCACAAGCAGAATCGTTTCCATTTTGCCTTGTAAGCCTTATTGGTACTTGGTGCTCTGGCCTGAGACAAAACCTCTCTGCATTCCTGGGAGAGTGTTAGATGACTGAACTCTCCGTGTTCAGGAGCCACGCCGTCAAGTGGAGCGATTTCGGGTCCGGATGGTAAACCTGCCCCTGACTCCTTGACAACAGGGACGGAATGGTTTGTAAGCGAATTGGAGGAGCCTCAGAAGCTCTGTGTACCAGAATTGTCTGGGCCATGCTGGAGCAATTAGAATCATTTTGCAGGGCTCTGCCTTCATCTTCCTGAGAACTCGAGGAATGAGGGGGATTGGAGGAAAAGCGTAAAAGAATGCGCTGTACCAAGCCATCGAAAGAGCGTTCCCCAGGGACCCCTGATGGTGAACTTTGCTTGCGTAAAACCGGCATTTGGCGTTCTCCGGAGAAGCAAAGAGGTCGATGGCTGGCGTCCTCCAAACCGAGAACACCCTGTCCAGAACGGACTGATTCAATTCCCACTCGTGAGTCACTTCTGTCTGTCGACTCAAGGCATCCGCCTTGACATTGAGTGATCCCGCCAGGTGTTCGGCTGTCAGATTGATGTTGTGTAGAATCGCAAAATCCCAGATCCGTTGAGCCTCTGTGGACAGAGTTTGCGATCTGGTACCTCCTTGCTTGTTGACGTAGTGCATGGCCGTCGTATTGTCCGTCCGGAACAGCACTGTATGGTTGCGAACTTTGGGAAGGAAAGCCTGCAAAGCCAACCGAACGGCTGTCAGCTCCAGGAAATTGATATGGCACTGGCGCTGTTCTGGACTCCAGTGGCCACTGACTTGAAGCTCTCGGAGCACTGCACCCCAGCCCTCCAACGAGGCGTCTGTGGTCATGATCATGGGTGAAGGTGAAATCCTGAATGTCAGACCTTGGGCGATATTGTCTCTTAGAAGCCACCATTCGGTCGCCTTCTTCATTGCCGATGTTACCACCACCTTGTCGTTGAATGACCCCTCTGCCTGGCGCCATTGCTTGTCTATTTCTTCCTGCAGAGGACGCATTCGCAGCCTGCAATGCGGTACCAATGGTATGCAGGATGACATCGACCCGAGAAGGGATTTGTATTGGCGAACTGAAAGGCATTTCTTGTGGTACAGTTGCCGAGCTGATACCATCAACTTCAGTTGTCGTTCCTCCGAGGGGCGAGCCGTACATTGCGTGGTGTCCAAAATGCCCCCCAGGAATCTGGCGGTTCTGGAGGGCAGCAGGACTGACTTGCGCTCGTTCAGCTGAAGGCCCAGGTGACGGAACAAATGGATGCAAGTGGAAACTGCTTGAGAAGTTTCCTCGAAAGAAGGTGCCTTGACGAGCCAGTCGTCCAAGTAAGGGAAAACTTCCATGGATTGTTTCCGAAGAAAAGCAGCTACTGGTGCTAACACCTTGGTGAACACTCTTGGTGCCGACCGCAGGCCAAACGGAAGCACCTTGAATTGGAAATGGTTCTTTCCCACTGTGAAGCGTAGGTATTGTCTGTGAGCTGGATGTATCGGAATATGGAAATACGCATCTTCCAAATCCAGGGACGCCAAGTAGTCGCCTGGATTCAAGAGAGGAAGAATTTCCTGGAGAGTGACCATCCTGAAAGAGAGCTTGACGAGATAGGTGTTGAGCTCCCGGAGGTCTAGAATGGGACGTCAAGTCTCTACCGTCTTCCGCACGAGGAAGAACCTTGAATAGAAACCCCGGCCCCTCTGAGAGAGAGGTACCGGTTCTATCGCTCCCTTTCAGGAACAATTGATGGGCTTCGAGATGGAGTAGTCCCAGATGTCCTGTGCGGATGGCGCCCGGAGCTCTTGTTGGAGGAAGATCTTGGAATTCCAACGTATGGCCATACTCTACAATATTGAGGACCCACTGGTCCGATGTTATAGATTTCCAGCTGTTCAGACAAAGGGATATCCTGCCCCCCACTGATGTGATTGGGAGGGGAGGAACAGTAGGTAGAGCCAGGAGGCCGCTATTGCCGCTTGGTGTTGTCCCGTCCTTGACGGTTCTGACGGCCCCGCGGCTGATGGCGAGAGAAAGACGCCGATTGCCCCTGTTGCTGATTTGAATACTGGGGTTTATACGACTGTGAAGGCTGAGAGGAATATCTCTGTTGGCTTCCTCTGTACGATGTAAATCCTCTGCCTCGTGCGCCCTTGAAGGGGACTTTACGGTAGTTGAGTGACCCCATGGATTTTGCTGTGTCCGTGTCCTTTTTTATATTCTGCAGGGTATCGTCCACATGCTTGCCAAACAGCATTTCCCCATCAAATGGGAGATCCAGGATTCTATTTTGGACCTCCTGACGAAACCAGGTGGCTCTTAACCAGCCCTGGCGCCTTAGCACTGCTGAGCCTGCTAAGGCTCGAAACGCCGTGGAAGCAATGTCCATTGCACAGTCGATAACTTCTGCGGAAGACTTCTCCCCTTCCATAAGCACTTTTTTGGCCTCCTCCTTTGTGGGATCTGGTAATAGTTCCACAAAGGGTTCCATGTCGCACCACATCTGGCGGTCGTATCGGCCTAGGATGGCAAGAGCGTTTGCCGCCCTAACAAGCAAGCTGGCCATGGATGAAAATCTCTTCCCAACGTTATCTAAACGTCTACCGTCCTTGTCCGGAGGCGTGGTCAAAGGTGTGGACGGATTCTTAGACTTGCTTTGGGCCGCCTGAGAAATCACTGAATCAGGCTTTGGCTGACCAAGAAGGCAAGCTGGACTGCCTTCTGGAGCTTTATACTTTTTCTCCAGTCTTGGGAGAACCGGAATAACTGTTGCCGGATTTTGCATAATTTTCATCCCTTCCTCCCATACATGCTCAATGATGGGAATAGATTTGACAGATCTCCGGTATTGTTCCTTAAAGTCATAAAGGAAACATTCAGATTCCTCTCTCGTAACAGGCAGTCCAAACCTCTTCGCTGCCCTTTCCATCAAGTGATGAAAACCCCCTATATCCACTGGAGGGGAGATGGAAGTGTCGCGACCAGCGGCGTCCGGATCTGTAAGCCCACTGTCGCCTTGGTCCAAGTCTGGGTATTGTAACGGATCAATGGGATCCACCTGTATGACCTCCTCATCCGAAGAGGTATCCTGTGGGACAGCAGGAACTGGGTCGGGATCTGGTGTGCGGACCCGGACCAAAGGTGTCACTGGTGGTGGTGAGAGGGGCACCACTGGAAGACCAATAGCCGGCTGCACTTGCGACTGTATCTGCGGTGGAGAATGCGCAGGCTGCCCAGAAGGTTCCGACGGAAACCTTTTGCGATAATCCTGTAGCATCATTTGGAGATCAGAGATGAGCGAGGAGGGCATGGCCACCATGCCCTGTCCCAAACCAGGAGTGCGTCGCTCTTCCGGAACATAGGGATGCCCCTGATGGCCACCAGCATGTTCGTAATACTCCTCCGTGTCCGTCTCCTGCATCTTTACATTCAAGTCAGAGGGACTATAGGCAGGCCCATAATTGTCATCATCCTCAATCTCATCCTCCTCAGATTCGTCATCCAGAAGCATTGTTGGCGGATGTGAAGAAACTCGTCGCGGAGACGTCATCTCCGGCGTCATTTTCATCTTCTGAGGTGGAAAATGCAGTTTTTGACCCGTCGACTGTCTCGTTGACGGAGCCGTCGTCGACGGCGCAGCAGTCATCGACGGAGTCAAAGGAATCATCGACGGTACCATTGCCTTCGCCGACACAATCCTCGTCGTCGACGGAACAATCGTCGACGGCTTCGTAGACGAACTCGTCTTTATCAACATTATCGTCGACGTTGAAGTTGTCGTCGTCGTAGTTTTCGTCGTCGTCGATGCCGGCGACAGTACTTTGCTTGTCGTCGTCGACAAGGAAGACGTCATCGTCGACGAGCTCGGGACCTTGAATGTTGACGAAGTCGTCGTCGTGGAGATCGCTACCACCGACGAGCCCGTCGACGGAGCCAAAGAAACAGCGGGAACTTTAACAGAAGCAACTGTCGTCGACGTACCTGGTGTTTTTGTCGTCGACGGACGCTGTTTTTTCTCCGGCACAGATCCTGAAGTGACAGAAGAGTGTTTGTCACTGGATTTGCTATTTTTGGACGGAGGAGAAGGGAGAGCAACCTCCTTTTTGTCCTTTAAGGCTGTAATCCCTCCAGCAGCCTGTCCCTGCCTCTCCTTTTCACTTCCGTGAGGAGATTGAAGGGGACCAGCCCTCTCAGACCTGTCAGAGATCTTATGAGGGGCTTGAAGAGTGGGCTCAGATGTAGAAGCACCAGGGGGAGACCTACCCCTCTTCCTTGATCTGTGAGATGAAGCAAAAGATGTGGAATCCTCCTCATCCGAAGAGAGCACCTCTTTGCGAGTCTTCATCTTCTGAAGCCAGGTCAACAGCCGGCCTTCTCTGTCCCGAAGAGTCTTGTTCGAGAAGGTTCTACAGATCTTGCACTCTGTGGCCCTGTGGTCCGTATATAAGCAATAAATAAAATTTTCATGCTTATCTTCCACAAAAAGTCGTTTTTTCCCCACAAGAGGCACAGGGCCTGAATAAGGCCTTCTTCTCCTTGTCAGACATGTCGAATTTCAGCAGAAAAACTTGAAGAAATAACCAGAAAGTAGTGAAAAACTGAGCAGAGCTCAGTGGAGACTCCCTAGCACAACGTGCGGTAGAAAAATCTGAGGCTCTGAGCTCTCTCAGGAAGGTTCTAGAGGGTGAGACTGCTCTGATTGGTCCTGGCAAAAGTTTGGTCTCTTTTTACAAAAAGAGGGTGATAGGATACAAAATGAGATGAGGCCTAGGCCTAGGTTTCTCTTTTGTTTCTATGGTTTTTATACTACCGAGGCTCCCATTCCGACGACGGGGAATGATACAAAGCATGGGAATCTATGAAAGTTCCAATACTGGGGCAACCTTCCGTTTAGTCCCTTCTCACTAAGGAAAACTGTAATCGCAGCCTTAGTCCTATCAAGGATAGATTACTGCAATGCACTATACTTGGGGCAGGGGTAGCACAGCTCTCTAAACTCCAATCATTACAAAATGCAGCTGGTAGAGTATTGCTCGATTTGCCCAGACATCATATGACATCCACAAGTATAAAACATCTCCACTGGCTTCCTGTCAGACGGAGAATAGAATTTAAGGCTCTCTGCTTACTCCATTAATCCCTCTACGGAGGAATTGCAGAGGACATCCAACTTCTATTCCCCCGTTATATGCCATCACGCTGTCTCAGATCAGCCAATACTGGACTGGTCCATGTCCCCAAGATCCAAGAGCAAGATGGGGAGGAAAAAGATTCTCAGCCCAAGCGACAAAATTGTGGAACTCCCATCCCACTCATTTGAGACTACAGTCCAGTAGGATCCTCTTTCGAATACTGATAAAAACACGGCTTTTCTCTATACTTTAGACCCGGCAGTACATGGACTACACTTACCTCAGCGCCAAGACGCCTCAGCAATAGTGCGCTAAATAAATATTCAGTCAGTTAGTCTAAAGCTCCCAGGCACACCTTCACAGGAGTCAATGTGTGACCACCACAAAAAAGCTAAGCGCTACCCTTCCTTTGTTCAGCAAAGCAGCACTGTACCAACAAAACTATAGACTAGCTTATTCAAACATTGGAAGTTGGCCGATAGGTTGGAGCTTGACCTCCTCCTGATTTGTTTGGTGGAAGAAAGGGGTTGAGGGAATTAATGGTGAAATTAAAGGTTTCAAGTCATGCCTATTCCAACTGGCATTGGGTCATTGCTGCTCAGGCAAATGCTAGGATTTCCTGCTGAAGCACTGCAGGTTAGTGTCCTGCACACTGTTAATCTCGCAACAAATTTATGGAGCAGTGGTCCTTCCTACAGACTGTCTGCGCCTCACTGCATGATGGGTCACTTTGAAGGGGTTTAGCAAAAGGGCATCATTCACCAATACTGCTTTTGAAAGCCTTCATTGGCATGAAATGATTGCAATACTCTCATTGGATAAATCACATACATCTACCAAGAACGAGGAAGAAGTAAAGAGTAAGTCTACAAATGGCTTAACCAAGGAGTCTCAGGATTAGATTTGATGTCACTAGCATTGTCAAGTTATAATGTGAATACTTTAGAGTGCTCTGTGTTGCCCATTGCATCAACCAGATTGTGTAGGGCCTCCTTGAAAGAAAGAAAAAGCAGGCCACATGTTAAAAACAGTCAATCCCATGCTAATCATCATTCGCGGGACTTGAAGACATTTTAGCATTTTTTTTCACGTCTGGATGTGATCAGTGTGGACCTTAGGGAAGTGTGACCGGTGCTACTGCCCAAGGCCCCAAGCTGAGGGGGCACTGCATTTTAAAGTATATTACATTGTTAAAGGCACCTGCTGCAGAGATCTTTGTGTGCCCAGCAGTATTCAGGGGATAACAATGGCAAAATAACTCTGGTGGCTATTGTACTTGCTGGCGGGAGCTGTGTTATGTCTAGTCACAGTTTTCAGGCATCATAAAGTAGTAGAACAGAGGGTTAATGTGTCTTCTGAAAACCACAATTTGTAACATGCAAATCATAGATTAGTATTTTATGTCACTAGCTCAATGAGTTACGGCGTTTGTCATAGCAATCTGTTTGTTCCTTACACTTTATAAGATACAATCCTTCTAAAGTAGCACAGTGAGCTATGAATCTCCATCAAATAAGCTGATTGCAAACTACAATGCATAGGTTTAGAAAAATAGTTTTTAAAGTTTTTATTAGTGTAGTCAACCCTAACCACTGTGTTATGTTTAAAATCCAGAGTTTGGTTTTCTACAAACCAACTACTCTTACCATGTAAATGCTTATCAGTATGGATGACATGTGATGCATGTGACTCCTACACCTTGTAGACCACATTGTCCTATGTCAATTTTCCTATACCATGATTTGCACATTTGTGATATTTATGGTTTCTGAATAATATGCGTATGATTTAAGAGGCGCTATGGAGAGGTGAGGTGCACTGTTGGAGGATCATAGTGAAGGAATTCATGGCGAGGGCGGTCACGGGGTGCCAACAACGATTGTCGCACTCAGTGCCACAAATGCAATAGAAGGACCTCGATGTGATAGATGGTACTTCAGTGAGCTAATACATTTTTTATCCATGCCGTCTTCAACCCACTGAAACGCCACATTCCACAAGCTGCAACACCTGATTGATCCTTAAGAAAGGGGATCCACCTGCCAAAGTCATGACATTAACTGCTGAGAAATGAGCAGGGGCGGCTCCTCCCTAATGTCAGAGGAGCATCGCCACACTGGTTAGAGTCTGTCACAGAAAACTATAATGACATTAGAACAATATCATTTTATTTTACTGTAAGGGGCTCCTACTGAAGGTGCGTGCCTTGACAGGCAGGAGTGGTGCACATGAAGGATTGGCTGGCTGTTTTAGGCTGGCCAAACAGACATGCGTACTTCTATTTCTCCAACTCAGCTCTGTTCAGCCGGGTTGGAGGAAAACCTCAGGATCAGAGGCAGTGTCTGAACGTCAGACCAGGCTGCTTAGACCAATCCTGGCACTGCTCTCATAGCATGAGAACAGTGTCTGGATCAGCTGGGCAGCCTGTGCCTTCCCACAGACTGCCGGAAGTGAAGCACCGATGCGGCCATCAGTGTTGGGGCAGCGAGAGATAAGGTTTTTTCTAAATATTTTATTTGCACCCTCAATTCCCCCCATCCTCCCTTCTCAAACGCCCCGACTTTCATTGTGTGGTGGCCGCCACTGGAAATGAAGACTGATACAGTTTAAAATCCTTGCACCATTTGAGGTTTTGAGACATTTAGTAAGCAGGGCCAATTCTGCCATTTCTCAAGCCCTCCCATTTCTGAACTTGCTTCAACCTATGTAGGGAGTAATAGAGCAAACACGTCAAGGTAAGCAGCATAAATAAAATGCTGATTGAGAGAGCTTAATCCTTTCCCTAGGGTCAAGAAATAGACCACAACAAGAGATAGTCTACTCAAGACTACATCATTTGCACAGATCAGGAGCTATGGCACAAATATTCACTGTACACTTCCAGTCCCTTTGCAGACCTCGATGTCTGAACATGTAGGAGTTGGATAATCAAGACAGTGTCTCTGAGCTTAATGGTGAAACACGACATGAAGGAAAAGTACGTCACTGTGCCCACTTCGCTCGCCTCTGCACAGCGTGTTGTGCCTCTAGCAGCATCACAATGCTCTAGGAACAGCAATCACAACGGGTGCATTTAATAAGCAGCAAATCACCTATTTCAACTCCAACCTCAAATTTAATATCAACATCAGCAGCATCAGTAGAACTTGATGAATCCTGTTAATATTTTTTCATATGTTCTGGGACTTACATCAAGTGCAGAGCTTCCAGAACATTCAAAAGTAGAGTTTGAAAACTATGACAATAGTAAAGAGGATACATGAGTAATTGGATGTCCAAACACAATTTTCAGTAGCTCATGATCATTGATGTACTGGCAGAAAAAAAAGAAACAGTGAACAGAACTCCGATCTGGCAATAAAATGTCTATTGTGCATTGCAGTCAGTGTAGTCTCAAAATGTACTTTATTATATTATATTGTTTTATATTATTGACTTACACCAATAGGAAACAATAAAATCACGTACTATTCGTTCCCATAAAGCATGCCTATTATGACACTCCTCTCAATGGAGTATTGATAAGAGTATTAAACATATCTTTTATAATAGCGTAATCTACTACTTCACCCCAACAATCCATTGCAACAGAACTAATGCTACAAGTAAATTATCGTAATATGGAATTGCTTCACAAATCAAGCATTTCTGTAATAGTTTATGGAACGCTACCCATTATAGTTAATTTCGATGGATCATTAGTCCAGTCAATCACCCTAGCACAGGTTTGTCCCTTTAAGTTTTGGAAAAAAATTTTGTTGGTAGTTACAATAGCTTTGTAAATCCATAACTTTTTGAGAAGCTCCTGTCATGTAATGTAGGAAAATTAATTAAAAAAATTAGCTTAGCTGATATGCTAATCATCATGCGTATTCCAACACCTTCTTCCTTAAAGACAACATTCTTCTAATATGTGTGTAAGAAAGGGAATTAATAATTGGGATGGAGGGTAGTCCACCACAAGTAATATAGTAACTAATACATACAAACAAATGCTCCAAGAATTTCAACCAGTGCTCAGCCCTTAGTAACTACGGCACAGAGCAGACAGGCTTATTTTAGAGAAACTGTGGAAAGTATTTAGAAGTAGCAAAGTAAAAAAGTAGAAACAAATCAAAAATAAAACACAATAGAAATCCAAACCTAATTTATAAAACAAGAGCATAATTTAAAAAATAAAATGCCTCCAATAAGGGGAACTGGAGATATATATTTTAAAAGGTCCAAGAGAAAAAGGCACAAAGAAAAAACAAAGAGCCAATAGAAAGTACGATTGATTGATTGATTAGTGTGTCACCAGGACCGAGGCGCAATGGGACACCAAGCAGGTGTGTCCCGGATTTTTACCTTCTGACTTAGTTTCTGAAATGGAAATCAAAATCTTCCAGAGGGACAAGATTGCACATTGTATTAGAGGAAATCCTCTCAATGCCTGATAGCCTTTGGACAAGGTCCAACTAAAGCTGTTACTTTTGGAAGGAAAAGCTCAGAGCAGAAACATTTAATATTTTTAGCGCACAGAAGTCCTCTTGTAGGCCAAATAGTTTTTTAGCTTTCCCTTGGTCATTCAGTCTCTTATTTGGAGTTCAAAATTATCAAGGCGGGCAAGGCTGCAGGTTGTATTTGGGAAGGTTGTACTAAAGTCAGATAGGCTTGCCATGAGGGCGCACTGAACAGGTTTTTATAATGGCAAAAACTCAGAGCAGGACCAACTTAAAATCTTCGACAGTTAAGGTCGATCTTTGGTTGAATTAACTTGCGTGTTTGCGCCTAATCCTCTAGAGGTCAGGTAGTTCCAACTTTTCAGATGCTGTTGCATAAGTTCAGCTGGTCAGACACAAGGGTCCCAGGACCTCACATCACAAACACTGCTCCCATGACCTACTGTCATAGTGCTAAAGCAACTGGATGACAGTTCAGGCAAAGCCTAAGGGAATGAGTGGTGCAATTCTAGGGACTGTGTAGAACCAACTTGAATCTGATGACAGTGAAAAAAGTTAGATTTTGTTAGGACTCAAGATGACATGCAGATGCTATATCTGATAGTTCTCACAGGCAGAAGGAGATTCAGATAAAGGAAACCCAATGCTGCAGTGGGAAAACATATTTTAAGAGATGACTTCAAATGCTGAAGCACTGTGTCCCAGGTACGCAAGTACAACATATAAAGACAGAGAGGGGCAAGTAGCTTCAATGCTGTGCATCATCACTGTAGTCCTCATCCCAGACAGCCAATGCTTTAACAAAGATGGCACAGTAGGAGTCTCAAAAAGGGACATTGGCAAAGAAGTGTAACTAGGAAACCTTTCCAATAGGCTTGGACTATGTCATTAAGACTGGCTTAAAAGGTGTAAGATAAAAATACCATGTTTTACAAAGCATGCCACCTGACCAGTATTTGGATACCTCTCAGTGAGCTGCATGCTATTGCGTCTAGAGATAACACAACAACAGACATTCACCTTCAAAATACCTCATAAACATTCCTTATGGCTTTGCCAGTTCTGGTTAGCAGTATCAAATAAAAATATTTTGTTATGAATAATGAGAATTCTGAAAGTTTGAGACAAAATTAAACATTATTAAGATCTGTGGAAAGGGAGGTGGTCTTCAGAGGGCCTCAATCACTTCTGGCATTTACTCCATTCTTCTCCCCGCATCTTTCTGAAACTCTCCAACCGTAAAACTCACACACCATCATATTCCTCTTCACACCATCTTGCAACTCTCTTCTTCTGCAGGCACTTCTATTCATCTACTCACTTCACCATCCGACACACACAACTCACCAAATCAACTTTAAGCATAGCATTTAATTTTATTTTGGCACTGTCAGTATTTTGACTGCTGGATATCTCCTTCACACACTTTGTCGTATATGTGACCTTTGCTACATGTACTCTGCAGAGAGGGCAACGATTGCATGTATGATATGTCTAAACACCTTTATGATACAGTTACAGGCACTGTGAGGAATTCAGACTGCCGCCAGACTCATTATCAGTGCTGTAACTGGTGGGCTGTTATGAACATTCACCCACAACTGGAACTCACCCAATTGCATAGAGGAAACTCGATTCACATGAAAGAGGCTTATGTTGCATGAACAAACCTTAGAAACACATGGAAAAAAACAAATACTCTTGTACAATGCGTGTAATGGAAATAGATATGTGCAGGTACTCTGTTTCAGAGTGCCTATCACCTGCTACGAAGTGCTGGTACTCTCCTGCTAAAAGCATTGTAATAGTGGTAAGTGCCGGTACGATGTGTATAGCTTTGTATGAATGTGTATAATAATTACATTTTTTAATATATAGATATTCGTACATATTACTTATTAGTCATATTATTCTGTTTAACATGTATATAGGTGACTGCATGAATAAGTAAATGTTTTATCAACTATTTATCTACAATTGCTTCACAATTGAATTACAAAATAAAAAAACACAAATAAATTTGCTTTACAGCAACACTTGGAAGTCTGAGTTTGTTGAATAGAGCTTGAATCTACATACATTGCCTTCCTTGTGCATGTATACGTTCCATGTATTTATGTATCTTTATGTTTGTTACTTTGTGTCTGTTCAGCATCTCCAAAGTGCTACTCTATATCTCACCATATACCTCTCGCAGTGTGCGTCCCCTACCTCCACTCTGGCTCATCTAAAATCTCATTCTACTACTGTCTCCAATGCACTACCCTATTTCTCACCCTATACCTCTGCCAATATAACCTCTACCTACACTCTCACTCATCCCAAACCCCATTCCACTACTATGATCCCCATACCAACAACCGTGTCTAGACTCTTCCCTCCTCTACCCCTCCTTGATTTATCTCAAACCTCTTTTACTATTCAGACCTCCCAAACAAGCCTTTCTAAAACCTTCCCTCTACCTCTCCCCCCACGATCTGCCCTTTACTCATACCAAACCTCCTCCTACTGCTATGAGCTCAAAAAACAAAAACTTCCTCGACCCCTCCCTATTCTATCCCTCCACTATTTCTTTCCAATCCAAATAATAGACTAACCTGTCCACCGCTCAAATTAATTTCATGTTTCCTTATACTAATTCACCACTAATCCTTTTTGGGTTCAAGAGTAGTGTGCTACTTGCCGAAAAGCACTTCAACGCCTCATCAAGGGTAGCAGGCACTATATAAATGCAATTGGTTCCCTCTTCTATCCCTGCACTATCCTTTTCAATCCAAATAACAGACTAATGAGGTACTGGGTTTTTAAGAACCGGCACAGAACCGGCAACCCAGCGGTGTCAGGGTACACCCAGAGACCTCGGGTTCTTCCCTGATCCAGACCACAGAAACTCAGAGTCTTCTAGGTGAAGTCAAAGATCGATTTATTGGCTGCAACCAAGGTAACAAGTGTCCTAGAAGTACAACACACGGGGAAGTATATTCTCAGGAGACTGCTCGAATTTACAAAGTCAGGCTTCTCTTCTTATACACAATTTTAAGCTTCAGGCAAAACATTCTTGGTTGTAAAGTAAATCGTTAACATATTTCCAATACAAAGGAAAAAGCAGAGTCATGATGACATGTCCATATTTCACTTCGTGCTACCTACAACAAATCACCCGGCAAGGCCTAACATTTCATCAGATATAGGTAGACCCCCAATAAAAACGGGCACCTCCCCACCATAAAGCAAGTGAAGCAAAGGAGCAGAAGTAGATGTGAGCAAGATACGGCAGGTGTGTGCGCTGAAATGGTTTTATGGCTTGTTGAGCCTTGATGTTATCTTGTTCGGCCACTGGGAGGGGAACTGACCTAACGAGTTCGGCCTGGGGCAATGGTTCCAACTTGCACAGGTCATAGGAAAGTCGATTAAGGAGTACGTGTCCTTGTGGAGTTGAATTCAGCTGGATTAAGGCCTATGTAAAGGGCAACACATGAATGGAGGCGAAGGGTTTTAGAACGCAAATGACAATTTTGAGGTGAAATCGTCACTCGAATGTGCTGAAATTATATGTACATGGTGTGCTCGTCATTCTCGGTCTTTTGATACCAAATTCGTCATGTTTCGACGAAGTTTTAATTCTCGAGTCCAGAACGATTACATGAATCCAGAATCTTCAGAACCACAAACCCTCCTTTTGCCCTTACATAGGCAATTAATCTATCCTCATGTTAATCTGAGTCCAGATCTATATTCCTAAAGTCATTGAGATGTTGCTGTAACATCATTCTAGTACTCAGTTCATCTCTTGATATAGGCTTCCTTACACATGATGTAACACAGAGGCCACATATTGCAGGAGCACACTGTATGCACAGACAGAACAGGAAAAGAATGGCTAAGACCATCCCAATGACCATCAGAATTTTCCATCCCCAGGCAGATATCAGTTCCCAGAACCACCCCATTAACGACCAATCTCCTTTATCCAAATGAATAGATTCGGAAATCTTATGTAGTTTGGAGATGGCCTGGTACACTGTTGGAGCGTTATCAGGGATGAAAATACAGCAACTAGATTGGATCAATCTGCATACCCCACCTCGGTCTGCAAGTATGACATCTAAAGCGACCCTGTTCTGAAGGGTCATAAGTCGATCCGACTGGAGCTCAGCAGTCAGGTTACTAAGGGCACCAGTAGTTTCAATCACGGTGGACTCAACTACCCTTGTTAATTGCCTAATGTTCCTGCTGTTAGCCATGGATCCCCAGAACGGCAGAAAACCCTTTGCAAAGTCCCCAAATTCTTGACCTGCAGTGTCTTCTTCACTCAAAACACCTCTAACTATCCTTGTCCTGTGGTAGTCTGCCGCTGCTGTGTAGGTGGGAGGCAACAGGAAGGAAACAAAACATGAGCCCGAAAAGTCAGGGGGCAACCATGTATAGGCTCTATCGTGGCAGATGAAATAAGTACCTTTAGCTGTTAAAAACGCAGGGGAAGTCTGAGATCCAAAAACATACATTTCAGTACAGACACTCTTCCCTAACTGAGCCCTGGGATTCGTGCCATTTACCTTGCAGACACAGATGACCCTGATGGGGTACAATCCAAATCGGGGACGATCTCTTAGCTTGCTGTTTCTCACTCAGAGTTGCTCCATATCCAGTCATGTTCCATCCTATGTATAATGGTGTCTCATCTCTAGGGATAGTCTCATAAGAAATACCTTCCTTAATCAGGTCTACTATACCCTTGACTAGAGCACTCTTTCTAGGATTGTCTGTTACAGAACGCAGGGGGTAGATTTTGTGTGCATATATGAACATTGTCCTATATGCCCATACAGAACCATTGTGACTAAATGGCAGGACCAAATAAGGGATACCTTTATCCGTTGTGTGAGGCATAAGACCCCACACCCAACAGTTAGTTGTGTTCATTACAAGTTGGTGTTGGTGTAACAACTGAACAAAGGAGTTATTAATGAACTCCAATCTCCTATTTGATTCGTGGTCAGGCAAAGGGTGGAAAGAATGAGAGGAAACAGTGGGAGGAGGTATGGGGGATGCAGTGGGTGCAAATGTTACACGTTAAGAGAATAAAACATAACTTATTAAAAATACCATGACACTGAATAGCATGGAAATACACAATATTATAAAGTTTTTTCTCGTCATCACGTTGCACAGTCTGTGCTTGAAGGTCGTTTGTTTGGCAGGCACATCGGGAAACTCCATCCTCTCTAAAGTGCTGCCCGCGGTGGTAGGTTGCCTCTGCTAAGGGATGCTTCTGTCAGTCTAGGGCAACTCCCTTGGACCAACCAGAACTACCGACCTAACGTTGTCAGCTGCACCCCAAAGACTTTTAATCAACCGCGGCCCTAGCAGCGGAACCCGGAAGGCGGTTCGAAAACACAAAAATAAGCAAGTTTCTTAGATGGGAGAGCTGCACTTTCAAAAATAGTACTTGGGGGAAAAGGAAAATCTCGGTTTTTATTAGTCCATGGATCTTAGTCTCAAATTGCAAAAAGAAAGTGTTTTACTAGTTCGTTTTTCTCGGTCTCAAATTGTATCGCTGTTTCCCAGGTATTGTCTGATCCTGGAACAGAAGGTCAGGCTCTGTAATGTTCAATCACTCGGATGGTGTCAAAATTTTCTCATTTTCTTGTTCAGAGTCAGTTCTTTTTACGTGCAAGTCATGAAAAGGGACGGTATGTGACACGGTATCAGATTCTGGGTCCGCGACACCCTTCTGGACCCACTGGTCCTAGGGTAGAGGGGAAGGGAGTTTCTTACAATGGATCCCGTGGACCCAGTTGGCCTTCCCCTCCACCCGAACGGCTGATCTTGTAGAAAGAAGGACGAGATGAGGCCCGGTCCACCTGGGCTGGTCGTTCTTTGTTCTTTGGAAGTTCCTTACAAGGATCCAGGAACCGGGGTCAATGGCGTGACCCGGAGTCTCAGAGACCGGAGGCAGGGTGTTGTGGACCTGTTGATGCAAAACACGCAATTTAGCCGTCAATTCATACAGATAATTAAGCAAAATAGGGTGTTTAAGCTCGCTGAACTTGGTGGGTCTAGGCACTCCCCATATGTTGGCTGGCCGGCCAAAAACTATTTCATATGGACTAAGTTTCACTCGTGAATGCACAGTCATCCTAGTGGACAGGAGTGCTAAGGGTAGAGCGTCAGGCCATTTAAGACCTGTGCTCGCTTGGATTTTGGCCAGTTTAAGTTTTAAAGTGCCATTGTAACATTCTACTAATCCAGCTGATTGGGGGTGATTTGCAGCGTGGAACTTCTGCCGGATACCTAGCCCTTCACACACTCTCTTCATCACACGACCCACGAATTCACTTCCATTGTCAGACCAGACCATTCTAGGCATTCCGAACCTGGGGAAGTACTCTTTCACAAGGGCTTTTGCTGTGGACAAGGCAGTATTGTCTTTTAGGGGATAGGCTTCTACCCATCTTGAGAAGGCACAAACAACAACGAGTACATATTTTAAATTGTTGCACCTCTCCATGTGAATGAAATCTAGCTGCAAAACCTCGAACGGGTACGTAGGAGGTGCAAAATGACCAGCTGGAGTTGGGGTTCCCCTACCAGGATTGTGCTTCAGACATACCATGCAATTCTTGACAACATTCTCTGCACATTTGGGAATCCCTGAATTCTTCCATACTGGGGTCAACAATTCGCAAATCCCTTTAACGCTGATATGAGCCATTCCATGAGCCATTGTAACCACTGCAAGCACATATGCATCGGGTAACAACCATCTTTGATGTTCTGATGATTCAATCCAGCAACCATTTGCATCCATTCTACCCGTACTTTCTCTCCACGTACTCAACTCTTTCTCTGTGGCCTCAGCTTGAATGTACTTCACGCTCTCTACTGTGTCTTCACACATTCCAACATCACCAGTCCAATCTTGCAGGGCCTGCAACGTACATTCGGCTCATTACATTCTTTGCCGTTTCTTTCGCGATTTCATCAGCAAATGCATTTCCACGACCTGCATCATCAGTCACCTTCTTGTGAGCACTACATTTCACAATCGCCATTTGCAGGGGCAAGGTCAGTGATTCAAGAAGCTCATTCACCAACTGACCATGCTGAATCTTAGCTCCATGCGAAGTCAGGAATCCACGTTCTCTCCACAATCGCCCAAAACGGTGAGCCACTCCAAATGCATACTGACTATCAGTGTAGATAGTCACTTTCATCCCTTTAGACAACACACATGCTCTCGTGAGTGCAATCAGTTCTGCTGCCTGAGCTGAATTATGTGGCACACGTGCAGCTTCAACAACTGTATGCAAAGTCGTGACAGCATATGCTGCAGTTATGTCACCACTCGGGAGCTTAAAGCATGAACCATCCACCCATAATGTACCATCACACTCAGCAAGAGGAGTATCGAATAAATCTATTCTCCCTTTCGTCCCTTCCTCTGTTCTGAGGAAACAATCGTGCTGTTCTGAAACATCTGATTCCTCTGCAATTGGCAACAACGTAGCTAGATTTAAGGTACTGCATCTCTTTGTGTGCACATGGCTCGCTAGCAGTGTCAATTCGTAACTGGACAGTCGAGCACTAGTTAAGTGCTGTGTCTTGGTTCTATTTAACAACGTGTCTACTGCATGTGGGACCATCACGATTAGTGTATTATTCATTACTAGACCAGCAGACTGTCGAATAGAGACAGCTGCTGCTGCTGTGGCTCTTAAGCAACTCGGTAATGCTTGTGCTACCAGATCCAAGGTCGACGAAAAATAGGCACATGGACGCTGCCTACCTCCGAACAACTGAGTCAACACTGACAATGCACAGCCCTCTTTCTCGTGAACATATAATGTGAAAGGCTTACTGTAGTCGGGGGTACCCAACACAGGAGCCGAACACAATGCTGTGCGCAATTCGAGAAAACTTTGCTGACACTCTTCAGACCAAGGAATGGGATTGGGTGTATTTATACACGTTAATGCCACCAAGGGTTTGGCCAATAACGAAAAATTTGGAATCCATTGTCTACAGTACGATGTAATGCCCAAGAAAGCACGCACTTCTCTCTGTGTTCTTGGCACATTCAATTTCGCTATTGCCTGAATTCTTTCTGGGGTCAGTTTCCTTCCCTCCTTCGATAAGAGGTGACCTAAGTAGGTCACTTCTTGTCGGCAATACTGCAGTTTGGAAAGTGACACCTTGTGATGAAGATCACACAGATGATGTAACAATGACAGCGTGGCCTTTTTACAAATTTCCTCAGTGGCTGCGGCAATGAGTAAATTATCCACATACTGTACAAGAGTAGCGCCTTCAGGTAAAACAATCGTATCAAGCTGTGTTTTTTGAGCTTGACTGTATATTGATGGACTTTCACAGTAACCCTGAGGAGCGCGTTTAAAGCGGAAGCTGCGACCTCCTAAACTGAAGGAAAAAATATCCCTGCTTTCCTCAGCAATCGGGATGCTGAAGAAAGCATTCTTCAGGTCAATCACCGAAAACCATGAGGCAGATGCTGGAATCATAGTCAATAATGTGGTAATGTCGGGAACAACTGGGAACTGTGGCACAACTATTTTATTCACTTCTCTCAGATCAATCACAAATCTGTACACAGGTGGCTGAGAAGGGTCAGTTCGTTTTAAAACAGGCAGAACAGGACTATTGCAAAAATTTCCTCGTGTTTCTTCAATCACATCCTTTTCAATCAATTCGTAAATGATCGCTAGCAAAGCTTTTTCACCTTCACTCGAGATTTTGTATTGGGGGATTCGTGGCATTTTAACGTTGGCTTTCAATGTTACAACATATGGTGGAATTTCTAAAAGGCCCACATCATTAGGACCAGTGGCCCAAAGAATATCTGGAAGAAACGACAATTCTGCTGGAAGTTTGTCCCTCGACAAATACATGGGAGAAACTACTTTCTTACCTAGAGTAAGGTGTACTCCTGAAGGAGAACAGTACAAAGTCGCATACAATCTTTTTAACAAATCCAATCCTAGCAAGTTTTCACCACAACCTGTTGTCAGAATGAGGGGTGCTTCGAATTCGCAAGGACCAACAGAAAGAGACAAAGGGTCAGAAATCGGATTTCTAACTGGGGCGCCAGAAAAACCTACAGAAACGTTCATTTCGCCAGACAAAGGTGAGCCAGGGAGTTTGAAGTGCATAATAGAACTCTTTGTAGCACCAGTATCCAACAGAAAAGGCTCTGACACACCTGATGTGATCACCTCAACGTAAGGTCCACTCTGATCTACTGGAACTGAAACAACTCCCTCTCTTTGTCTATGGCTGTCCTAGCAATCATTACCCTCCAAATACTCATCTTCTGTATAGTAATCATCAACATAGTATTGAGCTGTCCTGTCAGATGCGTTGTTCTGCTGATCGAATCTATTCATAGAATTTTGTGGTGGAAGGGGACGTGTGTTCTGGGGGACGTTTACACGTCCTCTACCTCTAGGCGCTTGCTGAACACCACGACCTCTTACACCAGAAACACCATTCGCACGTTGTAACAAAATACGACAATTATACTTGAAATGACCCTCTTCTTTGCAATATGAACACTGGTTGGGGCCTACAGATACACGGGGTTGAGTATACTCGACTCTTTGCGAGTTCCTCTGATACTGTTGAGGCTGCTGAAAATTACTCTGATAATTATTCTGACCATTATTATTTTGATTACCGTCACCACGTGGCGGATATGCTTGCTGTAGCAAAACCTTCGTTTTCAATTCTTTAGTTTTCTTTTCTACTCTATCTTTCTCGTCTTTGTCTCTATTTTCGTAATATTGGGCAGTAGCTAATATCTGCGCTGAAGATGAGACTGCCCAAGAACTTTCTGAATCCTTTAACTTTTTACACAATTCTGGAAGCAGATTGTGCACGAATTTATCGACAAACAATCTCTGACCACCTTCTGTGGTCATATCTTGACCGCTGTGGTCGACAAATGTCTCTTCAAACCTGGTGAAGAAATCTGAGACTGTTTCTTCTTTCTTCTGCTTGCATGCAGACAACTTGTCCCAATTTACACGTATTGCAGGCATTATCGTTTTCATGTAATCAACTATTCTACCAGGGAGTTCTGTTATCAAAGGCTCAGGCTTAGCGCCACCAACTTGTCGGGCATCTGCAGCGGCAATATTAGCCCATGAGTCACCTAACTCTTGATCATGATCTGTATGACGAATTTTACCCCATAACGGCTGTGGAACAACATTCCCAAATAGCATATCGATATCGGCTAAATTCATTATACATGACCCAGCAGTTTGTGACAACTCTTTGTAATATCCTGCAGGATTTTTACGCGGATCAGGTAATGTCTGTTTAAGGGCTAAAACTTCAGCTCGCTTCCATGGGACATGTACCCATACACGCTGAAAGTGTGGTAAAATAGGTGGGTTAACAGTTGTGTCGCCCTCTCTTCATTGTGGGGGAACTTCTCTCATCGGGTATTGTCGCGCCTTTTTCCTACTAGATGCACTAGGCTCAGATTGTGACCCAGAGCTGCTTCCCTTACTCCGATATGATAACAACATTTCAACTGCTTTTTCCATATCTGGACCTACAATCATGCCCTCTCCAAACTTAAACCGTACACGACACATCTCTTGCGGGATGCATTCCAGATCATTGTCTTCCAAATCCTCGCAAAGGAAAACACACATCTGTTCGAAAACATATCTCTGCGTCGGTGCTTCCCATTGATGGAAGACTTCCATGACAGACTCTACATCATACTTTACGGTGTCCATAACCCATTTTCGTGCTAAACGATTCAATGAGTCTCTCTCTTGATAGTCAGGCAGTCGACTTCGCAACTGTCTTCGTTCTATTTTAGGGGTCGTAGTAGGCGACCCAAAAAGAGGTGAAAGAAGGTTAGTGACAGTGCCATCTTCTGCCGAAGGGAAGGTGAAACTGAAGGAAGAACGGGGTGAGATAAGGCAGAGGCAGAGATACCGGCAGAGGAGGCATCAGGAGAAATAGAAGGAACACTAGGCAAAATCGTAGAGGGAGCATTAGGAGAAGTAGAGAGTGCACTAGGCAAAATCGTAGAAAGCACAGGTGAAACAGGTGTGATCGGTGGGCCTTGAGGAGGCTGCACCAAAGGAGTAGGAGCCAGCTGAAGAGTAGCTGGTGGTTGCTGCAGAGGGATAGGAGGCATAACAACCACAGGTTGTGCAACTGTGGGTTGTGGAGGTGCCGTTGGATTTTGTGCATAGGGGGGTGGTGAACGTAATAAATACGACATTAATGGATCTTTTTCACGCTCTTTTGCTGCCTCTTGCTGAAGAGACGGCAAAACTGGATAACATTGATCTATTATCATTTTACGTTGCCTGTGCAACTGCTCACTCATCTGTTCTTCTTCATTGTCTTTAAACTGCATAGCAGCTTGCATTACTGAAATTCCTCCTTCTCTCTTATTTTTCTTAGCTAATTTGATTTCTTTTTGTTTGGCCTCCTTACGCCATAGGCGAAAAGAGTCAAACATCGCCGGCCGGGCTTTCTTTTTGAAAAGTTTAACTTCAAGGTTATCTAAGATTTCGGTATCAAAGCTACCATATTGGGGCCATTTTAAAACACCATCTTTTCTTGTGTATTTGATCCACACTTCGTTGTATGTGATGGGGCCTACCCCATGTTTCACATATAACTAGTAAGTTGGAGTTCCAACTGGAGGAACCGGACATGAGTCCTCCAATCGGGAATCCCTATTATTACCACCAAGACAAAACAAATTTCCAAGTTTAATACTAGGCATCTTCGCTCTCTAGTCTAGTTCCAAACTTCAAAGGATTATCGATTACGATATTTCTCGTGAATACACGAGTCCTTCGGATTTGGTGCTTGCAAGTACCAACAATTATTCCAAAGGATACCCAAGATTTAAGACCAACTAAGGACTGGGAGACGCTCCACTTATACTTAACTGAAATATCGATGACGTCACCAGAAGACTCGTCTTAGTGTTTCGCTCTACCAAACTTCAAGGGTCCAAATCAGGGCGATAGCCAGGGCAGCAGTCCTTGTAGCCGTCGGGAAGCGGGGAACCTCGCAGCAAAGACCTTCGGACCACATCGACATGCAGGGGTCGATGAGGTGGTTGGCCGTCCTCCGGAATGTTCACACGAAGCTCCTCACGAACCTCTGGCTGACTGGTACCACTGGAATCGCCCCAAACGTTGGGCGCCAGCTGAGGTACTGGGTTTTTAAGAACCGGCACAGAACCGGCAACCCAGCGGTGTCAGGGTACACCCAGAGACCTCGGGTTCTTCCCTGATCCAGACCACAGAAACTCAGAGTCTTCTAGGTGAAGTCAAAGATCGATTTATTGGCTGCAACCAAGGTAACAAGTGTCCTAGAAGTACAACACACGGGGAAGTATATTCTCAGGAGACTGCTCGAATTTACAAAGTCAGGCTTCTCTTCTTATACACAATTTTAAGCTTCAGGCAAAACATTCTTGGTTGTAAAGTAAATGGTTAACATATTTCCAATACAAAGGAAAAAGCAGAGTCATGATGACATGTCCATATTTCACTTCGTGCTACCTACAACAAATCACCCGGCAAGGCCTAACATTTCATCAGATATAGGTGGACCCCCAATAAAAACGGGCATCTCCCCACCATAAAGCAAGTGAAGCAAAGGAGCAGAAGTAGATGTGAGCACGATACGGCAGGTGTGTGCGCTGAAATGGTTTTATGGCTTGTTGAGCCTTGATGTTATCTTGTTCGGCCACTGGGAGGGGAACTGACCTAACGAGTTCGGCCTGGGGCAATGGTTCCAACTTGCACAGGTCATAGGAAAGTCGATTAAGGAGTACGTGTCCTTGTGGAGTTGAATTCAGCTGGATTAAGGCCTATGTAAAGGGCAACACATAAATGGAGGCGAAGGGTTTTAGAACGCAAATGACGATTTTGAGGTGAAATCGTCACTCGAATGTGCTGAAATTATATGTACATGGTGTGCTCGTCATTCTCGGTCTTTTGATACCAAATTCATCATGTTTCGACGAAGTTTTAATTCTCGAGTCCAGAACGATTACATGAATCCAGAATCTTCAGAACCACACTAACAAGTCCACTGATCTAATTAATTTCATATTTCATTATACTAATTCACCACTAATCTTTTTTTGGTACGGGAGTAGCATGCTACTCGCCGAAAAAGCGCTTCAACACTTCATCAGGAATAGTAAGTGCTATATAAAAGCAATTACAATACAATATTACCTGACCATATAAAACACCATCATAATGAAATGCAAGATGAAGTTCAAATGTAATGTAAAGAGGGAGCGCATCACTGTTATGGATGAGGGTTGACCACGTCAAAAAGGGGACTTTTAGTACATGTAAATATTACGATCGCGCAAGGCTCTTGCGGGGTTGCGAAAAGTAGAAAAAAGTAGGTGTTCTTTGAATATATCCTGGTATTCACACTGTAGGAAGGAGTATTAGTAGATATGGTGTTTATGCATATTGGCTCTGGAAAAGGTCTGAGTAAAGAGTTAAGACTTTCTCCACACCCTACTACATACAGCTGTCATACAATAGAGAGGTGTGAGTGGAGAGGCAAGTCTCTCCGCACACCATACTATGGACACCCATCACATTAGAGAGAGATCTCATCGGATAGGCCAGTTCTCAATACACCCTATTATGGACATTTATCATCTGAAAGAAAGGTCTCAGTGAATGGGGCCAGTCCCTCCAAACCCTACTATGTAGTATTGCTGTCCAAGAGAGAGATTTCAATGTAGAGGCCAGTCATTCCCACACCCTACTACGCACACTGTTCATCCAAGGGGGCGTCTCCGCAGAGACTATACAATGCACACCCGTCTTTCAAGAGAGAGGTCTCACGTAAAAGGCCACTCTCTCTCTACACCCTACTATGCACACCTGTAACATTGAGAAGAGGCAGTCTCTCCCACATCCTACTGCGCACCCCGGGGACCAATATTTGCTTTAACCTTCAGTGTTTTCATATAATTAAATAAACAAATAAAATCACATATATGTATATATATATTACCTACTAGCAAGTAGACAATTATAGTTGGGGCCAAATATTCCATAGGAAAAGTGTTATTTGTTTTGCCAATAACTTTGTCGCAGCTTCATGAAACTTCACCACATTTCACAAAACTTCCCCTTTATGGTTCAGCTGCTGTGATGAAAGTTTCGGGGTGATCCGTCAAGCGAGTGCATAGAAAATAGGAGGAGGGTTCCAAAACGTATTCTCCCCATATTAAGTCTATGCGGATTTTTCTTTTTTTGAACATGACTACAGCCCGAACTGCTGAACTGAATTATACCAAATTTGGCAGAAAGCTAGATGATTGTCCAAAAAGCGTGCTTTTGTGATTTAGCGTGAATCATTTCAGTAGTTTTTCAAATATCTAACTTTAAACAAGCATTTGCAATGCAATAGGTTTCACATTTACCCAAGTTTGAGCTATTGGCATTGTAAATGGCAACACCTTTTATTTATGTTTTGGTTTTTAAAACATAAAGAAAAGGCTTGGTCATTTACAATGCTAATAGCTTAAATGCGAGACCTATTGCATTGCAAACATGAAGAAACTGGTGTAACCGGAATGAAGCAAGTAAAACACTCTGCCTTATTAATTGTACATATGGGAACTATTTAGGAAAAAATGCGGACGCCAACCTGCAGCAACCCAGCTCAGGTCACAAAGAAATATGCCAGACTAATGAGTACATATTATGGTGTAGCAAGCGGATACTTGTGCCCACCCAATATGGAATGGCAGCTGTCAGTGAACGTGTAGTGCTGTTAGTGTCCATTATTAATGCAGCTTGTAGTGTGTTATCACTGCGGTAGACACAGCTGTGCGGTTACAGTAGCATGCTGCTCCTAGTTAGTGCTGTGCTGGGAGTGTTCACTGTTTACGTATTAATGGCAGCTGTTAGACTGTTGGCAATGTCCACTGTTGACCCAAGATAGCACGGAGAGCAGATAGGTAGGAGGCAGCAGGGCCAAGTGAGGTAGGTAAAAGTAGCTGTTGGCAGCATTAGTTCCCTAGCTGTCCTGCTCTATGAATCGATTTGCACTGGATTCCAGGCAACTCCTGGATTAGCTTTCGGAGCAGGAGATTACTGGCTGGGATATTTGGAAACGGGTGTGGAGCGACAGAAAGTGGTAGGGATGGGAGTGAAAACAGCCAGAGGAAAAACAAGACTTGGGTTTACCAAATCTTGGAGCGAACCAGGCTGATTACTCATGACTCTTCTGAGTGCCAGCTCAATACACTGCTTCAGAGATAGATGAAAGCTCATGCTTCCTTCCTTATCTTCTATAAGTCTATATTTCCCCTTGCCAGCAATTCAGTCAGGTCTCCAGCTTATGTGACCTGCTCAAGTCAACCACGGTTGAAATCTTGTTTGTGTATGTGCTTGTTCTGCAGCACCTTTTACTGGTGGGTTGTTTTTTAGGCATATCTTTGAGGCAGTTAGTCTCACGGGCTGCTCAGCTGGGTGATGCTGGGTAACTTGTGTTATTATCCTGTGCCTACTTCCCTTATCTGCCAGAAATCGTGCCTTGAGGCCTTTCATATCGCGAAGTGTGGCATGTAAATAAATACATGTATTCATAGTCGTGCCTTCCAGAGTGCTACCACTGAAAACCTTCTGTTGTATGAAACAGTGTTAACGTTTCTCAACTTTTTTTGTGAACCAGACTGATGAAATATCCCTATCTAACGCAAGCAGCTGGAAAAGTATGCATATCCGTTTCTCTGCCGCATAATCTGCCTTCTGGACGTGGCTGAATGCCGACGTGGGATCCGGCAGAGTATGTTTTAATAACACGTGGTTTGTACCTGCCAACAAAATCAATAACTTCGAGAGGCTGTTGTGGTCAATTGTTTCAACCCCATCGGCATCATATAAAGCGACACTTGCATTGCAAATATATACTAATGAAAGTTTTGAAAAATGTCAGTTTGGGAAGACCGACCTTTTCACACTCCACTTAACATTTGTTATCGCTCACTCATCAGACAGATCTCATCAGCGTAGCATCTTCAGAAAAGGCCGGTGAGTGCAAGGATGCTGCTGGCTGTCGCTGTACAAACCATCAGCTGAGAGGGGTGCTGCGGGAGGCGGCCCTGGCCGTGTCGAGCAGATGGTCCGCCCTGCTGTCTTTTTGGTTCGAAAGTAGTGGTAACATTTGTAGCCGCGTCAAAGAGACAGTGTTCAGCAAAATAAATTGGTCTCAGAAGTGCATGGGCGCTGGAGCGAGCCCTGCTGCAGGCGAGGCTGTATGCCACCATAATGCCATGACTTCGTGTTTTTTTTTCCCTTTATGAGAGGTAAACATTTACAAAGCCATCAGCGCCGCAATCAGCGCTTGTTTGCGAGGGGTACAAGGGACCAGCTCCCGGAACAGTGACAGGTCCTGATTGTTAATGGAAGGCAGGCATGCGGGCAGCAGACATGACAGCCCGGCCCGTGACTGTCACCAAAGAGGGGGCCCCCAGTTGTTAATAGCACTGTTTATAATAAGTTGGCATGAAGGGCTAATGTTGATAACAAAGCAGGCTTACCTTCAGCTGGCTGCAGCCTCTAGCGCGAGACAAACGCTACTGCTACTCGCAGATGTTGGTGATTAGGCGCTCCAGAGTCACATGCTTCCTGAAAATCGACATTGCTGAGTGGATCCCGCTGCACGCAAACTCCCAGGACACAGCACCAAATGCAAGTTCGTCTAAGGTTTAGTTATGGATGACGAGTGCAGCTGAGACTGCGCATGAGCAAAAGAGACAACGTGCGCGTGCAAAAGGAAAATTAAAGTGAAAGCACGCACTTCGCTCATAAATAAAACAAGTGATCTGCTGGGATCGCCGTCCCAACATCCAGACAAGTAAAGCCAAACACAGCGCCGCCTGCACGGAGACACACAACACGGGTGGGCGGGAGAGATAAGTGAGGCCGCAGTATCAGCACTTGACACTCTTTCAAAACAAAGACCAGCTCAAAGAAACGCCGTGTGAGCTGCCATACACAGCGAGATTTTGTAGTAGCTGAACAAATTGAACAAGCTGTCTCCGTGGAGCCAATGGGGGGAGGGAAAGTAGAATGCTGGGCTGGAGGAATGCCGCCGTTCTATCGCGAACACGGGGACCGCGTCATAAATAAACAAACGCGGCGTGAGAAACAGATGGCACTGGTGATAAGTCGCCTAGACTACTGCAACGGCCTCCTCATATCAGCAAACGAGGAGGCGTTAAATCGTTTGCAGGTGGTCCAAAATACGGCAGCCAGATTAATTCTAAATGCTCCCGCAAGGACCCCGTCCAAACCTCTGTTAAGTCACCTTCATTGGTTGCCCATACGACAACGTGTCACATTTAAAATCTGTTGCCTAGTGCACAAATGTCTCTATGGGCAAGGCCCCAGATATCTGGCACAAAAATTTCAGATATACAAACCTGAACTTTTATTACGTTCTAGCAACCAATGTCTACTGGAAATCCCCTCTGTAAAAAAAGTCAGACAAGGTGGACGTGCCCTATCATTTATAGGCCCAACCATGTGGAATAAACTACCATCTGACCTAAGACACAATGACAACCATTTATGTTTTAGGAAGGCCTTAAAAACTCTTCTGTTTCAGATAGCATAACCCTCCCTGTGGCTTCCGCAGAGACAATATACTTTAGAACTTTTGCGAGCAAAGCGCGGAGATACCTCATGGGTCGATTCTAGCGCGATATAAGCAATTAAATAAATAAAGCAATTAAATAAAATTAAGTAAATGGCACACTGCAGTTAATTAAAACAAGTGCGAGTTGCGGAGAAAAACTGTACTCAGGCGCCGCTGCTTTGGAACTACACGGAAGTAACTGGAGGATCAACAGCCAACAGAAAGCACAAACACAACACAATGCCTCAGGTAAACCAATCACAAGCCGAAAAACAAATTAGACTAAGTTTCAGCCAACATTCAGATTACTTTAGGTCTCGCTCGACAGCGCATGCGCTGCAAAACGAGAGACCTAAAAATATAGATATCTGGGGATGCGACTCCTTGCAGTGGACTCTCGAATCCTACTAAAATGTGATTGTCTGCCAATACTTCAAACAGGAAGTGTTGGCAGCCCTCTTGGGACTCAGCTTGAAGCCGAGTCCCAGAACAAAGTTAAAAATAAAGAAAAGGAGGCAGGGTAGGAATACCCTGCCCCCCCAGATATGGCACTGGTGTATAAAGCAGTTTTTTAAATAGAGTGCGGGCTCCTGTGCTTGCTTTAGAATATCCCCCAGGTGGACACAGGGCCCCCTCCAAAGGTTTATCAAAGCCCCAGGGACAACTACCTCCCCTAGTCACTTTTCATTATGAATGCGGACGGGCCCACTGGCCCCACCCTCAGGCCCGCAGACCACCACCTCCCGGGGCCTTTTTAATTATGAATGCGGGCGGGCCCACGGGGTCTGTCCACAGCCTGAAAGACTGACACCTCCCTGAGACTAATTACAATTATGTGTGAGGACCTTGAGGACCCCCGGGCACACTTTTTTTTTTAAGTAATGCAGGGAGACCAGAGGACCTTCCCTGCTACCCCGGAGACTGCCACCTCCCTTGGGCACATACTTTATTAAAAAAAGAGCCCTAGATGGCCCTGGGGACCGCCACCTCCAGGGCCAGCTCCAGCAATGTCCCGGCTGCCCACTCTTGCGACACTGCAGTTTGCTATGGCTTGGCGGGAGCAAAAAAGCTCTTGCTTGCTGAAAGCAGAGTTGTGAAGCGAGCAGGGTAACGGACATTGCTTTGGGACACAAGGAGCTGCATGTCAGAAGCTCCCTGGATCCCAAAGCAATGCTGGCTCCTACTGGAGGCGGGATGCTGGCAGGGACTTCATGGGCCTTCAGGCTCCCCCCGTGGTCATCAACGGAGAGGCCTGGCTCCAGGGATGAGGTCCCCAGGGTCTAGATTGGCCCGGGGACGGGGGGCCGTGCTCACCCCCTCCACTTTAAAAAAATATATATTAAGGCCTGGCCCCGGGGGATGAGTTTCCCTGGGCCAAAATTCAGCCTTGGGAGGAGAACCGCATGCCTCCCAAGGCCGATTTAAAAAAAAGAATAATGAAAGAAAAGGGGCAGGCCCCTGAGGATGGGTTACCCTAGGCCAAGAATGGTCCGGGAGGTAGGCCTTTCCCTTTGAGTTATATAAAAAAAATAGGTAAAGGCCGGGGGATGGGGTCCCTGGGGCCAAAATCATCCCGGTGGTCCCTTTCCTATTTTTTAATTACAAAAAATAAAGGGTCAGGCCTCTGGGATGTGGTAACGGGGCCCAAAATGGCCCAGCCCCCTTTCTCCACCCCTCTGCAAACACACCTCTTGGTGCACTACTAGTATGGGGGTGAAGTCCCCATGGCTCTTGAAGGTGCTTGAGGGCAGACTAGCCCTCCTGTAACCTCCAGTAAGACCCACACTAGTAGATTGCTGATAGGTCATCAGAGGCCACACCCCCTATCCCTACCACTCTGCAAACACGCCTCCTGGTGCACTACTTGTTGGGGAAATAAGTCCTCTTTAGTCCTGAAGCCCTCGGCAGGCAAGGGTGACCCCCCCCCGCCCCCCCCTCGGCCAGCAGTGTACTTAGAGGCACAATTGCAAAGTAATGGAGAAAGGAGGCGGGCAGTTGGTGAGTTGCCAGCTTTTTTAAACTTTTTTGTTTTAGGAAGGGGGGCCACTTGGCCCCCCTCCCTGGACCATTTTGGCCCCCTGGGGCCTGTCCCTTTTTAATAAAAACAAACAGTAGGGGGACAGCACAGCCCCCCCTCCCAGGCCGAAGTTGGACCCAGGGACCTCATCCCCCAGCTTTTGATAATTGTTTTATATAACTCAATGGGAGGGGGGCTGAGTAGCCCTCTCCTGGGCCATTTTTGGCCCTGAGGATCCCATCCGCCGGGGCCTGCCCCTTTTTTAAATAATTATTTTTATAAGGGGGTTATGCGGTTCCCCTCCAGGGGCCAATTTCGGCTCCGAAGACTCCAACCCCCAGGGCCAGGCCTTTTCTTTTTTATATATTTTCTTAAAAGTGAGGCGGGCAGAGTGCCCCTCCCCACTCCCTGGGCCAACTTTGGCCCTGGATGCCCACATCCCCTGGGACCAGGCCACTTCATTGGGGACCACGGGAGGAGCCTGAAGACCCCTGTGGTCCCTGTCAGCTTCCCGCCTCATGCAGGTGCCATCATTGCTTTGGGATCCAGGGAGCTACTGACATGCAGCTCCCTGAGTCCCAAAGCAGTGTCTGTTTCCCTGCTCGCTTCACAGCTGGCAGGGGAACAGACACTGCTTTGCTTTCAGCAAGAAAGAACATTTTTGCTCTTGCCTGCTGAAAGCAGTATGTTTGCTATGGGTTGGCGGGAGTGGTGCTCCAGCCAAGCCACAGCAAACTGCAATGTCCCAGAAGTGGGCCCCCGGAGACATTGCTGGGGATGGCCCGGGGGTGGCGGTCCCCAGGGCCATAAAGTATGTGCCACGGGGAGGGGACGGTCTCCGAAGCAGCGGGGGAAGCAGTAGGGCCTCACCTACATTACTAGGGGAGTGGCAGTCCCCGGCGCAGGGGGTCCATGAGGCCCCCACACATGATTTTAATTAGCCTGGGGAGATGGCGGTCTTTGGGGGAGGGGGTCCGTGAGGACCCTCCACATAATTGGAATTAGCCCCAATGAGGTTGCCTGCATTCATAATTAAAAATGCCACAGGGAGTTGGCCATCCTTGGCTGTGGACGGGGCCAGTTGGCCAGCCCGCATTCATAATAAGTGCTGGTCCACGAGGCTTTGACCATGTCATGAATGATATAATATGTGAGGTTGCAATCCCTCTAACCTTTGGTATTTTCAGTGAAAATAGATTTTATATATATATATATATATATATATATATATATATATTATATTATATTATATTTGGATAGGTTTTCCTTTGATAATGAGTCCATGATATTTGAGACCACCTCAGCATTCAATCAGCCTACTTCCGTCTTGTAGTGTGAGAGGAGCACCATTAATAGGCAGCTCAAGTCATAACAATGTAGGCGAGAGCTCTGAGTGAAGACCATCTCTTTCAGTGCAGGCGTGGTGCCTAGTGTTGTACAGAGCAACAGACTTCTACAGATCAGGAAAAGAGGATGATGCAGCCATTTCTCCAATGCTATAATAAACCTTGAAACCTACTTTGCTTACGTTTTGAGTTCACTCTGTGGGTTTACCATCTAGAAGTAACCAACCCACAGTCGTGTGGGCCGAGAAGCCGCAGAGTGCTAAGGGCTGGAATCATTTTCTATTATAAGGTCTACCCCACAGCATCCAAAAACGCATCTGTCACGGGTCACGTGACATGATGTGCCGCAGCGTTTGATTTATGGCACACTGTTTCCATTGTGAACGCGCTGCATCTGGAGTCAAGCTGGGAGGCTGTGCGCGTCCCATGGCCTGCAGAGGCTCTGTGCTGAAACCTGAAGAACGGGCTAGGAAGGACAGTGGGGAAAGGGAGGCTAATTGTGTGAGCCTGGTGGTAAAGAAAGTGCAGGCGTACGCCACGCGGGGAGGGAGCTGGGAGGGACTGAGTATGTGTCTCTCAGTGCTGAAACCTTCTTGGCATTTCCGAGCCCCCTATAATCACGGGTTGTCACTTCATAGTATTACAAATGGAAAGAAATTGGAAGGGGAGGTGGATGCAGTGATCTTTAAAAGAAATGTAGATGCCACAGGCGATAAATGCATTAGCCGTATTTGAAAATCATGGAAACTCGCCCGTTCAGTTAAGAAATGCACGTACTTCGCCGGATACTTGACAGCTCTGTATGGGCCTTGTGCCAAGCAGCTTATTATAAAGAAGTCAGAATGGTATTTTTCAGTCGGCGAATTTCCGTTCTGGTATTAATGTTTGGTACAAGTATCAGTTGTAATCGGTTTTCTGAATTGACACAAAGGATTATAAGGGAATGTGGCTGTTTATGTCCGTTGTATAGAAAGTAAGGTAACAATGTTTGATTTGTTTTTAGTGGCTTGCGATTGTCAGTGAAGAAACTAACCGCACCATCCTCTGGAAGTATGCACCCCCCAACGTCACGCTTCTTGTCTCGTTAAGTAAGCAAGCATTTATTTAAAGTGATTCTCCAGAGCCAGAATTGTTATTAAAAAAAAACTCATTCAATGTATGCCTCAATATTTGTTAAAGACAATGCATTTTTGGGAAAATGTTACTTTGGTTAAACAAATCTATTCATATTCCTGAAGTGATTTTTTTACTCGAATGTATTCAATCGACACAACTTGTGTATTTTATAACCCTCTCAACGCACAGGAGCGTCGCGAACATGCATGCTTCCATTCCTGCACCCCAAAGCAAATCTTTTAATAATTATATTTGCCTTAATTTATACTTATTTTGCATTTGACAACCGCATTTTCAGAATTAAACTGAAGCTTGCTATGCAGAGAGTTCAAACGCCATATTAGTGCAATGGCATATTATAGACTTTGTTTTAATAAAATTCTACGCGTGATGACAAGCCAGAGTGTGCAAGGTGCAAGGCCATTTATGCTCAGTACTGCATAAAGCGAGTGATGTTTATTAGAGGATGAATACAATGAACACTACTGCCTAGGACTATTAATGTTAATTACTAATGGGGGGCATTAAAGCGGACTAATAATAATGCTGTAAAAGTCTAATAATGATATCAGCACTGTGTGTAACTGCTGATTGATGCTATTGGTCCTCAATACTGCATGCGGCCATTGATTCCCATCACTGATTAAGTCTATTAACTGAACGAGGGCTGGGGCCACTGAAGCTCACTAAAGCAGCCACCAATTATAATTTTTGGGTACTGTTGATATTTATTACTGAATGGGGCAATTGATGATCATTCATACTTTGAAGTGATGAGGTTTATTACTGTCTGGGACAGATTATCCTTATTTCATGGTAGCATTGATTTCCATTACTACTTGGAGCAAATATAGATGCTTCTTAACACCTTGCATGCTCATGACGAGGTCAGCTCGTCATGAGCCACGGTGCTTGTGTGCTCATGACGAGCTGAGCTCGTCATGACCTTTGGAACGCTCGCATGCTGGGCTAATACCCCTGCTGTGCGAGCGTTCCCCACAAACGGGTGTGGTCATGATGAGCTCAGCTCGTCATGAGCACACGAGCACTGTGCCTCATGAGGAGCTGACCTCGTCATCACCTCGTCATGAGCATGGGGGTGCTGTGCCTCCCCCCAGCACAGCTGGGGAATATGCCCCGCAGGGAAGGGGTTAAGACTTGCCACATTGATACCTATTAATATCCATGGCAATTGTGTCTCATTAGGGCCTTTTGACACTGATGCATATTGATGCTCCATGGGGTCATTGCCTGGGACCATTGGTGTTTATTACTGCAGAGAACCAATAATGCTCATTACACTCTTGGTCAGTTCATTCTCAGTTGGGCCACAACAATACCCTGCAGGCTGGTCACTTTAATACTACTTAATAACAAGGGCCATTGAATGTCCTTAATGACTGGGGCCATTGATACTCAGAGCAAGGTGCTATTAATAGCCAAGAATGAATGAGGGCTTTCACGTTATGGCATTATGCAGGGACATGTACTGACAAAACTTTCAATATTATCTAATTGAGGGTGATGTGGCTGAATAATAACTACAAGGTAGAATTCTGAGCAACAGGAAATAAGGCAGTTAATGTAATACCTTGATGAGAGCTCGCGCCCCCAGCATTCTCTTTATAACTCCACATACTATTTCACAGGTGCTAAATTCCAAATTGCTTTATCTCAACTATCAGTAAAATATTATGACCGATCTTTAGATTGGGCTAGAATCACTCATACAAATGGATAAACATGGAGCATCAATGCACATTTAGCCTATTATTATGTTATGTTGTTATGTTAAAAGAATTTCTAACGCGCACTTACAACGAGCAGTTTCATGGCGCTGGTACAGAAGAACTGAGAGACAAGTGATAGATGTTTATTCATATGCTTGAGAGAACAGGAGTGTTTTGAGAAGAGTTCTAAAATAAGGATAGAGCTTTGTGGCTCTCAGCTCATTAGGGAGGGAGTTCCAGAAACGGGGGGCAAGAGAAGAGAACCTCAGTCCACCATGCTGTTTCCGTTTATAGGTGGGAATGGTGAGCAGATGATGGTGGGAGGACCGGAGGTCCCGGGAGGGGGCGTAAGGCTTGATTCTGTTGGAGATAAAGGCAGGGCCTTGGCCCATAAGGGCCTTGAAGATGGTACAGCCCATCTTGAATTCAACACGTTTGGCTACTGGGAGCCAATGAAGGCTCTTCATCAGAGGTTTAACATGTTGAGACTTTGGTTGGCGGAAAATGAGCCTGGCTGCCTGATTTTGGACTAGCTGCAGGCGATGAAGTTGATAGGCTGGAATACCAGCATATAGGGCATTAGTATAATCAATGCGAGAGGTAATCATGGCCAGGGTAACCAGGATAAGGGCCTCCCTGGTCAGAAACCTGCAGATTTTTCAGATGCTTCGCAGATGGAAAAAGCAAGAAGACACTACCGCGTTGATTTGTGGTTTCAGGGAAAGATCATTGCTAATGAGAACACCCAGGCTCTTTACATGGTTAACGGGACGGGCGGAGGTTCCCAAAGAAGGAGGCCAGAAGCTAGGATTCCAGGGGTTGAGGGGCCCCCCTGTGAGGACGAGCTCAGTTTTATCCGGGTTGAGCTTTAGTTGACTGGAAAACATCCAGTCGCTGATGGCGATCATCGTGGATTGGAAGTTACTAGTGGCAGTGGAGGAGGAGTCTATGTTAAATATTAACTGAAGGTCATCGGCGTAATTGAAAGCTCTGACCGGACTGTTCCGCAGGGACACCATCAGAAGTTGCATGTACAAGTTAAAAAGGAGGGGTGATAGGGCCGAACCCTGAGGGACCCCGCAGGTCAGTTTTATATTTTTTGCCACAAAGTTGTCTAATCTAACAGCCTGGGAGCGGCTGTGTAAAAAAAGAAGTGATCCACTTAAGGGCCACGCCCCTGATGCCAGCGTTGGTGACACGGTCGATCAGGAGCTCATGATCGACCGTGTCAAAAGCCACCGATAGATCTAAGAGCACCAGGGCCTGGGTATCGTTCTTGTCGGCGCCTCTCCTTAGTTCATCCATGACAGCCAGGATGACTGATTCAGTGGAATGGGCAGGCCTGAAACCCGCCTGCTGGAGGTCAAGAAAGTTAGATTGCTCAATAAACGAGCTGAGACAGGTCGTGACATGTGCTTCCAGGATTTTACTGAGGTAAGGGAGCAACGAGATAGGGCGGAAGTTGCTGGGTACTGAGGGGTCAGCACTAGGTTTCTTCAGTATCGGAACAATTACCGCACATTTGAAAGAGTCTGGAACAATGCCCGTTTTGAGGGAGTTGTTAAGAAGAGAAAGCGGTGGATCGGGGCAAGTGCGGAAAGCTTCTTTGAGAATATGGGGGGGGGCAGGAGTCATTTGGGGAGCCCGATCTCACTTTGTTCAGCAAGGTCAAGAATTCTTCTCTGGAGATCGGGGGGATTTGATCAAGTGTGAAGGGGTTATTACAAGTTACAGAAGAGGTAGGAGAAGAGATGGGAATGGGGATATTCTCCTTAATCGAGGTGATTTTGTCTATGAAGAATGAGTTCAGAGAGTCGCAAAGGGTTTGTGATGGAGCAGGTTTGCCGTTACCCTGTCGGGCTGTGCGAGCTCATTGACGATAGAAAAGATATCCTTAGCTTTCGTGGATGAGTTAGTAATATTTTGGGAGAAGTAGGCAGATTTGGTTTGAAGGATGGAGGCTTTATAATTTCTTAGCATGATTACATAGGCCGCTCTCTCCTTAGGGGCGTAGGGCGCCGCCAGAGGCGCTCTGATTGTCTAAGCGCCAGCTTATCCTTCTTTAAGTCGTCGGAAAACCAGCTTTGGGCGTCGTGGGGGCGTTTGAGTCGGATCTTCTTAAGAGGAGCTACCTTGTCGCTAGCTGTTACTATTATGATCACTAGCCAACCCATAGATTGTGGAGTATTCTGCATTTCCTATGCCTACAGACTTGGCTAATTTACTCTTGGGAGTTGGCACTGGTAACTCCTGATAATTTTGAAAGGGAGTGCATTACTTGCTTAGTTTTTTCTTTGGAGTAGTGTTATATCATGGGCTGGAAAAAGGTCAGTATTTTGTATGGCAGTGAATACCTTGATGTGCCTGTTTGTGTGGCTAACTGAACACAAATAACACAACATAAAAAGTATTTCTGAAAGTTTGGATCTTCAAATGGAAGCAGACCTAAAAAGTGACAGGTGCTTTGAATAATTTTCCGAGCTTTTGCTACAGATCATTGACATCATTTCAATGCATACACTATCGAAACACAAAAATAGCTGAAATTAAATATCGATAACAAAAATATTGACTTCCTATACTTAACTAGAAAAATCACAAATATCGGGAACACAAATATTGTTGTTAAAATATTAATTGTATCTTTATCGAAAACAGAAATTTTGGAAATACAAATATTGTTACCTTTAAATAAACATGTAATATGTCAAAAATATCTATTCACATAATATCGAATACAATGTTATCACCAAAATAATTAATCATTAATAAATATTTTTTTTAAATCACTTTTTACATAAAAAAATTATTGGAAATAAACCTACAACTTCTTAAACACACGGTTAAATTAAATATAAATATGTTACATCAAGAAAATCTTTACCACTCACCCCAATAAATTATATCCCTAAAATCATAATCCAACCCAAAAACTGTTACCATAAACTACAAACATTTGAACAACAACCTAAATAATTATATATATATATATATATATATATATATATATATATATATATATATATATATATATATATATATATATATATATATGTGTGTGTGCGTGTTTTTGATGACAATTGAAAACATTATATGGAAGGACACATTTCTCTTAATTACCCTTGATGTGTCATCCTTGCATACGAGTATACGTCATGAGGATGGGTTGAGAGCAAAGAGGCACTACCTAAACAAAAGATCCATAGCATTGTACCTTGAGAACAATCTCTTCATGTATGGCACAGACACACACAGACAGGTGAGAGGGACTGCCATGGGCACCTGCTTCGCCCCCAGATATACAAATGTGCATATGGGCTGGTGGGAGGAGTAGGTGCTCGGGGGACATCACGCTGAGAAATGAGAAAACAACAATCCTATCGACGAGGTTCCTAGATTCTCTCATTCTGCTGTGGGAAGGAACAAGAGAAACTGCTGAGCAGTGTGTACAGCAACTGAACAATATTTCTTTAAACTTGTCCTTCACTGTAACTATCAGTAGTTCGCAGGTTTGCTTTCTGGACTTAGAGGTCTATGTTAATGGCAATTCTTTACACACATGCACTGCGGGGAACTCCATTTTACATGCTAGGTGTTCCCACCCCCAGAAATTCAAAAACAGCATTCCTTAAGCAGAACGTCTCAGGATAAAGAGGAATTGCAGTGAAACATCGACCCTGGAGTTAGCACAAAAAGATCTAACTACTTGGTTTATGCAGAGGGGCTATGACTCACAGGTACTTAATCAAGCACTAGCTAAAGTGAGTCAGATTGAGAGAACATTACACACCATTGAAAAGACTAGGGAGGAGAGGAAGACTAAGAACATATGTATGCTTACTGTTTACTATTGCCTGCCACAGTAGAGTGAGACTGAGTAGATATTGGCAACTGGTGAAAAGAGATCTGGCAATGAAGGGTCTGATCTCATGTAAGCCATTAATCACCATCAGAAAAGCCAGGTCCCTGAGGCAGGACCTTGTTAACAGTAGCCCGGAAGTAGGTGAAATGAAAGGATGATTGAGGGCCTGTAGGGGCTTTTTCAAATGTATAAAGTGCAAGGCGTGCAAGATGGGGAGAAACATGAAACCAGTTATATCACCCCTATTAAAATGCTCATGGAACATACGTTCATTGCTCAACTGTAAAAGTTATTATATTGTTTACATGTTGCAATGCACTGGTCCCAAAACTTGTGGGCAGTACAATCCATATGGTACACGTGCGGACATTACAACACCTAAGGGCAGTTAAAAACAACAACAAAAACTACGCAGTGGCGAGGCATGTAAATGTAGTACATGGGGCAATATCAACAACCTTGCATACTTTGCAATTGATCAAGTAGCAAAAATGAGGAGAGGTGGAAACCAGGAATAAAAGTTGTGAATATTGGAGTCACAGTATATTCTGTTGTCCACACTAAAATCCCATTTAGTCTCAATTCTGAAGAAGATTTATTTGTACACTTAGGAATATAGGTATCTTTGTGAGTTGCTCTCTATTTCTATATAAATTTTAATGTGATGAAGGAACCTCGTGGTTGGAACAGGGGCATTTATGAGGCAAATCATTCATAATCAAAGCAATGAATTGTATTTGAGAGATTTTGTGACTCCAATGAATATATGAAACAGTTCATTATATAAGAAGTATAATTAATCTCCAGGAGAGAATTTGGTCAATGAATGAAGTATAATTGTGCCAGTGAACTTAACTCATGATTTGGGGGTTTAAATAATGATTGAAGGGAATTAGGCAGTAGCACTTTGCTAAATAATTGATCATTTTGTTAATTGTTTAATTATATTTTTGGGGGTGCGGGTTTTGGTTTATAGGGTAAAAAGTGGGAAGTAATGTATTTTAAATTAAGAATTAGTTGTTAACATTAATTACTTAATTGACAATTAAATTTGGAAATTGTGTAATTGATTTTAGTTGTGGGTGTGGTGTTTTTAGGGGTAAATGGTCAGAAGTAATTTATTTTTAATTAATTAATAATAAGTTGTTAATATTAATTAAGGTAATTGTTTATTTTGTGTGCGGGTTGTTGGTATTATAGGGGTAAAGGGTGGGAAGTTAATTTGTATGTGTTTTATTTTTGTTATTAATAGTATTTTCTTAATTGATAATTATGTTCATTATGTAAATTCATTTTTTTAATTTTAGATGTGGGTTGTGTGGTGTTATAGGATAGGAAGAAAGAAACGAAATGTATGTAATAATTAATGTTTTTTAAAAATTTTAAATATAAGTTTTACATTTATTTTTTATTTTATTAAATATAATATTTATATTAATTAATTTGTGATATGTATTTGTAATTACATGTTTTTTAATATGTAATATTAAATATGCATATTTTAAGATGTTTAACGTTTATATATATATATTTTTAACTGACTGGAGTGGGAATAGTAAATTTTGCCCCTCCATAATCCAACACATTCCTTATTGATGCACTGACTGGAGTGTGAATAGTACATTTTTTCCCTCCGCTATCCAACAATTTACCTACTGTTGCACTTATTGGAGTGGAAATAGTCATTTTATCCAACACTTCCCCTACTGTTGCACTCACTGGAATGGGACTAGTAATGTTTACCCCTCCGCTATACAACACTTTCCCTACTGTTGCACTCACTGGAGTGGGAATAGTACATTTTATCCCTCCACTATCCAACACTTTCCCTACTGTTTCACTCACTGGAGTAGGAAAATTACATTTTACCCCTCTGCTCTTTAACAGTTTCCTTGGTGTTGTATTGGCTGGAATGGGTGCAGTATATATTTTCTATGGACCTCATCTGCATGTGGATGCACTCAGGGTGCCAGGTTCAGGGCACTGCCGTGGGAACATAAAAAAAGCTCTACAGACAGGAGGAAACTCCTAATGCGGCGGGTGGTCTGACCACGACTTTGGCGGTGCGGACGGCGGGGCGGATCAGGCGCTGCACCGCCAAAGTCTTAATCAGGCCATAGTGTGTGCTGCTGTGAAACAGTATTTTGGGGCTCACTCTTTTTTTTTTTTTTTTTTTTTATTAAGTTTTTATTTTTTTTAAAAACATGAGCAGGGCACAATTGGATTCAAGGTAATACAGCGCGCATTCATATATATACAATGGGAATATATAAAAAAAAAAAAAGTATACATATACAATACCAAAACATACAGGATTATACCGAGATAGACCATATACACAATAGACACAAAGAATACTATACACCAGAATCTCGATTCCCCCCCCTCCCAACAAACAATAATCAAGGATCAGGACCTTGCTTCCATCGAATAAGGGGCTCCCATATTTGCAAACCAAGTTTCTTACCTTTTTTCCCCTTCCTTGCATATATGGCGGATTCTAATTTTTGAATTGATAATACCTTACCCAGCCATTGATGATATGTGGGAGGATTAGGGTCAAGCCAAGCCGAAGCCACTAGCAGTCTAAAGATAGCCATTACAACAAATACAAAGTTTTCATTATTCACGTGGCTCTCCGGGTTGACCCCTAGTAGCATTACAGCTGGGTTTAATTCTATTGTAGTTGACAATACATTCTGAAAAAAGTTCCCAATGTCCTGTTTTATACTATCTAGTTGTGGGCAAAGTGAAAAAATGTGCATTATATCCGCTTCTGCACTACCACACCTAAAACAGGTAGTTCCCGAGAGACCCCCCCCATTGAGCAATTTTCGCCGGTGTGTAGTACAGATGATATAAAATCTTATAATGTTGAGCTTGTAGAGATGATGAGCACAACAGTTTGATTCCCATCTCTAGCGACTCCGAAAAAATGTCCCTGGTTGTATCCAGATCTTCAGACCACTTATTGACCCATTTATCCATATCATCGTTCTTTAAAGATGTCATCTCAAAGTAAAGTCTTTTTATAGAACAATCAGAACCTGCCTCTATAAGATCCATCAGTACATTTGTTTCGAAACCCAGAGGGCCTCCTTTTCTATTTGTTAAACAACTTCTTATTTGGAGATATTTAAAAAAATGCTTTGTATCTAAAGTATATCTATTCTGTAATTCTACAAATTGTAGTATACCATGAGGTCCCTGGATATCTCCAATCTTTCTTATCCCCCGCCTCTCCCAATCTTGGAATACAGCACCTGAAAAAACCATGCGAGGCAAGGAGGGGTTATTTTTAAATCTGGTGTAAGCATTATATTTTCCAATTCCTATCTTTTTCGATATTCCCTTCCATATATTATAAGCAGCCATAATGGTCTTAAACCACGTTCTTTTATAATAACTTTCCTCAGTGAATCGTAAAAAAATATTTTCCGCATTTTTACCCAAAATCAAACCAAATATAGCAAGTGAACCAATATTATCCCATCCATCCGTCTCTGCCCCCCCAACCAATCCCAACATATTTTGGAATGCAGCAGCCCAATAATACAATTTTAGATCTGGTAAAGACCAACCACCGCGCTCCCGTGGGAGTGACATATATCTCAAAGCCCTGCGTGTCTTTCCTCTGGCCCATATAAACCGGTTAATCATTTGCTCACAAACTTTAAACCATTTATTGTCAAATAAAAGTGGCACTGCCCTAAAGATATACAAAAATTTTGGCAACACCATCATTTTGATGATATTGACTCGGCCTACTAACGATAGGTGTAGATTTTCATACCGATCCAAATCTTTCTTTGTTTTATTTATTATTGGAACGATATTATTTTCCACCAGATTATTTAAGTCGGCTGAAATACTTATTCCTACATAAGTCCCTGCCTGGACAACTCGATTATCTTCACACATGGTCGCTGAATTTTTAACGATCTGTGTCTTCGAGGCATTCAGGGCGTATCCCGAAATCTGACCAAATCTATGAGCCTCTTCTTCTATAAATACAGTTGCCTCCGTAGGGTTTGGTGTTATCACTGCTACATCATCAGCATAGGCCAATATCTTACATGGTTCCACTAGTGTTGGTAATGGTGTTATCTCCGGACATAGATCTAACTTACGAATCAGTGGATCCATATACATGGCAAACAGTAAGGGGGAACATGGACACCCCTGCCGTGTTCCTCTTTTAATCATGAATTGACCCGTAACACCCCCATTAACTCTGAGGGCCGCGATCGGTTCTTTGTACAAGGTCTGTAGAGCTTTTATAAAACCACCCCTAAATCCAGCTCTTACTAAAGTGTGCCACAGATAGTCCCAGGAGACCCGATCGAATGCTTTCTCAGCATCTAGCAACATTACTGCCATCGGATCTCCTGTGACCTCAGCGGCGTCGAACAGCGTTATAACTTTCCTGGTGTGATGAGTTGTTCCTCTACCAGGAATAAATCCATGCTGGCTATAACTTACTAAAGCGCTTATGACCCCAGCAAATCTCCTTGCCAGAGCTTTTGAATATATTTTGGTGTCATTATTCATTAATGTAATGGGGCGATATGACCCAGGTTCAGTCGGCGGCTTTCCTTTTTTTAAAATTAACACAATATCTGCACCCCCCCAAGACTTTGGGATAGACTTGCCCGACTGAGCAGCTTGAATCATTTTGGTTAGCTCTTGGGCGAGCATTCCCCAGAAGGTTTTAAAAAATTCTAAGGGTATCTGGTCCGGGCCAGCAGCTTTTCCTGAAGGGAGGTTACACATAGCATCTTTAATCTCTTCAGCATCTAACTGACTTTCCAGTCTATCTGCATCTTCGTCCAGAACCCTCACCACTGGGATATTCTCAAGATAATCCCTAATCTCATCACTCCCACACGGATGTTGGTGATCATATAAATTCTGATAGAATTTCCTGAAAACTTCCCTGATTTCTTCCGGATCTTTTTGCAGATTACCATTTTCATCCCTAATTTCTCTAACTGTTCCTTCTGCCGCTATCTGCCTAGTGCGCATGGCGAGTACATGCCCGACTTTTTCATTATATTCATAACACCTCTCCCTTCTAATTGTATAATATACTGCCGCTTTTTTCGCCAATTCATCTTCAGCTTCACTTTTTACTTTTATAAGATCTAAGATAGATTGCTCTACTGGTTCCCCTCTAATAACACAGTTGTTGAGTTGTTCTTCTGCCTCTAACACAGCTTTCTCTAATTCGCTTTGCCGAAGCCCTACTAATTTACGTTTATAACTGCTATAGCTACATGTTTCGCCACGGACACCCGCCTTGAAAGCATCCCAGATAACTCCAACCGAGGCACTTCCTCTATTGTTATCGAAAAACTCCGTGATCCATTTTGACATATGCAATATGTAATCATCCTCTAAAAGGAGCCTTCTTTCGAATGTCCATACCCGATTAGTTCTTATTCCCCCTTCTAACTTCATCGTCAACAGTACTGGGTTATGATCACTGAGGATTCTTGGGAGCCTATCTATCTTAACCCGTGACATTATATTATTAGAAATCATAAAGTAATCCAATCTGACACAAACTTGATGTGGTGCAGAATAATATGTGTATCCTTTTTGTGCTGATCTGATTGTACCCCAGACATCAATCAGGTTATTATTAATCAAAAGATCCACAAGGGCCTTATGGACTCTTTTCTTTCGTCCTTTATAACATCTAGTCTGTCCTATTCCCAATCCTTCTGCCCCATTAATGTTCAAGTCTCCCCCTATGATGACCTGGGGGGGGCCAAATGGCCAATTCAGAGTCTAGAAACTGTAATACCTCCGGGTCATCCTGCGTAGAACCATAAACTGCGATCAACGTTGTCCAAACACCTTCTATCATAATCTCCGCTATCGCCCACCTTCCCCATTTATCCTCTAATTTTCTCCCAATTGTCAAATTTTTACTCCTTGACAAGATAGCGACCCCTCTATTTTTTGCACCTTGTTTAGAACTTGCTATTAAGTGGAAGCCCAACTGATTGAGACAATACTCTTGCGTGTTCATTATATGTGTCTCTTGTTGGAAAATGAAATCTACATTCAACTGACGTAATCGGATACCAATCTTTTGCCTTTTTTGGACATCATTTAGGCCACAAACATTCCATGTTAGAAATCTAAGTGTCATAATTAAGTTTTCCGAAACCATTAACTACCTGTTCACTTGTATTTCTTATTTTAATGGGTTTGATCTCTACTACATCTAATACATAAAAGACATAATTCTTAGTTTTTATACTCTCTTCCTTCCTCACTTCTTCCTTACAGCCATACTGCTCATGCGCCTGTTTCGGAATGCATCCTTCATGATACCCATATGTTTCAATACCAATACCATTGTGCCCTGCCCTTGTGCTCCTTCTCCCCCCCCCCAGAGACCCCTCCCTCAGGAACCCTCCCCCCCTACGGGCAAATAGGTCCATAAGACCTATATTTGACCGACGCTTGCCACCGGGATGTCTCGCCCCCTCCCCCCTGACTTTCCTAGTTCTTATCTGTCATTTGAAGTGCTCACCTACAAAGGAGTAAGAGAAAAAAAAAATCATTTTAGACTCTATCTATCAAGTCCTATCTCATACTGCCTGATTAAACAGAAATATAACAACATATCAATAATTTTAAACAAATTAAGCTTGCCCAAAATCTTCACAGTGAGTATAATAAGAAAAAAATAACATGCACATGCGAAAACATAGTCTATCCTTAGATTCCCTATAAAGTTCCTAACTCTAACTGGTGAGTTGAAAAACTGCTATTCCATAGCGTTATTACTATGACCTCTACTCTTTACTTTTTACGAGGTATATTTCTGACAACCCCAGTTTGTAATTCTTGGGATTCTTGGACCCCTGGGATCTTATTATGAGACTTTTGGTGACCTCTATTCTCTCTCAAAAAAGTAAGATATTCTTGCGCCATAATTTCGGAGTGGAAGACTCTGTATTTGCCATCTACGCCAATTTTTAGACGTGCGGGGAACATTAGATAAGCCTCACACCCTATATTTTGGAACGGGGTAATAAGTTGCCTCATCCGCCACCTTCTTTCCACGGTGGTGTGGCAGAAATCAGGGCGGGCAAAAAATTCAATTTCCTTATAGGAGCGTTTAGACTGTGGTTTTGCCTTATTGATTATCTCTTCACGTAAGAGGAAATTCCCAATATATAACAGTATTGCACGGGGCTTGCCCTGTGATTCTTTTCGAAACATCGGAAAACGGTGCACTCTTTGAACCTCATGCTCCCAGTCCCATGAGGCCAACTCTGGGAATGCACCTTTCAACAAATCGATGACAAAACCACGCATGTCCCCATCCTCTTTTCCCTCTTGTATTCCAATTAATCTAACATTGTTCCGCCTTTGTCTATTTTCGAATTCCTCCAACTTCCAGAGCATATCCGCTGTTACCTTATCATGATCCTTGTTAGCATCTTGTATTTTGACAAAATCATCTTCAAGTCTTCCTGTTCTGACCTCTATCTCAGATACTCTATCGACCATTTCTTCATACATTCTGTTCACCTTGTGGAGAGAAGATTGTATTTTTTTATTCGCATGTCTAGCCCTCCTACTGGCTCTCTGACTCTCCGCACGAGCCTCACTCTGAATTTGTTTTAGGGTAGAAAGTAGTATTTCAAAATTCGCCGCACCACCTTCAGAACCTCCCTCAGCCCCCCGTGGGCTGGCCTCATGCAATTCTGCTTCTGCTCCGACCAGCTCTCCAGACTGAGGTATTCCACTTTCAACTGCATTGTCCCAGACAAGTTTTTTAACAACTGTTTTCACATGTTTTCTGCGGGGAACTCTGGCTTGAGTCTTTCGCCTGGAATTGTTATTTTTAGCCTTAACCTTATACATAGGATTGTTATCCGTCACAGTTTCCCTCATCTCCTTTATGACATTTCTTGATTTAGTTTTTATAATCTTCAAGGCTGTCCCTTGCTCTATGGGTTCTGTATCGCTTTCAGAGGTAACAGAAACACTATCCGATTTCGATATATTAGTATCTGTGCCTGAACCTGCTACAGAGTCCGATGAGCTGCCCAATTCAGAGTCTGTATCCGATGGAGATTCTCGAGCAGAGCTGGTAAATTCACTTCCGTCATCCTCCTCATCATCCACCTCATCATTACCCGTAAAAAAAATCTCCTCACCTGGTGATGCCAACATAGATTCAGGAATATTTTGTACAATCATTAGATTCATGTCCTTTCTATTCTCAAAAGTAGAGCTGGTTATCACCTGCTGCGATAAGGTAGTTGCCATCTCCTTGTCCATCACCTTTGTAGCTGTTTGATCATCTGCACTCTTACTGGCTCTCTCATCCTCATCCTCGTTATCATTATTTCCAGTGTGGGCATTATTCAGATTAGTCACAGTGCCAAGACTCCTAAGTGGCTCAGGAGATGCTTCTGCAGGCACCTCTACCGTTTTATTTTCATCTTTATTTTTATCTTTGTCATTATCTCCAGTTAGGGCTTCAGCCGGCTCCTGGCCCTTTAAGCTCTCAACGCCGCCTCCCACTGGGACTGTAGAAGAGGCGGTCTCTCCCACGGGCTCTGTAACATCATTCTGACCTTGGAGCTCCATCATGCTACCTGCGCCCCCCACAGCTCCGTTGGCTTCAACACTCTCCAAGCGCAGGGGATTCTGCTTTGCCCCACACAATGCCGCTAACGTTGGAACCGAGAATGTCAGCTGCGCTGTCGGCTGGACACTTGCTGCCGCTGCTGCCACAGGTAGAAAAGACTCCACAATCGTGGTCTGCCGTAACGCTGCCGCCATTTCACTATAGACAAACTGTGTCTCAGTATTCCTTTTAGCCAAACTAGGCAGTGCTGCGTGTTTCTTTGTTTTTTCCCCCGTCTCCTTTTCCCGCAGCTTCCTTGCTTTCGCCTCTTTTGCCGCCTCCCGTCTCAGCTGCGCCTTTGTTCTTGCTTTGGCTCTGAGGTTAGAGGTGAGAGCGGGGCCGTCGAGAGATAAATCCTCTTCCTCATTCCCGGGGGCGATGTCATTAGGTTTCCTACTAATCAGTGGTTCCCAAACTTTTGACTCCTGAGGACCCCCATTGAGTCACCACTGGAAGCCGGGGACCCCCAAGCAATTTGTATGACTTAAATTTTAAACATTAAAACAGTAATTCGAACAAAATACACACGTGTGCACACAAAACAAATACTCAAAGTACTAAGGATTTTGGGGCCAGATGGCTGACCATTTCATTTAGCGTCTCGCAATTGGTGACACATTGCGAGTGGCAAATGGCGAGTCGCTAAATGAAATATACAACAGTGTGTTTAACACTGTTTGGGATTCCCAATTGGGTCGCAAACTGCGAGGTTCATTAATATTAATGAGCCTCTTGCAATTTGCGAGCCCATTGGGAATGACAGCCCTCCCAGCGATAGTGGCCTGCTGGGCTCTGCAGGCCACCGTGTCTCGGACTACTTTTAAATAAAGCAGTTTTTAAAAAAAATGCCGCCTGTTTACAATGCATTAAAAAAAAAAATAAAGAAACTTTTTCGTTTCATTTTCTAAGGGCAGGCAGAGGTCCCTGGGACCACTGCCTGCCCTTAAAAAATAATTTTGCATGCATTTGCAAAAGGGAATGGGTCCCCTGAGGACCCCTTCCCATTTGCGAATGCATTACCATCTACTTGAAGTAGGTGGTAATTGTGAGTGTTTTGCGACCGCAAAACATTTGTACATGGTTTTGAGACTCGCTATTTGGAAGGGAATACCCCTTCCAAATAGCAAGTTGCAAAACCTATTTAGAGAGTTGCAAACAAATTGCGACTCGGTAATTGGGCTATGTACATGGCCCAATAGGTTTTTGCATGCGCAAACGGGTTCGCGAACCCGTTTGAGCATTTAAAAACAGATCGTACATCTGGCCCTTAGTATTTTATATTGAAGTAATAGCCCCTCTGTCACATGCATTTCATTTGTTTTATAGCATCTCTCATACCATTGTAGGATGTCAGAGCACTTTACATCACACACATATAGAGACATTGAATCATACATGTAAATCAGTGTGTATATAAAATGTTTAAAGAGTGCTTGGTCTGGAAAAGCACAAACTCAGGATTCAGAACATAACACAGTGGCTAGCATTGACTTTAACATTAAAAATGTATTTCCACCCAAATATATCTTTTTAGCAGCATCAGGATAATGAATAACTGGGACAAAATATAAGTTACTAACTGGTACCATGCAGTTTGCAAGCAGCTCTTTGATGACAGTTTATAGGTCCCTATGCTAGATTACGATTGTCACTTAAGAAGTGCACAGTAACAAAAGAAACTCTGTGACAAAAGCAGTAACCACGAACCTAGGCACAGAAAATACTGCTTTTTAAGATGCATGTTACACGTTCTTTGCAGTAGACACATTAACCCTCTACGCTACATTTGTTAAATCAAAGCTGCTACTGAACAAAACTCTCCTCGCTCTCCAGCAGGTACATTAATCACTGGCATTCTCTTGACACTTTTATTGTTGCTGGAAAGCTGCTAATTATACTAGAAACTTTCTGTGTTTTTAAAACTGTTGCCTACGGACCCCCTGGGAATGTGTCACGGACCCCTGGGGGTCCGCGGACCACAGTTTGGGAAACACTGGACCTACTTGATCGATGGAGTTTAGGAGCCATTATTCTTGAGCAGTATAAGCGCCCTGCCCGATAGGACTTCGCTATTAGAGCAGCTATACTTTCCAGCAAAGTTCTTCTTTCCTCGGTTTGCGGAGAATCCTTTAACAGTGCAGACCAACTCGATATCGCTCCAAGCATTTCAGATCAACAACGCTGTTACTGCTGCTATGCACCGATCCTCCTAAATGCCTGCTGATACAGCTCGGTTCATCAGTACCTCCAAAAAGCCTTAATGTAGTACTGTAGCATTATCCGAGAACTGCACAAAAGTTATAGGCAAAGTGTGCACTTCGAATTCCATAAGTTCTACTGTCAGGAGCGGTTCAGGGTGCGACTAACCCCTACGGCGTCTCGGCGGCCATCTTGCCCTCATTTTGGGGCTCACTCTAATTGATGCTGTATGCAATACCACACAGTGAATTACCAATATGGTGGAGTTTACTTTTTCCTAGGTGTGATATAATAGCAGCATTATGTGTTTCTCGGTTTGGCCTGGATTAAGGAGAATACTGTACTGAGGCATGATTTCTCCAACTGTGTGGCATTGCGAAACTCTTTTGCAGTTTTTCCACGCACAGATTCCTCCTGATTTTACCTGATAGAATGTGTGCAGTATAAACCGCCATGTATGTGCTGTAGTTTTATTCAAGCTATAATACCAAATCGAGGCCAAATTACTGTTTGCACCAGAGTCAACTTTACAGTCCTGAATTAAATGAGGGTCTTGCAACATGCAACCTTTCAAAAAAATCATTTATCCATCCATTCATCGTTCGTGCACCCATGCCCGCCCACCCACTCCTCTGTTTTCTTTTCTTTCCTATTTTTCTTCACTTATTACTTTCTTTCTCGTTTTCTCACTAATATTTTTTTTGCTCTTCCTTCTATGATTCTTTTTTGTGTTTTTCTTCTGTTTCCTTATTCCTTATTTAATTTCGATATTATTTTTTCTTTCGTTTTACCCTCTTTTAATCAGTGCCTCTTTTTCTCCTTTCGTTTCTTTCCTTTATTTCTTTCTTTTTTTTAAAAACTATTTTCATCATCAAGATTATAACTTTCCCGCAGTTCATTTGAAATCTAGAAAGAGGCTGACGTTAAAATAAGAAAAGGACCTCCCTTGTTTGTCAAGTTGTCATTTTTCGCATCTGCAAGTAATGAAACCAAAAATATTCAAAGAGCGATTGGAGGGGCTGCATTCCATGGCTCCATGGAAAACCGCAGTGAAACATACACAGACAAAGAAGCGGCGGCGAGGAGCACTTCCTGACCTCTTCTTGGCAGAGAGTCTGCCAGAAGTCTTCAAGGCGAGAAGTATGAAAGAGCTTTAACAGAAAACCCTTCAGATGTACAGCTCCTCGCTCTACAAATACCACAATACAGAGAAATTCTGCTGTGTGGGCGTGGCGTACACCCACTGAACGAGAGATGGTAATGCCACCATGTCACGAAACCATTTCTCCTCTTGTTTTTGTGCCCTGGAAGCACTCGAAAAAAATAGAAATGTGAGACATTACAATTAGGCTACAAGGTCAAACTCATCACTGCCTTTTAAATGTATGTTTTTGTTTTTTTTCGACAATGCACACGTTGCTGCCAGCTCTGCAGGCTTCTGGAGGGAGCGTAATGCGTAAATACGGGAGGTGAAATTCCAGTTTGACTGCATGCTTCCGAATTCTTTGCGCGCGCCAGGAGCATTCCCCATCATTACAATGTGACAGGGGGTCTGTTCCATTTGTCAGCCATACAGGGCTTTCCCGGAGGCTGAAGCTATAATTTGTCTACTAGACAGGCAATTGATGCATGGCTAGTGTGTTTACACTCTTAAATGCAAATAGCTGAATTCATTCTTTGGATTTTTAAAGATCTGGCTGTAGACATCTTTAGCTGTCTGGGAAGCCTCATTTTTTTATGCTAAAAATCTATACATAAAGACATACATACAGAGGGGCTGTGGGTCAGGCCTCTTTATCTATCAGTCTGTTCAAGTGTCCCTGCCATGCACATGTTGCTTCTGCCTTCCACATCGTACAGCATGAGGGGCAATATGCTAGCCCACTTCATCCATTGGCTGTCTTACTCTGTGGGTGACATCATTTTGTCTACTAGCATGTGCTCGGACTCCTGAAAAGAAGTGTATGTCAGTGCCTGGGCAGGTGGAACTGAGCTGGTGGGGCGCCCTTTTGTTTTTTCATACTTTTTGGATGATTGGCGAGTTTTCCATGTTGCATATGCATATAAAAGATACATATGTTTAAACAAATCACGTTTGTCAAGTCCAAATCTGACTTTGTCAATGCTTGTTAAAAGAATCATTCTAGCCAGCAGCAGAATTCCTCCTTTTCAGATTGGCTTATTACGGGCCTAGGGACATAATAAATAATGTTTGGGCCGAGGTGTAAATAATGTTTGGCTCCTGAGAATCCTTTAACACAGACTGATATGCCAACAATTTTCATGCTGTATTCTAGCAGTAAGTAGTCAAATCACAGCCCTGCATGGAATCTGTTTAAGACCTGAACTTTTGTGTAGCCTTGTATTCCAATATATATTATAGCTAAAACCAGCCCCAACGCCACGCACAGAGCAGTACATCTTGCTTGAGCTGCTAAACTGTATAAAGGGTTATCACCTCAAAGAAAAAGTACCATCCATAAACATTGTTTTGTGATTTGGGTGCCCAAGGAAATAGTAATGGCCAGCTATAGATTCTTTTTAGGTTGAAGCCTACCAGATAGCACAGCTATCTGATTTGCTAAAGACAGCTTGGGGACATTCAGAAAGCATCCCTGGGAATGCATTCCGCCCGTTGCTTACCATTGTCCTTTTAGTTTATAACTCACATTATCTGGTTTTCCATTTGCTAGCTTTATTTATTTTAGGCTGTCCAGAATGAGTTTGTCCCTCCCAAGGAGCAAAGCCTTTTCACACTACCTCTCCTTGTATTCTTCCACCCATGCTCATTTCTGTAAAGAGGCTTGTAAACCTTGTTCTTAACTTGACACGTATGCTGTGCATTCAAATACGGAGGCCAATTGTCAGGCTCTGTCTTCAGACAGAGCTTGGTTTACTTTTTTTACTGACTTCAAAGTGAAAGGATTTATGTGACAATTTTGCTGGATACTGGGGGTATGAAAGTTTTTTTTAAGCATACAATATTTAAATGAACTGTGTGAGTATTTGTAAACGACAGTTTTATTAGTAAAACTGTTGGTCGGTGCAAATGTAATGGCCATTTCAATTGAAAATGTGATGTTTGTAATGGTAGTGTGCTACTACACAATGCTTGCTGCACTCTTCGCCAGTCTACTCTACTCTGCACCACTCTACGCCACTGTACTCTGAATAACTCCACTTTACACCATTCCACTCCACTCTACGCCACTGCACTTCACTCTACTCTACACAACTGCACTCTTCGCCACTGCACTCTACACCACTCCAGTCTAAGCCACTCCAGTCTACTCTGCGCACCTCCACTCTATGCCACTCTGCAACATTGCATTCTACACAACTTCACTCTATGCCAATACACTCTCCACCAATACACTCTACTCTGTACCACTGAACTTCACACTCCTGCACTCTACACCAATTCACTGTGCCACTGCACTCTATGCCACTTTATTCTAGGCCATTACACTGTACTCCACTCTATGCCACTGCACTCCACCACCCTATACCACTCTATTCTGCTCAAAAACAATATACTCTTTGCCACTGCACTCTATGGCACCTTACTCCACTCGGTGTCAGTGCACTCTATGCCACACTACTGTAAACCACTGCACTCTATGACACAACACTCTACTCCAGGGGTCTTCAAACTGTTGGGCGCGACCCCGAGGGGGGCCGTGGAGCGATGCAAAGGGGGTCGCGCCTTCACAGTGTCACTTCTGCCCTGGCCTCCAGGGCTTCAGCCCCCCTCCTCCCCTATCCTGTGTCTCAGTCCGGGCTGCTGCAGTGCAGCTCGTGCTCCTGTGGCCTCGGCTGGGCAGTGTCTGGAGTCTTATCTCGGCCCTTTTCACAGGTCTTTAAAGACCATTAGCATATTTACATGCCTTTGTTAACTGATTACCAAAGCTTAGTTTTTTTATGGTTCCAGTACCCCCTGGGCCCCCACTCTGCCTATTCCTTACATTTGTCTTTTTACACTTACTGCTGTAGTGTGAGAATGCATTTAATGAAAAGAAATATAAAGTTGGGTTGCCAAAAGAAACATGCCTGCTATGTGTTGTTTAAAGATCCTGCCGAGACCTGCTCTTGACACTAAATTGAGTTATAAATAAAAAATTATGTATTAATTAGTTATGTGACTTTTCTGTCTTTTCCCTATAACACAATTAAAAGTGCTTTCTATTTATATTTGCTGTTCTAAGTATTCACAGATAAGTGACTGCTTATTTCTGGGCCATCAAAATAATGAGCTGGTAATCCTAATCATTAGACTGGAAGTTTGTTGCAGGATCAGCACATTATTTATTTCCTCCACCCTTGAACCCTGATTAATGCCATTATAGCAATAGTTTAACTTATATCTGAAACCCTACGCTTCAAGTTTCTGGGAATGCACCCTGCTTTCAGACTACTCACTTCTCATTCTCGCCTTCACCTTCACGTTCACCCTGCACTCCCAGCGATCACCATGCACTCACACTGATCACCATGCACTCACACTGATCACCATGCACTCACACTGATCACCATGCACTCACACTGATCACCATGCACTCACACCGATCACCATGCACTCACACCGATCACCATGCACTCACACCGATCACCATGCACTCACACCAATCACCATGCACTCACACCAATCACCATGCACTCACACCAATCACCATGCACTCACACCAATCACCATCCATTCACCCGCTCACCCTGCACTCACAGTGATCACAATGCACTCACACTGATCACAGTGCATTCACACTGATCGCCATGCACTCACAACATTCACCCACTCACCCTGCACTCACAGTGATCACAATGCACTCACACTGATCACAATGCACTCACACTATTCACCCGCTCACCCTGCACTCACAATGATCACCATGCACTCACACTGATCGCCATGCACTCACACTGATCACCATGCACTCACACCAATCACCATGCACTCACACCAATCACCATGCACTCACACCAATCACCATCCACTCACACCATTCACCCGCTCACCCTGCACTCACAGTGATCACAATGCCCTCACACTGATCACAGTGCATTCACACTGATCGCCATGCACGCACAACATTCACCCACTCACCCTGCACTCACACTGATCACAATGCACTCACACTATTCACCCGCTCACCCTGCACTCACAATGATCACCATGCACTCACACTGATCACCATGCACTCACACTGATCACCATGCACTCACACTGATCACCATGCACTCACATCGATCACCATGCACTCACACTGATCACCATGCACTCACACCAATCACCATGCACTCACACCAATCACCATGCACTCACAGCAATCACCATGCACTCACAGCAATCACCATGCACTCACAGCAATCACTATGCACTCACAGCAATCACTATGCACTCACGCAATCACTATGCACTCACACTGATCACAATGCACTCACACTATTCACCCGCTCACCCTGCACTCACACTGATCACCATGCACTCACAATGATCACCATGCACTCACACTAATCACCATGCACTCACACTGATCACCATGCACTCACACCGATCACCATGCACTCACACCAATCACCATGCACTCACACCAATCACCATGCACTCACACCAATCACCATGCACTCACACCAATCACCATGCACTCACACCAATCACCATGCACTCACACCAATCACCATGCACTCACACCAATCACCATGCACTCACACCAATCACCATGCACCCACACCATTCACCCGCTCACCCTGCACTCACAGTGATCACAATGCACTCACACTGATCACAGTGCATTCACACTGATCGCCATGCACTCACAACATTCACCCACTTACCCTGCACTCACAGTGATCACAATGCACTCACACTGATCAAAATGCACTCACATCATTCACCCGCTCACCCTGCACTCACACCAATCACCATGCACTCACACCATTCACCTGCTCACCCTGCACTCTCAGTGATCACAATGCACTCACACTGATCACAGTGCACTCACACTGATCACAGTGCACTCACACTGATCACAGTGCACTCACACTGATCACTATGCACTCACAACATTCACCAACTCACCCTGCACCTACAGTGATCACAATGCACTCACACTGATCACAATGCACTCACATCATTCACCATGCACTCACAACATTCACCCGCTCACCCTGCTCTCACAGTGATCACTCTGCACTAAAAATTTGCTTGCATTGTTCACTCTGTACCTCACCCTGCAGTCACACGAGCACACTTCTCGCCCTGCACTCATGTGACACTCCACTCACCTGTCCCCCCCTTACTGCTAAATCTGTAGCTCACTCAAACAAGGCCATCACTAACCATGCACTAATTCGTCCCACTCTGCACCTACAGCCGAACCCAAATTCAAATGGTCACCTCACTCACCCTGCAGTCACTCCTTTTACCCTACTCTCACACTGTTGCATTGCTCACCGTGCAGTCACATGGGCACTCTTGTCACCCACACAGTGCAGAAGGTTAAAGTGCCTGGTACAAAGAAGATGTACCATGCACAGCACAGAACTGAGTGTGAGTAAACTATGAGTAGCGCTATAAAAAAATGAAATGTTTGTCAGACAGGTGTTATAGGGAGATGAGGTGTTATAGGGAGATGAGGTGTATTGTTGGTGAGTGGTAGTGAGGGAATTCATGGAGAAGATGGAAAGACTGTTGCACCGTGTGCGACCAGTGCTTGGACAAGCCCTGGCTGGGAGTGTTAACCCCCCCCCCTCTGAAGTTCGGGTCTAGTGGATCCCCGGCTTCTGCCTATTATTTACATTTGTAGTGCGCTACTGTTACCAAATGGTGTCCTGGGGCTAATAACCATCTGCCTGCAATGTGAGAGAGTGATCCGGTGTTGGGAGAGGAGAGAAGAGAGTGATGGAAGGAAGGGGGTGAGAGGAAAGGGGCATGGGCAAACTGCTTAACTCTGCACAAGACCGCCACGGTTTGAATGCACCCTTGCTGCTCCCGGCCATGGCCAGGTGAGCTTCTAATGTGGCAGCGCGTATTCCTGCCGATTGGGAGGCCCTTCACAGAGGTTGACTAGACATCTTTCTGATGTTAATTGCTGTATTTTGGTTATAAACTGGTACTGATGGGGTGAAATCTTTCCTCAGTATTACTATGTTTAAAAAAAATCTAAATAATAAAGCAATGCTACCCCAAAATACGCAGCATCACAGAACATTATTTACATTTTCTACTGACACAATTTAGTCAAGCCTGTCGCATAATTTGGTCCTCACCTTCCTCATAACCTAGAGGTTTAGAAATTTTTGTCAGGAGGGGGTCCTTACGTTTGAAAATGTTGACAGGGGGGTCTCGGCATCCAAAAGTTTGAAGACCTCTGCTCTACTCTGTACCACTGTACCCTACACCAATGCACTCTAAAGCACTATTCTCTACTCTGCACCACTCTATATCACTGAACTCTATGCCACAGTACCCTACTCTGTACCGCTGCACTCTAGACCACTGTACTCTATGACACTCTAGTCTATGCCACTCTATTCTGCAGCACTGCACTCTACGCTACTGCACTCTAATATCCACCACTCTAATCTAAGCCATTACATTGTACGGCGCTGTATGTATGCAGCTGAATTCTATACCACTGCACACTATGCCACTGTACTCTTCAGCGCCCTATGCCAAAGCACTCCACACCAGTACACTCTAAGCCCATCAATGCAGCTCCACTCTATGCCTCTCCAATAAACGATTCTCTATGCCACTCCACTCTACGACACTAATTCACTCTTCTCCATTCCATTCCATTCTACGAAACTCCACGCTACTCTCCTCTACAATGCTAACTTGTAGCCATGCTGAACAGCAGCCACGCTGGTGTACAATATGGCTAAAATACATTAGCAATGCCAATAGCTCTTGCATAGGCGAGACCTTTTGGCTTTGCCAATACAACAATTCTGCTTCTAATTTCTTTAAAAACATTGTAACATAGGAATATTTTAAGCAGCATTAACATTCTTTTTTATAGTTTATCTAGTATATTTTGCTGTCAGTTAATATCTCAAAGGGGAAAATATAGACTTCAATTATTTTCCTATCTTGATATGAACATTTAATCAAGGCAGGCAAAATACTAGTAAAGTGGCAAACACACCTAGCTATGAGAGCACCCAGAATTCTGGTATAATCTCAACACATACTGATAAATTATAATCAGTGCCTCCCCTAGTTATTGGATACCAGGAAACCATGTATATACACACTGCACTGAAGCCCAAAGAAATAGTACATAAGCAGCAAGCTGGTAGCAGTACTCTGGTAGCATTTACACATCCTCTGTGCAGCAAGGAATAAACCGTCTATAGTCTATTTTCACACTATGGCCCTATGAACAATTGTGATAAAAGATAGCGGGTCATACGAGAAAACACAAACTCTTTGCACTTCACATGCCAGACTTTGTCGATCACACTCATAAGTGCAGTAATGTTCTTGAATTTTTTCATTGTCTTGGATAGAGGTGCATCCTTTTATCTTGTTTAACACGTTTTACACCTATAATGGATTGTACAACTGAATATTGAGGCTATGACTACTGTGATAGAAGTATATCCTGGCCAAAATATCGAAGACTAAAATATTGAAAGGTAAGTGTATATAGAAAAAGTATAGATGTACTATTCCTAATTCCACATCTAGAGATCTTGAATATACATATCACCAAAGTACATATATATGTAAAGAAAAGCTATACTTACCGTTCAATATTTTTAGATTTGATATTTTGTCTTTGATATTTGTCTACATCGATATTCTAGCTTAAATACTCAAGAGGAATGCCCTTTTTATGGGCAGTACCACAAATAGTAGTAGCACGGTGGCACAGTAACACACAGATAAGTGTAAGGTGTAACCACACTGAGTCCTTTAAATGCCCACCTCAATCTCGACTTTCCTATAGTTGCTAACTGGCAAACAGAAGGTGTTCTGATATTACTGTAGGTTAATGTCGTGGAAATGCCCTACCACATTGGAGTTAAACATAAACATAAGCCATCTGCAGTGACCTTAATGTGGCCAGCGAGGTTGGCAACTCTGACAGTGGTTGTCTGTAGTAAGCTTCCCACTTACTGTCTGCACATGAATCAGCTGGAACGGGTCCCTGCAACTCCTCTCCATCATATCCCATTTGAAGCTATTGAAGGTGAGCTCTGGCATCAAATTTCTCCATTTTGCAAATACAACGTATATAAATGGATTAAATGACAGGGAAGATCTATATACCTGCATTTAGGATTCTCAGGATTGCTGTGTTGACCTGTTCGGATAATATAAATAATGAACTGGTTTTAGCAAATAATTTTTAAAGTAAGGTGGTGGCTCTTTTGGAAAAATTCTTCACAACTTTTAGACCTTTTTGTAAATATTAGGAATCTGTACTGTTTTATATATTTGCACTTTATAAAATTTTTGCACATCTCTTATTATGCACTTTAGAGGATTCAGCAGACTGCTTATTGTGACAGGCCCACTTGGGATCTATGTGTTCAGTAACTATGCATATGGAAAAAAAAGATCTATTGTTATTAATGTGCAGAATCACGCTCTCTTTCATGGCAAATGAGGGTTACAACTGGCTTGCTAAAGGATTGGAGGTAATATGAATTATCTATCGGAATATGTAAAGCATATGGTTATAAAAAGAATTCTTTGAATTTCCTTTCGTAGGTGAATTTTCCGCCATGAGTACATAGGAAATTTTAGCAGTATGCTACCATCTAGAATTACCGATGTACTATATATTTCAAACTTCCTTTTTTAAGTTTATTATTGTACAGGTGATTTTAACGAACTTTAGCACATTTTAGTAATGTTTTATGCATTGTTTCGACCATCGCGATTCTTGCACAGTATTTTAACTATGTCCATTGTTAATTATTCCGCACTGTCACTTTAAATAGTCTGCTTGAAGACTAGCAGTTTGTCATGTGATCAAGCCTCCTTGGAGGCGAAACGCGTCATGGCGGCAGCGCTGCCAATCATGAAATTAATTCACTTGTTTGCACCAGCAACTATTGGGTTCACTCCTCGTCATCTTGGATTTATGCAGTAGCAGTCTGCAGCGTGGCGATTTTCCAATATATATATATATATATATATATATATATATATATATATATATATATATATATACACATTTAATTATTTTTATTGATTACAGGTGATATTCAAAAACCATAGGATCACATGTTGCTACTTTTTTTGCATATTCAACGCCTCTCGCCACAAAAAAACATTAATCAGACTATACAGTTATCACTTTTCCAATAGACAACCTCAGCTGGTAGTGTTTCTGTATTCATTCAACTCAGCTTGAATTGGTGTCTAACATAGTAGGGGTTAGGCTGCAGATGTTTCCCCTGTAGGTGTTCCATGATCCCTACACTTGTTCCCACTTTTTGGGGCAGCCGCGGTGGATATATACCGCCTTTTCCGCCATCATAGCCCCATCCATATCTCTACACCACTCTTGGTATATCAGGTAGGTTTGGGCTCCCCAGTGTTGAGCTATATTTCGTTTGGTGAATATCATGCCTAGTGTCACCGAGTACTGTGCAGTAAGGTTAAGGTCAGTTGGCTCCCCGATATTTAAGTGACATCTCCTGGGTTCGGGCTGGACGGTTACTCTGCTAACTTGTGTGATAGTTTGTATAATTGTGTGGCATATTTTGCGCGCCGGCCCGAGACGCGCTGGAGGGACCCGCCTCACGAAGTGGAAAGAGTTAACAAGGGCACCTCGTGGCAGATACTTTTTCCAGGGTACTGGATCACTCTAACCCACCGCTCCCGCATCTGAACAGTGCCGCTGCAGCTGCAGTCTGTGAACTTTCACGGAGGAACCAAGGGCCACTGTTTCTGAGGTTTCAGACCTGCCCATATGTGGACACTTTGCGGTTGAGGCGTCCTGGGGACCCAGCCGGTGATTTTGACTCTGCAACGCAGCTGGCCAGAACACAGCACCACATTCCTGATTTTTCCCTGGATCCCAAAGATGGACACTGTGACACGAGAGGAGCACCTCATCCAGCATGCAGTGAGAGGTGCATGCTGGGATCTGTAGTCTGCCGACGCGGCTACAGTATCCTGTGAGACTCCAATCCTGCCCCCAGGGACAACCACCAATGGTAGAACAAGTGGGTGTGTATTAGCTGTGTACTGGCGTGAAGCTGTGATGTTGGCAGGCATTTGATAAAGTCACTACGACGAAACGTGTCATGCCGAAGCTGTTTGAGAAATAAACCACCTACCTGGCTCCCCGCTGTGTCCCTCCGATTCTTCCTTCGGCTTGAATCTTGTGTGGCATATATATATATATATATATATATATATATATATATATATTCACTGAAAAAACCATAGGTTATAGACCATATATAGTTAGGAATTAGCATTTAAAAAACCTTATTTTACTCACACAAAACCATTGAAATTCCATATATAGTTAGTTGCACTAACTATATATCGCGCACCCGCAATCCACTGCTGATGATGTCACATATTACATCATTCATGACATGGTCAGTGACATCACTGATGACATCACTGATGACATCTCAAATGACATCACTGATGACATCATCCAGTGACTGTGTGTTTCTGTAAAGTTTAAATATGTTTTACATATTGAAGAATGAGTAGATGTAGAAGTGTCTGGATGAAGGATTTAGTAGGTGCGTGACTGACTGTATGAGTGAGTGATTAAATGTGTCTCACTGAGTGCATGGGTTAGTGACTAAACTGTCTTAATTTGTGCATCATTATGTCTGTTGTTCTGTAAACTGCTGCATGTGTTGATCAGTAGCTATATGAGTAACTATATGGGTTATTGATTGATTGCCCAAGTATTTGTATGGGAGACTGAGTGTGTGTGTGGCTGGCTGGGAGGTGTGTGACTCTGTGCAGATCAATGTGTACTTGTATCAATGATTGTATAAGAGAGTAATTATGTGTTAGTATATGTTTCAAAATGTAAGGTGCTCTATGTTTAACTGTATAGATTAGAAAATGGAAGTGTGATTGATTCTTTACAGGACTGACTAGGTGTGTGAGTAACTCCATGGATGAGTGACAGAGTGTGAGAGTCTGTATAGGTGTATGAGTGCATATGATAGTGTTGTAAAGATGAGTGATTGTATGTATGAATGATTGTATGGGTAAATGAGTGAATGTGTGTGTAAACATAGGAATCACTGAGTGCGTATGTAGTAACTAGTATTGGTGTGTCAATGGTTTCAAAAATTATACTCTGTATTTAACACTGGGTGTAACAGAGGTTATATTAAAGTGTGAGGAGATGCATTGTATTGTCACATTAATGATATCATCAGTGATGTGGTCATTGATGTCAAATGAGATGTCATCAGTGATGTCATCAGTGATGTCATTTGAGATGTCATCAGTGATGTCATCAGTGATGTCACTGACCATGTCATGAATGATGTAATATGTGACATCATCAGCAGTGGATTGCGGGTGCGCGATATATAGTTAGTGCAACTAACTATATATGGAATTTCAATGGTTTTGTGTGAGTAAAATAAGGTTTTTTAAATGCTAATTCCTAACTATATATGGTCTATAACCTATGGTTTTTTCAGTGAATTTTCAAGGTTTTGTAAATGCTAATTCCTAACTATATATGGTCTATAACCTATGGTTTTTTCAGTGAATTTTCAAGGTTTTGTAAATGCTAATTCCTAACTATATATGGTCTATAACCTATGGTTTTTTCAGTGAATTTCAATGGTTTTTTAATAGCAAATATCATAAGCTGTCGAATGTCAAGTACGTGGTAAGTAAAAACATTTTCGTGTTTATGCACACTGATCTGCTTAGAATGCTGCCCCCCACCCCTCATTTCTATTAGGAGTACTCTCTCTTTGCAGATAGTGAAGGGTAGTTAACGCAGCCCTTTGCCCCCTTTGTAATCCGTCGTGCCTGCTTCTCTCTCCATTTGATTGATTGTTCTCTTTGGTTCATTCTCTATTTACAAACAAGCACAGAGTCGCAATACTCTGTTTAGTCTTTGCAGATAGCGAAAAATCGTGTAAAAAAACAAAAGGAATCGAGCAAAATCAGTAGGCCACTAATGGGATCTCTTTTTGACCTCGCTAAAATAGAAACATTAGGAACAACCTGTTGAAAATAGCAATGCGTATGTATATAAGCGGCGTTCATTTGTGTTCACAGTACCCCTTGTTGATTGTTTCAATCGAGCATTGAATTGTTCGAAGTTAATTCTCTTAAGGATCTTCTCTACCTGCAAACGAGGAAGAATAGGAATATTCTCTCTCCCTTTGCAGATAGTGAAGGGTAGGTAACGCAAGCCTTTAACACGTCGTACCTATTTCATTCCTCATTGATTGATTGATTGTCCGAACATTGACTGTTTGGGAATTAGTTCTTTTTGGAGGTATTCCCTGTTTGCAAATAAACGTAGGAAAATCTTTGCAAGTAGTGAAAGGGTACGTAATGCGGACCGTTCTCCCCCGTTGTAATCTGTCATGCCTATCTACTCCCCACTGATTGATGCACCTTTTTCACCCGGACCATTTACTAGAGATACGTCATCTGGCCCGACCAGAGAGCACCCCTAGTGAAAAGGACATATGCAATAATAACGAAGTGATCACTGTATCCTGTTAACAGAAACTTTACCATGAAACAACCTGGAAAGAAAAAAATAGGAAAACGAAAATCAGTAGGCCACTGATGAACATGAACTTTTATTAAACAACGAACAAAGAAACGATAACATAACGTAATGATAAAACCTATTAATGTCCTAGAAACAAGAAAACGTTAAAATATGCCAGTGGTGAGAGACCAGAAAAACAGTAAGAGAAACCAAATCACCCCTCGCTGTCCCACCGCCTGCCACGCCAAAAAAATCGATAGACTAGGGAAAATGCAAGTCAGTAGAACATCCACCCCCACTCTGGAAACTTCCAAGGTGGGGCAGGGTTCCGGCTACGCCCAGCCGGGAGCAGCCCATATAAGGCAGGTCCTGCTGCCACGCCCAGGAGATCCTAACGTAGGGTGTAGCCGGAGGAGAGGCCGAGGCCAGCGGGACCCGGCCAGGGGATTGCCTTTACAACGCTGAACAGTTGCAGGGGGGGGAATGTCTCCTCGACCCTCCCCTCTCTCTCCCAGTCCGGCCGCGGTGGCCCTTGAGAGTTGCAGGTAGTCCCGCCACATGCTCTTCCGGTCCGACCACCAACGGTCGGGGGGCCGAGGCCGACGGGATCCGGCTGCAGCCGATAAACCAAGAAACCCGTTCATGGGGCCAGAGCCAGGGGCGTCCGGCCGACATCCACCGGAAGCCCGGCCCGAAGACGGACGGGACACTTCTTTCTTTTATAATGGCTGCGACAACACTGGGGGGGGAAGTCTTGCACATGCCTCCGACCCCCCCCCCCTCGTCCTCATCGCCTGGTCCGGCCATAACAAATCTCAAGCGAGACGCCGTGGGGTGCACTGGGAGGGAGAGACGGTGCGAACAGGCCTCTCCCGCCTCCCCAGGTGGAGGCTTCCCAGCTGCACCCTCAGCGCTCCAGGCGCCCGGAAAAGGGTTCTTCCACTGTGGCCATGCTGCAACGTCTCGCCCGGCAGGGTGGAGCCCGTCCGCTCATGTGACCCCGCGATCGCCGGTAGCTGCCGAACTCTCAAAATGGCGGTCGACCTGGCAAGAGCGGGCCCAGCATAAAGAAATGGCCCGGTCACTGGTTGACTCCACCACCGTAGTCCTCCACGACCTTGAAGATTCTAGAGGAGCCGCGGGAGTCTCCGACCCCCGATGGGGAATGACTGCCATGATCGCCCGTGGAGTGACGAAACTGTATCCGCGGGACATCGGCGCTCCCATGCTGGCGCCAGCCTCACTTTGAATTACTAGAATCCTGCAGACCTCACTTCCGGTGAAAGCACAGTGTGACCCGGTAGGAAAAATTATTGCACCCCCTCCCCTTTTTGACTGATAGTTCAAACCACCGATCCTTTCCTTTGCCCTTTTAACGGAACTTTGGACTGCCTCCCCCTCTTTTACATTTTCTAGAGAAAACAAAACATTAACCACTACATTAGCATAGCAGTTGACACCAGAACTGTTTTCAAATTGAAAACCAACAACATCTTCAACAGAATCCTTTTTGTTTCTGCTGTGACCCTGCTACAGCACAGGCATTGTCCCCAGCAGTAATTCTGCAATGCCGGTAAGAATAGCTGTGGTGCCTACTGGACTCACTCACCCCCGCGGCGCCCCACGCCGTTTTTTGCTGGGCGGCAACTTACTAGACATCACTTTCGTGCCATCTAGATTTCAGCGCGTTCTGCTGCCTTGGAACTATTCGCACAACAGACCGCTACTGACAAGAATATTTCATTATTGGTGCTGTCAATTTCAATAAATCTATTGGATAATTCAAAAGAAATTGCCACGGTCTCTTCGTTGTTTAAATGTTTTTACTGTTTTTGTTTTCTTGTATATATTTATATGTTATTAAAGTTTCATATTCCTACTACTTTGTTGGAGTGCTATATATTTTTAATGTGACACATAATTGTAAAAACTTTGATGTACAAAGAGTCATTCCTGGAATCTTCCGCTTCAGGCTCGGTCCCCTCCCCAATCACAATACAGGATGGTTTTCAGATAGTAGGAACACGTGTGGTGTGACGGATCTCATCGGGTGTGGGCCTTGATCTACTATAACTCCTTTGAAGAGGGGTGATTCTTTACAGCTGGGGCCATAAACTACATCTGCAGGGCTAGCTGATAGCCTGGACAATCGGACACAGAGAAAGAGGAGTGTCAGAGGGTGCGGTAGTGAATAGGGCGAAAGGGAGGTGTCGGGCGGGCACAGAGTGTGATTCTCAGGGAAGAGCAGCGCAGATGGGGGGAGGTTTATTGCCCATGCATAAGACAGAGAGCGGTGGTGACCAGTGCCTAGGGAAGATGCTTGCGTGGGTGAGGAGCCATGCTACGAATCGACAGCGTGCAGAGAGTGGGTCTGGTCAACACATCTAAAATGGCTGCCGTGCACGACAAAAGTGTGGCATTTCAAAAAAGGCAAGATGGCGCAGACAATGTTTTTCAACACTTCCTCATTTCCTTCGAATCGAACGTTAACAGACGTTGGGGCATATTACCAAAGTTAAGCGATATTTATCGCTAACGATGCTTACCAACCAATTTTTTACCACTAAGCATCGTCAGAAATTATCGAAGATAAACCTTGCTATTATCAAGGTTTATCGCAAATGCGATAATAAACGGCCGCAATGCATGAATATCGCTAAAAACTCAGCGATATACATGCATTACCGAGCTAATGCTCTTAGCCATGTTATCCACCTCCCATTGGATAACATGGCTAAGAACTGCTCAGGGCAGGTGTTACTTTTTGGAGATATTCGCGCTTAGCGTGAATATCTCCAAAAGTTGGTAATAGGAGATAGATATCTTGCATGTTGTAATGCAAGTTATTGTGGTATATGGAACTCATACCATAATCTCTCAGGAAAGCAGAAACTGATCCTTTTGGGACCGCCTAAAAAGGCCTAGGGGGTGAGGAGTACTCTACTTTGCCCCCTTTTCACGTTCCGAACTATTTTATTTTACTCTCTTCTGTAATTACACAAAATAGCAGCGATAAGATGCATCGGAGACACACAGTGAGAGAAAGGAGGCCGGAGATGAAGAAGAGATGTCAAATACACATTGGAGATAATATAGTGGCAGAAGGGAAGTAAATATGAGTAAACTTACCATGTAACATAAAAATGTTGCACTCTATACTATAAGTCTCATTTTATACTACAATCACTTCGCTACAACCTCATAAATTAAAAATAAAAATGAATAATGTCTCAAACAATTTTTGATTTCTAAATATAAATTTATTCTTCAGAATTTTCTAAATTTGAAAGAACTAGTAACATGTCCTCATCAGCAATGTCCTCATTAAAAGTCTCCAATGATGATTCTTGTAACTCTATGGTCTCCAAACACTCGATAAATTCGCCATCAAGAGATTGATCAAAAAAATCATTCAAGTCATCTCCTCCTTGTGACAATATTTCATTATTGGTGCTGTCAATTTCAATCAATGTAGTGGAATCATTCAAGTCATCTCCTCGTGACAATATTTCATTATTGGTGCTCTCAATTTCAATCAATGTAGTGGAATCATTCAAGTCATCTCCTCCTTGTGACAATATTTCATTATTGGTGCTGTCCATTTCAATCAATCTAATGGAATCATACAAGTCATCTCCTCCTTGTGACAATATTTCATTATTGGTGCTCTCAATTTCAATCAATGTAGTGGAATCATTCAAGTCATCTCCTTGTGACAATATTTCATTCTTGGTGCTGTCCATTTCAATCAATCTAATGGAATCATACAAGTCATGTCCTCCTTGTGACAATATTTCATTATTGGTGCTCTCAATTTCAATCAATGTGTTGGACAATTCAAAAGAAATTGCCACGGTCTCTTCATTGTGAGCCATTTTATTTTGAAATTGCTTGCTGTAAATTGCAGAAAAAAATAATCACTTTCATTTATCGTTTTTAGTAATACATAATATAAAACTAACTTTATCAAGTATTTAGTATAACAGAAGGACTGCAAATAAATAACAGAATTTTTTTTTCAAATTATCTTCAAGTGTACAACATAGTTCCCCTTACAAATTAACAACTCACCTTTTTAAAAGTAGCAGAAGTGTTAGTACTGTGTAAATCAAACACCAGAAATTCACCACCAAAAATTCCTCACAAATGTACCTCAGACAGTAGTATCACAAAATGGCTGTGGTTTCCTCTCATTTGACATATATACATAACCAATTAACTTTCATCACACACAAATACAAAACCAAAGTAACATTTTAATTGGTTCTAAATTTCAACACTTTCAAATGTGTTTTCCCCATGCAATTTTCCATAGGACATTTACATACGTCTACAGCCTGAATGGCTGAACGGAATTACACCAAACTTGGCAAAATGGTACATCAAACCTAAGAGGTCAGGAAGGATCTACTATGCCCCCTTATGGTCATTTACCCCTTCGCTTTGGCCTCCTCTTGTCTCTCAATCCTACCGAGAGACAAGATGGCGGCCGCTACGGACTGTTTGGAATGTTGACAGACGCCGGAGAACCAATCAGCTTCGCAAAGCTCCGTAACGCGAAAAGTACGCGAAGCGGAGCGCTGTTACAGATATATATCTTTTTTTGAACGTTAATTTCTCAAAATCCACTGGAGCACATATATTGAGACCTAGCAAAGGCACATCGGGCTACCAGTCCCTAATATTTTGCCAAGTTTCGTGCAAATCCATTCAACCGTTCGATTATTATTATTTTGGGTTTTTTTTGCCCCGCGGGGCCCTTTTAAAACCTCCACATCAAACCTAGGGGGTCAGCGAGGATCTACTATGCCCCCTTATAGTTATTTCCCCCTTTGTTTTGACCTCCTCTTGTCTCTCGATCCTACCGAGAGACAAGATGGCGGCCGCTACGGACTTTTTGGAATGTTGACAGACGCCGGAGAACCAATCAGCTTTGCTTCACAAAGCTCCGTTGCGCGTAAAGTACGCGTCCTGGGACGCTGCCAGGTCCGCTGTTACAGATATATATCTTTTTTTAAACGTTAATTTCTCAAAATCCACTGGAGCACATATATTGAGACCTACAAAAGGCACATCGGGCTACCAGTCCCTACAATTTTGCCAAGTTTCGTGCAAATCCATTCAGCCGTTCGGGCTAAAAGTGAGGCCAACCGCCCTATGGAAAACTCAATGTTAAAAACACGTTTTGGGACCCCCCTTTTTTCTCGGCCCCCCCTTGACGAACCCCCCCCCAAATTTTCAAGGGCTGCTCAGAAACAAAATGTGCCATTTTCCTGAAAATTTCAGCCAATTCCGTCCACAAACGCCAAAGTTATTAGACATAGAATTTTCAAAAATCCCATAGAGAAAAAATCCTAACTATATATACCTACTGGCGACCGCCAGTAGGTAATATATATATATATATATATATATATATACACATTTAATTATTTTTATTGATTACAGGTGATATTCAAAAACCATAGGATCACATGTTGCTACTTTTTTTGCATATTCCACGCCTCTCGCCACAAAAAAACATTAATCAGACTATACAGTTGTCACTTTTCCAATAGACAACCTCAGCTGGTAGTGTTTCTGTATTCATTCAACTCAGCTTGAATTGGTGTCTAACATAGTAGGGGTTAGGCTGCAGATGTTTCCCCTGTTGGTGTTCCATGATCCCTACACTTGTTCCCACTTTTTGGGGCAGCCGCGGTGGATATATACCGCCTTTTCCGCCATCATAGCCCCATCCATATCTCTACACCACTCTTGGTATATCAGGTAGGTTTGGGCTCCCCAATGTTGAGCTATATTTCGTTTGGTGAATATCATGCCTAGTGTCACCGAGTACTGTGCAGTAAGGTTAAGGTCAGTTGGCTCCCCGATATTTAAGTGACATCTCCTGGGTTCGGGCTGGACGGTTACTCTGCTAACTTGTGTGATAGTTTGTATCATTGTTTTCAAACATAACAACCCCCAAAGAGGAGTAAGGGTCAAAGGGAATGTTTAGAGACCTACCCAGATATAATCCCCAAATCCTAATATATTTAACACATAGAATAGCTGGTGGTCTAATAAGATAAAACACTATAGAGACTAAAAATGAACAGTCAAATCAAATCATTCGTCACACTTAAGGACCAAAGTCGCTACAAGTATTGACACGAATGTGACTATGACAGAAGAAGACCCTGAGGAGGGGAGAAAACAACAAGGATTTCCATCAACTGCCCTTCGTGGCCAGTGTCATCATTTGGAACTCCCGGAGTGCCCCTGTCACCTCAGTTCCTCTGGCAACAAACCAACAACTCATGGGCTGGGCACAAGGAGAGACCAGTGAAGTAAACAATTGAGCAAATCAATTGATGGGTGCAGTGCAAGAAATGAACAATAAGTGAAAGTGATGTTAAAAAAGTATCAACAGCAAACCAAAAGACTTTATTAGTGATTGCCGATGAACTTGATTAAAAATAGTAACTCGGCAATAAACAAATCTGCCGGATGTCGTGGTCTACTAGTTTCAGCCGTCCTGGGTCATAGTACCCCGGCTTTCTTCAGGACCTCTAAGTATAAGCTACTGCATTCAATTAAATTTGACCAACAAGGGTCCAAAAAGTGCATAAAAAAGAAAAGCATAAAGTTATCACAATTCAATTTGGTTGTGAGCTTATACAATACCTCTGCACAGGACAGATGGTTATTCAAACCTGTGGGGGGACAAAACAGCATGCCAACTATTCAGTGTTTTAAGAAAAGCCAAGCCTACTGTATCTAATAACACGCTCTGTAGTTAATGAAGATAAAATAAAAATAAAACATGGAAGTGGTGGACAACTCACCTACCCCATGTGAGGTATCAAGCCTCACCTCACCTGGCTCAGACTCAGGTTTAGGGAAGCACCGCCCTAGAAGTGGAAAAGAGAAAAACCAGCAGACAACCATATGATTATAAATGCACAAGGAACGGCATAGATGTTATTAGTATGCCTGGCTGCGCTGAAGTAAAAATCCTGCTCTTACAAAACGCCAGAGTTGATATCCTAATCCTCTGAAATAGTTCCTGTGAATAATAAGGGAACCTATTACAGGCGGTAGCTGAGTGTGGATCATGAATATGCATACCACCCGATAGGAGAGGTCACACACTGCTCGTTGCGCCTGTGCAGATAGCCGTTAGCAAATGGACAAAGACAGAGTTCTAGTGCTAGTCCTTTAAAGATATTACAGTGGGACCGCTCTACAACGAAAGACACTGTCAGCATTAATAACCGACATATATACAGATCGAGCGCCCATCATCGATATATGAGAAGTGCCCGCAATGGTTAGATAGTTAAGAGCAAAACCGTGTCATTAGATCAGCAACAGGGGCAGCTCTCCCGATCAGAGAAACGATAGGAACACAAATATCCTCTTCTATCGCTCCCCGAACTTGATGTCAATATAGATGGGAAGAGGTAAAATCAGCTAACTTCTCCGTCGGTACCTCAGGAAGATTGCTGAGGCTGGGGGAGGTGGCATGTACTCGCCATGCGGCGCCCTTTAGAGTCCCGATTGCCGGAGCGGCGTGCTGAACGACGTCAGTCCCTGTGGCCAATCCCTTGCCAGGACTACAAAATGAAGCAAGGCTAGAGGAGGCGCGAGCCAATCGCTGTCTCTACTATATTGACGTGTAAGGCCGACGTCCGTTACTATAGCCAATCATTAGTAAGAACTACAAAATTATGAAAGCCCATTATTGCGTGTAGTTCGTTGCCGTGTAATTGAACGCAGAGTGCTTTATTAAGTAACAAGACGTCAGTCCTCTGCTTTATGTTCAGTAGAAGTACAGAATGAACAGTCGTACATATTATTCATCTACCAAATAATGACCCTGAATAAATGTACGGATGGTATCATCAGGGAGTACTGGGCAAAAGAAAATAATACTCGTATGTAATGGGCCAAATCGTTTAAATGCATCACTGATGCAGGTGATGGTATAATGGATAAAGACAGTGGCCGTTTTTAGGAAAAAACTCCTAAGTCAGAATGTGCAAGTGAGCAAACATCTTCCGTAATGAAAGTACTATTCAAAAGCAAAATGTCACTAAACAAGCAAGACAAAGCCACATTGGAACTAGGGGGGCAGAAATCAAAGGCTGTGGTATCCTCACAAAATGACATCGCGTATGCTGAGTATGTATAGCGAAGAGGTCAGGTAGTTCAGAGCATGGTCCAGGGGATATCATTGTTTAGGCCCTGTGTATCACTTTTTAGTTTGAACACCCATCTCTGCTCTTTTAGGAAAAGGAACTTGATCTTATCTTTCACATTAGGTGGTATATAGGGTTAATCCAAAACAGTCCAGAAAAAATCTTCTGGTTTGTGATTCATTGTTACAAAATGCCTGGTGAGCTTAGTATTGGTTTTCCCACAACGGAAGGTACTTTTATGTTCCAGCATCCGCTGACGTACCTTCCTAGTTGTCATTCCAACATAACGTTCACCACAAGGACATTCAATAAGATAGACTAGATGATCACTATTGCAGTTAGAAAAGTGTGTCTGAATACAAGGTTTAAGTGTGCCAATGTCCACTGTTTTTGACTGTTTTGTTTGTGGACACTTGGAACAGTTCACACATGGAAAATGCCCTTGAACAGGAGGCAGGTTCCAGAGAGTGTTAGTCGCACTAGGTTTTAAGAAAGGTTTAGTGTGTACCAAGGCATCTCGTAAATTACGCCCTCTCTTAAAAGCGAATAAGGGCATAGGAATCTGTTCGCTCTTAGTATTAAGGAAGCGCCAATTCTTCCGAATACATTTCTGTAAGCCATTGCTGAGGGTGCTGAATGTATTCACACACGTCATGCGCCCCAGGGGTGGTTTCTCAACTTTTGGCTCAAGGAGAGCTTCCCTGTGATTGTTTGAAGCCCTCGTACAGGCTTTTTTCACCAATCGTCGAGGGTACATTTTGTCACTCAGTTGTTTTGACAAATTCTCTGAGTGACGTTTGTAGCTGTCTAAGGTAGAACAATTGCGCCTCAGTCGCAAAAACTGGCCAAAAGGCAGATTTTCCCTAAGGGCACTTGGGTGCTGGCTATCAAATCTTAGAAGAGAATTGCACGCCATGGGTTTACGGTATAATTCACTAGCCAAACCCGTTGGGGTCACAAAGATTGAAAGATCCAGAAAAGACAATCTGGACATGCTCAATTCTAAGGTGAATCTAAGATAGTTGTTTTGTATGTTGAGCCAAGTGTGAAAAGATCGAACTGAGTCTTCATCCCCTCGCCACACCATTAAGATGCCGTCTATATACCGCTTCCAAAGTCTAATTGACTTATGGAAGGGATTGGTGGCGGTAAGCACAACAGTTTCTTCAAATTTGTGTACATATAGGTTTGCCAGGCTCGGCGCATAGACACTGCCCATGCTCGTGCCAGACACCTGCAAATAGAAAGTATCCTCAAACTGAAAGAAGTTCTCTTTCATAGCCAAATAGGCCAGGGTCATAATGAAATGCACAGGGGTGATAGAGTTCAAATCAGTGTGCTGCAGGATATCAGAGATGGTCTCCAGTGTCTCATCCTGGGGGATCGCAGTGAACAAGGATTCGACATCCAGGGATACTAGGATGTCTGAATCATGGTTAAAATCCACTGTAGGGAGAAGTCTTAATACAGCCTTGGTGTCTTGTAGATAGGTTGGCATCCTTTGTATAATCGGGCGTAGAAAAAAAGTCTACAAAGGTGGATAATGGTTCGAAACAAGAGCCAATGCCCGATATGATCGGTCTCCCTGGTGGAGGCCTCTGGACTTTATGTATTTTAGGGAGGATATAGAAATAAGGCATGACAGGGTTGGTAGTCTGTAGATAGATCGATTCCTGACTTGAGATCCATCCCTCTGCCAATGCTTCCTCCACTGAATCTTTTATGATTGCACTCACTCTGGATGTAGGATCCTTCTTAAGAGGACAATAGCAATTCCTGTCACTCAGCTGACGGGCACACTCAGCCCGATACATCTCAGTGTCCATAAGGACCGTCGCACCGCCTTTGTCAGCAGGCTTGATAGTAATTGACTGGTCATTAGTAAGTGCTGTAAGTGCCTTCAATTCTTTAGTAGGGATGTTACTGTATGTATGGGTTTTATTTTCAATACATAGAATTTTTACTTCTTCAAGCACAGCTCTTTCAAATGCCAGGACCTGTGGGGGTACTGAGTGCAAAGGTGGATTGAAAGTAGACCTATTCTTGAGGCCTGTATTTGTATTGTCATTTTGGTTATCAGATAGTGTCTTATCTTTAAAGAAATGGTGCAGCCGCACCTTCCGGAAAAATTGAGTTAATTCAGTGAGTGAAATCATCACCCTTATTAGTAGGGACAAACCCAAGGCCTCTCTTGAGGACAGATATTTCCTTGGATGTAAGTATTCTGGAGCTCAAGTTGACTATCAAGTCTTGTTTAACCGTGCCACTCAAGTCTGTGCCTGATTCTGCCCCTGGTTGGTTTTGGAGCGGGTCCTAATCTGGTTGGGAGTGGTCTGTGGCAGATTCCAGTGCACCTGTGTTGGTGCCTGCGGGTTCTGTGGGTTCTGTGGGTTCCGACGTCGCCCCCGAAATCTGCCTCGGCCTGCCCCTAAAAAAGACTGGTGGGAAAATTCGGGCTGGTACATTTGCCAAGGATTAGGTGCTTGAAAGTGAGCGGGGGGAAAGCCCAAGGGGCAGGTGGCCACCACTGTTGGAAAGGGGGGGGCATTATATCCTCTCCTCGATGCTCGCCTTCCTCTACCCCTCTGTTGGTATTGATTCTGATCATTAAGATCCAAGTCCCTGGAATTGCCATCAGAGCTACTTCCGGAATATGTAGATCCCAAACGTTTCCCTCTGTTGTTGACTCAGGTTGCGACATATTCATCACTCGTGTATGGATATACCACCTCATGCTTAAACTTGGCCAAATCCTTTTTAAATGTATCAATTTTTAATTGAAGGATAGAGTCTTTAAGATCCTTATTAGCCTTGTTTGATTCCTCCAAATTCTTTTTGAACATGATATTCGTGACTGTTGTGCTTACCGCCACCAATCCCTTCCATAAGTCAATTAGACTCTGGAAGCGGTATATAGACGACATCTTAATGGTGTGGTGAGGGGATTAAGACTCAGTTCGATCTTTTCACACTTGGCTCAACATACAAAACAACTATCTTAAAATCACCTTAGAATTGAGCAGGTCCAGATTGTCTTTTCTGGATCTTTCAATCTTTGTGACCCCGACGGGTTTGGCTAGTGAGTCCTACCGTAAACCCATGGCGTGCAATTCTCTTATAAGATTTGATAGCCAGCACCCAAGAGCCCTTAGGGAAAATCTGCCTTTTGGCCAGTTTTTGCGACTGAGGCGCAATTGTTCTACCTTAGACAGCTACAAACGTCACTCTGAGAATTGGTCAAAACAACTGAGTGACAAAATGTACCCTCGACGATTGGTGAAAAAAGCCTGTAAGAGGGCTTGAAACAATCACAGGGAAGCTCTCCTTGAGCCAAAAGTTGAGAAACCACCCCTGGGGCGCATGACGTGTGTGAATACATTCAGCACCCTCAGCAATGGCTTACAGAAATGTATTCGGAAGAATTGGCGCTTCCTTAATACTAAGAGCGAACAGATTCCTACGCCCCTATTCGCTTTTAAGAGAGGGCGTATTTTACGAGATGCCTTGGTACACACTAGACCTTTCTTAAAACCTAGTGCGACTAACACTCTCTGGGACCTGCCTCCTGTTCAAGGGCATTTTCCATGTGGGAACTGTTCCATGTGTCCACAAACAAAACAGTCAAAAACAGTGGACATTGGCACACTTAAACCTTGGATTCAGACACACTTTTCTAACTGCAAGAGTGATCATCTAGTCTATCTTATTGAATGTCCTTGTGGTGAACGTTATGTTGGAATGACAACTAGGAAGGTACGTCAGCGGATGCTGGAACATAAAAGTACCTTCCGTTGTGGGAAAACCAATACTAAGCTCACCAGGCATTTTGTAACAATGAATCACAAACCAGAAGATTTTTTCTGGACTGTTTTGGATAAACCCTATATACCACCTCATGTGAAAGATAAGACCAAGTTTCTTTTCCTAAAAGAGCAGAGATGGGTGTTTAAAATAAAAAGTGATACACAGGGCGTAAACGATGATATCCCCTGGACCATGCTCTGAACTACCTGACCTCTGCGCTATACATACTCAGCATACGCGATGTCATTTTGTGAGAACACCACGGCCTTTGATTTCTGTCCCCCTAGTTCCAACGTGGCTTTGTCTTGCTTGTTTAGTGACATTTTGCTTTTGAATAGTACTTTCATTACGGAAGATGTTTGCTCACTTGCACATTCCGACTTAGGAGTTTTTTCCTAAAAACGGCCACTGTCTTTATCCATTATACCATCAACTACATCACTGGTGCATGTAAACGATTTGGCCCATTACATACAAGTATTATTTTCTTTTGCCCAGTACTCCCTGATGATACCATCCGTACATTTATTCAGGGACATCATTTGGTAGATGAATAATATGTACGACTGTTAATTCTGTACTTCTACTGAACATAAAGCAGAGGACTGACGTCTTGTTACTTAATAAAGCACTCTGCGTTCAATTACACGGCAACGAACTACACGCAATAATGAGCTTTCGTTATTTTGTAGTTCTTACTAATGATTGGCTATAGTAACGGACGTCGGCCCTACATGTCAATATACTAGAGACAGCGATTGGCCGCGCCTCCTCTAGCCTTGCGTCATTTTGTAGTCCTGGCAAGGGATTGGCCACAGGGACTGACGTCGTTCAGCACGCCGCTCCGGCAATCGGGACTCTAAATGGCGCCGCATGGCGAGTACACGCCACCTCCCCCAGCCTCAGCAATCTTCCTGAGGTACCGACGGAGAGGTAAGCTGATTTGACCTCTTCCCATCTATATTGACATCAAGTTCGGGGAGCGATAGAAGAGGATATGTTGTTTTTCTATTGTTTCTCTGATCGGGAGAGCTGCCCCTGTTGCTGATCTAATGACACGGTTTTGCTCTTAACTATCTAACCATTGCGGGCACTTCTCATATATCGATGATGGGTGCTCGATCTGTATATATGTCGGTTATTAATGCTGACAGTGTCTTTCGTTGTAGAGCGGTCCCGCTGTAATATCTTTAAAGGACTGGCACTAGAACTCTGTCTTTGTCCATTTGCTAACGGCTATCTGCACAGGCGCAACGAGCAGTGTGTGACCTCTCCTATCGGGGGGTATGCATATGCATGATCCACACTCAGCTACCGCCTGTAATAGGTTCCCTTATTATTCATAGGAACTATTTCAGAGGATTAGGATATCAACTCTGGCGTTTTGTAAGAGCAGGATTTTTACTTCAGCGCAGCCAGGCATACTAATAACATCTATGCCATTCCCTGTGCATTTATAATCATATGGTTGTCTGCTGGTTTTTCTCTTTTCCACTTCTAGGGCGGTGCTTCCCTAAACCTGAGTCTGAGCCAGGTGAGGTGAGGCTTGATACCTCACACGGGGTAGGTGAGTTGTCCACCACTTCCATGTTTTATTTTTTATTTTATCTTCATTAACTACAGAGCGTGTTATTAGATACAGTAGGCTTGGCTTTTCTTAAAACACTGAATAGTTGGCATGCTGTTTTGTCTCTCCACAGGTTTGAATAACCATCTGTCCTGTGTAGAGGTATTGTATAAGCTCACAACCAAATTGAATTGTGATAACTTTATGCTTTTGTTTTTTATGCACGTTTTGGACCCATGTTGGTCAAATTTAATTGAATGCAGTAGCTTATACTTAGAGGTCCTGAAGAAAGCCGGGGTAATATGACCCAGGACGGCTGAAACTAGTAGACCATGACATCCGGCAGATTTGTTTATTGCCGAGTTACTATTTTTAATCAAGTTCATCGGCAATCACTAATAAAGTCTTTTGGTTTGCTGCTGTTACTTTTTTAACATCACTTTCACTTATTGTTCATTTCTTGCACTGCACCCATCAATTGATTTGCTCAATTGTTTACTTCACTGGTCTCTCCTTGTGCCCAGCCCACGAGTTGTTGGTTTGTTGCCAGAGGAACTGAGGTGACAGGGGCACTCCGGGAGTTCCAAATGATGACACTGGCCACGAAGTGCAGTTGATGGAAATCCTTGTTGTTTTCTCCCCTCCTCAGGGTCTTCTTCTGTCATAGAGTCACATTTGTGTCAATACCTGTAGCGACTTTGGTCCTTAAGTGTGACGAATGATTTGATTTGACTGTTCATTTTTAGTCTCTGTAGTGTTTCATCTTATTAGACCACCAGCTATTCTATGTGTTGAATTGTATAATTGTTTCCCAGTAGGTCGTTATCACTGGGCACTCCCATAACGTGTGGTAGAATGTGCCAACTGCCCCACATTGACTCAAGCAAAATGTATTCTCTGCCTTTCCTATCATGTGTAATCTTACTCTTGTGTAATATATGCGATGCAAGATCTTTAGTTGTACTAATCTTCATTTCGAAGATACTGCTACTTCGCGTGGAGAGGCAAGCGCCGCTTGCCAGTCGGTATCATCCAAGTCCCCCACCCCTGTCCGCCACTTCTCACGAAGAGATTTTGTGGGATCTGGCCGATTATTTATAATTTTGCAGTTTGTGAGGGAAATAGCTTTCTTATCCATATATTCTGTTAACAGCCTATTTTCCATGGGGAGGGCTCGGGAGAGTAGTTCCTGATGGAATAACTGCCATCAGTGCATGCCTAATTTGAGTGTACCTAAATACCTATGTTGAAGCCAGCTCGTATTGTTCTCGGAGGTGGGTGAACTTAACGTCACCCTTGCTCCACAAATCCCCCCACCATCGAGATTCCGATGGAGTCCCAGCGCTTGAAGCCTTTACTAGTACCAAGGTGACCCCAAAAACATATTTAAGTAAAAAGTGCAAAAGTCTATGTTGAATAACACACTTTTAATAAATGCCAAATTATGTAGTGGGTAATCCTACTTAGATGTTATAAGCATACAAGTGAAGTAACATAAAATGATGATTTAAGTTAGCCTAACTATTGATGCCATTTTAACCACAATTTATGAATTAGCATTGAAAGGCCCATTTTTCATATTATACTGTTGTTTTACACAAGATGTTTTTCTCTTCACTACAGATGCTATAACTTTCCTGAAGCCTTCTTTTACTTAGTGAATAAGTATTTGTTATGTATTAGACAACTGATAGTGAGGGTCTCACCGGGAGGAGAGAAGACAACAAGAAGGTTAATTCATGAGAAAAGCTGTCTGAACTGCAAAATGTGGATGAAGTATCTTTTCACGGACTTGTGTCTGCAACTGATTGTGAACACGTGAGAAACTGGAGAGTTTACCTACTGCCAGGAGTTTACTGAAATCTTACTGGATGTTGTGAATGAACTATATGATACTTGTTGCAATGTTCAGAGTAGGAGAGGCTTCTCTCGCTTGGATTTCTGGAGATCCATCACTGGGTTTCTTTAGACCATATATCTCTTCATGAGGGATTACTTTTGAACTTATTCGCTGCTTTATTAGATGTCTGCTAATTTATAGCTGATAATAATTTCCAGCTTGACATTTCCTTTTAATTGAAGTGTAAAGGGTTCAGGCTAATACAGTTATTCTGTTGTCAGAACTCTTGGGTTTCTGAACTGACATCTTATTCTATTACTTTCCAATTTAATTTAGATTAGGGAAATTTCTTTATGGAACATGTTTGCTGCATTATTTCAATTTTAACTTTAATACTTGCCAATACTGTATATTTGCTTATGTTGAACTATTAATTAGTAGATTATATTCATATTTAATGATGCTGCTTAAAAGACTAATCCTTATTGAATAAGTAATGAAACTAAAGATTTTGTTAATAAAGCCCTTTAACCACACACATTCTCTCTATGGACTATACCAAAGTCTTTAGTGAGTTCATGGTTTGTATGAATTGATGTAGAATATTGCTCCTTTTAACTTTTTGTCAACCAACAAAGGTCCAAACGACCAATGGCAGGGGTTATTTAATGATTGCACCTGAAGATCAAGATATAGAAAGCCCAGCTCCATCTGAACCATATATCTTTTTACATAGTTTTGGGACTGCATGGTCCTTGCTCTTTGTACTCTGGGACTGGATCTAACTCTCAGGAATTCTCCAAACATTATTGATACAGTCAATGGTAACCCCATTGACAGAACACACCAGTCAGATCACTGTAGATCCAGTCAGTTACTGTAGACTTGACTTTAGGCATACCGCATTAAAAATCCCTTTCTTCCTGACAGCATATAGTGCTTGTGCTTTGTCCTGGACCTCCACCTAAATTTAGGTTGACAAGAGTTCTGCGAAATAGTGCACATCTTTCATAAAAGCCATGCAGTTCTCTGCACGTAGATTTCATAATCTGCAGACATCGTAGGGAAGTCAACCTTATAGTAGTATCATAATACTGCTGACACTGTGCTACTATGGATTACATATGAAGGGGTGAAGTTGGTTGAGGAGTGATGATGGCACGGAAATCCTGGTGGTGGCAGTCAAAGTACACAATTTTCATTTCCAAATGGGTGTGCCATATGGGGAAGGCTGAATACAACCCAGAAGTAAACCAACCTGTGCAGGCGTAATACTGTTCGGAATTTGAGCATGGCACCTAAATCCCACAGTGTTTGTATGTGGAGTGCTTGGAGAGAGCCATTTGGAAGGATGGCAGTGTTGTATTACTCTTATGAATCCAACCCTCCATCCCCAAGATTGGCACCACGCGGCTTCTCCTCCTCCTGGTTGTTTAATTCTTACAAGTACTCCACTGCCTATACGGCATGGTTGTCACCCCCCTCCCGCCCTCCTGGGAATTTCTCATTATGTAATTTCTACATTATATTTACCACTCATCCCGTAGGGTAAAGTTACCTGATGCTACTAATAATAATAATAATGTCTAAGCTGTTCTAACAGCTTTTACGTTGCCTTTGTCTACAAACTGTAGATGTGCCAAGCAACAGGTCAGTATGCGATTTGGCCCAAAAATGGTTTATTAAGGTTTTTCCCCCAGCTATTGGTTACCAAGCACCTACTCCTAGCAACAGGTTGCAATGCTTTCCTCTCCAGGCAACTACTGTATCAAGGAACAAAGTCTATATAACCCTGTCTCTCCTAAGAAGCAAAAAAGGACCATCTATACAGCTAAACTGTGCCTGTCCCAAGTAAATCCCACAAATAAGCCAGTGGCCCAGTCATATGGATCATAAGGTATGGGAGGAGGTTTTAAGTACATCAGAAAATCTAGAAACATATATATTGAGTATATGAACTGTGCTCGTCCCAAGGAAATCCCACAAATAGGCCAACATAATCCCACAAATAAATAGGCTAGGTTTCTCTCTGCCAAACTAAGATTTTATATTGTTATTGAGCACAAGAAGTTAACTATTTTGAGCAATGAAATACTCTCGGTGTATTCACATCTATAGAAAGGTTTAATATTATCACCATAGGTTAATCCTACATTTTGATAAGAATACGGACCACTCTGATGGATCTGCTCCTTCCTGACTGGAAGGACCCAGTCTGTCAGCCTGCCACCGTACACCATGGATGCCTGTGAACCCATCTGCAAATTCCAAATGTATCCTCCATGTGACCAACCCTCCCCAATCTATACATGACCCCTCTAGCCAATATCAACTGCCCTCACAACATCAATGTCCTCAGTCATGCTGATGACACTCAACTCATTCCCTCCCTCACAGACAAGACGCCCAAGTTCAATGCCTGCATGACTGACACTGCCCACTGGATGAAGACCAACTGTTTAAAGCTGAAAACCAACAGGACTGAAATCATGATCTTCGGGACAAGCAGTTCACCATGGGACTCCAGCTGGTGAGCAACAGAGCTAGGACTGACAACTCACAAACAACCTCAGGATCATCATCTACAGCAAACTCAACATAACAGTCCAAGTCAATGTAGTCATTGGCTCATGGTTCCATACCCTGAAGATGCTGAGGAAGATTTCCAAATGGTTCACAATTAGCACGTGGAAAACTGTCACACATGCCCTCGTCACAAGCAAGCTCGATTATGGGAACTCCTATGCCAGGGTCAATAAAAAACTCACCAGAAGGCTGCAGACCATTCAGAACTCTACAGCCAGGCTCACATTACACCACTTCTGAAGGAGCTGTACTGGCTCCCCATACACATACAACCACAATTCAAACTCCTCACCCATACTTTCGAGGCACTACATAATACCAGCCCACCATACCTCAACAATTGCATCTGATTTAACAAATGTTCCAGACACCTCAGTTTGTCAGGACTCCTACTTGCACGCATGCACGCATCCCACGCATACGGAAAACTAGATCCAGTGTTCAAGCCTTCTGCTTCATCACTCCTAGAGTGTGACACATGTAACTAAACAGAATAGCCTCCTCCTCACTTCCGCAAGAAGCTAAGGACGTGGCTTTTTGAGTAGTCCCACTAGACCTTAGGTTTGGCTAGACTCACACCTGCTCAGCGCCAACCTATATTCTCCCCCTCCCCCCCCCCCCCCAGATAGCGCTCTCAACAAATCTGCATAACATAAAATAACGTAACATTTCTGGATTTTCAAATAAATCAAGTCATAGGTTTCCATTAGTACTCCTGCTCCATTACACACAATTCTGCCAGATGGTTTGCAGGAAGGGCACGAGTTGCAGAAATGCATATTAACACATTTAGAATGTTTCCCTTTCTAATACATCAGTTAAGTATTTTCCTGGAGAAAAAATCCCTCATTCTGCAATTCCTGCACATACTGGGTGAATGACTGTTTTTTCATATTACATTTGTATTCTTATATCTGCCATTATTGTAACTAATGTGAGAAAACGGGATCTGAAAACCAGTGGGGATATTTTGAATCAGTGCTTAAATTGTCAAATATGTGCCAGGGCCCTGACCAGTAGGCCACTGCAGCTTGCACCACCCATTGCCCCGTCATAGCTGCCAATGATGGTACCAAAACAACTACCAACCATCTCTCTGATCTGCAAGTGTGACAGTTCAGATTATTCCAGCTCCCCGAAGCTAAAGGAATGGCTGGGGAGGCAGGTATTAGTATTTTAATGTATATTGTATTCATACATGCTTCTGCTAAAAGATAAATCTCCTTTGAACCCACAGTGACACTTATTGATGTGTCACTGCCGTTCTCATTTAGTTCCCCGCTTACCACTTGATTTATTAATAATATGAAAAACATACAAAACTCAGAGAAGGAATAAACAAGGAAGACAGCAATGAGCAGGAGAGAGCAAGCAAGCACATGAGGGGGCAGTGAGAAGAAGAGGCGGGGAGGGAGAAAGGCAGAAGCTGTAATAAGAGATTTGCAATTCATCAAAGCTTCTAATACCCCAGAAGTATTTCAGGATTCAATTACAACATAATAATGAAAGATGAGGGATTAGTGGCCGCGCATTAAACAGCCCTCCATTTATGCATAGGCCTTGGGAGAAGCGGGCAGGTGCACTGTATGCCCGCACTGATGGACGGCCTCTGTCTTCGGGGTGCCTCGGCCATAATCGCCTGCTCCATTTGCCTTATTACCGAAGATGTTTTGAAAGAAATAAATACATTTTGCAGAATCAATGAGCATCGTGTGGCGTCTTTAGTAGCGCGACGTAAATTATAGGCCTTGGCAGCGCTATACAGACCTCGAGGAGAGGCTTTAATCCCCACGGAGAGGAAAACTGCGCCCCAATGGACGCGGCTCCTTTCACTACAGAAACAGGGCTTTTTATGTCTTTTCTTCCCTTCGATTTCTGCGGAATGTAGTGTGGGCCAATCAGACCAGACCTGGGGAAACCTTGCCAGCGCCTAGCGGCGAGACAATTCGCCAATAATAATATATAATAATAATAATATAAAAGATAAATAATAATTCAGTATTAGTAGTATTAATTTTACCAATACAAGTAGCAGCAGTCTTATTATTATAATTGTTATTATTATAGAACGGCACAAGATGAAACCAAAATGGAACGTTCGACGGTGAGGCACAGATTTGAACTAAAATTTGCTTCCATTTTCAAACCATTACCCTGAGATGTAACAACTACAACATAACGTGCGTACACCAATACTCCCCTAAAACGGGCGGGTGGGGTTGTTTTTAAACTCTCTCTGCCTAACGTTTCGTTCTCACACATTAAAGGTCTCAGACCCATCGGCGTAACAATAGCCCCCGCTGCCCCCGTGGTGGGAGCGAGCTCCAGGGGGGCCAGGGCGGCACCTGTGTAGAGGCGGCAGGCGGCTGGCATGAGAGCTCCTGATTGGGTCGATGCCTCCATGTACTTTGCAGGACTCTGCCCCCCAAGTTTATTACGACACTGCTCAGACCCTCCAAGCAAAACTATGGTTCAGTAATTTTAAAGATCATTTTTGGTTAAAGCTCCTTGTTTTAGTTTGAGTAGAGATTTTGGTAGTAACATTTTGTGTGAACTGGCCATAACATAAGTGACTTTGATTTACTTAAAAGAAACGTTGTAAATCTCACAAAACAAGTAAACAACGAAGGTTGTGTTCTTGGAAGAGTTCGCGTAACGCTATTGAACCCCGGGTTTTATCACCAAATAACATTTGTTTATTTTTACGTTTTATAGAGCGTTGTGCGGTTACTTTAAAGCACTGTTTGATTTAGGACTAAGGACCTTCCAACAAACAATAGGTTAAAAACGCGCTGAAAGAGTCATTTGCAGCCGGCCAGGTCGGAGAGTCCTGTTAGTATGGTGCCAAGACTGGTTTCGACGTGGTTCGTCCCTTTCTGTAATGGCCCGGGTTACACGTGATGCAATACGATGTATCTGATTCAACGGACTGTCTCTAAGATTAAAAAGAGCATCTTCCTCAGTGATTCGGGATTGTGCAGTCGCATACACAGGGACGAGATAGGCATCAGTTTGAGAGACGTGACTGTCCTTTTGTTAACAAACTTTCAGTCATGCTGCAGGATCGGACCAGCACCCCTGGTTTTGTGCTCCCCCGCTCGCCCCCAAGGTTTGCACAACAATCATTCATTGATGATCGTCAATTATGTTTTTCATTTTATAGTTGTGAGATCAATGCAATCTGTGCTTTCGATTTAGGTTTTTAGCATAAAAGGGTGTGTGAGCAACACTGTAGCGTAGAGGGTTCCATGGTTTGGTATCAATAATACACCCAGGACCAGGGCCCAAGTCTAAAAAAAATAAGTGGGGGGACGCTGACGTCACAACAGGAAGTGAGGTCACGAAGAGTGGCTTGTACCATCAGATTCATTGCCTCCTCGCTCACCCCTTAGATGCGATTGCATCAGAGAAGCCAGCGCGTGAGCAGCTTTCTGAATGAGCTCCGATCTCGCCCCAGAGAGGCCAAAGAGTGAATGTGTGGCTCCATTTGCTCCAGTTATCGAGCTCCCAGGAAAATAAGTGGGTGGACGCCGTCCACCTGCGTGGTACCCTGACTCGAGCCCTGCCCAGGACCATATTTATGACCCACTTGCACCATGAGACAACATCCAAGTTTGACATTGGATAAAGAGCCCTTGGATAATCAGCGATTGCAAAAACGAATGCACCTCACTTATTGTATTACTGTTCAAGCAGATAATCTGCCTTCTGCCCAGATTATAACGAACCTTAAAATAAGGGTTACGAGTACCGAAAAGCTCAGGCAAAAGTTTGAAAGAAATAGATACTATATTGTTATAATCTACCGATACATTCTAAAATGGGAAATTAATAAAAACAGGTACTACTTTTTACTATAACTCAGTTGTATCAACTGCTTATCATCAGGGCACGAGTCGGGGTACCACGCGGGTGGACGGCATCCCCCCACTTATTTTCCAGGGTTTTCCAGGGTGGACGCCGTCCACCCTGCTCAATCAAAACGCCGTCCCGATCCAGACTTTCCTTCGTCCCCGGCCTCGCCTGCTGCCTGCCCGCCTCAGCCGGATATGTACGAAAACAGACTCTCCCAATATTGCACCTCACTGCCAGCTTTATTAGCCCATCATCCCCTAATGCTGTGGTTCCCAAAGTGTGCGCCGCGGCACCCCGGTGCGCCGTGATGAGAAGCCAGGGGTGCCGCGGCGCCGAGCAGGATGTGGGGGAGCTTGAAAGAAATGCCACCTTCTGTTGCATCGCACATGCTTCAAAACATTGGCACAGAGCGCCCTCTCTCCACCTGCCCGCCCCCATTCCTGCAATCACAGGCTGCTAGAAGCGCAAGAGCAGCCCCACCCCGCCCATTGTCACTTTGTATGGGGCTGATTGCCACATACAGAATGTCAATGGGCCAGTTTGGGGTGTTACAGCATGTGGTGAGCCGCTTCCTGCGGGTAGCGCCGCCGGCAACATTAACAGCTGGTCAAGGGCATTCCCAAAAATCTCACCAGAAGTATGCTGCTTGCCACAGGGTCAGGAGTCTCTCTCTCTCTTCTTTTGGCATATGTTGAAAGCTAACACGATGTGCAACATTTGAAAATGAACGGAGGGTGTAATGTGTTTCAAATAAAAGTTCGATTATTTTAAGACTGTTTTTTCACACATTTTTGTCTAAAATAAAAACAAATCTGAGCAGTGAAGGCTCTTGCAGGGCTGTTAATCGGTGAGTCGAGTTCCCAAGAGGTATGTTAGTCCCTTCTCTCCAGCCTGCTTGCTCAAATCAGAGGCGAACACCCCGCAACTGGCTGTGCATAAAAGGCAAGAACCACCCGCTTAATTACTGGAAAGGTGAGGAAGCATGCACCACTCCACTGTAACTTTTGGGATTCATAGTCCTTGCACAAGAATCCACAGACACCCCGGAAATGTTTCTTTTGTGACTGCTTTTTTAAACATGTTTGTGCACTTCGGTATATTCAACACAATATTCACTATAATATGATGCAATCGTTTTTCAGTGAACAAGTGTAAAAGTGTTGGGTACCCTAATCTCATGCTGCTGTATCAGCCTTCCATCTTCACTAGATCGATAACATTATGATAATTAATTTGTCTAACAATACATATCAGGTATGACACCTGACAAATGTACATTTCTTATTGTCTTACAGGCTGGATGGGTGAAAGGGTAAATGGTTGGATGGATGAGTGAATGGATGGGTGGGTGGAAGAGTGGATGGATGAGTGAAAGGATGCTTGGGTGAAATGGTACACGGTTGGATGGATGAGTGAGTGAATGGATGGATGAAGGGATGGATGACTGAAAGGATGGATGGAAAGATAGACGATGGATAGGTTTTCAAATAGTTGAAAAGGTTTGGATATGGAGGGGCACACAGTTGGAAGGACAGAATGAATGGTGAAAGACTGCATGATGGATAAAAGAATTAATAGATGACAATGTACATTTGGAATGGTGGATATCAGGGGTTTGATGGAAGGATGAATGGTTAGATCATTGGACAAGAGAGCTCTTCTGGGGATGGTTGTGATCAGTGGCGTCACAAGGGGGGTGCGGGAGGTGCGGGCCGCACCGGGTGTCACCAGCAGAGGGCTGACACCAAAATGAACTCCTCGCTATTTATTTACTGTTCATGTAACACCGTCCGTATTGTCCCATGCTGTTTATAGTGCAGGGAAATGGACGGATGCCAGAATCTTCCTTTTCCCAGTTCTGCGAGCGCAGCGGCTTTGTCAGGAGGGGCTTGAGTATAAAATGAGCTCCGCCCTTGACCTTCTGCTCGCTATTCTTTTTGCTCGGAGATGCGATCTTGGTCGTGTTCATGTTCCGAGTGCATGTGGGCGTTTGGGGAACACCACATTCAGTGAACACAAAGTCTAGATTGGCCCAATCTCTAATGGTAAGAACTTTCAGAGTTTCGTAAAAAGTCACATTTGCAGTTAATTTTTGGAACCTTTTGAATCATCCGTGTATATATGTTGCGAGGCTTGTCCTGCATTACTGCAGATGTTAATATGAGAAGCACTGAAAAGACCATTTGATTTCTTTGGACAGCGCTATGATGGGCCAAACGCAGGTAGGTCACAGAGTGTGCAGGATGGCAGGAGGAACGAAAAAAAGGCCTCACCCTGTTTGCCACGCCTGCCCTAGACAATGGATGTTCAGTTGAATCATACAAAAGTATTAAAAAAAGGCTCCGATACTCAGCACATCGAAGCGGGGTAGGAGCGGGGTAGGCGCAAATTTGCGTGCACAAATTCAAAGCGCATTTCATGAGTTTATTTCAGTCACTTTGAGAAGAGCCACAAACTGTGGGAGAAACCATGGGGGGGGAGAAGGCGACGAGGAAAGGGTTAAAAGAGCAGCAGGCAGGGGAGGGAGGTGCAGGCGGAGGGGGTGGATGGTGCAAGCAGAGAAGGAGATGATGCAGGCTGAGAGGGAGACGGTGCAGCCAGAGGGAGAGATGGTGCAAGGGGATGAGATGGTGCAGGCAGGGGATGAGATGGTGCAGGCAGGGGATGAGATGGTGCAGGCAGGGGATGAGATGGTGCAGGCAGGGGGTGAGATGGTGCAGGCAGGGGGTGAGATGGTGCAGGCAGAGGGGAGACGGAGTAGGCAGAGGGCAGATGTTGCAGGCAGAGGGGAGATGGTGCAGGCAGAGGGGAGATGGTGCAGGCAGAGGGAGAGATGGTGCAGACAGAGGGAGAGATGGTGCAGACAGAGGGAGAGATGGTGCAGGCAGAGTGGAAATGGTGCAGGCAGAGTGCAAATGGTGCAGGCAGAGGGAGAGATGGTGCAGGCAGAGGGAGAGATGGTGCAGGCATGGGATGAGATGGTGCAGGCATGGGATGAGATGGTGCAGGCAGGGGGTGAGACGGAACAGGCAGAGGGGAGACGGAACAGGCAGAGGGCAGATGTTGCAGGCAGAGGGCAGATGTTGCAGGCAGAGGGGAGATGGTGCAGGCAGAGGGGAGATGGTGCAGGCAGAGGGGAGATGGTGCAGGCAGAGGGGAGATGGTGCAGGCAGAGGGAGAGATGGTGCAGACAGAGGGAGAGATGGTGCAGGCAGGGGATGAGATGGTGCAGGCGGAGGGGAGACGGAGCAGGCAGAGGGCAGATGTTGCAGGCAGAGGGGAGATGGTGCAGGCAGAGGGAGAGATGGTGCAGACAGAGGGAGAGATGGTGCAGCCAGAGGGAGAGATGGTGCAGGCAGAGTGGAAATGGTGCAGGTAGAGTGGAAATGGTGCAGGCAGAGGGAGAGCTGGTGCAGGCAGAGGGAGAGCTGGTGCAGGCAGAGGGAGAGCTGGTGCAGGCAGAGGGAGAGCTGGTGCATGCAGAGGGAGAGCTGGTGCAGGCGGAGTGGGAGGGGGAGATGGTGCAGGCTTAGGGAGAGATTGTGCAGGCAGAGGGAGAGATGGTGCAGGCAGAGGGAGAGATGGTGCAGGCGGAGGGAGAGATGGTGCAGGCGGAGGGAGAGATGGGAGCCATCCTATTCAACAGATCTCCCTGCCTTGCATTTGTCCTGCTCACACCTGTCATGATGTCACTTCCTGTCGTGATGTCACTTCCTGTCGTGATGTCACTTCCTGTTGTGATGTCACTTCCTGTTGTGATGTCACTTCCTGTTGTGATGTCACTTCCTGTCGTGATGTCACTTCCTGTGACCACGCCTAACTTGGAGAGTCCCCCCACTTCTTTTTTTAGGACTTGTGCCCTGCTTATCATTAAAGTCTCTGCTTATCAATAACAAGCATTTTTAATGCAATAGGTCTCGCATTTGCGAGAGTTTAAGCTATTGGCATTGTAAATGACAATGCCTTTTATTTATGTGTTTTTAAAAGCAACATATATATAAAAGGCATTGTCATTTCTAATACCAATAGCTCAAACTCTTGCAAATGCCAGGCCACTTTAATGGTGGATGCGCCCCTTTCTTTAGACGCTGCTCTCGTATTCAGTTTACAGTGAGCACCGTCTAAAGAAAGGGGTGTGGCCAACATTAAAGTGAAAGAGCGATATGGGGCGATTTCACGCAAAAAGAAAAAAGATAGAAAGGTTTTATAGCACAGCTGCTAAAGTGAAAGAGGACCGTGCTGTAAATTAAATAAAGAAATCAGCACAGCCACTATAGTTAAAGCGGACGGCTCTGTAAATTAAATAAATACATTACTAATAACAATATAAAAGCGGGGGGCGTGCTGCAACGTCGTGGGTGGAATAGGGGCAGATCATTAACCCGTTGCGTGCTGCCGACGCGGCCCCGCCCACCTTTTAGAAAGCCCGACCTGCGCCGAAAAAACGGCCGCAGTTAAGGCGTTAAAGAATATAGTGCTCACCGACTACATAAAGCAGATTGTGTAACAATACAAGTAAAAAGTCCAGTCCTTATGTGAGGTTACAAATGCAGACAAGACCGTACCAAGGAGGGACTACTAAACCTATTCACGAATGAAAAGAAATTATTCAAAAGGACAGTAACAGGAGCCAATTGAAAAGACAGGCGGGAAATGAGCGGGGCTTCTGTTCCATACCTCAATACATCATACATCGCAGAGCAGCGTATGTGCTGTCCAGGATCGACCTAAAAAAATGACAGCCTTTTTTAGCCGGACAGGCAAGGTGAGCAGTGACTGCATTTTGGTGGCTGAAACAGGAACAATGGAAAAGTAACAATATTTCTCTGGATATCTATTGGTTTCTGTTGTGGTTATACCACTGCAGTCTCTAAGAATGCCACCACAAGGCTAGATACATTGAGCAGGGATTCCATAAACCACATTTCTAATTGGGACAAGAAGGGGTTGAGGCTAGGCTGATTGCAATGTCTTCGAATCAATGTGAATTTGCTCTGGTACCACTAGAGTTAAATGTCTCTCTTTGTAATTTCCTCAACAGAGGAGGGTGTTTTGCAGTCTTTGAAATACCCAGATCTGGCTGCCAAAAGTTTAGCATGCCTGATTTATGGTGCCAACAAACAGTGTGGCACACAGCTCACCTTCTATCATTGAAACCAAATGCCTAAAAATTGGCTCACAGATGCGAAAATGCTTCTCTGCTAGAAGGTTCTGCTACAAGATCTGTCCTCTGGGAGCCTGTAGCCTCCTCCTCGCCACTCTATGCTTTGGGTGTTTTAGATAGCTCAGTTCGGGCTATTCTGTTTGGGTTACTCAGTTTGGGCTATGCAGACACAAGGTCATGATGCACGCTATGCACATATAGGGTCTAAAACAGGAGAGTCCACAGCATTCTGTGGTGGCTAACAACTGTATTCAGCAATCCTATCTTGCAGTCACTTGCAGCAACTGACACAACTTTACAGGCTATTGCCAATCTTGTTGTGGCTGAGGCCTCATTTATGCCTAATAAAGGAGCCTTCAGAGGTCTCCTTCATAAAAGGTGGTGTGCTGGAAGTATTTAGTCGAAATCAGGAGAGAAGTATCCTGATCAGAAGAGGTGAAAGAGAAGACTGGAAGTTTCTCAGCTGCTCCCACAGCTGAAAGACCTTCTTTGACTGGATTTTTAAACGCCAGGAAAAAACCTATATATCGGTTTTATAAACTATAAGAGCAACTCTTTGTTTGTGAAAATATCCCTATTATATCCAACAATAATCATCACACACATTAAGTTAGAAAAGAGATACTGACAACACCCTGACGAAGGACACTCATTCTCACACCGGCAGCAGTATTATGGTAAAAGCGCATTTTCATTATTTGCTTTGGGCGCACCTTTAAAAAGGTGAGCAGGTGCAAGCAGTGAAAATGCGTTCTTTTCCCATGAATGCGCTGCCTCCAAGGCAGCCACCAACTCATGCTGTCCAGGGAGCAGAGCATTGAAGTGAAAACCAAGTGAAAACCAGAACAGCTGCTTTACGGCCAGTCCCTGTTTTCACTGTGCAGGCGGCACCCGCCTGCACTTTTTAAGGCAATTAGAGATCCCCTTGCAGGTGGGTGCAGTCAGTGACTGCACCCACCTGCAAGGGGATGTCCGGTCCAATTCCCCCAGCCAGAGGTCTTCCATGAGGAGATACACTCACAGTGCGCCACATTTTAGGTCGCCCAATGGGAGTGCGCCTCCTGAGGGCTTCTTTGCCTCTGCACCAACATCTGTAATACGGCGCGGGTGCAGGGGCAAAGGGATTCGCTCATTTGCAGGGGCTCACCCCCATGCAAATGAGGGCATGCCCCCTGGAGATAGCGCTAGCTATTTATGTGCCCCAGCGCTATTGGTCAAACAGAAGGGGCCGCACAAGTGCTTGTAGCCCCCCCCTGTAATAGGAAAGTGCTCCAGGGGTGCGCAGAGTTGGAGCAAACGCCCGTTGTGCCCCTGGGTCACTCACTGTAATACGGCCCAAAGCTTGAAAAACCTTCCACTGCACCTTAGGACCACCCCATCGCTCCAGCAATTCAGGAAAGGACTTAAGAAATGGGTGTTAGATTGATCGGATCGCCACAAAGCTGGCGGCCCCCCATTGCCTTGCGACCCTCACAGGTGATTCGCTGCGCTTTACAAATCTTGGATTAATTGATTAAGCCATGTTCTGAAGTGAACAATCAGCCTGTAGCAATCACTGTCCTGCATCAGTAAGATACTGCTGACATGGGACAATTCGAGGTTTAGACTTAAGGAAACCCAATATAATTAATATTTTTTGTACCAAGGAAAGATCCCAAGATTAAAATTAATTTGTAGATTACTTAAGGAGGGTGATTATGTGCTCATATACCTTGTACACAGGGAGGCTCAATGAAGAAAAAAGACAACTAGAACACATGTAACTTATTTCTAAGAAGTGGCGGTCGCTTATTAGGTTGGAAGTAACCCTGGGAGTAGTTCGCGTAGTAGCGATACATGTTGCTACGCAAAGTGCACTTCGCACTATGCAAGCTAAGCGAACTGCGTAGTGCACTGGGCAAAATGCTGTTCGCACGGATTGCACAGTGCCGGATGCTTGTCCACACTGAAAATCATTGCAAACCACATCTTGCACAGTGCAAGCGGTCGTTTTGTGCCGCTCGATTAGAGTTGTACTGCAGCAGCAGCTTTCTCAACGCAGACTGGTAATTTCTTGTCACGAGCATACGTGACCACACAAAATGAGAAACATGACCTCCCCGCGTTGAGAACCTCGCCGGGAGGTTTATTTTCCACGCTCGCAATTGGCAACTTGATGTTGCTGATCGCGAATGAGGAAAAAGCCTCGTCGGGATGTTATTTTGCTCGTTCGCGGTTGCCTACTTGACTTTGAGGGCCGCAAGCAAAAAATGCCCGCTACGCGTTTTTGCACTGTGCTACGTGCAATTCGCATAGCGCGTAGTTGCGCAAACTACGTGAGCTTAGCGTAGTCCTACGCTCCGGGTTAGTTGGAGGTCACCGTTGCACTGCAGTTAAATTATTCTATGTGTCCACATTTAATTAACAGAGCTGGCAGCGACATAGTGCGCCTCATGCATGAGGAAGCGTTCCATGCAAACAGCTTTTGGGAAATTAAGAGTCGGGGATGCACCAACCAGGACATACTACCCAACACTGCTCTTTCATATATGATAGGCGGTGAGTTACTTCCAGCAGTGCCCAGTCGCCTATTTACATAATTCAGGATTTTAGCTCTCAGTCTCCAGGCTACACAAGTTTTATGTATTTATATCACATTGACGTATCTCGTAGAACTTTCCTTTCCTTGTGTTGTCATAGTTGGCAAAGTCCCTTGAGGCTGCCTTTGCTAAACTTTGTAGAAGAAAAACGAATGGAAAAATAACAAATACAGCTATTTAGTTATAACTTAATACTAAGAGAAAGCTCGCATTCCCATATAGAAAATATATTTGAGAATAATATACATTTACAAGAATTAGGAGTTTTCAGCAGTTCTTCTTAGTGTAGGTGCTACTTTGTGATGTGATGAACTCATAATAGATCTATGGCATGAGTTTTATGCAGGGGGCAGTTCCTACAACAAATACATCTTCCCACTGCATTCCAGAAGCAGCAGAATGGTGAAGTCCCATCCTGCCCACGCTGGATAACTAAATGTGACATTTAACTTCAGTGCAAAATCCTTTGACGGGCAGCTGTGGGCCACATGATAGGAATCCAGGGAGCTGGCCCCAGTGTTGTGAATTCTAAATGTATGCTTTTCTCAGCTGGGGGGCAAGTGGTGGTGGTTTCGGTTTGCTTTCTTAAATATAAACATGAAACTTAAGCTATGCCGAGCAACAGACCCAAGTCTTATTCACCTTGCTGGAAAGAAAAGCAGTTGCCATGGGTGGCAGGCAGACAGCCGCCTGTTAAACGACAACACTAAGGTGGAAAGAGCCATAAGGTTTCAAAGCACTTCCAGGTAGCTGTAGGAGGGGGCTTGGAGGGTCCCTGGGAGCCTCTGGGGTCCATGTGTGGCCACTGACGTCGCTCCCATGTGGAGGTCAGGCAGGCTCTGCCCATAAAAATCACTAGAAATGCAAATGCGAAAGTCAAGGTTGATAGTAGAGACCTACAATTTAATTGTATCCACTAAATTGCCTACTACTGCCTTGTCAAGATGAGTATAAAAGAACAGAACATTGTCTCCACATCCATTTTTTAAAAGATGCACCTAGATGGTCAAGGAGGGATGAAATACCATCTAGCAGCAAGTCAGTGACACCTGGCACACTCTCAGTGTTTAATTTGCAAAAAATAAGTGTTGGCGCTCTCATCAGGAGGCAGCTTGCACCAGCCCATTTCTCCTGTTAGCGCAGCCTAAAAGAGAACCAACTACTAACCATGAAAATAGGCAGAGGATGTGGAATAATGGCCAGAGCTGACGACTTTGGAGCTGGGGAACCAGGTTCGAGTCTCAGCGTTTGCTTAACATCCTGTGATTGTGGGCAAATCACATAATCTTCCTTTGCCTATCATAAACGAACGTGTCCTTATCTGGTGTTCGTAAAAAGCACCGTGTTGATGACTAAGTAACGGTGCTGAGCACTGGAAACCACCGGCTCAAATTAAGCACTGTCTGTGCTCAGTCCTTTAAGGTCACGCACAAAGAGATTGTGTGCCTTGTAAGCATATCATGTTTTTTCCAATGCTGCACATTCCTTTACATTGCATAGAACACTGCTATGGTGGGCTATGATTACTATCTGCAGGTACACGACCTCTGGCAGCCTCTTCTGATGTATTTAGGGTCCAGAGTTGCAATCCGGGAAATAGCCAACAGAAACATTGTCCTATTTTGCAAACAAGGCTGGAAATGTTTCCGATATTACTGAGAGGTGAACTGGTAATATTGCACAGCACGCTATATTGCTGCTTTGTCTCAGATTTCTGGATATAATGTGTGTTGTGAAAATGGCAGGTAACCAAATTACTAAACACAGTGCCTGCATCACGTCTTATCAGTAGCGAAAGGCTGATAAAGACCTATCATATGAGCAGGACTCCACATGGCAACACCACACACTGGCCCAGATAGGATTGCCCAGGTAATCCTTTTAGTAATTTTGACCCCAGAGTTATCGATACTACACCTGCCAACTCACACAGTGCCACCATGTGTCACACGTATTGTCTCCCTTCACATGACCACTTGGTGAGGACCTGACATCACACAATGGCAGGGAAAACCATTGCAACGAGTAGATTTACGGATTACTTTTTCGATGCATGAACAGCCAATGTCCATTGAGGGGTGTGAATTTTTTTTTTGTTTATGAAGGAGGGGAGGGGTAGAAGTGCCTCTTGGATACTTCTTGGCACACGGCCCGTCCCCTCTTCACATGATTTTCATTTGACAGGTCTGCCATACTAGAAAAATGGCTAACTGATCAGTAAGACTTACCCTGTCCGATTCCACTATTAATTCCTCATTTTGCCAAGACTCATTAACACAAACATTACAGATCAGTGGTGTTACTCCAGATGTCATAATTCCAATGTGGCTAGAAATGGCTGCTACCGGCACAATCTGAATCAAAAGGCTATTCATTATGAGGGCATTGGTGGTACTGAAATAACATCCCCTGGCACCTTCAAGAGATGCGGTGTTGAGATTTTCAAATACCAAGATTACTTGACATTTTTCTCCACTCTTTGCATCCTATCCACTTCATAATGAAACCAGCAACACCTGAAACTTCGGGAACTTAATCACGAATGCAAGACTAACGGTGCAAAATTTGAATGCTCTATTTTTATGGAAGCAGCATTTATAATGAACAAGGATTTGCATTTTTTTGTCTCATTGCAAATTTTACTAACTGGGGTCAGAAGATTATTAGTTGGTATGTTTTCCATTTCAGCACATGTTGATTAAACAGCAGTAAATGACGTTCAAGTTTTTTTAGGACATCGGTCCTACCATTGTCTATCTTCGAACTTTGCACCAATTGGCAAGTTTTACTGTGCCCGTGTGTATAGACTGTATTAGATATATTTCCATTAAATGTAACTCGTTCATTTATTAATGCTTTCAGCCAATACATAAATAAAAAAAAACAATTTTGACTTGAAATTTTAAAGTTCGGGTTGGTCGTCCAGCGCTGGTTGATCCATGAATAAATATACTGGAAGAAGACCTAGACCTTAATAGTTATGCCTTTTGGTGACCTGATGACCTCGGGAGGTTTTACCAACTACTAGTCGTGGGCCTCTTTAATTCAATTACTATAGTGATAGCTCACCCTGCCATTCCGTCTTTTATTGGGGATGCAGAGCCTTATAAATTGTGGGTTTTGCTGTGGAAAAAGTGAGCTAGCACCAACCCAATCCTAGGAGATTTTAATTTGCACCCTTGCATTTTATGTGCTCTGATTGGGTAGAACGACGCTTCTTGTCCTGCTTCTGACCAGGTGCATTTTAGTCACTCCCGACAGGGGGAGTTCTTAACAATGAATTGTCTAAATTTAAACTTATTAATTAGTCAAAGTCAAAGATAGCTTTATTCGATTCCATTAAAAGGATCATATAAGCACAGCGTAAAAAGCATACAAGTTTAAAAATTCAGTTATGATTTGGTACAAAATAGATTACATTTAAAAAAGAAAATACAAGCAAATATCATGAGAATGTGGAAACAGGAAGCAGGTGCAAACTAGAGCTTTCTCTATCCAAATTCATTTACCTCAGTAAATTACAGTTCAGTTACACATAAAGTGCTATTGCGCAGTGCAAAATTCATTCAGTCCATAGAAGATCTACATCTAATGATGAATTTTAAGAATTTAGATACAGCACTTATGGTCATTTCATCCTGAAGCAGAAGGATTTTAAAAAGTGCCGGTCTACACTGTCTCAAGCCCTAGAGCTTTAACAGGGGAATTAGATATCTTTTTCTTCCCCATCCAAAGAATTTAAAAAAAAAATAGAATGAATTGTAGACTGTGCAGAATGGTTGTCGCATGGGCAATTAATTAAGTTTTTGGACCAATCATTTATGGCTGGAAAAGTAACCAACCTGAAATAGGTACCCATTCTCAACCGTGCCAGAAGCATTCTGTCGTAGCTGGCCAGCTCGGGGGACAGATAAAGCTGCAAGCCAGAATCCTGCATTAATGAATGGTGATGCAGAACAGAGGTCTTCTTCCCCTCAATAGACCAACGTTGGTCAGCCAAAAAGACAGAACATTGTTCTTTTAGCATTTTTCTGGATATGGAGGATAGAGATGCGGGCGTATTATAAAATTCCTGAGCCCTATATTTAGTAGGAATTCCTTGACATAAGAGAGCCACTGTATATTTTTGGACCCCTCATGTCGCATACAGTCTGTAACATTCGCCCTATTAAAGTCAGTTTCAGTGGAGGTCCAAATTTTATGTCAAAGCAACACAGGGCTAATCCTGATTATATCAGAAATATAAGCCATGGCAAGTTCCATGTGGCAGGCATAAGATGAGGTAGATCTGGGGACAGCTAGCAAATATCTGAGGAAACTGTTTTCCTTCATCTGGATTTCCTGACAGTCTGAAATACCCCAGATACCAGCTCCATAGGTAGCAGTCGACACACATTTAGCTTTATAAAAATCAAGCAGAATGCGTGACGCCCTACCTCCCAGCTTATTGGTGAACTGTATAAGTGCCCCAATAGCACGTGAGAAAGCTAAACACCTAGTAGTTTTAGCTGTGGTCCATGTCCCTTTTTTATTAAAAACAACCCCCAAATAAGAGAAGGTACTAGTGTTTTCTATCTTTGACTGATTTAAAAAAGTGTTACAAGCGACCTTGTTTTTTGATGTGCATCACATAGTGAGGGTTTCCCCAATATTAATTTTCAGGCCCCTTAATCCCATATATTCTGAAAAACTAGCTAACGCCTTCTGGAGGCCTAGTTGGGTTCTTGCCATAATGGCCGCATCATCTGCATAGAGCAGAATAGGGACTGCGGCACCATCGATTTGAGGGTAATCCACAGCCAATTTTGTTAAATGGTCAGCTACACTGTTAATATAAAGATGAAAAAGAAAGGGTGCGAGGATACATCCCTGGCATACACCCTTCATTATTAAAAAAATTTCAGTGCATTCACCTTTCTCACCGTGACGCACCTTTGCCCCTGCCCCTCTATATAATTCCTTGAGAAAGTTTCGAATATTTACATCAACGCCCAGAGTTGCCAAGGTGTCCCACAGGGCGTCGTGACTCAGACAGTCGAACGCTGAACTGAGATCAACGAATGTTATGAATAAGTTTCCCTTTTTGGCCGTCTTATATTTTTCTATCAGCATTGCCAAATTATGTCCTTGTTCGATTGTACCCACACCAGACTTGAAACCGTATTGAAATTTAGATAAAACACCTTCATCATTGGCCCATTTCTGTAATCTGTTTAAAATGACTCAACCTGCTATTTTCATTAGGGAGTCAAGCAAGGAAATGCGGCGATAACATTTTGGATAGTTTCGATCGCCCTTTTTAAATATTGGCACTACAATCGCATACTGCCAAGTGGAAGGAAATCCGCTTTTGTTAGAACTATTTAACACATTGGTCAGAAGCGGTGCCCAAAGAGCGATGTTGGCCTTATAAATATCAATCGGGATACCATCTGGATCTGGGGCTTTACAATTAGAACTTTCTGTGACGGCCAATTTCACCTCTGAGAAAGAAAAGACTATATCCAGTGGAAAGGAAGCTTGGGAGACAGACTCTAGGATAACGGGCTGATCAGTACTAGAGCTACCCAGATTGACCGAGTCATCTTTCTTGTAAAGCTCAGCAAAATAATTGACCCAGACAGTCTCCTCAATGGCGATCTCCATGACATCACATTTCCTTTCTACGAAAAAGGGGGCATTTACTGCTCGCCAAAAAGCGGTTTTATCCCTTAAGGAGCACGCCTTAAGCAAGGCTCCCCAAGCGGCCTCTTTCAGTTCATTTTTTCGTTTCCGCAGAGCAGATTTATAAGTTGCTCTTGCACACTTAATATCTAGGGGATTTCTGGGCACAATCTTCAAAGTTTTCTTTAAATGAGAGTGTGCCTTGCTATAGTCGGAATTAAACCATCCCTCAACCTTAGGGTTATCCCCTCCCCATATAGTCCCTGTTAATTTACTGCTGATCTGAAGGGTGATTTTTTGAAATGCTGCGGTAACCTCGTGTGGATTTATGTTTTCCCCAAGACAGATCATAAAGTCGGAAAAATGATCTGCTACCAGGCTTTGAAGAAACCCTATAGGGTCCACCTTGCTCAACTTTATTGAATAGCCATTAGTTCTATTCAGAGAAATCCCGTGCCTATACAGGTTTTCTGCTACATTAGGTGGTTGGCCACAGCTCACCCCCCAGCTAAAAGTTGAACTAATAGGAAAATGATCACTAAGAGCAATGTCCTCTGTTTTCAACGTTAGGACATTGCAATGGTAACTTGTAGTGACCAGGGTGTAGTCAATCACCGACTTTATTCCCCTGCCATTAAAAGTTGGTTGAAACTTGGCCTGAGGGATACAAAGCTCATTTACAAAGCCCAAGTCTTGCTCAAATAACAAATTGTTCAGCAAATTCCCCAGCGTAGAATGCTCAAAATGAGAACATGGATTTCCCTTAAGGTTGACCATGCCACATATGCCTAGGTTCCCGTGGGGACAGAGGTGACAATTAAAATCTCCTGTCACCACAGTACACCTTCCCACTTGCTCTGAACCAGTTTCCCCACATAGATCTTCTTTTAATTCATCTAAAACCCTTTTGCGATCAACCCCAGGAATATTGTTGTAGAAGTTAATCAATCTAATAAGCTGATTACCTCCCACCTTAAGTGTAAGTGCCTGATAATACTGGTTATTTCCCTTGCTGGGAAACCATTTAGCTGACAGGTTAGCAGTATTAGATATAAAGGTGCATAACCCACCTGAGCACCTACCCCTACTAGACTGCTGCGCTGGGGAAAAGAAAGTACGATACCCATTTAGATGAATCTCAGACTGTTCCCAGCATTCCTGAAGACAAATTACGTCAAAGTTATCTATGAATGCTAGGAAATTTGGGTCGTTTACTTTACTGGACAGGCCCGCTATACTCCAGGATGTCAAAGCCAGCCTACCCCTATGCTTAACTAGTGAGAGATCTACTGCAGTTGATGAATTTACGTCTATCAGGGCTATGGTTTCTATAACATCTCCCGTTGTTACTCCAACGCCCCCCACTAGTGCATCAGGGTAATTAAGACTGGTCAAAGTATTCCCGCCAATATCTCCAGTGAAGTTAGTCGGTAGATAAACAGAAGTATCTGGCTCTGTTGTTATTGGGCCAGTGGTAAAGACTACGGATTTGTCTTTATCCATTTGGACAGTTGTAACATTTAGACAGGCGTGTGTGGACCCACTAACTCTTCTGTTGGGCTTAATAGTACATACTCTGTTTCTTTTTGAGAGACTAATAGTTGGTAACCGTCAGTCAACCATATTCAGGCAACTGAACCTGTTTGTAGTCGGGAAACCACCCCAATCTTCTCCATAGACTAAGTCCCTGATTGGCTGCCCCCCACACCCTCCGACCCCCCCCCCCCCCCCCGGCTCACGCTGCCCTTTTCTATGCCAATTCCCATAATAGTTTCCCTCTCGGGTAGGGCGATTTCTCGATGGGTAAAAAGAAAAGAGTCTTTTAGTTTGAATTCCCTCAAGGCTATCTTGCGTGTTCCATGAACATATATGGTCGGCCACATGAGGATCCTCAAAATTGATCAGGACACAATCGCCTTGAACCGTTTTCCTCTCGTGTCCCACCCAAGACACCCTACGTACCATCAGGATCTTACTTGAGCGGTGGGGATGTAAGGGTCGGTTTGAATTGAGCCAGTGTTGGACCTTGTTTTCTAGAGACCAGTTTGGTTCTTCTGCGGCGTCAGCCAATTCCGGTACCCCGGTCATAACCACCACGTAGGGGTTTGCCTCAGGGGGCAAATTTACGACTCGTAGCCTATCTAATGCCCCCTTGTTCCTGATCTCTTTGGGTTACAAGGTATGCGCCCTAGGTGGGGTAATCCCCACTCGCGGGGGGGTGACACAAGCTTTAGAATTATCTACAGTTGTCTTCTCTGGGGCAGGTGTGATCTTTGGTTTAGTACTAATCACTGGGGCTGGCAAGTTTTTAACTACTGGGCCTACGGGTTTAGTGTTACTTGGTTTAATACCCCCTACTTCTGGTGCTGCCTGGGCTTTTGTATTTTTGGACAGAGCACACAAGTCGGCTATCTGCTTTTCAATGTGAGATAGTCTAGTCTCAATCGGGGAGAAGTAAGATTTAAAGAGCTCCCCCATTTTTAACAAGAGTATACTATCAACCTTGTCAGCATTACACTTCTCTCAGCCAGACTGATTTGAGCCTCTGTAATTACAGAACTAATACCCTCCTTTGGGGCAGCAGTACTTAATTGATCGTTTTCTGCCTGTAATATTTGGACAGAATCGCCCCTATTTTCTTTACGTGATTCGCACCTACCCCTGAGTTTTTTTTTGACTTGGGTATTTTAGGAATTTTGGGGATTTTAGGGATTGCCCCCTCCTTCGCCTCGACTGGCTGGGGCTTATGTCGTCTTGAGTAATATTAACAACTAAGTTCGGGTTTTTTTCTAGTTCCAGGCTAATTTGGGAATCGGATAATAAATGAGACGCTGACAAATCCACCATGTTGGGCAGGCTGTATCGTTCAGCGTGAGTGTCTATTTGACCGACAACCCTAGTCTGTTCGGGGGTTTTAGCTGAGGCAAAATGGCCCAAGGAAGATCTTTTTGCCAAAGCTAGATCTTGGGACACTCTGCGCTCCATTAGGGTAATCCCTTGATCTATAAATGTGTTTGCCCTTATTATAAAATTATCAAGTGTGGCCGTTAAGGAGGCCTCGCCTGCAGCCGTTTTACTTCTGCTCCCACGAGTACTCATAGTCTAAACAAACAGAAAGTCCGCTATCACTAATGCAGAATATAAATGTCAATAAAAATAACATTGCACATAAGGGGAATTTACACAAGCGGAGGTGTTAGAGGGAGGGCCCAGCCCAGCCTCAATCGGTCTCTAAACGGGCTTAAAAAGGGCCCGCCCTTGGCCCGGGCTTCGCCCGCGCACGTCCCGTGTATCGTGGGTTTGGGCGTAGTGATATAGAAAGAGGCGGGGGTTCCCCAGGCGTGCACAGAGACTGCACAGACCACCAAAAAGTCCGCGACTACGAGCGGCACGTTAATTAGTCATCTAGGGAGGAGTTCTTTTCAGATGGGCTAGTCCTTCCCTACCTTCAGGGCAGAGGCCTTTGCACTACGATTGCGATATTGCGTCAGACAGTCTATTTGGTTCCCTTATTGATTTTATAGCAATGTGAAGTGCTTGCAGTGACCGTAACACGTTACCTGCTGAGTTTAGAGTTGATGCATTAGCTGGCAAGAGGTCCTAGCTGCTTACACTACAGGAGTAGTGTCATAGGCTAAACTGGGCCAAGATAAGTCCTGATGATTTCATAAAGAACCTGGTAACATCTTGCTACACACACTTCGAAATTTGCTTACAGTTAGAGAGTTCTGATTATGACATTCTGGATTCATATAAACGTATTGGCTCAGATGGCCCTTGCTAGGAAGGGACATGTGCCCACTAACTCAGGACCCAAGTGGTTTCATAAGAATTGTTCTAATTCCCATAAGGCTCTGCTGGCGGCCCTCCATTAGAAATTGAGATTTATAGTACCAGTAAGGGAGGCTAGGCATGTGTACTCGGCCGCGTGTAAGCCACGCAAAGATGACCTGAAAAGGGAGGCCTGGGAGAATCTAACGGCTGCTTGAACGCTCAGGGACAGCTCAGCGTTCTGGAAGGTAGGGAACTGGCCCTTTTTTCATAAAGATGCCCAGCCTAAACTGGCCTTAACTATACCCTTCCTAGCCTGGGTATGCCATTTTGAGTCTATATGTAAAGAGGAAAGTGTATCTTACTCCCATTTTCATTCCAGCAAGACGGAAGTGCTCCTCTTTAGCTTGGAGGATGTTAAAGACGCTATTCAGACTGCCATCTGGTAAAGCTCCCAGCCTATTCTCACCAAACACATGAATGCGATAGCTCGTGGTCATATTCCCTCTTCACAGCAAAAATAAGTAGTTGTCCAGGTATAAAAAAAAAAAAAGAGATCCGATCCAGCCTGCTGCGTCGTCGTGTGGTTCCACATGCGTCATTGGTGCGGGGATGACGTTGCTGGAGCTTAGACGCGTGCGGACATCAGTTCTGTACACGACTTTCTGCACCAGGTACGCAGACCCATGCAAGAAACTGACCTCTGATGCCATGAAACTAGGGCACTGAAAGGGATGACCTTAACCCTAGAAATCAGATCGCAGAACGGGGAGGATGGTTTACCGAAGGTAAGTGACTTGTGCATCTGATATATTCCTTACCTTAGAATAGATACCCCAGCAATACCAACCCCGGTGGTGGGTCTGCGAACAGGATTACACCAGAAAGTCACGGAGAACAGAACGGCCAAAGAAGCCTTCTCTCTGGACTTGACTGTCAAAGCAGTAATGCTTGGTAAACGTGTGCAGCGAGGCACACGTAGCTGCCTGACAAATGTCCTGCAAGGGAAACCCGCATCCCAAGGCAGTAGTAGCTACTGTCGCCCTGGTAGAATGGGCACGCAGTCCCACAGGAGGCTCCTTCTTAGCCAACGAGTAACATGCTTTGATGCACAGAACAACCCATCGAGAGATGGTCCACTTGTGCATGGCCAGACATTTCTTGGCGCCCACGTAGGCAACAAAGAGCTGGTCAACCACCTGGAACTGTTGTGTGCTGTTTAGATAGAAATAGAGCGTACGTTTTGGGTCCAGACAGTGGAGCCTCTCTTCCTCTTTTGAGGGATGCAGAGGCGGAAAGAAGGTGGGCAAAGTGATGGTCTGCCCAATTTGAAAGGCAGTGACAATCTTTGGCAGAAAAGATGAACGAGTCCGCAGAACAGCTTTGTGTGGATGGACTGAGAGAAATGGAGGCTTAGAAGAAAGAGCCTGGAGCTCACTCACTCTTCTGGCAGAGGTGATGGCCACCAGGAAAGCCGTCTTTAAAGCATTGGCGTAACAAAACGTGAGGGGGCCCCCCTGCAAAGTACAAGGAGGGCCCCCCCCCGGCGGCCCAGCCCACCACTTGCCACTTTGCCCTACCACGGGTCAAAATTCAGGACAGGAGGTTAAAATTCAGGACATAACTTCGGGACAAAAGTTACGTTTTACAGACACATCAGAGGAGGTTCTGCAATAGTATATAAGTAAGCACATCCATATCCAAACATATTCAACCATTTGCAAACCTATCCATCATGTATCCTTCCAACCATCATTTCACTCATCCATCCCTCCATCCACCCTTTCACTCATCCATCCATTATTTATCCATCCACCCTTTCACCCTATCCATCTGTACACTCATCCATCCACTCTTCCACCCATCCATTCACCCATCCATCCAGCCATTTACCCTTTCACCCATCCATCTGCCCTTTCACTTACTCAGACATCCACCCAGTCTTTCACCCTTCCACCCATTCACCCTTTTAGTCATCCATCCTCACTTTTTCTCTCCAACGACCCTTCACTTAGCTATCCTTCCTCCCACCCATCTACCCATCCATCTACTCATCCACTCATGAATCCATCCATTGACCCTATCGCTCATCCATCCTTTCTCTCATCCATCTATCCTTTCACTCCTTCACTCATCTATCCATCCTTTTGTCCATCTACCCTACCTTTCACTCACTCATCCATCCTTACATCTACCCTTTCACTCATCCATCCACCCTTTCACTTATCAATTCATCATTTCACTCATCCATCCACCCACTCACTCGCTCATCATCCACCCTTTCACTCATCCATCCTTTCACTCATCCGTCCACCCTTTTACCCATCCATCTACCCTTCCACCCATACATCCACCTATTTACCTTTTCTCTCATCCATACTTCCACTCACTCATCCACCTTCTCTCATTATCCATCTACTCAACCTTTCAATCATCCATTCACCCTTTCACTTAGCCATCCAGCCATCCACCCCTTCACCTACTCACTTGCCCACCTTGTCATATTAATTATGAGCTGAGCCTTTGTCTGCAGTGTTGCAGACAGAAGAGGCCCATCAAGGACTTCGCCATGGTTCCTAAAGCAAGGGGCGGGTTCGGTGGGGGAGGGTTCTCTACCTCTGCACATAGGCAATCTGGAAACTTGTCATGAGCCATGCATGATGCACAGTGCCAGGCTATGAGGTGACAGTGATATGGTGGTGTCTCTGTGGCTTTAAGTGGGATGATACATATGGAGGGTCTCTCCAAAGTGTGTGTTGCATGTAATTACAGACCTGGCTAAGAACACCTAAGCTAAAAATCTTTGCTTAGTATAGTGTACCACCCACATTCCCTGGGCCTCTGCAGGCAACACAGACACTGCCCGCCTCCCCTGGGCTCTGCCCCCGGCATAGACACTGCCCACCTCCCCTGAGGCTCTGCAGGCAACACTGGCACTGCCCACCTCCCCTGAGGCTCTTCACCCAGCACAGACACTGCCCACCTCCCCTGGGGCTCTGCACCCAGCACAGACACTGCCCATCTCCCCTGGGGCTCTGCAGGCAACACAGACACTGCCCCCCTCCCCTGAGGCTCTGCACCCAGCACAGACACTGCCCACCTCCCCTGGGGCTCTGCAGGCAACACAGACACATTCCCTGGGCCTCCGCAGGCAACACAGACTGCCCACCTCCCCTGAGGCGCTGCAACCAGCACAGACACTGCCCACCTCCCTTGGGGCTCTACAGGCAACACAGACACTGCCCACCTCCCTTGGGGCTCTACAGGCAACACAGACACTGCCCACCTCCCCTGAGTTGCTGCACCCAGCACAGACACTGCCCACCTCCCCTGGGCTCTACAGGCAACACAGACACTGCCCACCTCCCCAGAGTTGCTGCAACCAGCACAGACACTGCCCACCTCCCCTGGGCTCTACAGGCAACACAGACACTGCCCACCTCCCCAGACACTATTCACCCAGCACAGACACTGCCCACCTCACCTGGGGCTCTGCACCCACCACAGACACTGCCCAGCTCCCCTGGGGCTCTGCAGGCAACACAGACACTGCTCACCTCCCCTGGGCTCTACAGGCAACACAGACACTGCCCACCTCCCCAGACACTATTCACCCAGCACAGACACTGCCCACCTCACCTGGGGCTCTGCACCCACCAAAGACACTGCCCAGCTCCCCTTGGGCTCTGCAGGCAACACAGACACTGCTCACCTCCCCTGGGGTTTTGCAACCAGCACAGACACTGCCCACCTCCCCTGAGGCTCTGCAGGCAACACAGGCACTGCCCACCTCCCCTGAGGCTCTTAACCCAGCACAGACACTGCCCACCTCCCCTGGGGCTCTGCACCCAGCACAGACACTGCCCATCTCCCCTGGGGCTCTGCAGGCAACACAGACACTGCCCCCCTCCCCTGAGGCTCTGCACCCAGCACAGACACTGCCCACCTCCCCTGGTGCTCTGCAGGCAACACGGACACTGCCCACCTCCCCTGGTTCTTTGCACCCAGCACAGACACTGCCCACCTCCCCAGGGGCTCTGCACCTAGCACAGACACTGCCCACCTCCCCTGGGGCTCTGCACCCAGCACAGACACTGCCCACCTCCCCTGGAGCTCTGCACCCAGCACAGACACTGCCCACCTCCCCAGGGGCTCTGCACCTAGCACAGACACTGCCCACCTCCCCTGGGGCTCTGCACCCAGCACAGACACTGCCCACCTCCCCTGGAGCTCTGCACCCAGCACAGACACTTCCCACCTCCCCTGAGGCTCTTCACCCAGCACAGATACTGCCCACCTCCCCTGGGGCGCTGCACCCAGCACAGACACTGTCCATCTCCCCTGGGGCTCTGCAGGCGAAACAGACACTGCCCCCCTCCCCTGAGGCTCTGCACCCAGCACAGACACTGCCCACCTCCCCTGGGGCTCTGCAGGGATCACGGACACTGCCCACCTCCCCTGGGGCTCTGCACCCAGCACAGACACTGCCCACCTCCCCTGGGGCTCTGCAGGCAACACAGACACTGCCCACCTCTCCTGGGGCTCTGCAGGCAACACAGACACTGCCCACCTCCCCTGGGGCTCTGCACACAGTACAGACACTGCCCACCTCCCCTGGGGCTCTGCACCCAGCACAGACACTGCCCACCCCGTGGGGATCTGCAGGCAACACAGACACAGCCCACTTCCCCTGAGACTCTGCACCGAGCACAGACACCGCCCACCTCCCCTGGGACTCTGCACCAAACACAGACACTGCCTACCTGCCTTGCTGCAATGGAGCCCACCCAGAGTCTGCCCACCTTTCTTGGCTCTGCAGCAAATGCAGCCACTGCCCACCTGCCCTGCTGTAATGGAGCCCACTCAGTCTGCCCACCTCTCCTTGTCTCTGTAGCCAGAGCAGACAGGGGCAGATCCCCACATACTGCTGTGTGTGAGGTGCCCTCGGTTCTGAAGCAAAGAGCTTTGCCATCACCACTGACCCCCCCCCCACGGCATCCATGCCACCTGTCCATTCAGTGTCTGACCTTTCACCCCATGCCCTGGCCGAGCCCACGGTACACCCTGCTCTTGAGAAACACCATTAACTAAACATTGTGCCCCTCTACCCTAAGTGATCTTTCTTTAGTCTTTGAATAAATGTTGCGGGTGCCCCGTTGCTCTGGCTGCATCGACGAAGTCCTTGTCACGAGTACTCCTCCTTTCACTTATTAAATGTGTGAAATATACTTATGGCCCAAATTAGTTTACTATCGACATGAAACCCATGGACAAGATGTACAGCCCTGCAATATTTCAGTTTAGAAAGTTACCATAGCAAAGTGGTTCTTTTCTGAGAACCTTTCTCGACGGGGCGCTTGTCACAGGCACAGCAGCACATACTGCACTCTCCCACACGGATACAAATAGCTGCAAAGACTGGAGCCTTCTGCAGCAGTCGAATGATGCAGTGATCGAGGGAGGCTAAGAAGCCAAAGGACAGGGAGGTGAGGCTAAGCAGCATAAGACGCACTATGTTTGTTTTACTTTTATTGCCGGCCGGGCCCCACCATGATGCCCTCCCTGAATCCAATCCAAATTATCTGATAATTCTGATTACCACCCCACCACCCACTGAGACTTCGATGGTCCTCGCCACCACCCACGGACACACCCCTGCTGCTACTAGGCTCTGCCTCAAAAGCAGACTCATCTGACCTGAGTGTTTGGCCTAGCCTGCAGCTTCAGAGTTAGGTGCGAGTGAGACAGGCAGGCAGCAGAAGGCAGGGGCAGGCAGGGCAAGGCTAGCCACGCAGGGGCAGGGGGACTAGTAATACATTCACTTTAATGATGGCCCGGTGACCGCCTTTGGACAGTGAGCAATGCTTAGGAGCGTGGCTGGATCTTCTTGGGAATGGATACCACACCTCAGTCGCATGCACACTTTTTTTTTGTCAAAGGTGTATTTTATTGAGAGAAAAAGAAAAAAAAAGAAACCATGCGACAATCCCACACATCGTCCCACACAGGGGGCTAAGCAAATTAGGCGGGAGAACACCAAAGGTATGGGCAGTCCAAACAACCGGACCCACCAGGGCTCTGCGCAAGAGAGTCACATGAAATGCAGTGCAAGCCAGGTATGTCACCAGCCAAATAGAAGCGTGGGTCCACCGCACCACAGGAAATCGTGGAAAACAACACCCGGAGGAAGCACCCCCCGGACGAACAGCTGGGTGTCTCCCGCCGCAGCTGAGTTAAGGGTGCCACAAGGAACTAAAACAAAGAACTCCCCCCCCCCTCCCACCTCCCCGGTGGTGGCAGCACTCCACATTCATACGACAGCCATGCGCACAACACTCATACCTGAAACAGATGGAGGCCCCGCAACGTAGGCGGGTAAACTGTTGATGGCAATCCCCTGGAGAGGAAGCGGACCAGAGGTCCCCAACGAAAGGTGAAGTTTTTGAAATCGCCCCGAAAGACCTCGGCCATACGTTCCATACTCAACAATCTCCACAGTCTAGCATGCCATAAAGAGATCGCCGGGGCCTCCCTCTTCTTCCAAGCCGCCTCCAGGGTGACCTTGGCTGCCCCAATACACAGCCAGAGGATTTTCTTGTCAGCTCGGGTCTGGTGTTCCAGCAGTGGATCTCGGAGGCCCAATAGCACATGTGCCATTGAATCTGCCACGGGGTACCCCAAGATATCCTTAATGTGGGGGAGGATCTCCTCCCAGTAGGGGTGGATAGTGGGGCAGACCCACCAGATGTGGCGGAAGTCTCCCAGTAGGCCGCAGCCGCGCCAACACCTGTCGGAAGAGCCGGGGTATATGCGATGCAGCTTAGCGGGAGAGAGATACCAGTCCATCATCGTCTCGAGATGTGCCTCCCGAAGTTCAATCGAATGATTGCGTTTCGCTAAGTCGCTTCACAGGTGCGCCCATTCCACATCCGAGATATCGCGGTCTAACATCTCCTCCCAAAGGCCCATGTACCGCGGTCTGGGGGAAAGCGCCGTGGACAAGAGGTGGCGGTAAAGAAAGGAAATGACACCCCACATGGCAGTGGCCCGGGAAAGGAAGGCCTCAAAGGGGGTAAGAGCTCGAGTGGCCGCGTCCCGAACCGCGGGGGAAAGCGCCCAGTGAAGCAACTGAGCATGATGGTACTGCTCCGTTTGGAGGACCTCATAGTCCCTTTTGCAGTTGTCAAACGTGAGCGGGGCAACCCCATGGAACAGGTGGGTAAGAGCGAGGCAGCCCCCCGTCCTCCAGGCATCAAAGGGCCCCTCGCGCAACACAGGCGGGAAGGCCGGATTGAAATGAATGGGTGTAAAGGGGAGGGGAATGTCGTCCACCTCTCGTCACTGGAGACCGAGTCCCAGACCTTCAGGGTGGTGCCAGTGGGGGTGCTAATGTACGCATTCCTGGGCCTATCTCCCCTGGGTTTCCATACCAGATCCCAGATCGTTCTCCCCGCCACACTCCTATCCATATGCAGCCAGTGTTTTTCTGACATAGGTTGAGTTCACTCCACTAACACCCGAAGCTGCGCTGCTTTGTAGTAGAGGAGCATGTCGGGAAGTCCAACCCCCCCTCCCCAGTATCAACCACAATGGGGAGCGCCTGAAATAAATACAAAAGCTTGGGAAGGAGAGTCATTTTAATCGCGTGTATCCTCCCCAGCCACGAGATATATAGTGGCAGCCAGCGGCGCAGATCTGTCTGGACACGCGCCAACAGAGGGGGGAAATTAGCGGCGTACAGTTTCCCCACTGTAGGGGTAAGGTGGATCCCAGGTACAGCAGAGATGAGAGGGTCCACGGCAGGGGCGACAGCGGGCGAAGGTGGTCCACCTCCGCTAGGGAGAGCGTGAGGTTAAGAATAAAGGACTTGTCATAGTTGACTTTAAAGCCAGCCACCGCCTCGAAGCGTGCCAGTTCCGCCAGAACGTGGGGGAGGGAGTGCGTGGGGTCGGAAATGGAAAGCAGGACGTCATCCGCGAACAGGGAGATCTTATGCTGCTCGCCAGTGAAGGGCAGTCCCCGAATGTCCGGGTGTTCCCGCACCGCCAGCGCCAGTGGCTCGATGCTCAAGGCAAAAAGCAAGGGAGAAAGTGGGCACCCCTGCCTCGTGCCACGCGAGTGAGGAAAAAAGGCCGACAGGTGACCATTGACCAAGACTCTGGAACGGGGGCAGCTGTAATTCGCCCCCAGCATGGACAGAAATTTGGGTGAAAAGTCAAAAGCCGTCAGGGTCTGGAACAAAAATCCCAATCCACCCGATCAAAGGCCTTCTCCGCATCAAGACCCACCAGGACCACAGGGATACGGAAGCGGTTAGCCTTCTCTATAAGGTGGACTACCCTTCTGGTGTTATCGTGGGTCTGGCGCCCCTTAATGAATCACGATTGATCGGGGTGGATGAGAGCCGGCATGAGGTCCTGTAGCCTGGACGCTAATATGGACGAATACAACTTAGCGTCAATGTTCAGCAGGGCTATAGGCCTGTATGAGGAGCACTTGGTGGGATCCTTCCCCGGCTTGGGGATGACCGATATAACAGCTTCCGCCATGGAACCCGAGGTCGTACCTGCTTCCGCCATGGCTTTAAAGAGGAGCACCAGGAAGTCATTCACCTCTGCTGCAAAGGTCCGATAGAAAAGGGCTGTGTAGCCGTCCGCACCGGGCGCCTTATTGAGCTTTAGAGCCTTGATAGCAGTCAAAACCTCCTCCCTAGTGAAGGGGGCAGCGAGCAGCTCGTTCCACTCGGTAGAGACGCGAGGGAGCGGAAGCGCGCTTAAGTAATCACGCTGAGCCCCGGGGTCCAGGGCATCCCCTGAGTATAACGCCGCCTAGAACGCCCCAAAGAGGTCCGCCTTGGCCTCGTCACGGTACGTCAGCTCACCTCCGGGGTCTTGAATACCGCCTATATACTCCTTCTCTCTCTTGTCTCTCAGCTGACGCGCAAGGTGCTTCCCTATCTTATTCCCCCGTGAATAAGAGACGGCGCAACTTTAGGAGGGTGAACTCCGCCCGGTTACTATAGTGGGCCCTGAGTTTACCCCGGACCGATGTCAACGAGCGGAGCGTCTGCCTGGTGGGGTTCTGCTTGTGGGTCTGCTCCAACCTGGTCAGCTCCTCCTCCAACCCTTCCCGCTCCTTCCGCCTCAATTTATTGAGGGCCGCGTTGAGGGCCAAGCAACTACCTCGGAGCGACGCCTTAAAGGCATCCCGGGTAACAAAAATCGATGTGTCCTGGACAGGGTTGAGGTAAAAAAAAATCGCGGATCGTCGCCCGCAACGCCTTACAGGAGGTATCATCCCTGACCAGGGAGGCTGGAAAATACCACCTGCGGGGTCCAGCACCGTCCGGGGCCCAGTGAAGACAGAGGGCCAATAGGCTATGATCAGAGACAGAAAGGGGGAAGATTGTAGCGTCTCTCAGGGATCCCTGGAGGGACTGGCTCAGGAAAACGTGGTCCAGACGAGAGTAAGAATGGTGAACGTGGGAGAAGTAAGTGAAGTCCCGCGCAAGGGGATGAAGGGAGCGCCACCCGTCGATCAATCCCAGGTCTTCGAAGAGTCGGCGCGTCTCAGCCGAGAAGACCCCAGCATCGGCCCTCTGAAGGCGAGAGCAATCCAATTCCCGATTCCAGATCAGATTAAAGTCACCCAATACAAAGAGGACCCCCTCAACAAAGTCCTCAATAATACGCAGTAGGTCTTGGCGGAACCCATTCTGTCCCACATTAGGTGCATACAGTACTAAAAATGTACATAATTTGCCGCGGAGCATACCCTTGACCATGAGCCATCTACCCTCTCAATCGCTCCGAACCCCCAGCGGTTGAAAGCGCAATGCCGAATGGAACAGAAGGGCCACCCCCCTGTGCTTAGTAGGGGCAGAGGACCTATAAATAAGCGGGTACTGCCGGTGCTTAAGGCGGGTTTCGTCTTTCCGAGCTAGGTGCGTCTCCTGGAGACCCACCACATCCAAGCTATGGTCCAGAATGTATTTCCATACCTTTTGGCGTTTCTGGGGGAGTTCAGCCCCTTCACGTTCCATGTGCCCAAAGTGACCGGCATTACAGACATGTTCCCCCACTCAGCTCAGCTCTCCACCTCCACGCGCCCGTCACAGACCCCTCCAGCCAGCACCCCTGAACCAAAACACGCTCACCCCTCCCGCAACCCTCGCCACCGGCCCACCCATCCCCCGGGATCCCCGCCACCCCACCACGGAGCTCCACACCCCACTCGCCCTCACAGCTACAGCACCACCATAAGGCCTGGAATAGCAAACCATCCCTTCCAGAGGGCAGTCAACACTCTCAGCGCAGATCGCAAGGCCAGTACCACACAACCACTCACACCCCCGCCACCACCACCCCCCTGCCCCCCAAACCACCCCTCCCCCCAACCCCAGGACCCGAGATCCTCAACAGGAGTGCCTCCCTAGCCCTAAACTGAAAAGGCCCCAAGGGGGAAAAAAGAAAGAAAAACAATAGAACACATAGTTCAACCGTGAGGGCTGTCGTGGATTCCCTCAGAGAGCGGTGGCTGAGGTAACAGTCAGTGTCCCACTCGCTACGGACCGGGGCGTCTTCCCCAAAAAGTACATAGTTACCCACGGTACCTGAGTGGAGGGAGGGGTCTCCCTCCGACGCCTATCAGCCTTCCCTCCACGATCACGCAGCCCCTGAGCTGTTCTGCGACTGCGCCTCTGTCACACTCACCACGGAGGCCACTGCACCATTTCTTTCTTACTGGCTGGCCGTAGGATCCGGCCTCTTCTGCGCCGTGGGGCGCCCCACTCTCTGCCAGGAGGAAGAGCGCCGTCTTTGCCGTGATGGTGATTGCCCATTCCTCGGAGAGGGGGCAGCGTCGTCCAGGCCCAGGAGATCTTTGGCAACCTGCAGGGACCGAAGTTGGACCAGCCTGTTCTGCCACCTGAAGATGAGGCGAAAGGGATGGCCCCAGGAGTACGCCATATTATGGTCCCGCAGGAAGGATGTCACCGGCTTAAAGTAACGCCTCTTCTGTAGCGTTGACGACGCCAGATCTTGGAAAAGTTGGGGATGATGATCTCTGAACTGCAAATCGGTGATACCCCTCGCCATCCCGAAGGATACGTTCTTTAAGTTGAAAATCATGTACGCAGACCAGGATGTCAGGAGGCGGAGCCCCCGTACCTCTCGGTAGTCCCACTCTATGGACCCTGTCCATTCTGACCTCGTGAAGGTCGTCTTCACCCAGGATCTGCAGAAAGAGAGCTTCCGCGCAGGTCTCCCGCCTCTCCGTCCCAGGGCACCGCGCGAATGCGAATGTTGTTCCGGCGGGACCGGTTCTCCAGGTCCTCCGCATGAGCCTGGAGATCTAGGTTCTGCTCCGTCAGTCTAAGCACATCCTGTTGGAGCTGGTGCACGTCGCCCGCCAAACCCAGATCGTGCTCCTCCAGCGTTGCCACCCGCTCGTCGATGCCATCCACCTCCCTCCTCACCTCTCTTAGATCCGAAGCAAGTTGGGAGCGGAGCTCCGAGATGTCCTCCTTGATGGCCGAGAAGAGCTCCAGCATAAAGGCCTTGGTGGCAGGCGCCTCATCGTCCCTCTGCCGGGGGGGAAGTGCTGGTACCCGGGGACGTCGTCGGCTGTGTTCCTTTTGGAGGCCCCTCCATGCCCGGCTTTTCCTTGCGGACCCTGTTAGACATCGTGCCTGGTTCGACAGACGTACTCCGTCCAAGGCGGTAGATAGTTCTCACCACTCCGGGACCGTCGCCCCCGATCCGGGCAGGCTCCCCTCTACTCCGCCCCAGTCGCAGCCGCGAGTCTAGAGCCCCGGTCTAGTGGCCCCAGACCGCACAGTATCGCAGCTCGTCCTCCTCAGGTGCGCACGTCCGCCACTTAGCCAGGGATGAGAGGGTTCACTCAGGCACCCGTCTCTTGTAGCGCCCACCACTGCGCCACTCCTGGCCTCTACAAGCGCCCAGGCCTCTCTACCAGGCTGCACCGTCCCAGCCTGGGAGTGGATATCGCCCGCAGGTCCCGCCACCGGGCACAATCCCCAGGTTTCCACCAATACGCAGTCCGGTGCTTCTCAAGTATGCTGTCGCCCGCCACGGGTGGTCCCAGGCGCGTGTGGCCACTATCCAAGACTCCGACACCCCCTCAGCAGGCCACCAGACAACACCGCACTCCGACCACTCAGCTCGGGACCAAACCAGGCCATTCGCTCTGAAGATGCCCTTCACGTCTCCAGCAGCCAGGAGATAAATAGTGTTCACAGGAGTAGGGCGTCCCACCAGCAAACCCCAGGCCTGGTCAGCTCCTACACTCCTGCCATACGTCTCACCAAGCTTCCCTAGGCCCCAATCCAGCAGCCCAGACAATGCTCGCAGTCGCGATGGAAGGCAGGGAGCAACGGAGCCCCCCTCTGTGTTCAGGCACACGGCCGCTTAGCCTCCAGGCTGCGTCCCCTGGCCAGTCCAGCAGCGCTAGAGGCGCTCACCACACTTCACCATAGGTCTTCCAGCCCAGATATAGTCCCCGGGGGGGTGGAGGGGGGGATTCTTCGGGGGGCCAGCATCGATCAGGGAGGCAGCCCAGCACTCACCCCACCGGGGGCCTCCCAGGCAGGCGCACAATGCGGGGGATCACGTCTCACCCCAGTAAATTCCCTGTACTCTCCGTAGCGGGGGCAGCGGCAGGCACTCCCCGGGGTCCTCGCCGCGGTCCCGGCCAGCAGCCCTCCGGGAGGCCGATCTGTGTTGGTCGCGGTCCGGACCTAGGCCTTCAATCGCCGGCCTCCAGTGCGGCCCAGTGATCCATCCGCCTTCCGCTCCAAGTCTCCGCTCTCGCTCCCTGCACCTCGGCGGGCCCAGCAGGGCACTCTCTTCCCGCGGGGGCGCCGGGTCACGCTCTGTGGGGGTCGCACTCGGCTCCTCTGACAGCGGGCTCTGTTACTGCAGCGTGGCAGGATGTTACCGCCCCGGCTGTGCCTCCACGCAAGTCCCCCGGTTCCAGCTGCCCAGCCACGCACGCAGGCCTCAAACTTGCCGGGGGTCCACCTCGCCACCACCGGGTCCGCGGAAGACACCGGACCTCCCCAAGTGCATCCGGAGGTAACGCGCTAGTTCAGGGTCAGCCGGCAGGGTCCAGGGAAGGCGCTGGACAAAGCTAAGCAATCTCGTCGGCGGAGGGACAGAAAGCACGTCCTACTCCGTCGCCATCTTAGACATGCCCCCCTCATGCACACTTTTAATTGCGCGCGCTCAATGCGCATGTCAGGACAAATTCAAATCAGGGCATTGGTCACCAGCCCTGCCCCACCCTGAATAATGTGCATACGCGTTCAGGAAGCAAAATGCGCTTGGTGCGCCGCGAACACCCACCCTGACCCACTATAACAATTTAATATAAAGAGCCTCAGAGGCCCCGGCCGGGGCCGGGCACCATTTATTAAGAGTCTCAGTTGCCGGGGCCGGTCACCATTTCTTAAAAGCCTCAGAGGCCCCGGCCAGGGCCCGCGCTTGTGCAGCAGTTGTTGTTGTGCACCATTTAATTCATGCAGACCGGGGCAAGCCTCTGCGCATGCACCATTTAATTAGAGATTAGCTTCTGAGGCCTGCCTCCCGGCAGGGCCCAGGCATGCATGCCTTGCGCACCATTTATTTTTAAAGGTGCCGTGCACACTGCGCACTGTGCACCATTCAATTCATGATGAAATAAGTGAGGGTGCCCTGGAGCACAGGGCCCCTCGCACTGCGGGGCTGAGTGGGCCTGTGTTACGCCCCTGCCTGCAAAGGTTACATTCCGGTCCTCCTTCCTTAATATGCCTACTCCAGTTTAAAACATACTCAGGTGGGCAGCTGAACTGTGGAACTGCCTTTCTGCCGGGCCTCAGGGAGAAGTCACCACACCTTGATTCTACAAACATCTAAAAAGTTATGTAGAGCATATTATGACCAGTTTGTGGGTTCTAACCACGAATGAAGAACTTAGGGGCATATTTACGAAGAAGTGACGGAGTGCGGCATTAGCCGTCTTGGCTTAACACTGCACTCTGCCACTTCTGAGACACAGGGCTGCACCGTATTTACAACAATACAGTGCAGCCCTTCAAATCCCCCTGTGCTGGTGCTGATTTCAGATGCCTAGAGCCAACACAGGCACCCTTGCACCATAGGAGTAAAAGTGACAAACAATGGGATAGTGAAAACAGAATAAAAAAATGAAGCCACTTACCTTACACTCGTCGCATCGCCAAACCCCTCGGGCCCCAAATTTATGAACATGTAATATCTGCGCAGCTCTACACACAAAAGCTCTTAGAAAGAAAGTCTGGAAAACCCATACAGAGCTGAGGGGGATAAAATAAATCACAATAAAGGGGGCCAAGGTGGAGAAAGGAAGAGAAAAATAGGGAAAGTGGAAGAGAGAGATGGAGAGGCAACAAGGAAGAGAGAAAGGAAGGACATACGAAAATAGGGACTGAACTGTTACAAGAAGGAAGGGCCAATAGGATTTAGGACTAGAGGCAAGGATGAAAATATTGACGGATGGAATGGTAAAAGAATAGTTACATGAATGGGCGAAGGAAAGTATGGAAGGATTGATAAAAAATAGGATGAATGTGTAGTTGGAAAAAAACCTGGATTGAAGAGTGAAAGGATGGGTGTGTGGATTGATAAAAGGAGGGTGAAATAATGGGTGGATGCATGAAAAAGAATGCATGGATGGGTAAAAGGATGGATGAATGGTTGAAAGGTTATGGTCCAAGAATGTAATGATGAAAGGGTAGATGGGTGAAAGACTTAAATTCTGGAGATATTGATAGACAAAGGAGGGATGAAGGTACCTCTTTTTGGTTGGGAAGGGCGTATTTGCTTCGCTGTTCCGAAGACATTCGAGGCATAAATCGAAGTGAGGGTGTATTTTAAATTTCTGCCTACTCCCTTGTACTATTTCCTGCATGTACTGAGAGAGCAAGCATACCGAGTGAGCAAAACAAACGGTCCCAAACTTACCTATCGTTTTTCATTTCCTTCTTTGCCTCTGCCTTTCTTCTTTCTCCTTAAGTGTCGCCTTTCTCCGTTTTTTTTTCACAAATATTTTATAGTCTTTATAGTTATCCCTTATTTACCCCTTGTCATCTTTTCGCTCACAACTTGCCTCCTCACTATGTTAGCCTTCTTTGAAATTAACAGCCCCCTTACCTCTCAGTTCACTCTCTGTCAGGTTATTTATGGGCGTGTGCCGCTGATGCTTCTGTGCAGTCTCATACTCTGTAGTTTAAATATCTTAATGTGACAGAACGACGATGGCACCGGGGAAAGGTCACTGCTCCCTCCCTCAGGGGGCACCCCCGCACCGCGTGGGCTGCGGGGGCCTGTGTACGCCCCTGCTTTAAAGTGAGAAGACGAAGAGGACAGTTGTGAAGTGGCTCAAAGGGAGCACACATCAGTTAAGTTAGAACGGGGTTCAAGTCCCACTGAGGCATTACGAAAGGAACAGGAGGGAAAAGAGGAGTAATGCCTTTTAGGAATCTATTTACAACAGGGGACTTGAAAATGGAAGGCTGATCTGAAAGCCGAGAAAAGGCTGAAATGGCCGAGAGATAGCCCTTGATAGTGTCCAGAGCAAAGCCCTGCTGAGCTAAAGAAAGCAGAAAGAGGAGGACCTCTGAAAGATGGGCAGAAAGGGGATCCACAGCCATTGCTGTGCACCTTGCCACAAATGTATTCCACCTTAAGGCGTATACCGTTTTAGCAAGGGATCGATCGCCATGCTGAGTAGCTCGGGATACCATACTCTTCGAGCCCAGCATGGAAAAACAAGAATAACTTGAGCCCGGTCACGCTTGATCTTCCTCAGCACTCTTGGTAGAAGTGGTATAGGCGGAAAGGCGCATAGTAGACCGCAACTCCACTCGCGACAAAAAGCGTTAACTAACGAGTGCTGCCTTGGAAATTCCAACGAGCAGAACTTATGACATTGTGCATTCTCTTCCGTGGTGAATAGATCTAACCAAGAGTCTCCCCACTGCTAAAAGCGACCTTGCACCACGTCCAAGTTCAGACGCCATTTGTGATCCATCATGCACCAGTGGCAGAGTTTGTCCGCCCTGTCGTTCAGGGAACCTGTCAGGTGTTGAACCACCAGGGAAATGCCCTGATGTTCCAGCCATGTCCAGAGGCGCAGAGCCTCTTGACATAGGGTCCATGACCCCACCTGCCCTGTTTGTTGCAGTTCCACATGACAGTGGTGTTGTCTATGAACACCTGCACTACTCTCCCCATGACAGAGGGAAGGAATGCCTTCAGTGCAAGTCAGATTTCCCGAAGCTTCAGAAGGTTGATATGGAGTCGGGACTCCGCCGGAGACCAGAGGCCTCTGATCTCCGCCTCTCCCATGTGGCTGCCCCATCCCAGGAGGGACGCATCCGTCACCACTGTGTGCTCTGGTTAGGGAAGGGAGAGGGATCTGCCATTAACCCAATTGTGATTCGTCAGCCACTACTGCAATTGTCGTGCAGTGCCCTCCGAGATCTGGACGTGATCGGCAGGTTGCCCTGATGCTGTGCCCACTTGAACTTCAGGTCCCAGTGCAGAACCCACATATGCCATCTGGCATGATCCACCAGCAGGATGAGAAAGGCCATTAGGCCAAGTATTCGAAGGGTCATCCTGACCGAAACCCGGAATAGAGGCTGATAGATCAAAATCATAGCCTAAAGATCCCGGACTCGCTGCTCGGAAGGATAAACCCGAAACTGCGCCGAGTCCAGAACCGCTCCGATGAAGAGGAGCTTCTGAGAGGAATCAGGTGCGACTTCGGCACGTTGATGGAAAACCCCAGTAAATACAGGAGGTTGGCAGAAGTCTGGAGGTGGGAGAAGACTGCCTGGGGCGAGCCTGCCTTCAGCAAGCAGTCATCGAGATAGGGGAAGACAGGAAACCCGAGCAGATAAGACCTGAGCAAGCGTCAACATCTTTACCTTCTCCTTCCGGAGGAAGCAGTTGATGTACCTGAGGTCCAAAATAGGATGCAGGCCCTTGTCCTTCTTGGGGACCAGAAATTAGTGGGAATAGTATCCAAGACCTACTTCTGGCCCAGGAACGCGCTCAATGGCCCCCTTGGCCAAGAGGGCTGTGCCTTCCTGCCGAAGAAGAGCAAGATGGTACCCTGACATGCGGTGGTACCAAGGTATTATGGCTGAAGGGGTAGTCTCGAAGGGGAGGGAGTAGCCCCTTTGGACTACCTGCAGCACCCACTTGTCCGAAGTGATGTTGCGCCCATGGAGGAGATGATGGTGTATTCTGCCACCCACTGACGTTTGATGGGCCTGAAAGGTCGGACTAGGAAGGCTTTGAAGTGGATGCTGCGGGGGTGGAGGTGGACTGACCCACTCGCTGCTGGCCCCCAGAACCACCTCAGCAGTTCCCACGTACACGCCAAGGTTGTTGCTGCACCAGCCTTTGGCTCTGGAATGAACGGGTTGGGTCACCCCTTCTGTGGCTATGATAGGAGCAGAAGGCGGAGGAGGCCGAGTAGCCGAGAGGACCAAGGACTTGGCCGTAGCCCATCAATCCTTAAAGTGCTCCAACGCACTATCTGCTTTGTTGCCAAAAAGGCGAATGCCATCAAAGGGCATGTCCATCAAGGTGTTTTGGACATCCCCGAAAAGCCAGTTGTCCTTAGCCAGGCGTGGCGCCGAAGCAACACTGTCGTGGAAATCTCCCTGCCCAGCGAGTCGGCGGTATCAAGCCCACAAAGGATGCTGAACTTAGTTGCATTCCTCCCAGCTGCAATAGCCTGGGCGAGTACTGTCTGGGCCTCCTCCGGACAGTTAGGCAGCACTTGCGCACCCGTGTCCCACACAACGTGGGAGTAACGGCCCAAGAGACATGCAGTGTTCACCGACCACATCCCTAATCTGGCAGACGAAAACAGCTTCTTGCCAAGCTGTTCCAGCTTCTTGGATTCCCTATGTGGAAGGGAATACGCCCTGGGATGCAGAGGCTTGGACAACCAAGCTCTCAGGGGTGGGGTGTGGGGAGAGAAAGAGGGGGGTCGCCCGGAGCAGGGCGATAGTGTCAGGCCATGTTCCTGTCCACAGGAGCCCCTGTGTTGGGCCTGGACCAAGTGCCCAAAAGGATGTCAGACAGTGCATCATTAAAAGGTAGCAAGGGCTCCGAAGAGGTTGCCCCCAGTTGAAGCGCTTCTGTCAGGATGTCAGTCCTGAGGGCCACTGTAGGGAGTTTGAGGTGGAGAGCCTGGGCCGCCATAAGCAACACCACTGCGTAACTTGCTCCCTCCTCCGTAGCCACGGAAGGAGGAGTCATCATGCCAAGGTGAAGCGAGGTGTCTAGACCACTAGCATCCCCCAAATCCTCTTCCCAGTCAGGGCCATCACCGCACTGTTGTGAATGAGGGTCCTCAGACCTCTCCCAGTCCTCCTCTTCCTTTGAAGTCTGTGAAATGGGCAGAAAATAAGCAAGATTGACATAGGTGTAGAAAGGCCCCATTAGCGTCGGAATCGGCGTCGATCGACGGCGTTAAGTCCGGTTAAGGGCTGAAACCAGGGACATCATCGACGGTGGTACCGGACAACGTCGGAGGTGGTGCCGGAGTTGACACCGGTGGAGGTGTGATCAGGTCTACCGATGTCGCCGAGGATCCGAACCCGGATCCAGGGAGGTCCAGCGGTGCCGGGGGCTGATGGCAGCGGCAGGGTCAGAATCACTGGCGTCGGAAGGGCAAGACCTCCAATCCGGCCCGCGGGGCCTGAAGGTGCGCCGGCAGGGCCAGATGGCCCAAAGAGTCGGGCCACGGCAGCAAGAAACTCTTGCACATGTGCAGGCGTCACCAATGGACCCAGAAAATGTGGGGGTGTAGGCCGGCGGCGATGTCACAGGCTCTGCCGGAGCCGTGGGGTGGCACCACCCACACCCTCAACCGCGTCACTTGACGGGCGAGGAGAAGTCAAAGAGCGACGGCGCTTCTTCGACTTCTTCATGGAATGCTTCGACTTACCTGACCCAGAGTACGAAGACTTCGATCCAGAGGAACAATGGTGACTGCTACACGACCGGTCCAACAAACTCCCACTGGACCAAGACCTTGAGCGGCGCAGAGCCGACTGCCGGACTTCCAGCAACTTTTGGGACCGCTCCCGCAAAGTTTTCTGTGCCATGGCCCGGCAGTCGGGGCATGACATGGAGTCGTGGTCGTGCCCCAGGCAGTAGAGACACACGCGGTGACAGTCCCCACATTTCTTAAAGCCGGGCATCCCTATGACACCAGGAGTCGATCGACTCGAAGAAATGAGGTAAAAGACCTCGAAAAAACTCAGCAAAAAATTGACTGGGGGTACTTGCTCTTCCCGGATCTGTAATTGCTGGTGTGGAAAAAGTAAGAACCGACGTCAGCGTGCATGAGTGCGTCCAAGTAGCTCTAGCAACATCATCCCAGCGCAACAACGCATGCGGAGCCACACGACAATGTCTACCGATGTCCAGGGGTACTGCTGACGAAAAACGTTCCGGATCCAGTCTGACGCCAGGAGGTATTTCTAAGGTAAGGAATCTATACCTACGTGTTTCTTTCAGATATAGGCCAATCTCACTAATAGATGCAGAAGTTAAAATCATTGGCCATATCCTATAAATCGCTGACAGAGTTGGAAGAGGTGCACTGACAGGCATTCAATACGGTTTTAGACCAGGGTGGGGGACGATTGAACAAAACCCTAATCTCCATTTACAAATTAACAATTACAGTGCAGTTAATTAAGAAGGGCTCCATTCACATGGCTTTCATTGACCTCAGTATTGCCTTTAAGGCGGTCAACAGATCGAAGCTCTGGGCCATGCTGAAGTACATGGGGGTGGATAATGCACTTATCACTTTTCTGCATGATTTGCACTTGGGCTTGATGATTCTGTAAGATTCAGAGCCAATGGGAAGTGCACTTTAAGCTCACGCAGAGGAGTGCGCCAGGGCTGCATTTTAGCACCAATGATTTTTATTGTATATATCAATCATCTGGAATCCTTCATAATGGAATAGTGTGAGGATGTCACTAAGGTGGATGACAGAAACGTGCCTGCCTTGCTATATGCTGATGATATTGTCCTTATAGTGCGCACAGCTAATGGCCTTCAGCATTTGCTAGACCAGTTTTATTTATTTATAGATAGCCTGAGCCGGAAAACCAATTTTTCCAAATTTCATACTATAGTCCTTGGCCCGGCTAAGTGAAAATATAAAACCTATCCGAACAAAGGTCATCAAATTGTCAGGGTTGATAAATGTTATCAGGGCTTATTACTGGACACTAAAATGAACTGGCAATTTCTACTTAATGCACAGGTACTGTCCCTTAATAGAGTATCACATAGCATTGAGGAGTTCTCTAGGTGGCTAAGGTGGTCCCATATTAAATCAATCATTGATCTCTACAAAGCTAAATGTATTCTGACAGCGAGCTTCGTCTGAGATTTGGGGGTACAAGGAATGTAAATTAATTCGGGTGGTGGAAAATAAATTCCTGAGAAAGATCCTGAGGTTGCTCCAAAGTCTCCCTTCAGAGATTCAGTAGGAGAAACTGGAAGTTGGTTATATTTCTGATTATATTCAAGCCAGCCCGTTAATTTTATGGCTGTCAGTTTGGATCAAGGAGGAATTCGAATTTAATAGAAGGATCCTAAGAGACTTTCTTGGCCTGGACAGTGGACTACACATTTCTTGGTTAAACTACATTAAACGCTCCTTGAGCAACCTAGGTAAACCTGAGTTATTCTCAGATCCAAAAACTATTACCAAAGCAGACATCACTTGGGTCAAGCAAGCATTTTTATGCAGAGCTCAGGAAAACGGGTGATGAATTTGATGTTTAAAAGTTTCCTTGTGCACTACTTTCTGATTAAATATCCCATCCTCACGCAATCATACTTGCTGCTTGATATTCCAGCTCATCGCAGACGACTATTGACTTATTTTTATCTGAACTTATTCCCCCAGCTGCTAGTGGGCTGGCACATGCCTTCCGAGTCTCCGCTTCGCACTTGTGACCTTGCTGCTATGTTTGATACCCTGCATATTGTTTATATATGCTCTAAATTCTCCAGATTACGTTTTAAGTATATTCGCCCATTGTAATTGTCTATTCATTTCACACAATTTAGACATACCTTATTGTCTCTTCAATTTTTAGACTCACCTACTTTCTGTTTTTAGGTCTATTAGTTTTTAGCAGGGGTGTTTCATTTATATCTATGAGATGTGAAGAGGCACCATTTGCTTATTTGGATGGATCCTAATTTAATGGCTTTCCTCCTTATTCTTATGTTTGTTCCTCCCAAGGAGCATTAAGGTTTCACCCTGTTTTGACTGGATGAGGTGTATGCTTCCACTGCTGAGGTTAAGAGCTTTGGTTGCTGTGTAAGAGGAACTATTTTCTCCCTTTTTTTCAATCTCTCCTTTTTCACTCTGTGCCCACCACTCCCCACCTGCCTGCTCTCTTTATTTAAAAATTAGAACTCCTCCAGTGCTTGCTTGCCCTCTGCCTCGCCACTCTGCTTGCTATTGAATAAGCAGACAGCCACATTTGGAAAGAGTTAAAAAAATAAAAAAATCTTGCATAGCGTGAAGGTATACTAGTCTATATGGCCATGTCTGAACTGGGGTGGCTTGGTGAGCAAAATAACGATGGATTAAACCCAGATCTGTGACTGGGGGTGAATGTTTTGCCATTGTGCAACATTCCGTCCATCATCTTGTGTGTTATACCAGTCTAATGCCTAAACCATTTGAGAGAGGAGAAAACTACAATGGGTGTGGCTCTAATCAGTAAGGCTGAGCCCTTAAACAAAAAAATAACCAAAGATGCCAATACTGATAACCATTAGGATAACATTCACAGGCACACAAGCTACTAGTTAATATGTGAGAGAACCCTGTAGGCACAGGGTGGTTGAACCTGAGCACACCTATCTGCTATGAATGAGCCAATGTAATCCAAAAATATTGTTCCAGAAAGTTTTATTCACTTTTTTCTTTTTGAGGTAAATGAGTTCAAAATATAGCTCAAAAACTGTTTTTCAAATCATTGTCAAATGATGAACACATTTTCGTTCATAAGATGGAGCTTATCCAAAATATTTCCATTCAATGCGGTAACATCATATATACATGTCCTCACCCCAATGCATTTCGAGCCCGGAGGCTCTTCGTCAGGGGGTATAAGCTGAAAATCAAGTAAATAAGAGTAAAATCAGTATGTGAACCGGAAATGGGTGAAAACTAACAAACACGAGATTCGGTGATAAGCTACTAACATGCAGTGCTGTGAACTCATAAAAGGATGCATCGGGTAACGGTACACATGTTACACAAATGAATAAATCAGAGTGAGCTACACGGGTGAAATCAAAAGTGTCTGAAAAATAGGTGAAATCGGTGAACCCTATTACCCTTAAAAGTTTAACTAACTGCGTAAAAAGGTAACGCATACACCCGTCACCAAAAAGAATACAATTAGTAGAGGGAAGTACCCCGTGTGTCCTACAAATTTTGCGCAATAACAAACTTGTTTTCAAATGTGCTTACCGAGGATTAGCATACAGAAAGACGAGTCTCCGCGAATGAACCAGTAGTGAAGACGCCGATATGCGCGAGTGAAACTGATTAGAAAACCACGGTGGAGTTTAAAGAATTAGGAAGGTGGCAATGAAAAACGGACTAACACGGAGGATTAAACAAATGAACATAAACAAAAGACTAGCGTAAACACACCAGAGGACGAAAAGATGTGTGTAACTGGAGACGAAGAGAAATCTGCTTAAGATGCAAATGAAAAGAACAGGACGTGTGTGAAAAATGTTGGGGGACATGAAAAAAATTAATAGTGGAAGAGAAAAAAAGTTAGAAGAACAAGTGGTGGGAAGATGAAGTGGCATAGACGAGAATAATAGAGAAAGGAAAAACCAGAAATTAACTAGGATGCATCCTGAGTACAATACATGTAAGAACATGCGCAAAAAAGTTGATCAACCAGCGAGATAGAAAACTTCAAACTGTTATACACAAAGTCATATAAAGCTGCTAAATTCCAGGCGTTCGTTGAGACCGTTGAGGACGGTCGTTCCCAATTTAAAGATCCAAAACAGTTCTCTTTGTAAAAGATATTTTTTGGGGTCCATGCCCTCCGGTTTGTTGACATTTTCAAGAATCAAAAACCGAATCTGGCTGTTTGTGTGATTTTGTTGGGTGAAATGGGCAGACACGCAAGATTTCACATTTTTATTCCTAATGTTACTTCTGTGTTCATTGAGGCGTGTTTTTATCTTGCGCTGTGTCTTTCCTACATATGGTAATCCACAAGGACACTTTAAAAGATATACCACGTTGGTGGAATCACAGGTGGCATTGGTTTTCAATGAGATCAGTTTGCCAGAACTAGGATGGTTAATGTTTGTCCCTGGGATGATGTTGTGGCAATTTTGACAATTATGGCATGGGATGGTTCCTTTGAATACTATGGGTTCATTCTTCTGTGGTTTGATGAATGATCGTAAATTTTTAGATCTTTGATATGCAAATATGGGCATGTCCTTGAAAATCTCGTTGAAGTCTGGTTCTAGTTGTAGCATTTGCCAGTGGGTTTTAATGGATTTTTTGATCAGATAGCTTTTGGTGGAGAATTTGGAGACAAACACGTTAGGTTGTGTATCCACACTTGTTTTCTCTTTGGGTTGCAATAGTGTGGAACGAACAATGGAATTAACGCGTTGGTAAGCGTTGTTGATAATCCTTTGAGGGTACCCTCTTTTGGTAAATTTTTTCATGATGTTAGTACTCTCCCGTACAAATGATTCATCGGTGGAAGCTATTCTTTTTGCTCTGAGGAGTTGAGAATATGGTAAATGAATTTTGAGACTGGATTGATGGAAGCTGGAATAATGTAAATAATTGTTGCGGTCGGTTGATTTGATGTGCATGGATGTTTCAAGTTTGTGATCTATCTTGGTGATGTTAACATCCAGGAAAGTGATATTGGAACTGTTGTATTGGTGGGTGAATTGAATTCTTTCATCAATGTTGTTCAGATCGGTAATGGCAAATGTGAGTTGTTCTTCTGTACCTGTCCAAATTAGAAAGATATCGTCAATATAACGATGGTAAATTTGCAGGTGATTCTTCCAATGTGGTACTGAGAGGATGTGTTCATTTTCAAAGTCCTGCATGAACAGGTTGGCATATGCCGGAGCAGCACAGTTGCCCATGGCTATTCCGGACAGTTGACTGTAAAATGTGTTGTTGTATCTGAAATAGCTATGCATTAAGGTGAATTCAATGAGTTCCATTAGAAAAATTTGCAAAGTTTGTGGTTTATCAGTTTTCAACAATGCCGCTTCTGCTGCCTGTATTCCTAGATTATGGGAAATAGAAGTGTAAAGAGAGTTTACATCAATCGTGCACAACAGGATGGATGTTTGAGGATCAATGGTGACTTGACTGAGTTTGGCTAGGAAATCTGTGGTGTCTTGTAAAAAACTGATCATGGATTTGACTGATGGTTGTAAATGACGGTCAATATAGGTTCCAATGGGTTCATGGATTGAGTTTATGGTGCTAACAATTGGTCTGAATGGTGGTTTTGTTGATGCTTGTGAATTTTGGGAATCATGTATAGGTATGGAACACTGGGATGACTCTTGATGAGGTAGTTGCGATCTCTGGTGGTAATGGTTCCTGAGGACACAGTTTTGTCAACGATTGTCTGAAGAATAGCAGCATACTCCTTAGTAGGGTCTGATGGAATTTCCATGTAGATGTTGGTCTCTGAAAGATGTTTTTGTACGCTGTCCAGGTAAAATTGCCTGTCCATAATGACCAAGGATCCGCCCTTATCTGCAGGGCAGATAGTAATGTTATGATTGGTAGCTAATTGTTTTAAAGCAATTTTCTCTTGTTTATTCAGATTTTGCTTGTGTCTTGTGGGCAAACGATATCCCCTTCTGTAAAACTCTATTTTGAGTTGTTGAAATGGTCGTTCTTGAAATGTTGATGATTAGGTTCTGTGACTCCTCGTTGACTGTGCTATGGTGTACAACTGGGCTGAGATATATGCAGCCAGACGACAACAAAGAACACAACAAAACAAATCTACAGAAGGTGACACATCCTCCTCAGATGACTCCACCCGTTTCCGACAACCAAGACCTCCACCTCGTCAAACCCCACATCAACAAGGAGGCGCCTCGGCGACCCTTCAACCACAAAGTGCGGCATCCACTAGTCAAATTACTACACAAAGCACTGGACCGGTGCCTTTTTTAGGGGTAGGCACAGATGCAACCGGAGATCCCGGAGAACGCAGTACAACAGAGCAGCAACGTCCCATAGCACAGTCAACGAGGAGTCACAGAACCTAATCATCAACATTTCAAGAAGGGGATATCGTTTGTCCCGACCTACAACTTGAATGACCTTGAAATTCAGACCAGCCTGTTCAAATTTATGCGAAATTTGCGGTTAAGACATTTTTTTTCTAACATTTGTCCTACTCCCTTTAATACAGAGGAACATACATCCTTGGACTTACGTCCCAAAAGCAACTTCATGGCTCCAGTGAGCCACAAAACGTTGGACCTGTTCGAAACTTTGGTACAAAAAGACCTAGACAAAATTTGTAAATTGCCCACAAGACACAAGCAAAATCTGAATAAACAAGAGAAAATGGCTTTAAAACAATTAGCTACCAATCATAACATTACTATCTGCCCTGCAGATAAGGGCGGATCCTTGGTCATTATGGACAGGCAATTTTACCTGGACAGCGTACAAAAACATCTTTCAGAGACCAACATCTACATGGAAATTCCATCAGACCCTACTAAGGAGTATGCTGCTATTCTTCAGACAATCGTTGACAAAACTGTGTCCTCAGGACCCATTACCACCAGAGATCGCAACTACCTCATCAAGAGTCATCCCAGTGTTCCATACCTATACATGATTCCCAAAATTCACAAGCATCCGACAAAACCACCATTCAGACCAATTGTTAGCACCATAAACTCAATCCATGAACCCATTGGAACCTATATTGACCGTCATTTACAACCATCAGTCAAATCCATGATCAGTTTTTTACAAGACACCACAGATTTCCTAGCCAAACTCAGTCAAGTCACCATTGATCCTCAAACATCCATCCTGTTGTGCACGATTGATGTAAACTCTCTTTACACTTCTATTCCCCATAATCTAGGAATACAGGCAGCAGAAGCGGCATTGTTGAAAACTGATAAACCACAAACTTTGCAAATTTTTCTAATGGAACTCATTGAATTCACCTTAATGCATAGCTATTTCAGATACAACAACAAATTTTACAGTCAACTGTCCGGAGTAGCCATGGGCAACTGTGCTGTTCCGGCATATGCCAACCTGTTTATGCAGGACTTTGAAAATGAACACATCCTCTCAGTACCACATTGGAAGAATCACCTGCAAATTTACCATCGTTATATTGACGATATCTTTCTAATTTGGACAGGTACCGAAGAACAACTCACATCTGCCATTACCGATCTGAACAACATTGATGAAAGAATTCAATTCACCCACCAATACAACAGTTCCAATATCACTTTCCTGGATGTTAACATCACCAAGATAGATCACAAACTTGAAACATCCATGCACATCAAATCAACCGACCGCAACAATTATTTACATTATTCCAGCTTCCATCAATCCAGTCTCAAAATTCATTTACCATATTCTCAACTCCTCAGAGCAAAAAGAATAGCTTCCACCGATGAATCATTTGTACGGGACAGTACTAACATCATGAAAAAATTTACCAAAAGAGGGTACCCTCAAAGGATTATCAACAACGCTTACCAACGCGTTAATTCCATTGTTCGTTCCACACTATTGCAACCCAAAGAGAAAACAAGTGTGGATACTCAACCTAACGTGTTTGTCTCCAAATTCTCCACCAAAAGCTATCTGATCAAAAAATCCATTAAAACCCACTGGCAAATGCTACAACTAGAACCAGACTTCAACGAGATTTTCAAGGACATGCCCATATTTGCATATCAAAGATCTAAAAATTTACGATCATTCATCAAACCACAGAAGAATGAACCCATAGTATTCAAAGGAACCATCCCATGCCATAATTGTCAAAATTGCCACAACATCATCCCAGGGACAAACATTAACCATCCTAGTTCTGGCAAACTGATCTCATTGAAAACCAATGCCACCTGTGATTCCACCAACGTGGTATATCTTTTAAAGTGTCCTTGTGGATTACCATATGTAGGAAAGACAGAGCGCAAGATAAAAACACGCCTCAATGAACACAGAAGTAACATTAGGAATAAAAATGTGAAATCTTGCGTGTCTGCCCATTTCGCCCAACAAAATCACACAAACAGCCAGATTCGGTTTTTGATTCTTGAAAATGTCAACAAACCGGAGGGCATGGACCCCAAAAAATATCTTTTACAAAGAGAACTGTTTTGGATCTTTAAATTGGGAACGACCGTCCTCAACGGTCTCAACGAACGCCTGGAATTTAGCAGCTTTATATGACTTTGTGTATAACAGTTTGAAGTTTTCTATCTCGCTGGTTGATCAACTTTTTTGCGCATGTTCTTACATGTATTGTACTCAGGATGCATCCTAGTTAATTTCTGGTTTTTCCTTTCTCTATTATTCTCGTCTATGCCACTTCATCTTCCCACCACTTGTTCTTCTAACTTTTTTTCTCTTCCACTATTAATTTTTTTCATGTCCCCCAACATTTTTCACACACGTCCTGTTCTTTTCATTTGCATCTTAAGCAGATTTCTCTTCGTCTCCAGTTACACACATCTTTTCGTCCTCTGGTGTGTTTACGCTAGTCTTTTGTTTATGTTCATTTGTTTAAACCTCCGTGTTAGTCCGTTTTTCATTGCCACCTTCCTAATTCTTTAAACGCCACCGTGGTTTTCTAATCAGTTTCACTCGCGCATATCGGCGTCTTCACTACTGGTTCATTCGCGGAGACTCGTCTTTCTGTATGCTAATCCTCGGTAAGCACATTTGAAAACAAGTTTGTTATTGCGCACGGGGTACTTCCCTCTACTAATTGTATTCTTTTTGGTGACGGGTGTATGCGTTACCTTTTTACGCAGTTAGTTAAACTTTTAAGGGTAATAGGGTTCACCGATTTCACCTATTTTTCAGACACTTTTGATTTCACCCGTGTAGCTCACTCTGATTTATTCATTTGTGTAACATGTGTACCGTTACCCGATGCATCCTTTTATGAGTTCACAGCACTGCATGTTAGTAGCTTATCACCGAATCTCGTGTTTGTTAGTTTTCACCCATTTCCGGTTCACATACTGATTTTACTCTTATTTACTTGATTTTCAGCTTATACCCCCTGACGAAGAGCCTCCGGGTTTGAAATGCATTGGGGTGAGGACATGTATATATGATGTTACCGCATTGAATGGAAATATTTTGGATAAGCTCCATCTTATGAACGAAAATGTGTTCATCATTTGACAATGATTTGAAAAACAGTTTTTGAGCTATATTTTGAACTCATTTACCTCAAAAAGAAAAAAGTGAATAAAACTTTCTGGAACAATATTTTTGGATTACATTGGCTCATTCATAGCAGATAGGTGTGCTCAGGTTCAACCACCCTGTGCCTACAGGGTTCTCTCACATTGTCTACGTTCGGCTCTTTCTGGACAGTAAGAGCATCATCCTGAGCACCCTAAAGGACCTTTCTTTCACACATACCCTAAAGAATACTTGGTTTATCTAGGAGTGCAGCGGAATTTCACTTCTTTACTAGTCAATATGTACCATACTCAATCAATAATCTTTATTTATTTAAAGACTTCCCTCTTTTTCCAATTTTTTTTCAAGGAAAACAACGCCACATTTGATATGAAAAGTTAAAGTAATGAAAAATGAAAACACCACATCTAATATTCAAAAATGTATCTATATACAAAAGAAATCACATATACCAACTAAACCATTCATAACTTTCCTCAATCATACCACATGTTTACATTCAATCATACACATACTCATGGACCCTTAAAGTCCAAGTAGAGATTTTTCTTATTTATAGACGGACCAAGGGGCTTAAAACAAACAATGCAATAAAAAATGACAAAGACTTGGTTATGCAAAACTCAGTAATAAACAACAGTGATACATTCACAAACAACTTTTTTTATATTGCACAACCAGCCCTAACTATCTAGATAGTGCATTTGTTTGATATCCAACAAAACAAGGGTCTACGTGTTTCGAACCCCTCATTCTTGGGGTTCTCCTCAGGACCACAGAAAACTACTTTGCAGAGCCACAAGTGATCAATAAAGTTTCAGTGAGATCGGTGTGAACACAATGGCGTGTAATGAAGGGCAAAATTTTCCATGTCACAGAATTGCAATGTCTAATTTCCAAGAATGTATATCAATTCAATGTAGCCAACCGTCGAGTGGAGGGAGCCATGCAGTGTAATTTTGATCGATTCTTTCGAAATGACACACAGCTCCTTATTGAATCATATGTTCCGCTCGATAACTTTATTTGTACTGGTGACAGCTTTGATTTCTTGCTAGTTAGTAATAGCAAGGACGAGTGGCCGACACCTCCTACTAGACATGCAGTTGGCGTTGCCAGATAATGGCCGCGTTTCCTTCGTGCGCTGAATTATGTATTTATTAACTCTTCAAGGAACAGTAAAGGCTCCTGCAGTTCCCTCCGGGGATGGCTCGCGTCGCGATGTGATCCAGGCGGGTGCTTTACAAGATCACCAGATTACATTACACAAGGTCAAATTATCATTATTTTCTTTTACTTTTTAGGCAAGGCGATGTTAATTCATATTCCCAGAGTCTCAGGATGTTAAGCCGGCCAACAAAGTACTAAAACTAGGAGTGTGTGAAACTCTACTTTCAATTGACCAATCAGGTCAAATTCATCATTTTGCACATCATGGGAATTTAGGATTTTCCTTGTCCAATAACACCTCAGTCACCTACACCTTCCTTGCAGTTTTCCATGGTTTTGTTCAAAATAGTGAAAGCAACTTCAATGAAGTTTCACCTGGCTGATAAACATGATGCAGACTTGGATTTTAAAGATTTTATTTTTTGCAAATGCTCTTTTTTCATATTTTTTCATTCCTATTAAAAGCTTCAAAATTGTGGCAAGTTTTATGACTTTTTACGTAATGCTTGATGAACGGTTTAATGCGTTTTGCTTATCATTACAGTATAGAAACGTTTATGACATCCTGAAGTTAGGGATATGGTGAGTCTTAACCACGCTTCCCCAACAAGTAGCTGAGGAGCTACAAGTTGCTCTCCTGTGTGCAGCCCAGCCTATTTAGTCAAAAGCTTTTGATCTATCAAATAAAGTATGTATCCCAACAGTTAAAATTATGCATTCAAGACGAAAATGTATATATTTTCATAACTCAAAAGCGGATGTTTAAAAAATAACTGATTTCCAAGATATTATAAACTGATATTTGAGTGAAAAATCATGCAATACAACTTTGGTGACGAGGGCATTTCAACTGTGGCTGTCACATATTACCCATGTAGAGACATTATGAATTGAAAAGCCTTTTTACATTAGTGCTGCCAACCCCGCTTGATGCACTGAGGTGATCACTGCTGGTAATCTTGCACGGGGTGGTTACTAATGTAATCTTATCCGATGTGGTCACTAGAAGAACACTAATATTAGTAGCTCGGGATGCTTTTCATGGAAAATGAGTAGCTCTTATCACAGGAAAAGTTCGAGACCCCTGGACTCAACACTCCATTTGTGTTTGTTTATTTTCAAAACTTTGGCACACAGATCCCTCTTTTTTGAGACTTCATGTTTAAACATTATGGCACAGATTATGAATATAGGTGCTAAAGATTGCACCTGAAAAATAATAACTTTACTTATAGGTGCAGTAAATAATACCCATTATGAGTTTTTGGTAAATAACATGTAGATTTTGTGTTTAGCGCATACAAATCTGTAAGATACAGTAAATACTGTGTGCGTTTCCCCCATTAAATTTCAGCCAGTCTGACCTGTCGAAATTTATCGAAGGTTGAGGTATTTAATGCCTCTAATTTTTATTGGATTCTTTGAATACCTTCCAATTTGTAATTCAATGCATGAGTAAACAGGAGCTTACACACAGGCCGGAAGGCATCGACTGACTCATTATCAGGCCCTATGGGTCGTTGTCAAACTGCACAAACTTTAGTACTACAATAGTTCTACTGACGTACTGTGAAATGCTGCTCATAAATATATGTGTGAAGGTTTTGCCTCCGCCTCTCCATATCTTTCTATGTGTGGAGCTCTACGCTTCAACTGGTGAGTCTCTGCACAAATGAGTATACGTTTTTTGTGGTAAATATGGGAGAGACGATGGGATGGAAATGGGAAATATTTCTGAATAAATGGGAGGCGTTAAGGGAGGAGTAAGGATCCATTTAGGGATGACAAGGGAAGGGTCTAGGGAGGGACGTGCCCCACACGTTGCTATTCACGAACTGCACTTCTAAATTTACTACAGCCAAAAATGACCCTAAGCTGTAGTAAATGTAAGCCTTCTCATTTAAAAAAAAGATATATTTTAATGTTAAATATTAATGTAAATTCATTTTTTATATGTATTTTAAATGTAGATCAAAATAAAAAAATGCTAAAGTACTATTAACTTAAATTTAAATTAAACAGTTAATTAATTTGATATATTTACTGAAATAAATTACTTTTTGAAAGTTTAAATGAAATAAAAAAACAAAAAGTAAAACATTTTTTAATTAAAACTCATGTATAGAATTAACTAAATGTAATTTAATGTTTTAATACAGATTCATGTTATATCCATTTGTAAATTAAAAAAGGATAATATTTTGAAATGAAATAATATAAATGCTTTATTTTTAGATAACGTTGTTTGCATTAAATTATATTGACTTAATTACATAATTTAATTTAACAATATTTCCTATGGGGTTCTGTTTTGAGTACCTAACTCCATTATTTTCTATGGGAAGGTGTTGTAATATCAGTGTCTGGCTAATTGGCGGTGATGAACATACTACTACTCCTTTTTGTAAATGTAAATGTAGCCGTACTTGTAAAGCGCACTGATACTCCTGAGTGTCCTGGTGCTGTACTCATACCGCTAGGGTACCCTTCCTGGTTTTTCCCCGTGAAATGTCCACTCCTGAGCATCCCCAGGGTGCAACCAGGCATCCCTAGCGCTGTAGGGGGCCGTTGTGGAGACTAAGCAAGCTATTGCCCAGAGTTGCAGCTTGGGACCCATGCTTAGAGTAGGCACCGAGGCGAGAAATCAGGTCCGAGGAATTATGAGCCCAAGATCCGCCGAGACCAGCCAAGGCAGTAATTGAACCCTGGTCCCGGGCCAGACCTCTGCATCAGGGTCTGCCGCTCTAACCATTGAGCCACACTTGTCCACTTCTCTTCTTTTGGCTGCAGTACCTTACTGTCGTAAATTTGGCTACACCCCCTGTTTGAGGGGGTGGGACGTGCAAGTCTACACTTTTGAGTAAATAGGCACTCGTAAATGGGGAAAAGTAAAACGTAGTACAATTATTCAACAGTGCAAAAGTAAATTTACATGTGTAAGCTACTCACAAGTGTAAGCTACTTTTGTGAATAGCCCAGTACATTTTGGATTTGAAAACACCAAATGCTTAAAAAATGATGCCACCTATAGGGTGCCAACATGTATTCATGTAGTTCCTAAAAGGAAAGAAAATGTTTTTTCAGGTGACTCCCACAGAAAGAAAAAATTAGGACTTTCATTACAACATTTAAAGTTTTCATTTTCTTTTATGTCCTGTACCCCAGAATACACTCTTGGTAGTGTTTAAATTGTTAAACAAAAGAAAAGACCCAATGATTTTCTTAGAAACCATAAGTACTGCAGAATGTCTGGGTTTCTCAATACTATGGCTAATTATTTTTGATTACACCTACTGCTCCTTTCCTTTACTAGAAATAACAAAAATGAAATACCAGCCTCTGTAAAGCACAGCTATCTCCGGAGAGGTGTCCTGGCACGGGGGGCCATCAGGAAGATTAAGCCAGCTATTGCCCAGAGTCACATGGTGCGGGGCTAACCTGCCGCCAGCGATCACACCCTGAAACCCGTGGTCCAGAGTCAGGCACCCTGGCCGCTGCGCCACACCTCTGACTACACTAGATGTCTCTTTATATCACTCTTGCAGGTTCTTTGTGTGGCCTTGCCTACAGACATTTGCAGCTTTCTCTTGGTCATCTCAGGTTACAAATACACCCATACTGTTGGAAAATGGCGCTCTCGGAGGGATCACGGCAAACGTTTTGCCTTCCTCCTCTTTTTGCTGAACTTTCTTGGCTTTAGGACTCTGGGCACTTTACCACTGCACCCAGTGCTAAAGCGCATGTGCTCTCTTCTACAAACATGGTATAATTGGTTTATACACGTTTGGCATATTTGATTTACTTGTAAGTCCCTTGTAAAGTGATATACCATATACCCAGACCCTGTAATTTAAATGCTAGTAGTGGGCCTGCAACACTGATTGTGCCACCCACAGAAGTAGCCTTTCAAGCCTATCTCAGGCTTGCGGTTTACTGCCACTTTGACTTGACATTTAAAACGAATTGCCAAGCTTTAAACTCCCCTTTTATTACAAATAAGTCACCCCTAAAGTAGGCCCTAAGCAACCCTAAAGGCAGGGTGCTAAGTAAGTAAAAGTTTGGACATGTACCTTTATGTTTAGCATGTCCTGGTAGTGAAAAATAGCCTATTACGTTTTTCACTACTGTGAGGCCTACCCATCTCATAGGCCATCATTGGAAAAATCCTTAATACACTTTTAAGCTGTAATTCCTGATCAGAGAGGAGTAGCTTTTTCATGTTTCATATGTTTGGAATGGTAATGATACACCCTCCTTTCTGGTGAAGTTGGTATTACATTACTATTTTAGGAACACCATTCTTTAGAAATTGGGCATTTCTCTGTACTCACTGTTCTTTGTGCCTGACAGCCTGTCTCCAATACACATCTGGGTTGGTTGACAGATACACTTGTGCATTCACTTAGACAGACACGAACACAGGAAGGCGAGGCTCATCTGCATTCTGATGGGTCTTTCTGGCAGGGAGGATTGGAAGAGATTGACACTTATACTACAATAGGTACTATCCTGTCCAGACACAAAGCACTGATTTATCCCCAAGGATTAGCCTGGCAGGCAGGACTGGATTGAAAGGGATACTTGTGGAATTCAGAGTATTTCTTTGAAGTCACCCCTCACATCAAAGGCACTTTTGGGTACAAGTACTGGGTCTCAGACCCCAACATCAGACACTTCTGGATCTTGTACTGAACCTCTGTCAGTAGGACTGCTGTGCTGCTTAAAGGACTTAATTGGACTGCTTTTCTGGAAGGACTGTTTTTCTGCTTGCTGCCCTGCTCCTTCCTACCTCTGCTGGAAGGAGAGATGGATTCTGCCGTATCTTCAAGTGATCTCCAAGGACTTGCTGGCTTGCCTCCTGTTTTATGAAGTCTTAGGAACATAAAAGATGTCCTGCAATCCTGCTGGTTCTGCTGTACTCTGCCTTCTGCGACTCCTACCCTTGCCTGATGTGCCACCTCCAAGTTCTGGGCCTCAGAAGTGGATTCTGCAGCTTATTTCTGCAATAACCGATGCCTCGCATCAACTGCGTGAGAAATTCCATTGCATCGCCCTTCAACGCAGATCCAGAGGCTGCTCGATGACAGTGGTTCAACGACCTGTGCAGCTCAACAACGATGCACTGCATTCACTTTGACAGTGCTCAACGACAACACCGGACCCCTTTTGCGCGGCTCGACGACGACGCATTAGGCTTTTGAAGTCGAATCTTGCTCCAGCCAAAGTATTTCTTCAGTGGGACTTATCTGGGTCCTGTAGCTGGCCTGCTGTCAATCATGGTCAGTCTGAACTTTGAATATGTACTGGTCCCTGGCAACCTCAAGTAACCTTTTGAACGCTAGTGACTTCTAAGCACTATTTTTGCATTTAATCTATAAAAATTCATATAACGACTTCTACTGATTGGATTTTTGTGGTTTTGGTCTTATTTTGCTCAGATGAATATTGGTTATTGTTCTAAACCTGTGTGGAGTTTTTTTGTGGTGCATTTATAGTGTACAAATACTTGAAACATTGCCTCTTCAGATACGCTGATTGCTGTGTGCCAAGCTACCAGAGGGTGAGCACAGGTTATTCTTTAGTGTGTATCTAGCTTACCCTGACTGGAGTGATGGTTCCTGCCTGACCTTGGTGCATATCCAGCCAACCATGAATCCCAATTCTAACACATACACACAGGGGCGGCTCTAGGCTCATGGCGGCCCTGGGCAGGGAGCGTAGGTAGGGGGCCCCGGAAAAAGAGGAACGCAGGTGCGGAGGCCAGTGAAGGGGGGGGGACCGGGGTCAGGGTGTTTGGAAGTGGAACAGAGCCGGAGGCCGCCAAATCCCTGCCAGGGGCCGCCATGCAAATACGTATCCATCCTCAGAGGATTATTATATTAAGGATCTGGCGTGGCGGCCCCTGTGGTTTGGCGGCCCTGTGCAGGTGCACAGCTTGCACATGCCTAAGGCCGGCCATGATACACATTAAGTACAGAAAAGTGGGGTAGAGGTTAGCCTCCAAAATCTTTGGACTGCTGGCATTTTTTGACATTTTGCTGTTGGCTTTGCTGTTGGCTTTGTTGGTTGACCTTAAAGCCATGGAATTTCATGAAAGGTTACATGGGACTTTATGTAGTACACAGATGTTACTTCTACACTGTGTTCCTGCCCCCACTTTGTTGGCTGTTTGACCCACCCCTACCGTCCATCCTCGTTCCACAATCCCAGTGCAGGATGTGGTCCCCACTGTACCACACTGCCTCCCAATATTCTTGTACAGACTTCCTTTCATTTTGTGCCACAGTATGTATACATATCTGCCATATTGTAATTGGCTTTCTTATGTTTTCTCAAATTCCGTTACAAGACAGCCACTGTAGAACTGCACAGCGTTCATCTTGTAATTAAGTTCCGTATTTTGTTTTAACTAGTTGTAAGAAAGCCACCGCCCATGTGCGTGCTTGCATGGAAGCAACTGTGGAGAGGGGGAAACATTGACAAAGCCAATAGGTCTCTACCCAGTAGCAAAGACTAGACCGATTAACATTGTTGGTGCTTGTTGAATGCAGCTTCCACCTTTTGTGCTATAGTTTTCATATGTTGTTTTTCCTCCTTTTTTCGCCCCTTCTCGGTTTTGCTCAGGGTTAAAGTCTTATGATGATGTTGATGAAAAATTATCCCAAAAAAAGTGTTGGTGCCCATCACCTGTAACTACTAGTACACATCAAGTACTGGTTACTGATTTTAGCGAAGGTGGAAAACGATTATTTTGTTATGCAGTCAAACACGGAACATGCAAAGACCAAATATTTCTAGGTAGCTGTTAATGCTGATCCTCTATAATGGAAGTAGAAGAATTTTGGCTAAAGTTATACTGAGTCATTGAAACAATTCGGGCAGGCTGGTTCTGGGACGACATCAAGCAGGCTGGATTCTTTATGGGATCCACGCTATTTGAGAGTAGCCACAAGGAAGTACCTGAAGGAGATTCTAGATCTGTCCTAAGCTTTTCCTGCATGGTGCTTGAGAAAACTAGCACAAGCTCTTGGGAAGCGTGGATGAATGGACAGTTTACAAGTATATGATTTTGGTTAAGTACTGAGGTTTGTAACTCAGCATCACTGGCCAGCAGTACAGTAAACAAGTGACTATTCCAGGAAAAAAACGAAGCCGCTTTTTAAGCTAGAAATTATTACATTTTTGATCGAGGAACTGAGGTAACCCTATGTTGGAAAAAAGGTCAGTCAGGATAAACTTCATCTTCTTTGCAGAGGTGACTAGGAATCGTGAGAGGCTCCAGAATACCTGTTCAGCTCTTAAGCGAGGTAAGTTTGCTAGGATCATCTCATGTAATGTGGTAACCCTTACCAAGGCATAGCATTTTAAAGGGGAATGTGAATTTGGAATGTGGCAAGTACATTTTGCTTGGATAACTTTAGATGACAGAAAATGTGTTAGCATTCACTAGAGTATGGCTGGCAAGATAGACAGCACACGCTTTTATAGCACAATCAACTGTATAGGCTTGATAAAGTCAGCTGAATTTAGGCGAAAACATACAGAGTGGCTGGAATTTCCTTTTCCAGGTGATGTACTGGTGGCCTGATTGCGCAATAATGGTAGAATCTCAGCCTCCTTTGCTGTGAGGAGGGCATCTGTCAGGGATGCCATGCCCTCTGTCTCCCATACATTTTGCAATCATAATGGAGTCACCTGCGGCTCGGCTTTGCAAAGATCACGCCCACTGCGGACTTGCATTCACTCCTCGCAGATTCCTAGTATCGCTATAGGTGGATGATGTCACTCTGTATGTCAGAGACCCGCATATACATTTAAACCCTCTCATTAGGGAATTCACCAGATTCAAAGGTCTGTTGGGTATTGAGATAAACTGGGCAAAGTCGCTAATTTTCCCACTGTCAGACGGGACATTCCCCTTCACTCCAGAATTCCCACTTGCATGGGGAGACGGCCCCGGCAAGTAACTTATGGTCTGGATCAGTAAAAATATGGACGATTTGTGGAAGTTTAACTATAGACAACTGCTTGTATGGCTAGATGTGTGCTGAAAGCGACTCCCTTTCTCCCTGACCAGTTGCTTAGCCAGCTCGAAAATGATTATCCTTCTTACATTTCTCTATCTCTTTATCAACTTACCTCTTCACTTGACACTTTACATCCGCTGACAGATTAGAACCACCTCGTATCTTTGGCATGGGTGTGTGGACAGCCTCGTATTCCCTGGGAGATCACAACACTTCCCTTTGAGCAAGGTGGCTTGGGCGTCCCAGATATGGACTTTTATTACTCTAGTGCTCAGGCCCAGTTTGTCCTCCATTGGCTCTTCCCTACTTTGGGGCATATTATCAAGGACGGCGTTAAAATTATCGCCGGTTTTGCGGCAGAAAACTGCTGCTAAAGCTGCGATAATGGGTTTGATAATATGCCCTGGAGAATTCCAATAGAAGCCCATGTTTACACCAGAACATGGACTTCTATTGGAATTCTCAAGGGCATATTATCAAGCCCATTATCGCCGCTTTAGCAGCAGTTTTCTGCTACTAAACCGGCGATAGTTTTTAACGCCGTTCTTGATAATATGCCCCTCAGTCCCTTGCCCACACAGCCCCTGAATTGGATCATGGAGCGACCTGCCCTCTTCAAATGGTGCTGTTTATACCCCCTAAGCGCCCACAAATGCAGACTGATACTGTGGCATGTACAGTATGGGGGTGGAACAAACTCAGGCGCAGGGACCATATTGAGCATCTTTTTGCTCCGTCTGTGCCACTCATTGGACACCCTTCTTTCCCCATCACTGACAATCATGGAACACGCTCTAGACTGAACAAACTGCACCTTACATCTATGAGCATTATTTACCCAGACAGCACCTTCCTCTCACCATTGTTAGCAGTACAAGGTTATGGTATTAAATTACCGGACACTTTTATATACTATCAACTACGCGCTGCGACCTGTGTGACTCTTGCCTTGTTCTCAGATGCTCTGCCTACATCTCAAGTGCTTGAGGCATCTCTGAATCCACAACCCACAGCAAAATAATAATGCTAATTTTATGCAGGGATGCAGACCACAGTGCCAATACGCACTCCGATGAGTAGGAATGCATGGGATAGTGACATAACACCCCCCTTACAGATGAACAGTGGAGCTACTGCTATGCCCAGGCATGCACACTCTCCCCCAACTAGCTACTTCACCGTATTCATTTTAAATACATCCACCAACTCTGCCACACTGTTCAGGATGAGCCTGGCTACAGATGCGCGATGTAAAAATTGCTCTTATCCCATTGCAGTTTTTTTACACCTCACATGGGACTGCCCAGAAATATCCTGCTACTGGGATGCAGTATTTGCAATGATTGATGACATCAAGAGACACCCCCTCGGGTGCACCCCCAGAGTTGTGCTGTTGGTTTATGTCAAGGAGGTGCCATTCGAGAGGCGCAAATTGACGGAGATCCTTCTTCTGCTCCCCAAGCGCAGGGTTGCGATACGATTTTGTCAATGCACATTGCCACTTGCAAGTGACTTGCTTAAAAATGCAGCGTACTGTCAGGAACAACTTACAGCCTTTGGGGAACTCATGCCCATATGCTCCCAGCCTAAGGATATATTACATTGTCTTGAAATGTACCTCTATGTCTGAGCAGACGAAGCAGAGAATGAGCGAGATAATGCAGAGGCCAGGTCTTCAGCTTCATGAGATACTGTGTAAACATAACCCACTTCGAACTGACCAATAACTATTGCATTTTGTAATTCACTGCATGATATGGACCCTCCTTCTCCGCCACCTCGACTGCAAATGTTTTAACATGATCCCACTGAGTGACTGTGTAGTATCCTGCATATTATATTGTAAGGTGTTTAACCAGCTCTTCTCTGCCAGTGCCTAGCTCTGACTTATTAGAATGTTGGAGTCTGATGATGCCTCAGAATGTTGGGACTGAGAGAGACAGAGCGACAGTTGGTCATGGGCTGAGCAGCTGATAGGCAGCTCCTGGTGGGGCTCTGATCTACCACATAACTACATGATGTCTTGTACCTTACAACCTGTTATCTTCATGAATAAAACCATCTTGAAATACTACCTTCCTGCTTGGACCTTCTTCACTACATATTTTGGCGACGAGGTGACGAACCTACAGCTACAAGCAAATCTCAGGTACCTGACTTACAAGTAAACCTGGATATGGAGAAAATTTACAGAAACTACAGTGGCTACAAGCACAATTTACAGAAGAAGAGGTATCCACAAGAAGGTAATAACTGTGAAGGAAAAAAAGCATTTTTTTACACAGTACAATGAAGACAACTGCAAGGAAGAAACAAATACAACTACTACAAAGAAAAGAAGAGGAGACATCAAGAAACAAGGAAAGATTAACCACTTCGCCTTTCAGCCCCACCAGTAGCCTCGCCATCGGCCAGTCCTAAAACAGGCGAGTTGTGCTCATTTACACTACACATCTTGGACGTTGGTGTTACACCCAGAGCTTGTGTCTACCAGTACACCAACCTCACAGGTGAAACTTTCATTTTTGTCATGCTGAGCTTACCCGAGCCACAAACTCTACAACCCTGAGTTTAAATATCTTAGAGCATGCAGAGACATAAAGTAGGGGAACCATGTCAATTTATACAACACTTACGCATGTTGTTCACAGCTGTGAGTCTGCTTCTGGCTGTTGACCTCCTTTGCAGTGCTCCGGTGATTGGGAAGATGTGCAGTTGTTTCTACCATGTGGGGTAACATCGGTTAGGTGTTTGTGGGTATTTTTGCATCACACTTTTCCACCACACGAGGGGATTTTATCGAGAATGTTTCCCCTTCGTCTGACTGGAACGGCATCTGTTACAGAAGCATGGAATGATGCGCTACAAAATGTCTGTCACCGGGGCATGGACTGAAGCTTTTTATGGAATGGGGTCTGTTTCATCCAACGACCTGTAACTGCTTTGTTCGGAGTTTGTGGAGAGCTTCAAGTTCACATTTGATGTGTGTTTGGCTTGCCTACATTGTGCTTGCATTGATCTGCACGGCACATTTCTGGGTAGTCAGATCTACTTTATGTTGTATTCTTTCTCTCTCTCCACATCGCAATCTGACTGGACCGTTTCTATCTGAGGTGAGCTTTCCTACATTGTTTGTTCTCCTCAGAATGCGTTATACAGCCATCTAGTGGCCGTTGCAATGGTTGGTTCAGTTGCAAGTTTTCATTGTCTGCCGTTTGCCTCACATTATAGCGCGCGGAACATCGCCACAATTTGAGGCATTCTTCACATCACAAGCTTCAACAGCAACTCTTCTTGCTCCGTGATTACGTTTGGAGCATGAGCGTGCCGGGAGCATCCCGGTGCTACGTCACAAGCGTGATACCATTCTTTTATCGTAGTAAGCACACAATTTCCAGGGTTATGCAGTCTCATGGTTCCCGGTTTGCTTTCGAACTTGTCCTGCCAAACATGGACATTTATGCATACCAGGGACGTCTACAATGGCAAGTAACACTACTTTCTAAATCAGTGCTTTGGTTTCTGAGGAAACATGGACATACACGAAGCTTATCTGGGCACATCGGTTACATCACCAGCTTAGCATCGTAATGTTTATCATATTGAATGTAAATGACATTGAGGGAAATGTTATTTTTTTATTTCCATTACCCTCAAAAAAGTAGTTTTGTAAATTAATGCTTGCTTTCCATGTGGTATTTTTTTTTATCAGTCAGTCAGTTTCTGGCCATTATACATCAGTGACGGATTTTAATGGGATGTTCAGTTCCCATAACATGTTTAGTTCTTGACATGTTTTTCAATGGGATGGTATTGTATATCTGCCCCATTTGCACACTACACTCATGCCTACATTTTTGTTGTGTTCATGTACTTTGTGCACTCACCTACAGGGGCTCATTGTGCATTTTAATTGTGCGCACTATTTGACATTTTTCCCTACACAGGGAGGGCAATAGGTTATTGCCAATTTTGCTATTTGTTCACTATGTTTGCCTACATGGGCTATATCTTTCATGTATGGACTATGGGTACTTACCTGTCCATTTACATTTTCAGATTATTTTTACCCTACATAGGGATGGGAATGGGTACTAGCCCCATTTTCCCATATACTCTAGCCTGGGAATGGGTACAAGTCCCATTTGCCTACATAGGTTACACATGGTTCTCACCCTTACACAGGGCACAGTAGCATGGGTTTCATTCCCAATTTACATTTATGGGTTACAGTCCCATTTACTTTAACATTGTCACCCTCACACAGGGTGTCTTATGGGTCACAGTCCCATTTAAATTTTCACCCTCACACAGGGCGTCTTTTGGGTCACATTCCCATTTTACATTTACATTGTACCCTTACACAGGGCACAATTTTATGGGCCTTATACCCATTTACACAGGGCGTCTTATGGGTTACAGTCCCATTTAAAGTGCTCCTCACACTATTGCACAAGAGAAAAGGATGGTCATGGGTTTTAGTCCCAGTGGCTGATATTGTCTTTTTACATTCTGTAATTTTGCTGTTTTTTATAACACAATGTTACTCTTTCATCGTATTGTTATTGTTTATTGAAAATGAGAGGAAGTATTAGTTATACTGTATATATCTACTCTGCCTCTTCTCTGTTTTCTTATTCGTCCAGCTTTCCTCGTGGTGTCATTCTCATTGTCATCCTTGGTTTCTGGATCCACACTTCTTGTTGTCGTCCTTTGTCTCCATCAGTCTCTCATTCACACTTTCTTTCTTTTCCTTCCTTGTTTAAGAGGAAATCTTTAATGCCCTCTTTCCTGTGTCTGTGTGGAGGCTGGTGTCCGTTTTCCGTCGTGCCTTGTTCTTTCTTCCCTTCCTGCCTGCCTGGCCAGTGGGTGCGTTCGGGGGTTAGTCTTTGGTGCATCTGAGTTCTTGTGCCCTTGTTGTTTCCATCTTCAGGTTACTCGTTTTTCCCTCATATCTTTTCTATGTCTGTGAGTCTGTGTTATCTCTATCGATTTCAGCTTTACTCTTCTCTTCCTTTTCTTCTTCTTCCTCCTCGTTCTTCCACCTGTCTCTTCGTGCCTGCTTTGCTTACTCCTTTCGTTGACATTGTTCCTGTTCCTCTGCTATTCTTCCTTGTTATCTCTTCCTTGATTCTCTTTCGCTATTTGTTATTCTCTTATTGGTTTAATGCTTCTGTTAGAACGAAAGGGGACATGTAGTATCCTGCATATTATATTGTAAGGTGTTTAACCAGCTCTGCTCTGCCAGTGCCTGGCTCTGACTTATTAGAATGTTGGAGTCTGATGCTGCCTCAGTATGTTGGGACTGAGAGACAGAGCGACAGTTGGTCACGGACTGAGCAGCTGACAGGCAGCTCCTGGTGGGGCTCTGATCTACCACATAACTACATGATGTCTTGTACCTTACAACCTGTTATCTTCATGAATAAAATCATCTTGAAATACTACCTTCCTGCTTGGACCTTCTTCACTACAGACTGTTTTCTCATTTGTCCTCCCTCCCCCCGCCCTGCTTCTCCACAGCGGACTATGAAAAAAAATGTCTACTTCTAACATATACTGTTATGTGTACCTCTACCACCATTGTACTCCATGGTCGCTGTATTCTGTATAACTATGCTCTATTTGAAATGTAATAAACACCCTCACCTAAATCTGGCTAATGAGAGTTATTTTGCCTGGAATGGGAAATTACATGAGAACCTGGTTTTACCGCGTCATAAAGCGTGTGTCGATCTCTCCGGAAGGCTCAATACCAGACCCTTTCCCACTTCTAGTTACCACCTGCATTGGGAAGGTGATACATGGGAGCTGGAGTGGAAGCAGGGAGACTGTCCTGAGCAGGAGAGGCAGTAAGTAGGTGTAGTATGAAAAGCCAAATGCACACAAGTTGTACGTTCAAAGTAGTTCCTTTATTAAGTTTCAATTATAGTTGTAGTAAGATGATAGTAGGATGGTAAAAAGATGGAAGTAATATAGTAGTGTAGCCCCACCAGGAGGAGACTCTCTGTCTGCTCAGCCTCTCATCTTCAACTGCCACCCTCACCAAGCCCACACACCAACATCACGTGACATCATACAACATTCTCCAGTCATTCAGGCTGAACAGAAGGGAGAGTAATGGTGTAAAGAAAGAAGAGAAGAAATAACCTTACAACAGTAGGCAGGGGCCAGAATGCCATGCTCTCCACATCCCGTTAGGGCTACAGCAAGGGACTGAGCTGAACCACTTGGTTTTACGGAGTGCATAAATGCCCAGTAATATCAGGCCTAGTGTTTACACACCTGCATACCTGTCAACTCACACAGTGGCACTGTGTGACACACGGTATCGGCTCCCATCACAAGTCTCCAGATGAGGAGTCGATTTCTCACAGTGGCAGGGAAAATGCGCTGAAAAACACTATAAATAATGGTTTTCCAGCTTGTTTTCCGATGCTTTGAACTGCCGGCGTCCATTAAGGGGTGCTAAAACACCGCAGGACTTAGGCATCAGCCTCAGCTTGCTTTTCTTTTTTGGAGGAGCGGGCTTGGGGGCGGGGTGGTGTTCAAAAGGGCCACATGAGTACTTCTCAGCACAAGGCCTGTCCCCTCCTTGTTCTTAATGTTGGCAGGCATGCACCAGGCAATTATCGGTACTGATCAACAGGCTAGTTATGATTGGATGGAACAGTATCCCTATTTGAGATAGCTCTCTTTCAAACTGGTAATCAGACCCTCTTAATACAACCATGTGTCAGGCAGGAGAAGAGGAATCTGCTCCTGTCAGTTTTACACCTTCAAATGATGACGTTGCAAGGCTTGTAGGAGTAGAGGAAAAATATCCAAGGCATCTTTCAGGTCCTCTTTGGAGAGGTAAGAGTCCAGAGGTTATTATGAGTTTCCTTGTGCTTCAGGCGGAAAACTGCAACTACTGCACATAAACCGTAAACATATGTAGCTTGGGTTGAGCTGGCCTTTGTTGGGGATACTGCTTAAAAGGGCACGCCGCTGTTTACTGAGGAAATATTTGTTGTCATGTCTACAACAAACATAACATTTATCTGTAGTTGAAGCCCGCTAGGCGAAGCACGTTCCTAAATCCTCATGTGTGGCATCGCCGTCTGCTAAAAGGCTTCCCATGGAGTACAGAAGGAAAGCAAAATAATTCTTGGTTTCCTTATTTAAAGAGCTAACTATAGCTGGAAGTCCTATTCTGCCAAAGCAAGCCAACACGTCCGCCCGTCTCGGTCTGAACATGGTCATGAAATGTGTCATACAAAAACAAAAGTTTCTAGCTGTCAATAAACGACTGTGAATTGCACTTGTATTTTCGCGTCCTAGTGTAATTATGGAAAAACAAGCGCATTGTGCATTTCCTGAGACCTAATGGAAAATATATACTGATTTACTTTTGCAGCCTAGAGAATTAACATTGCCATTACATTACCGCCTCACCTTCTTTAATGTTAGTTTTAATAAATGTTTATAGCGACTTATGAAACCCTGGTGCTTTATAGTGATTAATTCTGGAAAAGTCACATTTGTTATTATCAAAAAAATGTTCCCTGTGGAAATCAAAGATACCCTATTAAAATACTGGCATAAATCACATTCACTAAAGTATGACTGAAATTGGCGGGGGTTCGCCCTGAACAGGGGAAAGCAGTGGGCGTGATCTGTCTGTCCTGCACTACGTCTCCACATTTCTTGGCGACACATAGCACCCTACAGCCGGGCCTGAACCAGTGCAATTGGTGCCTGGACAGCAGAGCACCTCCTGCAAAGACCTGTTAGTGTTGCTGAGGAAGGAGTGGCAGGAATGGGAAATCCCAGGCAGCTGTGGAGACATGAAGTCCGGCATGAGGCTGGGCATGATGGTAGTGCTGTATTGACGCACTGGGGCTTGTGGCGCTGACATCAAGGGAAGGCTAGCTAAAGTCTGAGAGTGTCCAGCTGATGTATATCCTTCATGGAGTCTTGGGTAACCTATTGGCTGCAGTAGCGGTCACTGGCCATGCTCCACAGCTGAACCCTTCCCAGAGAGCTTAGTAATGCAGAAAGCTCAGTATGGCTGAGAGGCCAGCTGGCTTCATGTTTGGTGGTGCAATCTAAGGGGTGGGGGGTCCTTTTTTTTTTTGCTTTGATCTTATGCATCATGATTTGCGATTGGTTGGCTCTACAAACCCTAAGTGGCTTATGCACCAATACTTCCACTGAGCACCACCTGTACATTAGTGTTGACCTGGGAGAGTGGGGTATGGCTTTCTACAATCTAGGCTTGCCTCCACACCTTTAGGACATAACTATATCTGGTGTTTCGGCCATAGATATAATGTCCAAGCCTTGGGACAGGGCCTCCATTCTCTACCTCCTTTGGCACTGATCCCGGTCAACCTTTTTTCTTGAAGCATAGCCTATAAAATAACTGTTTAGCTCATCCCCCATGGTGTGACAGACGTTGGCTGTCCTTAGAGGGCATTTGTTATGAGTATCGGAACTTGATAAAGCACTGTTGGATTCGTCGATGCTCAGGGGAGGAGCGGATATTGAGGCACTGGATCGCCATTTTTTCCCTGCTAATGACATGGAATTGAGACATCCCACATACATGGACCTGAAAGATTTATATATTGTCAAGGTACATAGATTTAAAGTATAGCAAACCTATTCTTGCTTATAAATACTGTCAATTTTTAGGCCGCTATACTTTATTTAGCTCCCCAACATTTTTCCTCGATATTCTTTTGGAAAACTTTTAAATGTTTGTTTTCTAGTGGCTCAATTATGCTTTTTGGCTAAAAGGTGGAAGTTCAAAATGACAAAGCAAGGGTATTTTGTTGATATTTTGGTTGCAGAAACGCCCCTTTGGTTAAAAAAAGCACACAGATGCGTATGCCTCTAGTCCTCATCAATATCAAGGTTGTTCTGCTCCTCTCATTTAACTCTCTATGTGATAATCTTGACTTCAATCCTTGTCGTGAGCAGATCAGATTTAAAACTTGGAAAGAGGATTGCTATTCTCCAAGGAGAAGATTTCATTTTTTACAGAAAGTTGTTTGAAAAATTTGAACTCTAAAAGATTGAATGGATTCAATGCCTCCATGTAAGGCATTGGGGCCTGTACCCCTTGATTAAGAGCAGGAAGTCGTGAAACCTTTGTAACTTTGAACAAGGGCAAAGGGATTGGAACCACAACAAGCACTTGACCTCTCAACAGTACAGAAGAATTCTCAAAGCAATGCCTTCGATAAATAGCCAGGAATTACGAGATTGGGAAAAACTCATGCCTAGCAATTTGTGGTGTAAAAGAGAAGGAAACCAAATATAAGTTGATTTTAAATTGGTATCAAACCCCAGGAAAAGCTGCATGCTTGAGACAAAAAAATAGGCTGGAAACCTACAGTAATGGATGCAGCCCAATGGGGACTTTCGCTCACTTACCGTGGCAAGCTCTGAAATCAGACAGATGTTTTACAACCTGTGACTACCACCTTTGAGGTTCATTTTCCTGGAGACCCATGTTTAGTTCTTTTGTGTCGCTTTCCCTTGGGCGCAACACACTAAGTCACAAATAGGCAAGCAGAGATGACAACGGTCTGGATGGCAGTGATAAAATCTGCTTCAGCTGTTTCACAGGGAAACTGGTTAGACTGAAACTGACAGATTAGTAAATTCAACTTTTGGATTCCTTAGCTATGGAAAAGTTTACTTCCTCTTTAGAAGTTCAAATCAAAACATTCAGCACCAATTGATTTGTATAACATCTGGCATTCAAAATGTGATGTATATGGAATGACTGTTGAAGGTGTGAGTATGTGTGAAGTTTTTGAGGTACTGAACTTGTAAGAATGTGCGAGTGCTGTATAATTGACAGTATGTGTGTTGGGTTGTTTGGGACATTTTTTGAATCACTTTTGCTTGTGCTTATTTTGTAATGTGTTTGCTGATAATATTGTGTTCTGTACAAAATGTTGATTGATTCTCTATTTAAAAATATGAAAGAAAATATGAATATATTTTGATAATGAACTGTTTTTTGATTCAGTCTATGTCGTTCTTGGTCCAAGTGAGTTTATTACTGCTAACTAGATTGTAGGACTCTTATAGAGCCTTGATTATCCATTAGAAGGGCTAGGCTGTTTTGTTGTTCTAATTAACTCTGCTTCCCCTGCCAACTGCCCTATATTGTTGTCTACAGGGGGCCCCTTTTTTGCCTATTGATCTTACTTGTTGGAATGCCTGATACTTTGCAAGCTCCAGGACACTTTACCATGTCAGGTATTACATGTGGAGAAGTGTGGCTCACCGATTAGAGCGGCAGACCCTGAGGCAGAGGTCTGGCCGACCAGGGTTCAATCCCCGTCGCGGCAGGGTATTGGGCTTAATTTCCTCGGACCCGATAATTCTCGCCTCGGTGCCTACTCTAATCATGGGTTCCACTCTGCAACACTGGGCAATAGCTTGCTTAATCTCCACACCGGCCCTAACAACGCTAGGATGCCTGGCTTCACCTTGGGGGTGCCCAGGAGTGGACACCTCACAGGAACAGGCCAGGAAGGGTTCCACAGCGGTATTCGTACAGCGCTTAGAGACCCCTGGGTGATAGGCGCTATACAAGTGCAAATTACATTTACATTAAAATGGACTGGACCCAATTTACTGAAACGATGTGCACAGACACATCATTTAACGAAATGTTTGACGCCATCTGGGGACACTTTGTAGGGCTAGGGTGGGACTTTTTCCCCAGTTCCAAAGTCGGCAGCTCTGGCCCTAACTCCACATCCTCTCCAGCTCTTACACGTCATAAATGACAGCCACTCTGCAGGCATCCAAAATGATCTTGTGCCAGATCGACAGTTGAAGCAAAACACACAAAATGATGGACGGAATGTTGCACAATGGCAAAACATTCATCCCCAGTCACAGATCTGGGTTTAATCCATCGTTATTTTGCTCCGTCTGTTTTGCCATTGTGCAGCATTCCGTCCATTATCTTGTGTGTTTTGCTGTTCACCCTATGTGGGAAGGGTATGCCCAGACGTGGGTCCCGTGCTCACCAAGCCACTGGAGTCAAGCTATCCTGGCTGAAGACCGCTGATAGCCAGAAACCGGTCCTAGGATGCTTGATTCCGGTCCAGGGAAGACATGGCTTGGCAATTCGGGCTGGACTGTTCCCATGAGGCACAGGGTTAAGACTGATTTGCATATGGCCATGTCTGAACTGGGGTGGCTTGGTGTGCAAAATAACGATGGATTAAATCCAGATCTGTGACTGGGGGTGAATGTTTTGCTATTGTGCAGCATTCCGTCCATCATCTTGTATGTTTTGCCGATCGCCAGTTAAAGGCACTTACCTTAGATACAACTTTAGTTTATTCAATACCATTGTTCATCTTGTTGAAAACTTTGGAGGCAGCTGGCATCACTGGCAATGTTCTCCAGTGGATAAAGCCATTTATCTCCGAGAGATTCAATCTAAGCAGCTGTGATACAGGTACTCTGGAGCGTGCATTTGTTGACAGACTCTTTTTAAAGCAATTCATTATTTGTGGTTTTGATGCATATGTTTGGAGTATTGACTTGTGTCTGACCCAACGTATGCGCTACTTCATTCTCTTTGACAAGACAGATTGCGCTTCCTGCTTCAAACGGAAATGTAATCTGCAGAATAATGATAAAACATTTCGTATTCACCTGCAATTTAGCTTAAAATGATCATTATTATCATGACAAAGATCTATAAACAGAAGACGGAACGTATTCTCGTCCTTATCAATTTTGTTAAGTGCTGTCACATCCAGAATAATAGCATGGTACCTGGTGCATATTTCTCCCTACATCATCCGACGCTATGATACTGCAAACGTTACCAGAGAATAAAATAGCTATTTCGAATTCCTCCTTTGTCATTTTAACAAGCAAAGAGAGCATCAATACATGGACAAACATTATCTTGTCACATAGCTGTTGGGATGCAACTTGCATTTCAATCCCAAATAGCATTCCCCGGCTGTTCAACTTGCAACGCGTTAGTAAGTGACACGGAAAACAAATGCAAGCTGCCATTGCTTTTCAAATGATGGCTGTTAGTATTTTCATTCGATCCTTCACTCCTTTTCCAATCCCAATTTTTCATTGTACGGTCTGAAAATCAGTGATTCTAAGCATAGGCGTGTGTGACACTCCACTCACATGAGCCATGGCATATTGAGTTTGCCCCGATCGGAATTTGCACAGCTATCTCCTAAATATTTTTACTTATTTTACACTCACTATAATTGTGTCTTCTGTGTGTGTTTTACATTTTAAACCAGATACAGAGAAATTAGGTCTTCAGTAGAACAATTTTAGGTGAAATACCTACAGAAGGATCTCAGAAATGCAAATGGATTACAATTTCCTATGCATTTTCATCGATCTCTGCTAAAGAAAGCAAAAGGTCCATATAACATCCTTCCAGTAAAACATTTTTTGCTTCAAATTGTATTGACTATTTCCATTGGTTTAGCAAGAGAGTGGGAAAAGAGTGCCTTTCAGTTTCTGCTTTAACCCCTTCGCCGCAGGGCTAATTACCCGCGACGCAGGGGAAGGGGGGCCGCGTGCGGCGCCGCGGTGCTCGTGACTAGCTCAGCTCGTCACGCAGCATTGTGGTACTGTGCTCATGACGAGCCACGCCCGTCTGATGGAACGCCCAGCACAGCAGGGGAATTATCCCCGCGTAGGCGTTCCGCAACGGTCATGACGAGCTCAGCTCGTCATGAGCAGAGCGCCACTGTGCCTCATGACGAGCCCCTAACAGGTTAAAGCTCTTTAGGTCTCGCCTAGGCAGTGCTTGCCCTGTCTCGTTGAGACATGCAGTTTATACTATAGCGTTGAAGCTTCGTTTAAGCTCCCGCACACTCTCCGCCCATCTCTTGTATTAGCTTAGGTCCTAAAATCAGCCTTCCCATTGGTTTTAGACTGGTCAGTCCCTCCTCCGGACGGCCATGTTATCAATTCTATCATTACATGGCTATTGGCCCTTTTATTGTAAACACTAATTTGTTCTTGTGCCTCCCCATCCCCTCCCGCAGTCCATGACTTCTTGGGACACCACCAAGCCCACACTCCTGTTTGTGCCTTTTTGCCAGGGGGTACTCCCTTTTAAAATGCAATAGGACTTGTGTAAATACGAGTTCTATTGCATTACAAGTGCTTGTTTTTAAAGTAGTGCGCAGCGATGCCTTACATTGTAGGCATGCGTGCCAAACGTCCGGTAGCAGTCGCCTGGTTGTGGGCCTGGATAAATCGGGAAACAGGACAGCACACAGAAGCCAGACGTGGCTGCGCTGGTTATAGCTAGGGCAAACTGACGCAAGAAGGCATGACGTCAGCCCACCCCATATTAATGCCACTTGAAGCGGGAGCCTACCCTGCATTTTTTTTGGTGGAAGACACTGCCGCCGCCGCGACCCGAGTCGGAAGTTAGGCTGACTGCATGGATTTAGGAGGGGCCTTGCAGGAAGATGATGGCTCAAGAGGAAGCCAGGTGGCGGTGCCTGGTTGGGGGCATGGCCTAAGGCCCCAAAGCAGAGAGTCCCGCGTGTGGCTGCGAGAGCAGCGTCTGTGCAGCTGACGAGACACCGGTGTCGAGACGGTGGAGTCCCGATTGCAGGAAGAGCCTGAAGCTTTGTGGCCTTGCCTATGAAGAGCCCGGCTAAGTGGGGCAGAGCCCGCAGCCGTAGGACACAGGCCCAGAGGGGGCAGAGTGCTTGTATATATTGTGGCTACCTGTGAAACCCGCTGTCCCGGGGTACAGGGAGATTAAGTGGTTTGCTCAAAATCAGTCTACACAGCGTCTGATCCATGTCTCAGCAGTCCCCTCCGCTTCCAATTAGTGTCTCTGCAGTGGCCTGCACCTTATCAAGCCTTCCCAGTGTCTACTGTCTCTAGCCCATGTCTGTGCAGTTCCCTGTCTTAACACAGTCTGTGCACCTTCAGCTGTCTATGGGCTGTCTGGTTCCTGTCAGTGGTGTCGTTCTCTCTGTCCTAGTGGTCTTTGGTCCCTGTCACTGTCCCAGCCATCTCCGGTCCCTGTCATTGTCCCAGCCATCTCCGGTCCCTGTCACTGTCCCAGCCGTCTCCGGTCCCAGTCACTGTCCCAGCCATCCCCGGTCCCTGTCACTGTCCCAGCCGTCTCCGGTCCCAGTCACTGTCCCAGCCATCTCTGGTCTGTGTCACTGTCCCAGCCGTCTCTGGTCTGTGTCACTGTCCCAGCCGTCTCCGGTCTGTGTCACTGTCCCAGCCGTCTCCGGTCTGTGTCACTGTCCCAGCCGTCTCTGGTCTGTGTCACTGTCCCAGCCGTCTCTGGTCTGTGTCACTTTCCCAGCCGTCTCTGGTCTGTGTCACTGTCCTAGCAGTCTCTGGTCCGTGTCACTGTCCTAGCAGTCTCTGGTCCGTGTCACTGTCCAAGCGGCCTCTGTGGTAGCGGACTATGGTCCACGTCTCTGCTGTCACACCCCTTCTGCCTTCTTGTGTCTCAGTGCCTCAGTTTTGGTCCCTCTCTGCTGTCTCTGACCCTTGTCTGTGCTGTTGTCTCTTATCGAAGCCTCTCTTTTTTACTGTCTCAGATCTGCATCTCGCCTGTCTTAAGTATTTCTCCATTTGCTGTCTCATTCTCTGATCCACATCTCTGTAGCCTCGCCTGTTCTTGATCCGTGCTTTTGCGCCCCCAGTCTCTGGGCTCGGTCGCTCCACGCGCACCTGTCTCTCTCGGGTCCCTATCTTTGTGCCTGGCTTCTCCTTTTCTTGTCTTCGTCATTGCCTGTCTCAGTCGCCTCTCTCTGCATCTCTAATCACTAGCTGGGTATCTCATGCGTCGGGTCTGTGTGCATAGATAGGGGTACTTGCACTTGTTCAGCTGTAAGGGAAGAGTACCTGCGCTTCTCAACAGGGCGGAACAATACTTTTAATGCACAAGTACTGTCCGTTCTCCTGAGCATACTGGTACCCCGGGGTGAGGAGTAAAAGCGCTGCTCTATTTCCTTATTATGCACCTTCCGTCTATGAAATTACCCAGCAGCCGCCTGCATCTTAACACGGCTTCAATCTCTTGCTTCTGATAGAGTCACTGCAATCTCCTGTCTCTAAAGTTAACAAGCTTTAAATTGGAAGCACAGCCCTTGATCCTAGGCACCAAGGGCTGGATGGGTCAGCCATCAGCATAACACACCTGGCTGATCTATGCTCCAATCAGATGCCAGCCCGTATGCCATCCTTGTGAAGGGCATGCAAGCTCTGTATATGTGGGGGGGGGGGATCAGACACTGTGGGTGTATTTTTCGCCGAACATTCGCTCTCCTAACAGAGCTTTGGAATATACCATTCCCTGCTCAAAGGCAATATTTCTCTACATGTGTTCCCATACCTGGCGTGTCACGCAGTTTGGTGCTTACTTTCCCTCCTTAATAAAGAATAGTAGATGTTTCAGCACCCAGGCTAATAGGCAGCATTGTAAAACATATATAAGGTCCTAAAGGCCAGACTGATGCATTGCAAATGCTTGTTATTGCTTTGCATCTCCTGGGATAGTCAAAGCATGGTCTCTACTGCCTCAGAAGAGCCACCAACTTGCACTCTGTGTCAATGGGGTGCTCTCCCATTTCTGAGATTGCACAACCAATCATAGAGGAAACATCCTGTATGGGAATCTTCAGACACTCAGAATACTGCACGGTACTCTAGAGAATGTCCAGAAAAAGATACAGAACATCAAGCCATTGCCATTATTACAAACTCTTTCTCTTGCCTCCATCCACATGCTAATCTATATATCCACTCATACATTCATTGATTATCCATCTTTCCTTCTTCCCTTAAATACTTCCTCTCGCCATCCCTTTCCTCTTTCTGTGTCCTTGTCACTCTCCATCCATCTGTCCAGCCATCCACCCAGCCATCCATCCATCGATAAACCCACTAATCCATAGGCGTGACACATACTCCCCAATCAAAAAACACAATGCTACTTCATGCATACAGCCAACTCTGGCCTCTGTTAAAGAATGGCTATTAGGAAAAAACCTACATTTATTTCGTGCTTGCTGATTCATATGGCTGTACTAAATGTGTTTTAAACATCATATCATATCTGCACACATCAAATGAACCGCACTACTGTGAACAAACCCTTTCTGACTAAAAGTGTGATTAAATTGTAGTTATTTGTGCAAAGGTATATACCCAGGCAGACTTACAAGACAAGATCTGGCTTTTTTAAAAAACACATTATACAAAAAACACAAACAAAACCATAAAATTAGCGCAATGAACTGTAATGATATCAAAATTAATCTTTAATTTTGCTAAAAAATGAATAAATACATATAGATTAGTATACATGATATACACAATAAAAGCTAATAGTTATTGATATAATCCTTTTTTTTAAAGAAGCACAAGATTTCATCAACAATTATCAATAAAAAATATATTCCTGATTCATGCGGACTTGGCTGTATCTGTCAACGCGTTTCGACAATCTATTTTGTCTTCCTCAGGACAAGTGAATATTCAGCCACTGTTCTAAACAAAATAAAACATTGCTTTAATTGGCATCAAAATTACAGTGCATTGCATCTTTGCTGCTTTCATTCATAAAGTGGTTCTGTTCAGGTATCATTTGTTCAATAAAGATTCTTATATAGCCAGACTTGTACTGTTTTTTAAAAGGGAAGGCTGTTACCGATAGAGAGTTGGAAACATTTATTTCTCATTTTGTCTGTAGTACTCGATTCTTTAGATAATACATGATAATTCTAAGACATTTAGGAACAATCTGAGCGATAAAACACATATCAAATACTGACATCTAGACAATGGCGTAACATTTATAGCATTCAGAGGTACCTATATCGGTACTTACTTTTTAGTATTATAATACATTTTTCTAAATTTATACCCTATTAATCTTTCTATTACTTTATGTTTCACACTAATTGCAAAGTTATCTATATCTTAAGGTATTCCTATATTGCTAATCCCCTACTTATTATTGCTCAGATAACAAAAAACCAAGTCTTACCTAAAATTCTTTATGTTCTCGACATACTTAGAAAACTTTATTGAAGGGAGTGAGGCACCTTTCTTTAATTTTTGGAGTAGGTATGTGAAATCTGTATGGGGAGAGAGTTGTATTTTTCAAGAGAGTTTTCACAATATTTGTTTCCTAATCTTTATAGTTCTCATTTGCGCAATCCCGTATTTTTTACCTGTTCAGACATAATTCACTGCTCCCATCTCACTTCTACCTCCTACCAAATACGATTATTTTTTTGCTTTTTTGAATACCAAAGCAATAAAACGGTAAGAGCTCGATAATATGCAACAAATAGATGTAACATTGTAAAGCGACTTAGTGACTGCTTGACGCCTAATTTTAAAGGAAGTGTCTGCTTGGCGCCGAATCCTAAACGCAGTTTCGCTATGTTTCTCCTAGAGCTAGCGGGTTCCGTATCTTAAACAAACCATCTACCCCGCCCAGCATAAAACGTCTTAACCGCCAAGTATGAGGAACAAAGAAAAAGGGGGAAAAAAAACGTAGTGATTCGTAATCATCTTGTTTAAATCTCGAAGATTTGTTAAGGTAAAAAACAAGTCTACATAATAATAACTGCACAGGATTACTCATTATTCACGTTGGGGATTTGACTGCTTTTTTAAGGTAAAAATAAAGGAAAAATTACCGAAAATAATTAGAATAGAGGAACTTCTTTGCCAAATGAGTAAATATCGTATATTTTAAAAAACAGGTCACCTTTTCTGTAAACAACTATGTGTTGCAGTGGTGAATCGGTGGGAAGCGCCTGAGGTTTCTTCCAAAGATCGTGAGACTGAAAGGACTCAGGAATAGGTGTGTTAAATTAAACATAATTTTTTGTCACTAATTGTGTTAATAAACCTGTTGAACTAATGCCTGACTAAAACCCTATTTCAGAATCATTTGTTATTTAAGAAAATTGTCAGGAGGATTTTTGAAGGTAGAAGTGAGATGGGAGCAGTGAATTATGTCTGAACAGGTAAAAAATACGGGATGGCGCAAATGAGAACTATAAAGATTAGGAAACAAATATTGTGAAAACTCTCTTGAAAAATACAACTCTCTCCCCATACAGATTTCACATACCTACTCCAAAAATTAAAGAAAGGTGCCTCACTCCCTTCAATAAAGTTTTTTAAGTATATCGAGAACATAAAGAATTTTAGGTAAGACTTGGTTTTTTGTTATCTGAGCAATAATAAGTAGGGGATTAGCAATATAGGAATACCTTAAGATATAGATAACTTTGCAATTAGTGTGAAACATAAAGTAATAGAAAGATTAATAGGGTATAAATTTAGAAAAATGTATTATAATACTAAAAAGTAAGTACCGATATAGGTACCTCTGAATGCTATAAATGTTACGCCATTGTCTAGATGACAGTATTTGATATGTGTTTTATCGCTCAGATTGTTCCTAAATGTCTTAGAATTATCATGTATTATCTAAAGAATCGAGTACTACAGACAAAATGAGAAATAAATGTTTCCAACTCTCTATCGGTAACAGCCCTCACTTTTAAAAAACATTACAAGTCTGGCTATATAAGAATCTTTATTGAACAAATGATACCTGAACAGAACCACTTTATGAATGAAAGCAGCAAAGATGCAATGCACTGCAATTTTGATGCCAATTAAAGCAATGTTTTATTTTGTTTAGAACAGTGGCTGAATATTCACTTGTCCTGAGGAAGACAAAATAGATTGTCGAAACGCGTTGACAGATACAGCCAAGTCCGCCTGAATCAGGAATATATTTTTTATTGATAATTGTTGATGAAATCTTGTGATTCTTTAAAAAAAGGATTATATCAATAACTATTAGCTTTTATTGTGTATATCATGTATACTAATCTATATGTATTTATTCATTTTTTAGCAAAATTAAAGATTAATTTTGATATCATTACAGTTCATTGCGCTAATTTTTATGGTTTTGTTTGTGTTTTTTGTATAATGTGTTTTTTAAAAAAGCCAGATCTTGTCTTGTAAGTCTGCCTGGGTATATACCTTTGCACAAAAAATTGTTTTCCCTGACCCAGGAGCCATATCCTAACTAGGGGGTCCTTGATACACTACATTAAATTGTAGTTAGGCACTTTGAACTCTATTCAATGTGGCTGGGGTCAGATTCATCATTCTCCGAGAGGCATTGGCAAACTATGGTATTTGGTGAGACGGATTGGGTGCTTGTCAATGCACAAACGGTTTGAATATTGAAATATTTTCACAAAGTATGATTTCAAATATGTTTTTGTTATTTAAAAAATGAAATATATATATTTACACACACACATTGATTGATGTATATCAATCAGCTTGAAAATGGTAAACAAAAATGCTAAAATAATTATAACTTTCACAGAGGGTTGGATAAAATCAGTCTATATGGATAAAAATGGCACTACTGGCAAAGCCTTCCTCGACTAGCTTCCTCCATTGAAGCCACAGTTCACCAAAACCCTCCAATAACCTTGTCTAACACTTCTCCTAATAGGTCACCCTCAATCAGAGGCTATCCCTAAATAACAATATGCTAGATTTCACTATAGACAGGGAAACCTAAAGTAGCACTTCTACTGACAATAAAATAATATTATGAGTCTACACATTCCACTTCATTCAAAGATCCGCAATGCCAACTCACAACAGAGAAAAAAATGGTGGGCGATGAACTCTGCTCCGCCAGCGGAGTTTGGAGCGTTTTCTCAGCAAAAGAAAATCAGATTCCACCGTGTGTTTGCCCCTCGATCCACTCCTATAACTCATACACCATGAGCTGATAATGACTTCCAGACAATCAACTCAAAACAAAGGAGGGTCCGTCTCAAAACCGACCAGAACAATTCTAATAACTTGACTGCTCTGGGTAGAATTGGAATTATTACTTTATCAGGTGAATTTAATACATTTTGATGAAAAGAATATTTTATGCTCATTATAACCAACCAAAATTCATGCACATTTTGTTCAAGCTCACCTTGAAATATGACAAAACGCCCCTTAATCCAGTTACACATCACCTGCAGGTGCTCACTGGTGCCCTACCCCTCCCCGTACCTGAAACCCCCGATTGCGCTGGGGGGTGTTTCATTGTCTAGGCACAGTCGCCATGTGAAGATCATCACGTTTAATGCACCATGTAATCGGAGGTGCCGCCTTTGTCCATTCTCCGGCACAAATCGACATTGGAGCTGACCCTAACATGGCTGCCCCAACAGCATAATCTGCACCTCTTACACAGGTGCAGTTTGAGGTGACTGGGTGTGCGGGGGCCAGTGGGGTAGCATGCTGGGCTACCTGTGGGTGCTGGCAGGCGCCGCTGGGGTGGAGCTGGCCCTGGCCCTACGCCCTGTAAAAAATGTCTCTTGCCTGAGTGGGCCCTGAAACGTTAGTTTCATATGCTGACGATACCCAGCTGATTGTCACCTTGGCTGAAGGTCCCTCTGCCGCTGCCACTGGGTTCAGAGATGGGATGGCTGCAGTCGCCCAATGGATGGCTGAAAACTGCCTTCAATTGAATGCCACTAAAACCGAGGTGATGCTGGTAGGGAAAAACACCTCCCTTTGGAACGAACACTGGTGGCCAGCTTCTTTAGGCATTATGCCTGCAGCTAAGCCAGTGGTTAAAAACTTGGGAGTGTGGCTGGACGCAGATCTCAATTTTCAGTACCACACGAAGAAGGTTGCAGCGACATGTGTGGGCTTGTTGAGAGGCCTTCGCCCTATTCTGAAGTTTTTTAGTGCGCCTGTTCGGCAGCTTATCATCCAGGCTACAATTCTATCGCGCTTGGATTATGCTAGCGCAGTACTTTTAGGCGCAAATAAGGCTGAGATTCTGCGTCTACAGCGAGTTCAGAACTCGGCAGCCCGAGCTCTTGTCGGACTGCCTCGCAGATGTTCTGCTAGAGCCACTATTAGAGCCTTACATTGGCTGCCGATTCAAGCTAGAATCCAGTTTAAGACACTTTGCCTAGCATTTAAAATTCTGAAAGGTACAATCCCCGAGTTATAATAATAATAAGTTACTCCGCCCACTGTTAACTTTGAATACTCCTCAGCGCAATCTGCGCTCCTTGGGTCAACATCTGGTTAACACACCCAAGTTCAGACTTTGTCGTGTTGGAGGTCGTTCCTTTCGACTGTTGGCGGCTAAACTGTGGAACTCCTTGCCTGTATCTATCCGTAGCATCGATGAGCTTTTCCCTTTTCGGAAAGCCATTAAAACCTATCTCTTCTCTTTGATCTAAGGTTTTCTCTCTCTCTGTTTCGCTGTTTCGGTACAATGATACGGTCAGCGCCGGGACGCCCCTTAGCTGGGGCAGCTGTGCGCTCAAACAAATCTGTAACATAACATAACATAACACTGGGCCCAGGCGGAGCACCATACTGCCCAACCCATCATGGGCCACATGGACACAAGTGCACACCTCTGACCTTGGCCTAGTTCCTGCTCCCCAGCCTGCCTGCAGCACTGCCTGAGGCTGGCCCTGCTGTGCTTCAGGGTGAAGGTGAGGGTGGCATAGGTGGTGACCTGTGGAAGGAGCCCGGGGGCTCTGTGACTCTCCCAGGCTGTGGAGGGTGTGGGGGTACGGCGGTGTGTAACAATACGGTAAAGTCCTGGACTCCTTGTGTATCACTGTGCACTCTGGGACTTGTCGTCTAAGCAGTGCTCTGGACTTCTGGTGATATGAAAGGGGTGTGGAACTACTTGGAATTCTACTGAGTTTTTATGCAACTCCATGTAATTCTGTGTAGTGCAACTCCGCCCACCCCTAGAAAAAAATGCTTCACCTCTCCTTCACACCCTTCTAAGGTGGCTTTTCTCTGCAGATGAAGACTGGACCAGTTACATCCCACTACAGTTCAACTTCCCAGTAACTAATCTTGTATATAAGATTCGTCCCAAAACCAAAACATGGGCAAGCAACTGCAAATTAATCACCACTGAGTCCCATAAAGAACTTCTACTACCTCTGCTTAACAACATTGATATGGGTGACCACATAGATACCGTGAGCCCCCAATGCATAAAAACTATTGATGAATTTGCGAACGATCGGACACCATCCAAATTAAAACCTAAGAAACACACTTACAGCAAACCGAAGTTCATTGAAGCCTTACATATGAGTGAAAAGAGAAAAAGATAAAAATGCAAATGACACAAATCAAAGTCTCCAGTCGGATCTCTTACTCATGGACCCCTCATACTTATTGTTCATTATCAGGAATAACATGAAACACAAGAGAGATAGTCCAGCTCACTCCACAACACAATGTAACCACTTTCTGGAAAGCAGACCTCACTAATGAATCTTCTTCACCACCCCCAAAATAGCAAACAAAGTAATGATTCCAGTAACTAGACACTGAAGATTTCCCCAAAATAATAGAAGAAAGTTGACCCACCCATGCATTAGAGATATGATACCAGCAGAGAAAATCAAACAGAACTTCAGCACGCTTCCTCTGATCTGGCTCACAATATTCAACACACCTCTATCCCAAGTTGTTTCGCAACAACCTAAAAGTGATCAGATATCACCCACGCTTAACAAACCAAATGCCTACCCTAATATTCTCAAACGTTTCAGACCGGTCAGTGACCTCCACTGGTTAGCAAAACCATTGAAAATGTGTCACTCTCCAAAAAAACACATAAGCAGCAATGACATACAGTTAAACATCCAATCCTGCAGCAGGGAAGGCTCCACCACCAAAATTGTCACCATAAAAATACAAGATGACTTGTGGTCCTCTAAGAACTATTCGCTGCCTTCAACAAGAAAGATAATGATATCCTCCTCAAGTCCCGAAAACTTAGAATGGGTCTCAGAGGACCAGTACTAAGCTGGTTCGACTCCTTCCTGATGGGTAGGTCACAGCTCATAAAGTTGGGTTATTAAACCTTGGTAATGGAAAGATTGACCAGAAGTGTTATTCAAGGCTCCACTCTCTCTCCAGTTCTATTCAATCTAAATATGGTCTCAGTCGAGCTGCTTCTAAACAACACCAACATAAAGCTTCACATATATGCCGAAGACACAGCTTTATCTGAAAGATCATTGGTACAAAATGTACCCAGCCTACTGAAAGGCAGGGAAATAATTCAGGGATGGATGGACTCATACCGTCTGAAATTGAACCCATCAAAAATATAATCCCTCCTAACTTCCCTCAAATTTTCCCTCAAAATTATTCTACTCTACTTGCTGAAATATCCTTATTGCGGTTCAAACCTGCTCAGAGGGGCATGGTCAAATATCCTGGTTTATGCGTGCTTGCTTCCACATTGTCTTTTTCAGAACAAGTGAACAAAATGGCACAATCTGCCAACTTGCACCTCCATAATCTTAAAAAAATTAAACGGCTTCTCTCCTAGGAACAGCTAAGATTAGCAGCCCATACCTTAATCATTTAAAGAATTGACAAAGGCAATGCCGTCCTAGCAGGACTTCTTACATCAACATTGAGCTCCTCTTGTTCCATCTTACTGCCTCCTCCCAGTCTCTGCCCCCTTCTTGTTTCTTGGTATTCGTTGCTAAACAAACTCAAGCAAACTGTTTGGTTCTCTGTAAAACTTCTTAATACACGAAGGCACAGGAAAATGTTCCTCGATCAGCCTTCAACTAGTACCCGTGGTTATTAATAAAGTAAATGAATGTGACAGATCTTTGGCAACAGAACTTACCGTACACAACATTTCGACAAACACTGAATAAAGTAAAAAAAGGCACTCACTAATGGAAGGTAAAATCATATTTAGCAAGCGCTCTCAAGCGTGGATGGTCCAGCAATCGTGTTCAATTTTACAACCTGCAGCATACTGGAGTATAACATACTCCATATATTTAAAAACAAAGCTGTTAGCAATAAGTCTTTGGTCACTACCGACTAATGCCGATCAACCAGCCTGGAAATACAATGGGCCACCTTCTTGCACCCTATGTGGTGCAACAAAGCAGGACTTTGTTCATTTATTTTGCATATGTCCCGTTTTAAAATCAAATCTACCTTAATTGCTAAAAAAACTTTAATGCTAGGGGCATTCGCAGCTGCATATCTGCCATACTAAAGGGTCTTGATCCGAACGATCCTCAACTTTATTGCAACTTGATAAAATATTTGCTTCTATATGAGAAACTAATCTGAACAAGCCTCTCGACAAGCACAATAGCACTTTAGGTAAAAAAAAAAACTATTTAGCACATCTGTTCAAATATTGTCTCCTCTGTCTGTAAACGTACTATTGCTGACCATCATCTTTTAATATGTGTATTATATTTTTGACAATTTGTTCAAATATTGTCTCTCTCATCTGCAAATATACTACTGGTGACCACAGCTTTTAACATGTATATTATATTTGTTATAAAATACCTGTTTTTTTATTGAAATATTGTCATGGTTTTAATTAACTTAAACACTAAATATTCATTAATTAATTAATACATGTACTGTGACAAGGTGAATAAAAAAAAGAAAAGCAATCAGCACATTATTGTTGGTAGTTTTGGGGGGCTGGTTCACAAGAAAATTAGGGGCCAGGTATATGTACAAACTGGTCACAAAAAGCAGTCAACAATTTTTGCAACCAGTATTTTATTTTACAAACTGACCTATGTACTAATAGGTCAGTGAAAAAATGAACTGCACAGGGTCACAGAATGAACTGCCTAATTGACATTCATAAGGCAGATCGCAATATATGACTCGCTGTGATTGGTTACACTCACAGTGATGGTGGCCTGCACGGGTAGCAGACCATAATGCATGTGATTGCATTCTGAAATGGAAAAAAAAATGTTTAAAAAAAAAAGCAGTTGAAGTTTCTTAAAGAATGTCAGGTTGCTATTTTTCCCAAAAATCTTTCTGTTTTGTAAAACTTCAGTGATAGCAGGTAGTGAACCCCTGGAACACTGTCTACTCTTCCAGAAGCCACCACCTTCTATTCCCAAAGTGGAAGGCATCCAAAGGTTTTCCTTACCCCTATGTGAATCAGTTACCAACTGACTCTAAGGAGTCAGTATCTAATCAACGGTTCGTGAACAGAATTGCAGTCACAAGCCATTGATACATAGGTAATAGATTCGAAATTTGGAAGCAACGCCCCAAACACGCCCCATCCAAATTTCAAATTGTTAACAATTTCTACACCCATTTGGGGATTCGGAAAAACTTTTCAAAATCGCCTAATGGGGTCAATGGATTTGAAAAACTCTTATTTAGCGAACTAGACGGTAAAAATATTTGTAAATCTGTCCTTCAATGCTTCCAATTGGATGTATGCACTACACCAATTTTTATTTATTTGTTACATGTATAAAGTGTGTCAAATATCTGGTGGCCACCTCAGAATTCTTTCAGCGGGAGACAATGGAGAGTGCGTTCCTAAGGATGAAGCAGCAAGACGCGGCACTTAAATGCAGGGCCAATGTTCCCATCTGCCACTGCACTCTGGGTGCAATGATAAAGCAACACAAAGGATCCAGAGGGAGTGCACTGTCTTGAGAGGATGACTTAGAATCTGATGAGATAAATAAGTAATTTGTGTATGGGTAAAATGTGACCTTTTACTAAAAAAAAAGAGCAGGTTTTGCCACATGTTATGTTATCAGGTAGATAATTGAGTATTCTGCGTCCTGTGCCTGGTAAGGCACTGTAGCGCTGTGAGGGTTTGGATATATTCTATTCTGATTCCAAAATGTTAAACAATAGAATGAGTGCAGTTGGTATATGACTTTGTGTGTGTGTGTTGGGCCATTTCTGTTTTGTAGTGGTTTTAATGTTTGTGGTGCACTGCTGGATGTCTACCAATTTGGTATGTATATTGCACGGCTTCTAGTAGTAATGTGTCTCGGAGAGCGTTGAGAGAATGGCGTCCACTTAGAGATTAGCTATACTAAGTGTGGGGATGTTGGTTTAGTGTTTTATGTGTTGCTGTGAAGTAATATATTATTTGTTGAAAGTGTGGTGCTGTTGTGAGCTCAGGGAGGTCCAACTACACAATGCTTCTAAGCTGCACTGGTAGGATGCACCCTTTTCTGTCTAATATGTTCAGTTGCATGTGTCGTGGTGTTTCCCAATGGAAGGATTTGTGATTTGTCCTACAATTAACAGATGCATTTGCCTCGTGCTGCACTCATGTGTGCAGCCCTAGGCAGTATTCTCTCACGTGTGTTATTGTGAGCACTTTCGTGCGCTCTTTAATATCCAATAGGAAACATTTGATCTGTGCACATAGTATTTCTAAAATGTTACGCTGAATGATTTGAATGAGTGCTGTGATACCCAACAGTATGGTATATCTGCACTATGCTGGATATGTAAGGTGTGTCCTTCCCTCTAAAGTCTGCCCATATAGGATTATCCTGTGGGGCAGGAAGGACACAACAGATAGGCATCTACATAGGGTGAACACTGCCACAGAGGCAGCAGAGAGTTGTATGTGCTTACAAGAAAACAGTGAAATCCCACAATGCCCAGCATCCAATTGTAACATGCGGAAGGCAGGATGCTGCCAAATGACTAAAAATAAGGTAAGCAGCTGAAATAACAGCTGGAACAGCAATCAAAGTTGGTGTTTTGAGCAGGAAACATGCAACCCTGAAAGGTAGGGATACCGTCTACCTGTGTGTATTTATGGTAGAAGACCATGATGACATTTGGAAACGCAGTCAAGGTTGGCACCCTGAGAACTACTGACAACAGATAAAACCTACTTATTGTAGACCAACACATGACAGATTTGTGCCCCGAGCACATGATACAGGCAGATAATGTCCTACGTATGCACACTTAACTTATGAATAAGTGTGAAAAAGTAGGAGTAAACAAGGGACTGTTAAGGAGGAATTCAATGGGTGACTATGCAGAGGCATAGAGACCGCATTGGTACAAGCAGTGCACTGGCACGGTGGCCTGTAGGTAGGGGACATGTATGGTGGCAGACGGTACAGCACTGCATATGTTAGTCCTGCTGTAACTAGTCTGGGATGAGACGGCAGGACTTGGGCTGCACTGAAGCTGTGTGTGCTGTTTTGCCCCATTTTGTTTTGTTGCGAAAGATAGGTAGACAAGAGGGACCAGTAGCTGGCATGGTCTCATGGTGGCAGTGGCATCTCCAGAGTGATTTTTAAGGTGATGTCAAACACTTGGCCACGTTTCTCTTAAAATGTTGAAATCTGACCGTTTGAATCTATCTATCCATCCATCCATCCATCCGAGTTTTCACGATCCTGTTCCACCCGGGAGCCCCCAGGAAATCAGGCACAGACCACAGCGAGTTCCGTTGCTTTCACGTGCAGTTTATTGCCATAAGGTCATCAGTATTCCAAAGTGGCAAGTGCCCGGCATGACGCGTTTAACTGTCTTGATCACATGACATGCCACGGGCCAATGTGCAATTTATACAAAGTCAAAACGGTGATATAGAAAAATAAACATGTTACCGTGTGTTGCCTCAAGCAAAGACTGTTTTGCAGTAATATGAAGATAGGTAAATAAATGTACGTGCCAAGGTGCAGTGTCTTATTTCTGTGTTGCCTCGTGGCATATCTGCCCCCCTGCAGCGTCGCCCTTGCATGTTGGTTCAACCAGGAGTAATAATAATCCAGTCCCTGACCCGAAGAGAGAGCAAAACAGCACATGAAGGGTGGGCGGGAGGGGGGGGGGGGGTGCGTGGAGGGGAGAATAGGGGGCACAGTGGAAGTGGCCACTGTGTAAAAGATAAATGAACTCAACTCACAGCAACTCAAAATTATTTTGCCGCAATTTCGGACTTGTATCCTCTACATATATTTACCCGACTTCGAGCTATTTCTGTGTTTGTAGTTTTTACCTGATTTCTTCTGCCCTTCAGTGTCAATGAACTATTTCTAAAATGCTGTTGGAATGTTATAAAGAAGAGGTCCAGAGTCATCAGTCAGATTATTTTAGGCAGCTAAATCACCGGCTTCTCATGCTTAAGAGTTTGTCCCCTGAGGGGCAGATCTCACTACTTTGAATTCGGAAGCACGCTGAAATGCAACAGTGTGCAGCTGTATCATTACTCTTTCGAAGCTAGCTGAGGACTGTGTTCATTGGTGGCTTTGTCAATAACATGAAATGATAGGGGGTGACCACTAATAATACTCACATTTCTACATCACTTAATTCTGGTTTTAGACACTGCCCTTCAGAGATGAAAGGTGAATACTTATGGATTTTCTAAGTAGGTGAGCACGGCCCATGAAGCTCAAGGATCTCAAACCCATTTACCACTATACTACCACTCTTGCTCCCACTCCTAATCTCTTTGACCTATTCACAGCCTGCATGTTGTAATACATATAATCGTACTACAATATTACTACTCGTACTAAAAAATGACATTCACTAACCTACATGCGAGGCCTTTGCTTCTACTTTTATGTGTGGAGATTTCCGTCGGAGTGTGAGGTTTCCATACATGTAAGCATTTATTTCTGTAGTAAATGTTAAAGAAACAAGTGGAAGGGACTACAAATTAGCAAGTTTTGTTGGACAGTGTGAGAAATTGGATTTTTGGTTTTGGGGTGAAACCCTACTCAAGCAACAGCCACACTAAATGAACCTTTATTTAAACCTCTGGTAGCTTGGCACAAAAGCTGTCAGGCTTATCTTACAGGCAATGTGTAAAGTATTTATGCAGCACACATACAGTAATAAAGTGAAAATACAACAGAAGAAAAATCACAGACCAATTCAGAAAACAGAGTTCATTTTGATAAATTATTTGATGCCAAAAATCCAAACGTCAAACCAGTAGAACCGGAGTTATGAATTTTAAATTCTTTTAGTGTAAAATAGTGCCTAAAAGATCAAAGCGACAACCACAGATAACTAGCTATGCGTGACCGGGGCAAAGTTGTAAGTTATGGCTTACCACGATGGTGTGCAGGTCGGGTATACAAAGTATATACAAAGTGGTTTGGGTCCGGTCTCTGCTTACCTTCGGACTTAAAAGAAATTTTGGAGAAAAATTGTTGAGAAGGAATGAGTTACGCGGGCAAGGTAGCCAATGGTGTCTGAGGAGAAGGCGTCATTGTCGGTGCCACTGGATGAGGTCACGGTGAAGATGCCAACATTCGACTTAGTCTCTTTTTTGGAATACTAACGTCTCAAGAGGGAAGAATGCTGAAGGCTTTAGCCGATGAGGGCTCCACGAGGACGGATAACTCTTCGGTAAGCAGCAGTTGAACAGGATTTGCTGCTGTGGAGAAGTACATAGTGGGAGCCATAGCGAAGTCAGGCTGACCAGCAAGGCAATGTTCTCCTCTCAGTTCTCAGAGCCCTTTTTGGTCAAAGGTTTTCTAAGACCCAAGTTATGGATTTGGGCTATCTGGGCACCTTTAGCACCATGTCCCAGGGTCCAGGTCTGGGTGGGCACCACTTGTAGAATCCGTACTGACTCAGGCAGGGTCCAGGTGGGGGCTCAAGATGGTTGGCGCCTTTTCTGGCCCTGAGGCTAAGATCAGGAGGCCAGCCAACTAGCCCTTGGAGTCACTCTGGGAGTCCTGCTTTCAAGTAGAAGAGCAGGTCTCAAGCAGCAGGACAGAAGAGGGCACATAGCAGGCTTCAGGAAAATAGAGCAGTCGTTCTAGGTGCAGAAAGTAAGTACACAGCAAGCCACAGGCAGTCCTCAGAGTCCTTCCACTGGTCCAACAAAGGAATTGAAGAGTGGGTCCTAGGTTCCCCTGTGAAGTGGGAGAAACTTCTGGAGGCTTCCACCCACAAAAGTGTCTGGAATTTTCTGCCTCCCTGCCCTCGTCCCAGACTGTCTCCAGGCACAATACACTAGTGTGAATTGTTTTGTGTGAGAGCAGAAGCACAGTCTTTTGAAGTGCAAGTGGGGTTGTGCACAGCTTCATCCCCTCATCCTGCCTGTGGCGGCCCATCCAGGCACACCTAGTCCCTCTATTGTGTGGCTGCTTGGTACGATTAAACAAAGGACAACTGCCAACTACACCTAGTCATGTGACCTAAGAACAGGCTGCAGGCACCAAATAGTTAGGACAAAAAATGCTTCTTTTAGAAAGCATTTTCTTGTCCTAACCATATTCCTTTCTAAAAGAAGCATTTTCTGAACTATAACTTAAAATACGACTTTACCATTGAAGAATATTTTAACTTGCAGTTCCTCAGACATCAAACATGACTTTCCCATCTGCTCCCCCACTTATTAAATATAATCAGGAAGCCCAATGTTATCCTATAGGAGAGATAGGCCTCAAAATCGTGAAAAGTGAAGTTGTGAGTTTTTCATTATCAGTACAAGTAAATCGTAAGTACATGTCCAACTTTTTAATTACAATACACCCTGCTCTATAGCATGTCTGGGGCCTACATTAAGGGTAACATTAAATATTTAAAAGGGAGTTTAAGACTTGGCAACAGTGTTATTTTGCCAAGTTGAATTAGCAGCTTAAAACAGCTAACAGGCTGCAATGGCAGGCCTAGGACATGTTTCAAGGGCTACTTAAGTGGGCGACAATACGTTTTGCATGCCCTCAGGTAGTATTTATTTACAGGCCTGGATATATGTATACCACCTTACTAGGGACTTACGAGTAAATTAATTATGACAATCAAGTGTAGTGTAGTTCTACTATGCGTTAGGGAGTAAGCACAAGCACAGCACTAGTTAGCAGTGGAGTCCTAAGGTCGACAAAAAACGTCAGAAAGGTGGCTTAATTCAGAAGTTTTACATTTGTGAAAGTGAGGATAATAATGTATATTTTGTGCAATTTTGAGAGAGGACAGAAGAATCTAACTGTTCTCGTCTTGCGCTTTGGACAAGAGGCAGGACCTGTGATCCAAATGATCTTTGTTTCTTTGCCAAACCTTTCTATATGTATCTTTCATCTGTTTAATTTACACAGACAGTGGAACAGACAGATGAGTACTCGCCCTAAGGTATCCACCCGCAGGTGTGACCCGGACAGGACTTATCCGGTCTACAATTCTCTTGGTACATAAGAAAGCCCACAAAATTCCAGGGAAGGGGGTGGGAGGGGGGAATCTCTTGTAATGTTTCCACGCTAGTTTAAAAAATATTATGTCCCACTCCCTTGACATTATTTGCCACGCTCATTCTTTTCTAAGTAGGTGAGGGAAGCACCTTCTACTTCAGCCCACTTAGTGAGTTCCTTCTCCCACTTTGCAAGATGTGGGCCACTATCCATCTTGCAATCCACTGGCGAGCAGCAAGGCAAGAGCTACGAATCTAAACAACCATCTGTTTTTATTTGATCTGCTCATTAATCCCAGAAAACATGCTCTGGGGTCACGAGCAATTGATTTCTTGGTTAACCTCTTGGTGAAGAAAAATGCGATTTCAGTATAACTCTAACGAGTTGTAGGTCTAAAACATGTGCATCAGGTTTGCTCTTTGCTTATGATATTTTAAACTTCTGTCTGGTACATTTGTAAACATTTTGTGGAGTCAGTAGGGTGTTAAACAGGGCCTATGCGATATATTGTACTGGATAAGTTGAAACTTGGCATTTCTGGAGACCATCTAGTGTATCCCACAAAATTTGACCTCTTGCCATCACTGAGTGCCCAAACCATGGCCTAGCTTTGTGTGGAATACCAGCGCCAAAAGCAAAGAGTTGCTAACAATGGACAAAAGAACAATGAAGCAGTTAATACTTGGGCAATTGTTTGCCTGTAGTTATTTGTTCTGGAGGATACTGAGTATAAATCTAAGACAAGGTTCTCCTTGTTCGGATTTGCGCCATCGAGCAATGATCTTTTAGTATCACGCACACAAATATTTTTTAGAGCGACCATGGTCGATGACAACTTCAATTATGACACACTATGTACGTGGGCGAGTGTGAGATGAAGGAACGGCTAAAGCAAAGATGGAACGCTGTGCTGTTAGGACGAGAACCCTCACTCACCAGAAGGTGACATGCTTCATCATTGGGTTCCCGCCTCACACCGGCACAGCAAGGAACCCAGTGTGGGCTACAACTCCGCTAGGGGAGGAGCAGAGGTGTTTTGTTATAAAGATGAGCAATGCATAGGAGTGAGGGGCAGAGTGCAAGACTAGTGAGAAACTCATGAAAAAAGTGTGATCTAAAACTATATCATGGTGGGCGAAATTGTCCTATATTCTAATGTCCCCATTGGATAGTGTTAAAAATAAATGGATAGGGATTTCTATAATTGCCCTATCTCTTGTGGTCAACATATTTCTGCCAAAGCAAACTGGGGAAAGTTAAAAGGCATTCGTAGTACTAAAGTGTATATGTCACTCTGCTATTGTGTTTCAAAAATTATAAATACTAGCCATAAAATCAGCTTGGTAGCCATCCAGAAGAGAAAACAAATGTATGAAGAAACAAACAAAAAACATCAAACACCGGCGCTGTGCAAAGGAACTACAGTTGCGCCTGGTTGCAGCAGATGGCAAACAGGGCCGAAAAATGAATCCAAAGGAGGTCCAAGAACAAAATTGCCTGGAGACTCAAACTCTACCCAATTTTTCAAAAGGCTAGGCCCAGTGTCAGGCCCAGGAATGACCCGCTAATCACAGCACCAGTCCCACAAATTCAAGCTGCGGGTACGATCAGGTTGACGAAGGGAGGACGCTGCACCCACTACAAACAGCTTGCAGAGGGATCCACCATACAGCATGGCATTCAAATAGAGAGGAGCAAGATGCATCGCCATCCACTACGGACAGAGCAAGTACACCTCTCCCTCAAACAAATAGCACTGAGACATGGAAGAACAATGCCGCTTGTAAAGAAACCAGAGCAAATATAATAAATGAACACTGCTCGGAAACATACTCTTCCACCACAAGGCAAAGGGCTCACATGCAAAGGGAATTGGAGGATAATACCACTATCCTTACACCTGAATATACATCCCGTGGAATTTCTGATAGATTAAATAGGGCTAACATTCTACAAATTCTCCAACACATCCCAGAATTATCATTCACCATAACAGAAGATCTAATCCAAGTCCAATTCTAGGCTGAGCAGCAACACAACAAGAGAGACGAGAATAGAGAAAAGGAACAATTTGCGAAACGTGGGAGGGGGGGGGGGGACAGTGTACATATACCAGAAGAGGAAGAATATCCATTCATGCTACGGGGTGGACCCAGCAACAGAAAAACACAGACACTGAGAAAGTCCATCTTAAGAGGGACAAACCAAGCCTCTTGTCCTATATCATACCCCAATTTAAGAATACACCTCTCGCCTAATTCTAATACAACAGGGCGCGAAATTATTGAAAGAGGAAAAATCGAGCCACACAGATATGACCAGGATGGATCCGCAACGATTCAGCCAGGTTGACAGTCAAACTGCTGTTAGCACAAAGAGAATCAACTGGCCTGCGAGCAGAAGGATGGTGATCATAAAATATATTTCATGGAACGTGTATTGACTATAAAGCACGCTACAGACCAGAGCTGCCTTTGAATTTTTACAGACTGGGGGACCTGCTGTGTCTCCAAGAAACTTGGCTGCTCGCTCCATTGGTCATAACAGGATTCAGGGAATTCCTACAGCCAGCAAAAAAACTAAATGTATTTTGAATACCATCAGGGGGCCTATCTCTATAGGTAAGAATAGACATCAACATAACATCAGCAAAATCTTTAATAAGCACGGACATGGTCCAAGGCTTATACTTGCAAGGATTGAAACCTAACGGCTCCCCAATAACTATTCTACTCTTGGATGTTTACTTCAACTGTAATGATACATTGAGACATGACAAGTTGAGGGTTCTGCTTGAAACAATCGAAGAGCTGTTCAGCAACTACCCGAATTGCGAGATTATAATGTCCAAGGACTTTGATACTCATAACCTGGGGTCATCAACAGGTGTTCCACCACCCAGGGACCGTGCTGGTACTCTACTGAATACATTTTTTAACACCTACAAATTAAAGGTCAATACAAGAGACACAATTCGCCAACCACGACACGACTAAAGACTCACAGGGAAAATATGATCAACAATTGATAATATTTTAATGTGCAACCACCTGCACGAGTGGCCACAGCTATCTCTCTGCAAATGGTCAGTCTTATGCACATCAACGCCCTAGGTATGTCTAATGGGGAGGAGATACATGTGCTCTTGAGAAGACTAAAGTGGAACAAAACAGACACATCCGGAATGGCAGCCTTGAAAAACAACTGGTTAACACTCGCTCATTGAGGGTAATTTATTTGAGAATTGGACAACATTGGTGCCAGAACTGTATTGTCTCCTGCTAGGCAAAAAAACAATCCATAGGCCCCAACCACAGAGAAAGGGTGTGCTGCCAATTTCAACCTAGGTGCAAAAAAATCCTACTAAGCAAGAGGTGTCTGAGACAAGCCAATCGCAAATACAAGCGTCAGAGAGATGACAAAGCACTCCAAAATTGACTGACAGAGAGGAAAATACACAGAAGCAACGAATGGAACCTCAAAAGGCAACAGGAAGACTCCCAATGACTGCATATTTTCAGCCTGCTAACTCCAAGCAGGCAGACTGAATTCTGGCTATATATCAATAGGTTGTTCGGGCACGGCCACGACCGGCGCAATGGAGTCGCCAGCCAAACATGGATCAACCATGTGAACTCAATGTACTGCAAGGCTTCCATAACATCCTGCCACACCAACATCGACCCTCAACCAACATTAGCATATTTAACGCCAATCATACAATCACTGGGAAAACAACTGAAACTTCCGACGTGCACAATCGTGTGCTATCGATATTAAAGAACATCAGAAAAGATGGGGCCCAATGGCCTTCTGACACTTTTTTTAAAAAGAAGATTTAACTTTGGGCAACTAGACTCACTCTGTTATACCAGTTCTGCATGGCCAACTCGACGATTCCTGAAGCCTGGAAAGGATCCCTATTACAACCTATTCACAAAAAAGTTGACACTGGTGAACCAACTAACTATAGGATGATAGCCCTACTGGATATCGAGGCAAAGGGATACGCAAGCCTCCTCTTACAAGATCTGCAAAACTGGGTCAACGATGATGAAATCCTACCACCATATCAATCTGGCTTCAGGGCAGAAACATCAACATTGGGCAATATCCAAGCCCTAGCATACCTGGTAGAACAGTCCGCCGAGAAAAAACAGCACACGCTCTTTGCATCTTTCGTTGATTATTCTGCGGCGTTCGACTGTGTCAACAGGAATCTGCTTTGGCAAAAATGACAAAACTGGGGATACAGACCATGCTGTTGAAAGCCATCATTGCCCTCTACACCGGCACCTGGGTACGGGTGAAATTAACCATGAAAACAGCAACAAAAAAGGTGTACACGGACAGAGGGCTCAAACAAGGCTGTGTACTGGCGCCCCTGCTTTTTAATATATACACAGCAGGCCTTGGCAAAACAATATCAAAAGCCAACCTGTTAGCTCCTAAAATTGGGTCAACTAGACTGTTCTTAATGCAGTATGCAGACAATATGGTGCTAATGGATAACAATAAGACGAGTATGTAAAGAGCATTGGATGCGCTAAGGATATATAACAACAAAAATGATCTAACAGCAAACACAAGCAAAACCAAGGCAGTAATCTTTGGAAAGCACGCCAACAACCTCAAACATCAATGGAGACTGGGCAATTTGAAAATAGAAACAACAACCAAAGATAATCATCTGGGGGTTAGGATCATGAGCAACGGCAAGCCCACAACACACATCGAATCCATAGAATCAAAAGCTAAGGAGGTGTTGGATGCCCTTTGCAAACTCTATTCCAAGCTGCGTAGCCCGACAACTGAGCATATCCGAAAGGTTATAAGAGCCAAGTTACTTCCTTCAATTACATACAGCCATTTAGTATTTCCTGCGGCATCAATCAACACCATGGAGTTTGCTAACTGCCAAGCATTTAAACAGATTTTTCAGATACCTGCCCATGCCCGGAATGCCTTGGTGCGGCTGGAATTTGGGTTAAATAAACAATCAGACAAACATTGGGCATCTCTTGTTCGATACTATCGAGGGGCCTGAGCAGCACCGCCGAATACAATGAAAGCAATTTTAAAGGAAATCTTCATGAATGGTAACAATTCCTGGGCCGACGGCCTTCTGATTATCTGCACTGAATTGCACCTTGACGTGTCCAACTGGCAGAATTTTAACCACCAACCTGGAATTTTTAAATCTATCTTAAAGAAACAAGTTAGACTATTATCTAAGCAAGACGACATGAGGCTAATAGAATCCTCAAGCAGCAATATTGGGATCTTAGCTAGTTCCTACAAGGATAAACTGAGACAGCCATGTCTTGACTCAGCCTTGAATAAAACAATTTTAAAGCAAATTCTGTTAGTCAGACTCATGGCACTGCCAATAAAAGATATAAATATTCACTGGAAAACACTAGAGGCGGTCACCACCTGCAGACTGTCATCAGTACGAGGAATCTATGGCTCACCTGGTTTGCATGTGCCACTGATTGAATCACGCACGTCGCACTTTATTGAAACCTCTGTTTTTAAAATATGGTACTCATACCTGCTCAGATGCAATGAAACTTCTTTTTAATTTGGAGATTCCAATGGAATTGGCCAGACTAGAGAAATTTACATACCAGCTGAAAGAACTTATAAGTAAAGATCCAGCTAAGGACTACAGACTGAACACAGCTTCAAACCAGTGAATATATCTAATTTTACTGTCTCTTCATGTCATGTTTCGAGGTAGCTTGACTTGTTAAATGAAATGATATAATTATGTTTTATTAACAATCGAAGAAGGTGAGCGGAAAGAGACATCAGAACCAGTCCTTTGTAACAATTTTAATTCATGATGACAACACCAATACATGAGCAACCCTGCATATTTCCTTGCACCGCACACCAAATCTTGTTAACTCTTGTCCTCTCTAATAATGAACCACCAATATCTTTAAAGAGGCTCGTATGAAAATATTACATTTTTATTGTATAAACCGGGTAAACAATGGCCCAGTAAGTTAAGACTTCGAGCAGTGTGAGGATATATCATAATACTTTAATACAAATAAGTTTGTCACAGATGACCCGGGTTGCCTTTATTATAAACGTGCTGGTTTCACTTTCCCAGCAGAAGACACACTTTGTGGTTTTTCACTTACTGAAAATATTTTGTGTACGCCAGCGCCATGTTACAGCGTTTTTCAGTTGCTGGGAAAGACATCAAACCTGGGCAGTAAATAGGGACCATCAGGGTTCTCATTAGCCATTTTTCATAGAATGGAAAACGTACAAATCATATTATTGATTAAGGCTCCTTATTAGTCAGCATATAAAAATCGCCAAATAGTGACTCAATCTGCCAACATTCTCCATAACAATAATCCATGAAACGCTATAACAGGCGCTACTAATTTTTAGATCTTTTTATGCACAGGTCAAATGCATATCCTGTGCCCTGAAAGTATACTCTGTGCTTACTTTTATAAATATATTCGTACCAATATTATTTGCTCAAATATATATTCACGTACTCTGACATTGTCTCTTTCCAGAGAAGTACTTTTGAACACATTGTCAGTGTTGCTTACTTCGTAATTTCATGTGTTAATTTTAGGTGCCACATGTTATTCTCAGGAACACCGTTTAGGGTTCCAAGTTGGGAGGAGGGTTGAGGGGCTGGTGGGAGGAAATAGAATTCATAGGACAGTAGGTATCATATAACACATTTATGTTGCTTAGCATTACAATCACAGCAAGGTTACACCCTTGTTGTTTTCCTGGTACTACTAATACATTCCTCTCACACAGTGTTTCAAGCATCCAAATCTTCACTGGCATGCACAGACACAAACTATATATATATTCACTGAAAAAAACATAGGTTTTACACATGTTATAGTTAGCTGGACATTTCACTCATACAAAACCATTGAAATTCCCCCGTTATAGTTAGTTCAGCTAACTATAACTCGCGCGCACGCAATGCGCTGCTGATGACATCACATATTACATCACCATTGACATGGTCAGTGACTTCACTCATGACATCACTGATGACATCTCAAATGACATCACTGATGACATCATCCTTGTGAAAGAGTGGCAGATCTCCTCTCACCCTAATATAACCTTTGATACACACATTCAAAAATAGAAACTAACATTTTCAAAAATATGGAGATACCAATACCAGTTACAACAACCTATTCAGTAATTCCAACATATACATACACATCCACTCATTCACCAACAGTTCTATATAGTCACTCATACATCTACTCAATCATCATATGTACTCATACACCTATACATCCGGTTACACACCGATACTCATCCATAGAGTTAATAATAATAATTCTTTCTTTTTTCGGCTTTACACATTGGAAAACCATAAAAGCAACATTTGATAATACAATTTTGAGTTAGACGAAAGATTATATTACAGGATAAAATTCAGACAGAGACAAATTAATATGTTTAAAACAGAAAATCGAGATTAGTTCATTACGTCATCTGAAGCGAGATCCGGCATGAATTTTACAGATTTTTCCTATGCTTCATAACGCATTTTAGAAAATTAAGGACAAGATAACAAACAAGTTCCGATTCTAGCAGTTGGAGGCGTAGCATTGCGGGGCGACACTGTCTAAGTGCCCAACGCCTTAATAGTGGTAGTAGCCAAATTTTCCTGTGTGGATGATGGAATTTGCAAAACAATATTGTGTGTAAATTAGTCTGTGCAGATTCCTCATCACAGGGACAAACAGGGAGAATTAGGTCCCATCTATTTCTCTCGGGAAAGGCTATTAATCTATGAAAAAAATCTAATCTGAATCTTGTCAGTAACATTCTATCATGGGTACTAGTCTGTAATGTTAAATACGGCTGGATGGAGTAAGTGAACTGAATCAAGTTGGCATGAAGGACCGAGGGTTTTGTCGAGTCAGAAGTCAGCCTCAAGGACACTAAGTATCTCAGGGCCAGTTCTTTCAACGCTCTCTTTGGAAGATCAATGATACCTTCAGGTTGAAGATAATACTTCTCCAAGCCAAGATCTTTGAGGAAGTTTCTGATGTACCGAAGCCATGTTATTTTTGAAGATTGGTCAAGGGCCATTGAGTCTACTAAAATTGCCTGTGTCAGCGCATTTTTATCTGAGGTCCATATGTGCCGCCAAAGCAATAATGGCTGAATCTTTAACAAGTCCTCCAAGTAGGGGATTCCAAGTTCCAAATGAGATGCGTAGATTGAAGTAAGTCTTGGTGTTGCTAGGAGGAATCTGAGGAAGGTGTTTTCTGCCACCTGAAGGGCGCTAACGTCTACGTGTCCCCAGACTCCCGCCCCATACAGTGCAATAGCCTGACACTTGGCAGTATACATTTTTAGTAACTCCACTGGTGCTCTCCTCCCCAATCTCTGAGAGAAGCTCATCAGAGCCACTATGGCTCTTTTAAAAAGATGGCACCTTGCCTCTACTGCTGGTCTCCACTTCAGCCTTTCGTCAATCATGATTCCCAAATACGGGTATTGGGCAGTTACCTCAAGTTTTTGGTTATTGAGATAGATGTCCTTTGCTCGTTTTTTCCCCACTGCCTGCTACCATGACAAACGTTATTTTAACGTTCACATGTAGGTCCAATTCACCCATGAAATCCGTATACCTATTCAGGGATTTCTGCAATTCACGCGGAGTATGCGCCAGAATGACAGCATCGTCTGCGTAGAGCAGAGCGGGAATCAGGTGCTGTTTTACCCGCGGGAGATCCTGGCCCCCTTCAGCATCTCTTCCTCCAAGCCGTTCGTGTACAATGAGAAGAGAAAGGGGACCAGAACACACCCCTGCCTGACTCCACGCTCTACTCCAAAAGATGCTGTCAACTCCCCCTTCACTCCAAAACGCACCCTCGCGGATGCTTTAGAATGAAGCTCTCTCAAAAAATCTAGAAGAGGGGTATCCACTCCCATTGGACTCAGAACCATCCAGAGCTTTGCGTGTGAGACGCAATCAAATGCAGCAGACAGATCTACGTACACCATATATACTGTGTCCTTCTTTGCTTGGGTGTATTTGCCCAATATCAAGCTAAGATTGAGGGCCTGCTCCACCGTTCCAAACCCCTCCCGAAATCCAAACTGAAGATCGGAAATAATGCCTCCCTCCTCAGCCCACTGCTGGAATCGCTCAAGGACAACCCTGCCAACAACCTTGCAGAGAGAGTCCAGCAGTGAGATGGGGCGGTAGCATTTAACATCCTGACGATCCCCTTTTTTAAAAATCGGGACCATAATAGAATGGGTCCAAGATTTTATCAGTCCCACTTTTGCGGCTGCAGTGCAGACTCTAGTAAGAATGGGGGCCCAGAGATCCAGATTGTGTTTGAAAAGATCCACTGGGACCCCATCTGGGCCTGGAGCTTTCGCGTTTTTACTTGTTTCCAGTGCCACTAATAACTCGGAGATGTCGAAATGCAGGGGTATTGGGTATTCGACTGTTGGATGTGTGTTTTCTGTCCCACCTGATGTTACTGTATTTTTGAAGATTTTGGAAAAGTGGGACACCCAGGTATCTTCCTCTATGGCCACTTCTATCTTGGGACTGTTATTGTCTGTTAAGTAGGGGGATCTGACAGTTCGCCAAAAAGCCTCGCTATTTTTGGAGACGGCACTAATATGTAGGTCGTCCCATAATTTCTTTTTTAATTCTTGTATTCTTAATTTGCGTGCCTTCCCATATTGCTGTCTAAGGAGTTGAATCTGCTCTGAGTCTCTGGGTGTTTTGTTCAAGGCCAGCTTTAGGATAGTTAGGGCCACAGTGCAACTATGGTTAAACCACCCTTTAGTGGTTGGGTTCGAGCTCCTTGGTTTTATTGTGAGAAGTCCCTTCGTTTTCTCTAATATTTGAGTAAAATTATTTATGACTTCTTCATCTGTTTCTGATAAATCCAGACATTTAATTATGTTTGGGTATGCCTTATTTACCAATTTTTTGGTGATTTTGGCTGGATTTATTTTTGCCCATTTTAATGTATAACCATTTTGTTTGCCTAACTCCAATTTGTTCTGAGCAAGGGTTTTCGCTATAACTGTAGTTAGAGGTTTGGAATCAGTCAAATAAAGATCCATCCTCAAAGCGGAGTGATCACTTAATACGTTGGTCAGAACCTGAAATGATCTATCTATACGTAGCAATCCAGACGACAGGAGGATGTAATCGACTGTCGTTTGGTGTCCCCTACCCACATATGTTGGTTGCAGGCACTTTGAGTCTGAGCTTGACCTATTGGCTATTGCAAGATCTAGGTCAGATAATAGATTATTCATGGCGATCCCCACCTTAGTATGGGCAAAGTGCATGAGTGGAGCATCATGTTCATCCACTATCCCGCAGCGATTATTCTCAGCTTGTCGGCATGGGTGTAGATTGAAATCCCCTCCCCATAGAAGATGAATCGCACCTTTTCCTGCATTAGATTGGTAAAACTGAGTTAGCATCTCTTGGATGTTAGAGAGAAGGGTCAGGAATTGGTCATCCTCTAAGTTATTATAGAGGTTAATCAAGAGGATGGACTCCTTGTTCTTAAAGGAAAGAGACAGTAATTGAAAATTTGGGTCAGAGTCGACTATGGACACTTTTAACTGGTTCACGGTGTTTGCAATATATGTGGTTAGCCCTCCCTTAGGTCTACCTACACTACTGCCCAGGGCTGGGATAAAGTATGTTTTATAGCCCAGGAGGTGGAGTTCCGTCATGGACCATGTCTCCTGGAGGCATATAATTTTACCTGGCTCCAGGAAGTACATGGCAGTCCCATCCTCAATTTTAGGGCGTAAACCCGCAACATTCCAGAAGAGGATAGGTAGGGGCTGTGATTCTGGATTAACCGCCACAGCTTTATTTGCTGAACAAAGTGTTTTTATTTTAGGCGTTATCTGGGGTAGGTTAGGATTAATAGATTTGGTCTCCGTTAGTGGTCAATCGACCATTTCGAGGCCGCTAAATCTATTCCTCGTCGGGATGCTGAACCAAGCATCCCAGCGAGGTGGCTCTCTATGAGCCGTCCTCTGTGTGTGCGAGCCCCAGTCACCCCATCCTCCTCACTGATAGCGTGGCCCCACTGTCTGCCAAGAACTGTCATAGTCATAGTGGCGAGGACCCCCTGTTTGCCTTGTGTTACCATATTCAAAGTGACAGGGGGGTGCTGCAGCCCAAGGGGTGTCATGATCGTTAAAAGGACCATTGCGATGTCTTGAGGGGTAAAAAAAGGAAAGTGGTTTGGTGCCTTTACCTCCATTTACACTCGAGTAGTCCCAGGAGCAAATGTAATCTACTACTCGGGGTTCTTCGAACGTAATCACGACGCAGTCTCCCGCAATTGTTTTTCTGCCATTTTCCACCCATGGAGTCCTGCGTACCATCGAAATTCTAGATTGCCAAGATGGTGGAATGGGGCGATTGATATTTAGCCAGTGTTGGGTCTTATTTTTCAATGACCACAACGATTCTGCGTTGTGATCCACTAGCTCGGGCACACCTGTCATTACCACAACAAAGGGGCATGCTTCTGGTGGCATATTGATAGGAAATCTAACCTCTGGCGGTCCCCTAGGGCCACCTCTGTTGGATGCTAGGGCCGAGATTTTCGGGGCCGGAGTTTTAGAGGCTGGAGTTTTGGAAACCGGAGTTTTAGGTACCAATTTCTTTGGCGCCGATGTCTTAGGTGCAGGTGTTATTATTGACAGGGCATTTCCCTGTGGTAAAGTTATGGCAACATTAGTGGAAGGATTTACTGTTGTGTTATTATTTAGTGTTTCAGGGAGTGTTATGTTAGGTGTTACATCTGAGGGTGTAAATACATTCTTTTGTGTGACTGTGGGCTTGGGGAAGGTCTGTTTTTTCTGTGTGTTTCCCCCCGTTTTTTGGGCCCCCGGCACTTGCTTGGATTGTGTGAGGTTTGTGATCTTAGATAGCTGATTCTCTATCTTCAGTAATCTTGCTTCTACTGGTCCAAAAAATAATTTCAGTAGGTCTGCGATCTTGTTTAGCAGCTGTGAGTTATTACTATCGGTAATTTCCTTGCTACAGGATAAAAGAATAGGGGATTCCAAACTAATGGGGACGGGAGTATCATGTGCGGGCTGGTGAATAATTGCAGAAACTACTAGCTGGTCTGCTCTAGGGGGTGCGTTCTCTATCATGCAGGGCGTTTCGCCGATCACATTGGGGATGGGATTTTTGGGTTCATTCTTTCGTTTTCTTATGGCACCTTCCCTCCTCCCTCTTGCTTGCATACTTTCCTCTGGTGTAGTTTGGGATAACAGCTCTGGTGTTCTTTCTAAATCTGAGCTTATCTGGAAGTCGGAAAGCTGGGAAGCCGACAGGTCCACATTGTTTGGTAGGCTACGTCTACCCTCACAGAGTGTCCGTTGGCCGGAGTTATTAACTAATACAGGGGTTCTAGCATCTGCTAAGGTACCCATAGAGGATCTCTTAGCGAACGTTAAGTCCAAAGAGACCCTATCTTCCATCAAAGATATACTATGGTCAATAAATGAGTTTGCCTTGGTGATGAAGTCGTCCATAGGGCCTAATAGTTTGCCCACAACCCCCGCTACCTTAGTTTTGTTTCCTCTAGTTAACACCATTATTCCTGTTAGACCAAATCAGGATAATAGGATCGTACATAGACAAAAGGACTGCGGGACAAAGTATTTCAGAGCTCGCAGGTGCAGAGTCAGTGATTTTTCAGTACATACGTTTCGATGTAGATTACAAGAGGTGGGAGTTGGAGAGATGGCCTGGTCCGGTCTCTCGCGTCCTCGAACGGCTCAAACGGCCCGCCCTTTGCCCGGGCTTCGCCCCGCGCTCCGTCCCACTTGCGTCCCGCTTCGCGGAGGGCCCGGGATACTCTTGTAAGTCTCGAGGCGAGGGGGCGTGGCCGCTGCGGGAAGAGGCTGCAGGTGTGTTCTATGCCTCGCAGTCCCGCAGCGGTAGTAGGAGAATCAGTGGTTGCGGTAGCGGCACACCCGTAGAGCGGGTCCCGCGTCTCCACAAATCCTCAAGAAGGCCCCAGTAACAGTGTCGCATTGCAAAAAATGGGGTTGGTCAGAGTTGAAGAATTTCAATTAGGCTTGTAGAAAGCCAATTATTTAGTTTAAATGTTCACACAATCAACAACTTCGTTGTAATTTAACTTTAAAGTATGTTCTTCATTAACTTAGACAATTTAGTTCAAAATATATTGGCATTTATTCAAGCAAAGTTTCAATCAAATTGCAGCCAAAGGTTCATTATAACGACATAGTAGACATGTAATTGTAAACTCATTACATTCGAAAATTCAAAAAAGTGCTCTCAGTGAGAAGGGAAGGGGTGAGTGAGGTGAGTGGGACACGGTAAAGGTGTGGTGACATTTTTGTGGCATCATTTCGCAATTGAGAAGCCTTTACACTCAAATCAATTAGCAAAGGTTCCAAGTAATCATCACACATAGAGGGCGAGACACAATCTCTTTTTTCAGTCCTATGGTGTGAAGTAAGCAAAGCGTAGTTCTACGTTTCGACCCCCGGATTACGCTAAAGGGTTGCTTTCAGCCTCATGTTGGGGTCTTCATCAGGAAAAGGGGGGGAGAGCCTAGGGGGCAAGGTAAACACTTAATTTAGTATTTATCAGTGATTGTGCGTTTGTTTAAAAAGGGGTTGAAGTGACACCGGGGATGTGGTAATACCTACATCAAAAGACGGTCGACATCTGTGCCGTCTAAAGCGGGGCCATGGTCCAGCTCCCAAAATTATTCTGAAAAAATAAATAAATTAAAACTCGGCGTCAGGGTGCTAGTTTGTAACAAACTGCCAGAGGGTGAGCGGTCGAACTGACCGGGACTTACTTTTAAGTTGTACTACTGGACATAGTACCGGAAAACGCTGTGGGCACGTCCCTCAAGCCCGGGGACCTCAAGTGCTCCTTAGCTGTGGGAACAGAGAGGTAGCGCATTGAAGCATGCGGGGCAAGGGCATGGATTTGCAGACAAAATCCGCGAGAAGGATTAGTTATTAAGTTCTATGGTCAAGCAGGAGGGGTTGCAATCTTACCTTAGGACGGGACCGCACTGGGTAGATTCCCGTTCCAGCTGCGCGTTGCATCCGAGTGAAGACTCGCGGTGCAGCCGCTGGATGCCGGTAAGGCGAAAAAGGGCTCGTCTCAGACGGCCAATCAGCGGGTAGGTAGGGCGGAACCATTCTAAAACTCAAGGGAGCGTCTACTCTGGACTAAGTTAGGAATGACGACTGCAAGGGGGGGTCTGAAAACAACCTATGTCGGTTGTCAAAGTAGACAGCCTCACTCTAGCCCCGTGTTGTTTAAAATAATGCCAGTCGCTTAGAGACAAATAAGGGTTAACCAAACAATCATAATTGCACACATAAATTGTAATGTACTATAAAACACGTATGTACAAACGATTATTGCCGTGAGCCTAGTACAATATCGAGATGTAGACAAAGCACGTCTTGAACAATAACATATGGAACCTCATTGTGGTTCAAAGATACGTTAGAAAGTGCAACTTAAAAAAATGTACCTTATAGAATTACAAATGTCCAGAATCAGAACACATTCATGTATGAATAGTTGTGGTACGTTAAGAGGGCGGTGATGGATTGAGCGTCGCCTTCACAACAGAAACAATGGCAAAGATAAGTGATCATTCATGAATATACAGATACTGGTATGACTACTTGCGTGTGAGAGGTCGTAGCAACAGACCTAGAGCAATTTGGAAAGCCATACATTATATTGTGATAGAATGTATGTAGAATAACCTAAGTATCCACTACTCAGCTAGTGCACTGGAGGGCAATTTATGTGGAAGAGATGGCTGTGTGAAGGAATTCAGAGTCTATGATGACACCCAGTGTTCATTCTGGACACAAACTGGCCATCTGAGAAAAATTAGCGTCGAGTTCATTCAGTCCTCTCCTTATTGTTTGAAATTTTTGCATCCACTTGCATTCTCTGGTGTTAAGGATGGAGGTCAAGTTGCCTCCCCGTGGTCCCAGGCAGACTTTCTCTATCACTAGCCAGCGTAGAGATTCAGGTGTATGATTCCTTTCTTTAAAATGTTCCACCAGAGGAGCCCCGGTTGTAGAGCAACGGATTCTGCTGCAGTGCTGAAAGATACGATTTTTGACCTTTTGTATAGTTTGACCTATATACATGAGGTCACAGGGGCACAAAATTGCGTAGATCACTCCACTGGTGTTGCAATTGGTCAGAGACTTGAGATTGATAGTGAAGTTGTTGTATTGGATTTGTTTGGTCTCCCAGCACATAGGGCATGCTTTGCAGGAGGTGCATTTGAAGTGTCCAACAATTTCCGGTAACTTCCATAGGCTCTGGATCGTGGGTGCCTGTGGAGTTTCAAGCAAAGATCGTACCACCATGTCTCTGACGTTTCTCGCTTTTTTGAAGGCGTGCATAGGAGGTTCTGGCACCTCAAGAATGTCTGCCACCAGGCCCCAATGTTTGTTGACACTTTTTCTTATAGTGTTACTCTGGGTGCAGAATGTGGTTACGCATATCATGCGTTCAAATGACGATGCTCGTTTCTTGGTTTCAAGTAGGGTTGATCGATCCTGGAACCAGGCTCTCTTACGGGATCGCTTCACTAGGCGTTTAGGATAGCCTCTGTCAATCAGACGGTTGATGAGTTCATCTGATTCCTTAAAGAAATCTTCTTTTTGTGAGCAATTTCTTCGAAGGCGCAAAAACTGCCCAAAGGGTAGGTTGTCTCTCAATCCCCTCGTGTGGTGGCTGGAGTAGCGTAAAAGAGAATTTCTCTCTGATGGTTTACGGAAGAGAGTGGTATATAAGTATCCATCTTTCTCCTTGATGCTTATATCGAGGAAATCAATCGACTCTTTATCCATATGCATCGTGAATTTGATGTCTAGGGATTGGTTATTCAACCAGAGTAAGAAAGTTCGGAGGTTGTCTTCATCACCAGTCCATATCATTATAACATCGTCGATGTAACGGTGCCAAGTTGTTATCATCTCCCTGTGTGGGTTGTCTGGTGAAAGGATGCAGTCTTGCTCAAATTCAGACATATAGAGGATAGCTAGGTCCGGTGCAAAGGCAGCGCCCATGGCTACTCCTTTACTCTGTATGTAATAGGTGTTTTGGAAAATGAAAAAGTTCTTAGTCATTGCAATTTCAAGCAATTCGATCAGGAACTCCGTGGGGACTGGTGTAGGTTGTTCCCGTCTATTAAGTATTCTCCTCATGCACTCCAGAGCCGGTCTCTGCGGAATGCTGGTATACAGCGAGACGATGTCCATGGTCACAAGAATCTGGTTCTGTTTGCTGAATGATTTATGGTCGAAGAGGTTGATGACTTGCATGGTGTCTCTTAAATAAGTCGGGGTGGCTTCTGCTAGGGGCTTTAAGAAAACATCAACGTACTTGCAAAGTGGTTCAATCAGTGAGCCACATCCTGATATGATGGGTCGTCCAGGTGGCTTGTTGAGGTTCTTGTGTACCTTAGGTAGTACGTATATAGTAGGAGTCCTAGGGTGATTCACATTAAGGTACTCGAACTCTTTCTTGGAAAGGAATCCCATTTCCAATGCTTGTGTTGTAATAGTCACAATGTCTTTACGTACTTCTCTGGTAGGGTCCCTTGCCACCGGTCTATAGCTGACCCCGTCAGTAAGTTGGGATTGGATCTCAGTTTTGTAATCGTCCACATCCAGTATGACTATTGAGCCCCCCTTGTCCGCCGGCTTAATTACCACAGATTTGTTGTTTTTCAACGATTGGAGGGCGCTCCTCTCGCCGCCACTGATGTTCTGTTTCACGTGTTGTTTTTTATTGATGGTTTTGAAGACATCCCTCATGACCACACTTTCATAAGTTAGTATCTCATGGGCGACTGACGCCATTGAAGGCATAAAAGTGGACGGTGGTCGCAGATTGGTGAAGGCAGTCATGGCTGGAGTTGGTTTGTTCTTGAAAAAGAACCCAGTAACAGTGTCAGCGAGTCTGCAATGCCTGTGATCCTTCCACACGGTGAGTGGCACGAGCGAAACGGGTGCTGCGAACAGTTGTAGTCGCGGCAGGCGGGGGAGCGTGGCCGCTGCGGGAAGAGGCTGCAGGTGTGTTCTATGCCTCACAGTCCCGCAGCGGTAGTAGGAGAATCAGTGGTTGCGGTAGCGGCACACCCGTAGAGCGGGTCCCGCGTCTCCACAAATCCTCAAGAAGGCCCCAGTAACAGTGTCAGCGAGTCTGCAATGCCTGTGATCCTTCCACATGGTGGGTGCTGCGAACAGTTGTAGTCATGGCAGGTGGGGGGGCGGGGCTGCTGCGGGAAGAGGCTGCAGGTGTGTTCTATGCCTCGCAGTCCCGCAGCGGTAGTAGGAGAATCAGTGGTTGCGGTAGCGGCACACCCGTAGAGCGGGTCCCGCGTCTCCACAAATCCTCAAGAAGGCCCCAGTAACAGTGTCAGCGAGTCTGCAATGCCTGTGATCCTTCCACACGGTGAGTGGCACCCGCGAAGCGGGTGCTGCGAACAGTTGTAGTCGCGGCAGGCGGGGGGGCGTGGCCGGTGCGGGAAGAGGCTGCAGGTGTGTTCTATGCCTCGCAGTCCCGCAGCGGTAGTAGGAGAATCAGTGGTTGCGGTAGCGGCACACCCGTAGAGTGGGTCCCGCGTCGCCACAAATACTCAAGAAGGCCCCAGTAACAGTGTCAGCGAGTCCGCAATGCCTGTGATCCTTCCACACATACAAAACCATTGAAATTCCCCCGTTATAGTTAGTTCAGCTAACTATAACTCGCGCGCCCGCAATGCGCTGCTGATGACATCACATATTACATCACCATTGACATGGTCAGTGACTTCACTCATGGCATCACTGATGACATCTCAAATGACAACACTGTTGACTAAGCGGTAGTAAAGGCCCTTCTGAAAAAGCCAGGTCTAGACCTATCGGACCTGGCTAATTTCAGACCGATTTCCTTGCTGCCTGGATTCGGCAAGATCGCGGAGAGAATGGTGAATAGGCGATTGTCACAGTTCCTGGAATCCAATGGCTTGTTGCAGAATTCCCAAACGGGATTCAGGCCAGGCCAAGGCACTGATACCGCCCTTCTGGCAGTCGTGGAAGAAGCCAGGAGCATTTTGGATTCAGGAGGATCGGTGGCAGTGATCCTCCTGGACCTCAGTGCGGCTTTTGACACCGTAAACCATCAGGTGTTGCTCCAGCGACTGTCAGAGGTAGGCCTGACTGGAATGGCCTTAAAGTGGCTCGCGTCTTTTTTGAACCAGCGGACCTACCAAGTCTGTGAAGGTAGTGCACAATCAGCTCCTATCCCTCTTCAATGTGGTGTGCCTCAGGGCACCTCCCTGAGCCCCACATTGTTCAATGTCTATATGGCACCGTTGGAGGATGTGGTGGCACCACTGGGTATTAAAATCATCAGCTACGCTGACGATACCCAGTTGGTGGTGGCCCTCTACCAATTGGTGAATCAACCGGACCTGCTGCACTCCTGCTTGTCCAAGATGTACACATGGATGGGCAATTCAGCATTAAAACTGAACGGCTCTAAAACAGAGATTATGTTGCTGGGACAGGCGGGGTTTTCTCTGCCGCCAGGTAGCTGGCCGAGGTGTCTTGGCGATCCCCCAAGCCCCAAAAAGGAGATCAAAAGCCTCGGTGTGTGGCTGGAACAAGATCTGTCTTTTAAGACCCATGCAAACAAAAAAAAACGCCGGAGTTTGCTTTGGTCTGCACCGATCAGCCCGTAAAATCTTACCCCTTATTCCACCGGCTTCTAGGAAACTTCTGATTCAGGGGCTGATTGTCTCGAGGTTGGACTACAGCAATGCGATTTTTTTTGGGCGCTCCGGAAGCAACGCTCAATAAACTTCAACAAGTGCAGAACGCAGCAGCTAGGCTGCTGATGAATATCCCAAGGAGACAGTCAGCAAAGCCGGCATTAAGAGCGCTGCATTGGCTTCCGGTACGGGAGAGGTTAAAATTTAAATCTCTCTGTACGGCTCATAAAATTCTGCGGGGGAAGGGACCTCCCATCCTGAGTAACTTAGTGCTCCCTTATAAGGCAACTAGAGCCCTACGCTCTGACCGCAAATTTCTGCTACAAGTGGCCAGAGTGAAAAGAGCCCGGATGGGTGGTAGAAGATTCTCGGTGAACGCAGCCAAGTTATGGAATGCGCTGCCTTTGAATCTACGAACAGAAACTTGTATTACTCGGTTTCGAAAGCTACTTAAAACCCATTTGTTCCCCGCTTAATGCTGTCTTCTTAGCTCTACACCCCTGAGTCATGAACGAGCGCTGGGATGCCCAAGGTAACCACGCGCTATACAAGATTCCAAATAATAATAATAATAATAATAATAATAATAATGACATCATCCTTGTGAAAGAGTGGCAGATCTCCTCTCACCCTAATATAACCTTTGATACACACATTCAAAAATAGAAACTAACATTTTCAAAAATATGGAGATACCAATACCAGTTACAACAACCTATTCAGTAATTCCAACATATACATACACATCCACTCATTCACCAACAGTTCTATATAGTCACTCATACATCTACTCAATCATCATATGTACTCATACACCTATACATCCTGTTACACACCGATACTCATCCATAGAGTTACTCACACACATACTCACACATGCAAATAAACTATCAAACATCCATTCACTTGCATATACAGCAATACACACACCACTACACTTACTTCTACAGCAACGTACACATACTTACTCTCTTAAACAATCATTTATAGAAACACATACTTATTTATACAGGAACTCTTCCAATCTCTCACTCTCACATATACTCACATATATACATCAATACTCCTATTTACTTGCTTAAAACATATGTAGTTACTCATAAAGATACTATTGAGATAGTCATTCACTCACAAACAGACCCATACACACTCATCCACCCATACAATCCTGCCGACATGCTGTCTTCAAAACACATACAAACAGTGAGTCAGTCATTCATGCATTTATGTAATATCCACCACCAAACCATACAGACACTCATACTGATACACAAAAAAACAACTAATAACCCATATAGACACTCATGTAGCTACTCACCAACCTATGCAGCCACTTATACACAAAGTGAGACACTGACACAGATATTTACATATTTAAACATTACTCGCTAATACATGTATTCACTAAGATATACTTAAGAACTCAGTTATACAGACACTTATTTACCCATTTATTCTTCCGTCAACCTTTAGATATACTGTTAAAAATAGCAATATGTATGTACATAAGCGGCGTTCATTTGTGTTCTCAGTGCCCCTTGATGTAAACAGAACGAATATCGCTAAAACTCTGACTGTGTTGTCTCCCTAGCATAGACCCATGCACACACGTACGCGACAGCCATTTTAGGTACCATGGTCTCCCTGTTCACGATCGTTCATCAGCGCCCTTCCCTGACCCTGCGAGCACCCCCCGTGTACCCTGACTGCCCCCGCTCTCTCATGACCAAGTCATGAGCCCTCCCCTCCCGCATGACTCTGTCCCTAAAGAATCGCACCCCGCGCCTGACCAACACCTCCTTCCCGCCCTTGAATACCCCTCTTGTGATCAACCCTTCCACAGCATTCGACTGTCCACACTGACCCTCCCTTTCATGAATATCTCTCCTTTGATGACCTCTTCCTCTGAGCCTGAATGTTTGCACGGACCACTGGTCATCCCTTAGCCTGAGGATACGGTTTATTGCCCACTACTCTATGCGCTCGTCTCTCTCTGAAGAAGCTACTATTGATCACGGCCACCCCACCCCCTGAGACTCGACCAGACACACACACATTCCAATGGAAATCAGCAGAACACTCAGCTGCGTGACAGCCCCTCCTCTTGCATGGAGGATAAGGGCCCGTACTGTAGCCACGTGTTGAAATACCTTCATACTATACAATGTATTGATTGTAATATAGGATGCCTGTGTGTCACGAACCTGTGTATAAAAGGCGAAACCTCAGAGAACTTGTTAGAGCACCTCCCGAAGACACTATGCGAGTGTCCCAAAGGACAGGCTCTCCTCATGAGTAATAAACCCTGTTCTTGTTTTCCTACTTCCAGTGCCCGTCTCTTTATTTGGTAATTATTCAAGAAGGAAACGAAGAGTCGCCCTGCGCCAGCAGCCTGGTCATCCGGGGCGTTATGGGCTGACTTTTCGACAATTGGCGCCCAAAACGCGGGGCCCATCAGCGACATCAGGTCCGGTAAGAGAGGTCCAGACGATGGGGTGAACATCTAAATGATTGGAGTATACCTGCCTTGAGAGGGCCCTCGTCCGGCTGCCGATTGAATGAACTTCACCGATTCCGAACGGACCTCTCTCTCTCTCTCTCAAGTGACCTGTTGTCCTGACTGGAAGCCCACAGAAATACCGGAAGTAAAAAACATGGAGAAAGAGAACGAGTGGGCGCTGGAAAAAGGAAGGCGAAGAACTATCCACATGGTCCGGTCCGGGTAAGGTCGTGACACACGACAAATTACGAACATTGATTGATTGATTGTTTGATAATACTAGTATTTCCTATTGATTGCTTCTGGGAGATTCTCTATTTGCAAACAAACACAGAATCACCATACTCTGTTTAGTCTTTGCAGATAGTGAAGGGTAGGCAACGCAAAACTTTAACACGTCGTGCCTATTCTTTTTCCTCCCCATTGATTGATTGTTTGAATCGAGCATTGAATTGTTCGAAGTTGGTTCTCTTAGGAATCTTCTCTACCTGCAAACGGGGAAGAATAGCAACATTCTCTCTCCCTTTTGCAGAGAGTGAAGGGTAGGCAACGCAAACCTTTAACACGTCGTACCTATTTCGTTCCTCATTGATTGATTGTTTGCCCGAACATTGACTGTTTGGGAATAAGTTCATTTTTGGAGGTATTCTCTATTTTTGCAAACGAGCACGGAAGTCGCCATACTCTAGTCTTTGCAAGTAGTGAAGGGTAGGTAATGCGGACTTTTGTCCCCGTTGTAATCTGTCATACCTATCTACTCCCCACTGGCTGATACGCCAGTTTCACCCGGACCATTTACTAGAGGAACGTCATCTGGCCCGACCAGAGAACACCCCTAGTGAAAAGGGACACATACACTAATAACTAAGTGATCACTGTAACCTGTTAACAGAAGCTTTAGCATGAAACAACCTGGAAAGAAAGGAATAGGAAAACGAAATCAGTAGGCCACTGATGAACATGAACTTTTATTTAAAAATAACGAACAAGAAACAATAACAATACGTAATAATAAAACCTATTAAATGCTCTAGAAACAATAAAACGTTAGAAATAAGAACGGTAAACTGTAGAAAATGCAAGTCAGCAGAACATCCGCCCCCACTCTGGAAACTTCCAAAGCGGGGCAGGGTAGCGGCCACGCCCAGCCAAAGGCAACCCATATAAGGCGGGTCCTGCTGCCAACAGTCGGCCAGGAAATCGTAACATAGGGTGGAGCCGGAGGAGAGACAGGGGCCAGCGGGACCCAGCCAGGGGACCGCCTTGATCACACTGGAGAGTTGTAGGGGGGGGAATGTCTCCTCGACCCTCCCCTCTCTCCCCCAGTCCGGCCACAGCGGCCCTTGAGAGTTGCAGGTAGTCCCGCCACATGCTCCCCCGGTCCGGCCACCAACGGGCTGGGGTCGACGAGATCCGGCAGCGGCCGATAAGCCAAGGAACCCGTTCATGGGGCCAGAGCAAAGGGCGTCCGGCCGACATCCACCGGAAGCCCGGCCCAAAGACGGACGGGACATTTTTTCCTTTTCTCCTTCGTAATAGCAGCGACAACACGCCAGGCGCCACTTCTTTCTTTTCTCCTCCGTAATAGCAGCGACCACACGCCAGGCACCACTTCTTTCTTGAAAAATGGCTTTGACAACACTGGGGGGGGATGTCTTGCACATGCCTCCGACCCCCCCCCTCGTCCTCATCACCGCCGGCCATAACAAATGTCAAGCGAGGCGCCGTGGGGTGCACTGGGAGGGAGAGACGGTGCGAACAGGCCTCTCCCGCCTCCCCAGGTGGAGGCTTCCCAATTGCACCCTCAACGCTCCAGGCGCCCGGAAAAGGGGTTCGTCCACTATGGCTATGCCGCGACGCCTCATCCAGCAGGTTGGAGCCCATCCGCTCGTTTGTCCCCGCGATTGCTGGCGGCTGCCGAACTCCCAAGATGGCGGTCGACCCGGCACGAGTGGGCCCAGCATGCAGGTATGGCCTGGTCACTTGTTGACTCCACCATCATAGTTCTCCACAACCTTGAAGATTCTAGAGGAGCCGCGGGAGTCCCCGACTCCCGCAAATACCCCCGATGGGGAATAACTGCCATGATTGCCCACGGAACGATGGAAATGTAGCCGCAGGACGTCGGCGCTTCCATACTGGCGTCAGCCTCAGTTTAAATGACTAGAATCTTGCCGACCACAGTTCGGATCAGTTCCGGTGAAAGCACAGTATGACCCGTTAGGAACGTTGTTGCCTCCCTCCCCTTTTTGACTGATGGTTCAAACCACCGATCCTTTCTTTTGCCCTTTAACGGAACTTTGGACTACCAAAGGAAGCTCTGGGCCCAACCACGAGTTTGCAGACATTTAGACTATGCCTGGTTCTGCCTGACTACACCCAAGATGGCGCCGAAGCACATGAAACCCTCAACTCTTTATTGTACCCAGATTGCTCAGCCTTGGTGTCATAGAATATGTATGAAGTTTTTAAACTTTTAGATTGATATAGGATGTGTACTGATTGTGAGTTCGAAACAATGGATTGATATAGGATGTATACTGTCAGCTCGAACAATGAATTGACATGAGATGGGTACCGATTAGGTGTTCGGACAACGAAGGACCATGAATTTGCGTAAGATGGGTACCGATTGAACATTCGGGCAATGAATTGTTGTTGAGTTTGGCGCATCATGATTATTGAAAGTTCGAAATTTTGATGTTTATGATATTCGCTCGCGCTAAAAGATTCAATATGATTTCATTGCGCTTTTCGCACTTTATGTAAGAAATAAACGACCACCGACTCCATTAAAGTTTCTTCTAAATAAAGTATCCTCACATCTACAGTTTCAGCCTGCTCCGTGGCTGGTCCACAGGAGAGTAGTCCTGTATTTATGCACCGACATTCTTATTAAAGAGTTTTGAGAAAGCAACTATAGTTGTCCGTGTAATTTGATAAAGTTTTGAATGAATGATCCCTATTTTTTCCGATATAACTAGAATGAAGACGGAATGACTAAGCTCGATTAGATAAAAGATTGAAAAGTATAGTACGTAGAAATATTGCAAATAGGAAGGGTCAAATTTTAGTTGTGTATTTCTTCCTTTTTATACAGCCATAGGCAACAGCTAAAGATCCTGGTATTTCGCCTATACTTTATATGCTACCTGTATAAGAAAAGTCACGCTAAGGGTCCACCTGGGCTTAAACGCCCCAGTGGGCAGTAACTGCATTCTGTGGAAATAGACCGAGTACGCAGTAAGTAAAAGCCTTTCTGGGTTTATGCGCGCTAGTGTGTCTATCAATATAGCCTCCTGCTCTCCCCTCCCTTCTTTTCCCTCCTCTCTGCAGGACATCTCGGAAGGCCGACTAATGTACGAAGATGGTGATCCAGCGGACGACGAGACAGGAAAAAGGGTCTAATTATAGTATCTAACCGCGGCAAACCCCGAATAAAGCAAAAAGGAATAATGTACACACTTGATCAAGCATTCTTACGTTTAACTAAGTAGGAAAAGATCTAGGGTATTTCGAGGTAAGGGTTACACAAGTATCCTCCGCCGAGAGGACTAGGGATATTACCAATATTTGAAAACCTACTACCTCCTTTTTTCGCATCCTCATAGACATATAACTGAAAGCTGCCCCATTGCCCTCTAATTGACACCAGCGGTTGTCTCAGCCTGGAAACGCACTTGCTAAAATGACTCGAATAAACCTCCGTGAGCATTAGCCCGACCAGGTTAGTTTATGGCCAGTTGCCAAAGACGTAAGTGTGTACAATGAAAATCATCAGTAAAAGGCAGCCAACGGATAAAGGATAAGAAACAGGTAAAAAGAGCTCAGGACAATAAGTATGCGCAGCATGCAGAAAAAGATAATTGTGGCAAATAACTGTTTTATGTTTTGTCTTGGATCTTTGTATGTAATATTTGTACTGTCTTCCCCGTCCGAGTTTGTGTGTACATGATGTATGGATCTACGTCGTCTCTCCGCGTGTGTTTACGCATTATTTAACCCCTGCTGTTCTATGTTGTGTGCGCACTGAATGAACCATTATTGTACACGTCTCTCTCTCTCTCTCCGCGACATACGTGCACCAAATGGTTCGTTTAGAAGTGCGACTTTCTCTCTCTCTCTCTCTCTCACTCTCTCTCTCTCTCTCTCTCTCTCTCTCTCTCTCTCTCTCTCTCTCCAAACCCCCCCCCCTGTTTTCCTCTTCTTGTATAGTGACGTTGTGCCCCTCCGGCGCAAAACATAATTGGATTTCCTCGAACGCAAAGGTGTTCAACAAAATTGACCAAACCCAAAACTATTGTGACTCGCCATATTACTACCTCCCCTTTCTGCAAACGATAGAACCCAAGTTGGTAATAAAGGAAAGGACAGGTAAGACGACGGATGTCCCCTAATCTGGCCTGTTATAAAGGGAACTCTAACGTCAATGGTCTTCTGTTTTAGAAATGCGATCCCCAATGCCACGATTGCCCCACCCCCTCGCACCTAAGTGCGGGCGTCCAGAGTACCCCACTTCTCCCAATCAACCCCAGCTCCCTGTCCAAAGCACCCACGCGCCCCCGATCAACCCCAGACCCATGCAGCTACCCACGAAATGTAATTTGAGGACCTCGATTAACGGTCATCCCCCAGGAAAGCCATGTTTTACATCCACCACTCCCCCTTCTTCATGATGATAATACCCCTGCTTGCAAGAATTAGCCGACCCCGAAGGAAGATGTAGTATTGTCGATACTTGGGTTAAAGGGAAGAACGAGTCTCTACATAAGGACTCGATTTTTTTTGTAATGTAATACATTGTGTACAAAAGCCAAATTTCTCTTATCTTGTGTCGCGAATGAATACCACGCCAGCCTATAAATCCAATATGCAATGCCCTTCTCCAGACTCCCTAAGTGACGACCTCTGACTGTGACCGATGAACTTATCCCCCACCTACTCAGGAATGGGGAAAGAATTGAGATGTATATCTGTTCTCTCGACCAGTTTTCTAAAAACTTGTTTTTCACCCATTCAAAGATACAATCACCGGAGGAGAGGAGCTGGACGTGACGCACAGCCTGGCCACAGATCATGGAGCACGTGTGACGACCAAAGGTGGAGCCGCAGAGCAACGTGACGTGGGACGAGGCATAACTTTCAAACTCAGCAGATGGAGGAATGAAGGGCTGCCTTGAAGCCCTCGACTCGCTGACCCTCTTGTGCCTGAAGTCCCCGTTCCCTTTTTAGTCCGATTGTTGGGCTTGCCTGCTCATCATCCTTTGCTCCCTTGGTCCCTTGGTGTGTTCAAAGATCTGGCCCCACTCCGCCCTCTCTTCCCTCGATTATTCAACAACCTCTTTCATATAAACTTTGACTATGGACTGGGATTTTGCCACGAAAGACAAGAAAGACACGCAGGTGCCCAGCATAAGGCACCCCTAAGAAAAATGAGTTAGGAAACAGGACTGTGATCTAACAGCAAAGGACTGATCGCACCCTGCAACACGTAAGGACGATTCCGAGCTGGACTTATAGCTCCACCGCCGGTGCTCAGCAGCGCCAACAAAAGAAGACGGACTCTGTTAAAAGACATTGCGACAAAGACCCTCCCCCTTTCCAGAACTTTCTATTCGCCCCTTGACTAAATTGCTTGTATCGAATTGAATACCTCCCTCAACCATTTTGTATTGCCTTTTAAGAAATGTTTCATCGGTCACTCATGTGGTTAGGTTTTCCGAAAATTCCCTATAATACTGACAAGCCGGAAGGTATCTGAATGTTCTTTCTGTACGTGATGCCACTGGAGAGAAAAATGTGAACTTGATTTGTATGTATCGGAACATTTTTCCTTGATTCTACACCGACTAAATATTATGCCGATTTCTAGGCTTGTATAAAGGAGCCCAACAGACGTAGATTGACACGCATTGTATTCTGCCTATCACATCGACTGTGTAGAAATTGAACGTGCTTATGTAAAAAGTGGGGACTGTTAAAAATAGCAATATGTATGTACATAAGCGGCGTTCATTTGTGTTCTCAGTGCCCCTTGATGTAAGCAGAACGAATATCGCTAAAACTCTGACTGTGTTGTCTCCCTAGCATAGACCCATGCACACACGTACGCGACAGCCATTTTAGGTACCATGGTCTCCCTGTTCACGATCGCTCATCAGCGCCCTTCCCTGACCCTGCGAGCACCCCCCGTGTACCCTGACTGCCCCCGCTCTCTCATGACCAAGTCATGAGCCCTCCCCTCCCGCATGACTCTGTCCCTAAAGAATCGCACCCCGTGCCTGACCAACACCTCCTTCCCGCCCTTGAATACCCCTCTTGTGATCAACCCTTCCACAGTATTCGACTGTCCACACTGACCCTCCCTTTCATGAATATCTCTCCTTTGATGACCTCTTCCTCTGAGCCTGAATGTTTGCACGGACCACTGGTCATCCCTTAGCCTGAGGATACGGTTTATTGCCCACTACTCTATGCGCTCGTCTCTCTCTGAAGAAGCTACTATTGATCACGGCCACCCCACCCCCTGAGACTCGACCAGACACACACACATTCCAATGGAAATCAGCAGAACACTCAGCTGCGTGACAGCCCCTCCTCTTGCATGGAGGATAAGGGCCTGTACTGTAGCCACGTGTTGAAATACCTTCATACTATACAATGTATTGATTGTAATATAGGATGCCTGTGTGTCACGAACCTGTGTATAAAAGGCGAAACCTCAGAGAACTTGTTAGAGCACCTCCCGAAGACACTATGCGAGTGTCCCAAAGGACAGGCTCTCCTCATGAGTAATAAACCCTGTTCTTGTTTTCCTACTTCCAGTGCCCGTCTCTTTATTTGGTAATTATTCAAGAAGGAAACGAAGAGTCGCCCTGCGCCAGCAGCCTGGGCATCCGGGGCGTTATGGGCTGACTTTTCGACAATACATATATAAAAAATATTTGTTTTTCAGAAAGACACACATTCACTGGATGATGTCATCAGTGATGTCATTTGAGATGTCATCAGTGATGTCATGAGTGATGTCACTGACCATGTCATGAGTGATGTAATATGTGACGTCATCAGCAGTGCATTGCGGGCGCGCGAGTTATAGTCCGTTTTGTACGAGTGAAATGTCCAGCTAACTATAACGTGTGAAACCTATGGTTTTTTCAGTGAATTTCTAAGGTTTTTTAAATGCTAATTCCTAACTAAAACGTGCCTGAAACCTATGTTTTTTTCAGTGAATTTGAAAGGTTTTGTAAATGATAATTTTAAAATGTATTAATTATTATATGTCTTTTTTTATAGTAATTTCCTACATTTTTATTATAAATACTTATATTTATTTTTGAAGTTACATTTCATATTTTTAATGTAAAATAATAACAAAAGTAAATTCAAAAAGAATGCACTGCTAGTGAAACTGCCTGGGTGAATTTGTAATTGTTTGTTAGGGGCAGATTTACAACCCCCTTGTGCCTCTTTTACACCGCCGTTGCACCACTTATCTGATGCAGCGGTGGTGCAAAAGATGCGCCATGGTGTGTGGTATTTAGAATGTGACGTATCTGGGAGGTGCGTCACATTGTAAATCCCTGTACCAGAAGGAGACATTCCTACATGGGAGGGGGGGGAGCGGGGGCGTTCCGGCGTAGGAACACCTCCTAAAAGTGGCTGAGTGAAATCTACAAGATTTCACTTTGTCACTTTTGGGCTAATGCTCTGTCAAAACCCTGCACTAGCTTGAAGCAGGTGTAAGGATTGACACAGCATTCTGAGCATAGGGCCCCCAGAGCATTGCTGGAGATGCGTTGCACTTGCAACATAACTCACACATTGCACCACCTTTACAGCACAGATACATCACATATCTGTGCCGTTTTTGTCCCATGGTGCACCACATTGTAAATACGGCGCATCCATGGTGGTGGTGTCACGGTGCACAATAACTGGCATATTCCTGGGGATATGCCAGTTATTGTATATGTGCCCATTAGTGTTTTAATGTAGTGAATGGATTACTACATACCGATGAATGAGTCACTACAAAACTAAAACAGCAGTGACAGAGTGTTTGGTGGAAGTGTAAGGATACAAACTGGGGAATTGAAGGTATAAAAGACAAATTTGAAAGTACATAGAAGACTGCATGCATACTCCAATAGGGGTTTGAAGCACTCTATGGCCTGAGGCCTATTTTAATGCATGAGTACTTGGGTAGTGAGTGGATGATTACAGTTCTGCAAGGAAAGAGCCTGATTGAATTTATAACAGCCTCAGTTTTACCACAGTATATAGATAAACACATACTGCTGAATGACTCACTACAATATTGAAACAGTAGTGTGAGAGTGTTTGGTGAAAGTGTAAAGATACAGACTGGAGAATTGAAGGTATAAAAGACAAGTTTGCCGGTGCATAGAACACTGCATGCATAGTCTATAGGTGTTTGAAGCAGTCCATGCCCTAAGGCACACTTTCCACCATGAATACTTGGGTACTGGATGAATGATTACAATTCTGCAAGGAGAGTGTGTGGCTGAATGTATAGCAGCTTTACTTTTACAACAGTGTATAGATAAGCATATACTACTGTATGGTTCACTAAAATACTGAAACAGTAGTGTAAGAGTGTTTGGTGAAAGTGTAACGATACACACTGGGTCATTGAAGATATAAAAGGCAAGTTTGCTACTGTATACAACAGTGAATGCATAGTCTATAATGGTTTGAAGCAGGGGGATGAGGGGCGTTCCGGGCGCAGGAACACCTCCTAAAAGTGGCTGAGTGAAATATACAAGATTTCACTTTGTCACATTTGAACTCATGTTGCGTCAAAACCCTGCACTTGCTCGAACCAGGTGAAAGGATTGACTCAGCATTGTGTGCATAGAGCCCCCGAGCATTGCTAGAAATGCGTTGCACTTGCAACCGCAACTTAAGCAATGCGCCGCCTTCACGGCACAGATACATCACATATCTACCGTTTTTGCCCCATAGTGCACCACATTCTAAATACGGCACATCCATAGTGATGATGTCACAGTGCACAATAACTGGCATATCCCTGGGGATATGGCAGTAATTGTACATCTACCCATTAGTGTTTTAATATAGTGAATGGATTAGTACACACTGATCAATGAATCACTACAAAACTATAACAGAAGTGACAGAGTGTTTGCTGGAAGTGCAAGGATAGAGACTTGGGAATTGAACATATAAAAGGCAAGTTTGCAGTATGCTGTATGGCTCACTACAATACTAAAATAGCAGTAGCAGAATGTTTGGAGGAAGTGTAAAGATACAGACTGGGCAATTGAAAGTTTAAAAGCCAAGTTTGCAGGTGCATAGAAAAAGTCATGTATTATTTATTAATCTTCACAACGCCCGAAGCGCCAGCACACCTTTCCGAGGGTAGGTTTACGATTTACAAATGCTAAAAAAATTTAAATGAAGAAGCATAATAATAACAAATATTAATCCTTTTATTTTCTTCTAATGATAACGATATATATTTTTTATGTCTTCTATTTACATATTTTTAATCATGAAAATGCAAAGAACACATTTTACAGAGTAACACTTTTTAAACTCTCCAACGTATGTAGATAATAATACCTTATACGTGTTAAGATCGAAATCGAAACCTTTACAGCTTCACAGTTTGTAACTTTTCCGAACACGTGCAGAACAAAAACAGTTAGTTAAAACGTGAGCATGTGTAATCTGCAAAACGTGCCATCTAAATAGGAAGACCCACAGCTTCCTTCCGTAGACTACTAAACAACCAAAAACTATATAAACCACACCTACTGTGCAATTAGTTTCGTTTTCGCGAGTTATTTCTGAGTCGCCAACCTATGTTGCAGGTTCCGTTTTCTAACATCGGATTCTCTTTTTCTGTCAAACATATTCCGGAGTTGTAAGTTGTTTCAATATGGCAAAGGCATAGTACTTAGTTATAATTTGTGGCTATTTATCAATATTTAAACATTTATATGTAAAAAAAAATGTTATTGCATGTTTTTCGCTTTTTTTAACGTCAGCAGCTTGTTTTTAGAAACAGATAGATTATAACAAACATTGCTCCTTTTATGGCCCCTTTCACCTTATATTTCATCTTATATATAGTGAGTTTTTATATTATAATATTGACACTGTACTTAGCTTGAGAGGTGTTGGTGACCCGTCGACGCAAACCCTAAAAATTTACAATCAATGTCACCATCTTTCACTTGCTATTGTGTTTTCCCCAAGAGATCACATAGTGTTAATATGTATATTATAACATTAACAGTCTTGGTGATCTTAGTGGACTTCACGATCCGTCGTCACAAAGAGTAATGATAAGTAAGCAATGATACCGGCTTGCGGTTTTCAGTCTATTTTCCCCTTGTGATCATGTGCTGTGAGAATACATACATATTATTCTCACCATCATGATCTCAGAGGAGTTTATGACCCGTCACCACGAAGATCAAACTTTTTCACCTCCCGAAGAAAAGAAGTTCAGTAAATAATTACCGCTCGAAAGCATTTCATCATGGATTTTCTGTTAAATACATAACTTTATTTCCTTTTCTTTTAACTGTAACAATGGTATCAATCGTTATATTATAATACATTGTCCTATTGCTACAGAAGAGGAATGGGAGATTTTTCAGCGCCATTTATAATATAACTTTCAAATATTAGAAAGTACTTGATCAGAATTTTTTTTCAAGAAACATATTTTACGAAACAGCAGAACAAAAAAATATAGCTATCATGCAAACTTTGTTATTTTAAATATTTAATAAACCCTACATTTCTGAACGTTATTTTCTAATTTCTATTATTATTTGCGGTTCCTATTCACCTTCTCCCTATAGAATATATAGGACCTGTACTTTATATTAGAAGAGTACCATCCTATATATTCTTTAGTGAGTATGTGATTTATTAGCGGAACAGTCTGCAACCTCTAAGCACTACTACAGCACGTTCCTGAATTGTACAGAATACAAATCTGAAAAATAATAATGCATGCATTTCTATTTAATATGAAATCATTTGTATTTAACTGTTTTTCACTTGTTGTCTTGATCTGAGATAATGTAGTGCGGGAGTGTTGTTGTAGCACTTCTATTCTACTTTATCTAAAAGTAACTGATGCCCTCTTACATCATCAAGAATGTGGGGCAACACTTTTACAAACTGTAGCATAAAAAAGAAGTATATAGCCACGCTTAACTGATATTTTATGAAATTCCATTTTTGTCACCCCTTTCATATATACAGCGACAGTTTCTGAAGAAAGTTTATTTGTATTTGCTTAATATAAATTGTTTCAAACCTAGACTGATTTTTTTGCTGCCAACCACACCTCCCAATCAGGAAAGTAAACACCACATTATAAGTAAATAGTACTCCTAAGAGGTATGTCACCTACAAACTTGATTAAAAAAAACAGCCCAAGACACTCATTTTTCCGCCGCGATTTATACACCACACGGCAATTATATAAATGGCCCTTGAAACACATTCAAAAAATTGTTTCCCTCAATTCTTCTCCACCACCTTATGAGCACTGTACAGAGTTAATAGTGTTCCTAACCTGCCCTCTACTACTTTCTTTCCCCATACTCCTTTGGAAAATGCATCACAATATCACTGACAACAGTGAACCGTTCCCACCCAATAAGGAGCAAACTTGTGCTCGAAACACTTTAGCCAATAAAATGTCCATGTTGTTCCACAGACGAGCAAGGAATGACTGCCAAACCTTCTACTTTTAATACTTCACAGCCAATGAACATTAAGCTTCGTAAAGTCCCGCTTGGAGCATGTTGCCCCAATACTCCCCGAACAGGAAGGAATCGCTTACAAAACTTTTCCACTGACTTCTTGTACGACTAACGGTTCCTATGAATCTCCAGCACACTAACTATTTCAATTAGCAACATATTGTGGTGAACTTCTAACCTCTGTACACACGCAAGTGATCCGTGAACTGTTATTATGGTAACAGGCAGAAAGGTACTGGCCTCCCGCATACATATAGTTAAAGACCCAGGGGGTAGCGATCCCCTGAGCAGGCCTAAAGATCCATGTGGGACCCCCTGAGCAAGCCTAGAGGGTCAGGATGTTTCTACCCTGCCCCCTTTCCTTATTTTTCAACTTTGTTTTACTGTTTTCTTGTGACTCGGTCCTACCGAGGCACAAGATGGCTGCCAACACTTCCTGGTTTGGAGTGTTGACAGACAGTTGACATTCAATCAACATGCAGCTCGTGCTCGTTAATTGTACGGATTTCCTTACGCATACAGTACTTCGTCTATAGCTATCACTATGATTTTACTTTTGATTTTCTCAAAAACTACTGAACGGATTTACACCATTTAATAAAAAGCACAATCTGCTAACCGAACTCTACCTCTGCCAAATTTGGTGTAATTCCATTCAGCCGTTCGGGCTGTAGCCCTGGCTAAAGGTCCCTATGGAAAATTGCATGGAGAAAACACGTTTTGGGACCCCCTTTTTTCTCAGCCCCTACTTGACGAATCACCCCCAAACTTTTTAGGGAAGGAACGGAGCGGAACAGGCCATTTTCTTGGAGAAATTCACGAAGATTCGTACACCAGCGCCAAAGTTATTCCAAATAGAATGTTGTGGATTTCCTATGAAAACTAGGTTCTAACTATAACTACCTACTGGCGACCGCCAGTAGGTAATATATGTACTGCTAAAGGAAGCAGTGGTCACTGTGAGAAAGTAGTTTATTAGTTGGAGTAAGCTGAAGTTCACCACAAGTAATAAACTGTCTTGTTAGGTCCAGGTGAAAGGTTTAGGTAATTTAAATCTGAGCTCAACCCTTGTAGCTATTACAGAGTGCAGGCTGGCTTAACTTAATAAAAATGAGTAAAGCATTTAGGAGTAACAACACAGTTTAAAAGTCGAAAACACAACATATTAAAAGTCCCACTCCAATCGAATAAAATTAGAGAAAAAAATGAATAGGCAAATGGAACCTATTCACCAAAATTCTAATAAGGGGAATAAGAGATATGACGTTTTTAAACATTTAAGTTAAAATAGCACCAAAAAAAACAAAGACCCAATGGTCCTTGTAGACTTGGACATAGGTACGATTTGAGGCCAACTGTGGTGGAGCAAGGTCACATACAACAAGTAGATTGGCTCCGCTATAGCCTGGAAGAGGGAAGTTCAAAAATGTTCTATGTCCCAAACTGAAAAGGGACCTTTTTCTCTGTTTCTTAGGAAAGACACCATGAGGGACAATCCTGAAATTCATTCCAATACCTTGGAACTGCCGGTCAAATACTTACCACAGTCGGTCCCCTTAAGGTTTAGAACTCTGGAGCAAAAAGTTTTGAAAAAGTTCCCAACCTTCATTTAGTGCCCAGCCAACCACAGGAGTAGATTTGCAAGGCCCTCAGGACGGCAGTGGGAGCACATAGAGACTCTTAGGGTGTCAGACAGAGGTCAACAGCAAAGTCTAGTCAAGTTATCACTGGGCACCTGGGATTCTTCACAGGAACATTCACCTTAGCTTTTCTATGCTATTGGATCCACCCACTGGATTAGCCTTATGATCCAAGAAGACCCTAAATAAAACTGTGCTCAACCCTCTAGCTTGAAAAGGGGGTGGTGATGAACAGAGTGTCTGAATTAAGCAGACCACTCTTACCCAGTCCAAAGATCAGGGCTTGATCCATCACCGTTATTTATCTCACTGCCCCATCCCAGCTCAGAACCTGGCTATATGCAAATTAGTCTGTCCCTGGCCCAGTGCATCATGGGAACAGGGCAGACCAAACTACCAAGCCAATTCTTCACCAGAAAGGAGACAAGCTACCGGGGACCGGTTTCTGGCATTTCAGCCTCTTCGGCCCGGCTTGCTTGAATCCTGATGGAGCAGTGAGAAAGGGACTCATGTCTGAGTATACCCTGCCACACCTATAGTGGCCAAAAACGATACAGAAAAGGGGGTGGTGATGAACAGAGTGTCTGAATTAAGCAGACCACTCTTACCCAGTCCAAAGATCAGGGCTTGATCCATCACCGTTATTTATCTCACTGCCCCATCCCAGCTCAGAACCTGGCTATATGCAAATTAGTCTGTCCCTGGCCCAGTGCATCATGGGAACAGGGCAGACCAAACTACCAAGCCAATTCTTCACCAGAAAGGAGACAAGCTACCGGGGACCGGTTTCTGGCATTTCAGCCTCTTCGGCCCGGCTTGCTTGAATCCTGATGGAGCAGTGAGAAAGGGACTCATGTCTGAGTATACCCTGCCACACCTATAGTGGCCAAAAACGATACAGAAAAGGGGGTGGTGATGAACAGAGTGTCTGAATTAAGCAGACCACTCTTACCCAGTCCAAAGATCAGGGCTTGATCCATCACCGTTATTTATCTCACTGCCCCATCCCAGCTCAGAACCTGGCTATATGCAAATTAGTCTGTCCCTGGCCCAGTGCATCATGGGAACAGGGCAGACCAAACTACCAAGCCAATTCTTCACCAGAAAGGAGACAAGCTACCGGGGACCGGTTTCTGGCATTTCAGCCTCTTCGGCCCGGCTTGCTTGAATCCTGATGGAGCAGTGAGAAAGGGACTCATGTCTGAGTATACCCTGCCACACCTATAGTGGCCAAAAACGATACAGAAAAGGGGGTGGTGATGAACAGAGTGTCTGAATTAAGCAGACCACTCTTACCCAGTCCAAAGATCAGGGCTTGATCCATCACCGTTATTTATCTCACTGCCCCATCCCAGATCAGAACCTGGCTATATGCAAATTAGTCTGTCCCTGGCCCAGTGCATCATGGGAACAGGGCAGACCAAACTACCAAGCCAATTCTTCACCAGAAAGGAGACAAGCTACCGGGGACCGGTTTCTGGCATTTCAGCCTCTTCGGCCCGGCTTGCTTGAATCCTGATGGAGCAGTGAGAAAGGGACTCATGTCTGAGTATACCCTGCCACACCTATAGTGGCCAAAAACGATACAGAAAAGGGGGTGGTGATGAACAGAGTGTCTGAATTAAGCAGACCACTCTTACCCAGTCCAAAGATCAGGGCTTGATCCATCACCGTTATTTATCTCACTGCCCCATCCCAGCTCAGAACCTGGCTATATGCAAATTAGTCTGTCCCTGGCCCAGTGCATCATGGGAACAGGGCAGACCAAACTACCAAGCCAATTCTTCACCAGAAAGGAGACAAGCTACCGGGGACCGGTTTCTGGCATTTCAGCCTCTTCGGCCCGGCTTGCTTGAATCCTGATGGAGCAGTGAGAAAGGGACTCATGTCTGAGTATACCCTGCCACACCTAAAGTGGCCAAAAACGATACAGAAAAGGGGGTGGTGATGAACAGAGTGTCTGAATTAAGCAGACCACTCTTACCCAGTCCAAAGATCAGGGCTTGATCCATCACCGTTATTTATCTCACTGCCCCATCCCAGCTCAGAACCTGGCTATATGCAAATTAGTCTGTCCCTGGCCCAGTGCATCATGGGAACAGGGCAGACCAAACTACCAAGCCAATTCTTCACCAGAAAGGAGACAAGCTACCGGGGACCGGTTTCTGACATTTCAGCCTCTTCGGCCCGGCTTGCTTGAATCCTGATGGAGCAGTGAGAAAGGGACTCATGTCTGAGTATACCCTGCCACACCTATAGTGGCCAAAAACGATACAGAAAAGGGGGTGGTGATGAACAGAGTGTCTGAATTAAGCAGACCACTCTTACCCAGTCCAAAGATCAGGGCTTGATCCATCACCGTTATTTATCTCACTGCCCCATCCCAGCTCAGAACCTGGCTATATGCAAATTAGTCTGTCCCTGGCCCAGTGCATCATGGGAACAGGGCAGACCAAACTACCAAGCCAATTCTTCACCAGAAAGGAGACAAGCTACCGGGGACCGGTTTCTGGCATTTCAGCCTCTTCGGCCCGGCTTGCTTGAATCCTGATGGAGCAGTGAGAAAGGGACTCATGTCTGAGTATACCCTGCCACACCTATAGTGGCCAAAAACGATACAGAAAAGGGGGTGGTGATGAACAGAGTGTCTGAATTAAGCAGACCACTCTTACCCAGTCCAAAGATCAGGGCTTGATCCATCACCGTTATTTATCTCACTGCCCCATCCCAGCTCAGAACCTGGCTATATGCAAATTAGTCTGTCCCTGGCCCAGTGCATCATGGGAACAGGGCAGACCAAACTACCAAGCCAATTCTTCACCAGAAAGGAGACAAGCTACCGGGGACCGGTTTCTGGCATTTCAGCCTCTTCGGCCCGGCTTGCTTGAATCCTGATGGAGCAGTGAGAAAGGGACTCATGTCTGAGTATACCCTGCCACACCTATAGTGGCCAAAAACGATACAGAAAAGGGGGTGGTGATGAACAGAGTGTCTGAATTAAGCAGACCACTCTTACCCAGTCCAAAGATCAGGGCTTGATCCATCACCGTTATTTATCTCACTGCCCCATCCCAGCTCAGAACCTGGCTATATGCAAATTAGTCTGTCCCTGGCCCAGTGCATCATGGGAACAGGGCAGACCAAACTACCAAGCCAATTCTTCACCAGAAAAGAGACAAGCTACCGGGGACCGGTTTCTGGCATTTCAGCCTCTTCGGCCCGGCTTGCTTGAATCCTGATGGAGCAGTGAGAAAGGGACTCATGTCTGAGTATACCCTGCCACACCTATAGTGGCCAAAAACGACGCCTGAAATGGCAGAAACCGGTCCCCGGAAGCTTGTTTCCTTCCCAGTATAAGAATTGGCTTGGTAGTTTGGTTTGCCCTGTTCCCATCATGCAGTGGGACAGGAACAGACTAATTTGCATATAGCCAAGTTCTGAGCTGGGATGGTGCAGTGAGCTAAAAAACGGTGATGGATCAAGCCCTGATCTTTGGACTGGGTAAGAGTGGTCTGCTTAATTCAGGCACTCTGTTCATCACCACCCCCTTTTCTGAATCATTTTGTCCACCTTAAGCGTGGAAGGGTATACTCAGATGTGAGTCCCTTGCTCATTGCACCATCAGGATTCAAGCAAGCCGGGCCGACGACGCCTGAAATGGCAGAAACCGGTCCCCGGAAGCTTGTTTCCTTCCCAGTATAAGAATTGGCTTGGTAGTTTGGTTTGCCCTGTTCCCATCATGCACTGGGACAGGAACAGACTAATTTGCATATAGCCAAGTTCTGAGCTGGGATGGTGCAGTGAGCTAAAAAACGGTGATGGATCAAGCCCTGATCTTTGGACTGGGTAAGAGTGGTCTGCTTAATTCAGGCACTCTGTTCATCACCACCCCCTTTTCTGAATCATTTTGTCCACCATAAGCGTGGAAGGGTATACTCAGATGTGAGTCCCTTGCTCATTGCACCATCAGGATTCAAGCAAGCCGGGCCGACGACGCCTGTAATGGCAGAAACCGGTCCCCGGAAGCTTGTTTCCTTCCCAGTATAAGAATTGGCTTGGTAGTTTGGTTTGCCCTGTTCCCATCATGCACTGGGACAGGAACAGACTAATTTGCATATAGCCAAGTTCTGAGCTGGGATGGTGCAGTGAGCTAAAAAACGGTGATGGATCAAGCCCTGATCTTTGGACTGGGTAAGAGTGGTCTGCTTAATTCAGGCACTCTGTTCATCACCACCCCCTTTTCTGAATCATTTTGTCCACCTTAAGCGTGGAAGGGTATACTCAGATGTGAGTCCCTTGCTCATTGCACCATCAGGATTCAAGCAAGCCGGGCCGACGACGCCTGAAATGGCAGAAACCGGTCCCCGGAAGCTTGTTTCCTTCCCAGTATAAGAATTGGCTTGGTAGTTTGGTTTGCCCTGTTCCCATCATGCACTGGGACAGGAACAGACTAATTTGCATATAGCCAAGTTCTGAGCTGGGATGGTGCAGTGAGCTAAAAAACGGTGATGGATCAAGCCCTGATCTTTGGACTGGGTAAGAGTGGTCTGCTTAATTCAGGCACTCTGTTCATCACCACCCCCTTTTCTGAATCATTTTGTCCACCATAAGCGTGGAAGGGTATACTCAGATGTGAGTCCCTTGCTCATTGCACCATCAGGATTCAAGCAAGCCGGGCCGACGACGCCTGAATTGGCAGAAACCGGTCCCCGGAAGCTTGTTTCCTTCCCAGTATAAGAATTGGCTTGGTAGTTTGGTTTGCCCTGTTCCCATCATGCACTGGGACAGGAACAGACTAATTTGCATATAGCCAAGTTCTGAGCTGGGATGGTGCAGTGAGCTAAAAAACGGTGATGGATCAAGCCCTGATCTTTGGACTGGGTAAGAGTGGTCTGCTTAATTCAGGCACTCTGTTCATCACCACCCCCTTTTCTGAATCATTTTGTCCACCATAAGCGTGGAAGGGTATACTCAGATGTGAGTCCCTTGCTCATTGCACCATCAGGATTCAAGCAAGCCGGGCCGACGACGCCTGAAATGGCAGAAACCGGTCCCCGGAAGCTTGTTTCCTTCCCAGTATAAGAATTGGCTTGGTAGTTTGGTTTGCCCTGTTCCCATCATGCACTGGGACAGGAACAGACTAATTTGCATATAGCCAAGTTCTGAGCTGGGATGGTGCAGTGAGCTAAAAAACGGTGATGGATCAAGCCCTGATCTTTGGACTGGGTAAGAGTGGTCTGCTTAATTCAGGCACTCTGTTCATCACCACCCCCTTTTCTGAATCATTTTGTCCACCATAAGCGTGGAAGGGTATACTCAGATGTGAGTCCCTTGCTCATTGCACCATCAGGATTCAAGCAAGCCGGGCCGACGACGCCTGAAATGGCAGAAACCGGTCCCCGGAAGCTTGTTTCCTTCCCAGTATAAGAATTGGCTTGGTAGTTTGGTTTGCCCTGTTCCCATCATGCACTGGGACAGGAACAGACTAATTTGCATATAGCCAAGTTCTGAGCTGGGATGGTGCAGTGAGCTAAAAGACGGTGATGGATCAAGCCCTGATCTTTGGACTGGGTAAGAGTGGTCTGCTTAATTCAGGCACTCTGTTCATCACCACCCCCTTTTCTGAATCATTTTGTCCACCATAAGCGTGGAAGGGTATACTCAGATGTGAGTCCCTTGCTCATTGCACCATCAGGATTCAAGCAAGCCGGGCCGACGACGCCTGAAATGGCAGAAACCGGTCCCCGGAAGCTTGTTTCCTTCCCAGTATAAGAATTGGCTTGGTAGTTTGGTTTGCCCTGTTCCCATCATGCACTGGGACAGGAACAGACTAATTTGCATATAGCCAAGTTCTGAGCTGGGATGGTGCAGTGAGCTAAAAAACGGTGATGGATCAAGCCCTGATCTTTGGACTGGGTAAGAGTGGTCTGCTTAATTCAGGCACTCTGTTCATCACCACCCCCTTTTCTGAATCATTTTGTCCACCATAAGCGTGGAAGGGTATACTCAGATGTGAGTCCCTTGCTCATTGCACCATCAGGATTCAAGCAAGCCGGGCCGACGACGCCTGAATTGGCAGAAACCGGTCCCCGGAAGCTTGTTTCCTTCCCAGTATAAGAATTGGCTTGGTAGTTTGGTTTGCCCTGTTCCCATCATGCACTGGGACAGGAACAGACTAATTTGCATATAGCCAAGTTCTGAGCTGGGATGGTGCAGTGAGCTAAAAGACGGTGATGGATCAAGCCCTGATCTTTGGACTGGGTAAGAGTGGTCTGCTTAATTCAGGCACTCTGTTCATCACCACCCCCTTTTCTGAATCATTTTGTCCACCATAAGCGTGGAAGGGTATACTCAGATGTGAGTCCCTTGCTCATTGCACCATCAGGATTCAAGCAAGCCGGGCCGACGACGCCTGAAATGGCAGAAACCGGTCCCCGGAAGCTTGTTTCCTTCCCAGTATAAGAATTGGCTTGGTAGTTTGGTTTGCCCTGTTCCCATCATGCACTGGGACAGGAACAGACTAATTTGCATATAGCCAAGTTCTGAGCTGGGATGGTGCAGTGAGCTAAAAAACGGTGATGGATCAAGCCCTGATCTTTGGACTGGGTAAGAGTGGTCTGCTTAATTCAGGCACTCTGTTCATCACCACCCCCTTTTCTGAATCATTTTGTCCACCATAAGCGTGGAAGGGTATACTCAGATGTGAGTCCCTTGCTCATTGCACCATCAGGATTCAAGCAAGCCGGGCCGACGACGCCTGAATTGGCAGAAACCGGTCCCCGGAAGCTTGTTTCCTTCCCAGTATAAGAATTGGCTTGGTAGTTTGGTTTGCCCTGTTCCCATCATGCACTGGGACAGGAACAGACTAATTTGCATATAGCCAAGTTCTGAGCTGGGATGGTGCAGTGAGCTAAAAAACGGTGATGGATCAAGCCCTGATCTTTGGACTGGGTAAGAGTGGTCTGCTTAATTCAGGCACTCTGTTCATCACCACCCCCTTTTCTGAATCAACCCTCTAGCTTGGCACAGAGCAGTCATGCTTAACTTAGAGACAATGTGTAAAGTATTCATGCAGCAGTAATACAGTTCAAACCCAACACCAGACTAATCCCACACCAAATAGAGTAAATTGTAATAAATAGTTTGACTCAAACAACAAACATCTAATCAGTAGGACAGGAGTTATGAACTTTGAAAGATGTAGTTGGAAATAGTGCTAAAAAGCTCACAGCGCCACTAACAGTTATCTGGTTGTTTGTGCCAGACAAGGAGAAAGTCACTAGTTCAGGCCGACTGCGAAGAAGCACGGGTCAGATATAGTTACCAGATTAGTCCAGCCGAAAGTTACATTCTCAGTCCAGTGGCAAGAGTTCCATTTGTGGTGGAAGGGGCTGCGAGGAGCAGGGACAGCATCACGGGAGTCTGTCGAAGTAGTGTGAAGAGACGTTTAGGCATTACGGATGGTTGTTGCTGTAGCACTAAGAGCATGTCTGCATCACTGACGAGTGAGGCTGGAGCTTCACGGTGATAGTCACTGCAGAGGTTGAAGCTGTAACATGAAGAGAGGTTTGATGAAATGTCGCATTAGCGTCGCGACTTGTGTGGGCGGCGAGGTCTAGGCATGGATTGGCCCGTTTCCATTCATTAAGAGCCTAAAAACTTCAGAGGAGCTCAACTGAGGCCACACCAAGGGTCCAGGACCCAAGAGGCACCACTTGGGGATAAGGAACTCACTGCAGCAGAAGACAGGGTTCAGGCCAGTCGAGTTGCATGTCCAGGTAGCAGGTCAGCTGGACAGTTGCAGGGAGCCTCTGGAGCTGGTTATGTTCCTGTAGCTCAGAACAGGAGGTCAGTTGGCTGACCCTTGGAGAACTTCAGCCTGTGATGAAGGGTGTAGGTCCAATCTTCCTCCTCAACAAGCAAGGCAGCAGAGTAGCAGGATGACAGTCCTTCTGGCAGCGAAGCAGCACAGCAGTCCTTCCGTGGTATCCACTGGCCTAGGAGTGTACTGAAGAGTTGGTGTCTGAGGTTCAATACTTATACCTGATGCCTGCTTTGAAGTGGGAGAAGCTTCTAGTGGTTTCCCTTTGAAGTGTACAGGTTTCCTGGATCCCTTACTCTGGCTCCAGATAAACTACAGGGGGTATGCACTCATTTGTGTGAAGGCAGGATACAGCTTATTCAGGTATAAAAAAGGCTGTGCTCAGTTCAGCCCTCTGATCCTGCCAGTGATGCCTAATCCATGCTCACCTAAGCGCTCTATTGTTTGTGGCTCTCTAGGAGGAATACACAATGAGCAACTGACAACGACATCCAGTCTTGTGACCCAGAGACAGGCTGCAGGCACTAAATGACTAATACACGAAAATGCAACCTTTCTAAAAGTGGGATTTTCTAAATTGTGATTCAAAATTTGACAAACATAAAAGAGGATTTTCCATTCCAACTCCAAAGATACCAAACATGAACTGTTGACCGGTTCCCATTTGGAAGATATCCTTGCAATAGTGGGAAATGAATTTAGGAGTTTTTCACTATCAGCACACTGTCCTGTGTGCTGTTTAGGGCCAGGGCCGGACTGGCCGTAGCGGGCACCGGGCGTTTCCCCGGTGGCCGCTAGGGTGGGGGCTGATTTTGGGCCCCTGGAGGCCGTCTTTGTTACAGGACTGTTTTTGCAGCATAGCTGCAAGATCGGCCCCTGTAACAAAATCGGCCGAAACAGGCCCTGGCAATCAGCTCGGCCGCTCCCGGGGGGGCCGGCCAAGCCCTTTGCCAGGGCCAGTTTTAGTTCACAGTCCGGCCCGGTTTAGGGCCCATCCTAGGGGTGACATATGTATTAAAAGGAAGGCTTAGACCTGGCAAAAGGTTAATTTTGCCTGGTCGAAATGTCAGTTTAAAAGTGCACACAAAGGCTGCAATTGCTAACCTGAGAAATGTTTTAAGAGCTACTTAGGTGGGTGGTAAAATCAGTGCTGCAGGCCCACTACTAGCATTTAATTAACCCTGGGTACATGTAGTATTACATTATTAGGGACTTATAAATAAATCAAATGTGCCACCTGGGGACGAGGCAATGTTATTATATTTTAAGGATTGAGCACACACACTTTAGCACTGGTTAGCAGTGATAAAGTGTATAGAGTCCTAAGGCCAACAAAAAAGAGAAAAATAAGGACACATGTTTGGGGAAGACCACCCTAGGGCTGAAAGGTCTAACATCAACCTACTTGCATTTGCAGTAGTTCCTGCTTGCTTTCAGCAAACAGGCCCTAAATGCAATGAGTCAAGGCACATTAAAGAAGGCGAAGGTCTTCTGCCATGCTAAACTTGGAATCTGAGTCTGGGGATGTGAGTCAGGACTGTACTATGATAATCCTGGTGTCTTTCCACATCTAAGACTAAAATCCAGTTTGAAGCAGGAACTCTACCCACAGCTAACCCAGAGACAGAGGTCTGGTAGGACAAACACAGGGTCCTTCATCAACCAGATAGGTGATACACAAGATTTGTTCCTGCATTCCTGTGTGTTCCCTTTGAAGGGAGCAAAACTTTTACATGTGCTTCAGACAGACCGGTCAGCCAGGAGTTTACAGTAGGGGTGTCAACACCTGAATATTGTATTACGTTCAGAGGAGTCATCACTGCTCATTCAGGTCATACTGTTTGTTCGTAAGAGGAATTTCACACCTCTTCCTGGGCTGAGCACAGGTTAGGAGAAACTGGAAAGTTAATACAAATTAGACTCCAGGAACTTCAGGCAGGAAAGGTACCTTTTCCTTAATATTGATCAAACATCCAACTTCACAATTGAACTGTATTTTTAATAACCATTAAAACTTGTTGTTTACAAATTTTAGCAGCTGGTCTCTAATAAAGTATTAGAATTTTAATCTTCCCTTTGATTTTCTATGTAGGTCAGTTAGGTCTGCCATAGGGAAATAAAGTTTACGGTCTTGTAACTGTAGAGACATGTTACCATTAGTTTTCTACATGTTTTACTGTTAAATACAATGCATCCTACCTTGTGAGCAATTAGGTTTACATAAGGGTGAGTTTGTAAAATTTACTACGGTGTTATTTACCTGTTAAAAATTGAAAGGTCAAATTGCAGCTTTAAACTGCAGCAGTTAAAGAACAATGGTAGGCCTGAAGCCATGTTTTCCTTGTCACACCAGTGTATGGCCCAATTTGTGGTGCAGTCCACAGGTCACATTTTACTTACCATACCATAGTGCAATTTCTACACTTTATACTATGGACTTATAAGAGTTAAATGCACCCATTAGGGATTTGTCAATTTCTACATGCTTTCGGGGTCAGAGGACATACATACTCTGAGCACTGGATCAGAAAATAAATGAGCACTACAAGGCAAAAAAGGGGCATTTCCTCACAGTCGGATATCATGCTCAGTTCAGAATGGAACCAGTCTCTCATGAGTGGGTATACTATATAAGTTCCTGTCAGCGTACCCCATTGTGCACCCAGTAACAGTCTTGTTGCTGGGTGTGCGAAGTAACCATTCACATGTTTACCTCTCAGGAATAATGAATAACACCCAATTTACGCAGCAATTAACCAATTCCTGGGTACATAAACCAGAATTTTGCACTGTTGACTCCACCCTTTTGTGGCAGATTTTAACTGCTACGAATTGGTGGAGCAAACACCTGTGTCAGGCACATATTGCGTGACAAGAAGGAATTTGATGTTACAATTTAATGGGTAACAAACGGCCTCCAGCCCCTGGTCCACAATGTTTGCTTTTTCAAACTATTGTCAACCAGAGCGTGTTGAGCAAGCTGCTTTTGGCCATGGACGCCTCACAGGAAGGGAGGACGGCAATGGATGTAATGTTGTGCCTGAATGTCATCTGGTTGCTTGCGGGGCCTTACAGAGGTTAAGGTCCACATGAGCCGAATGGTTGGACCTTTTGCCAGGAATCTGCAAAGCAATGTTCACAGAAGTGTTTGACCACATTTGCCATTAAAGTGGTCGTTCTCACTACTTATTAGATCTTTGCAGATGTTCATTTATTGCATGCGCAAAGTGTGCACATTCACTAAACGTACATGCGATATTTTCACATGATACGCCTGGGTATCACATACACAAACGCCCTATAGTATCACAATCTAGCAAATGCACAATTTGTGTCTAACATCACGATCAGGGCCTGAGTCATATTTTCATCTATACAAAGCTATTTACACAAAGGAAGTTTTTGAAGAACAAATATGTACTCTATTGTCGTTTTACCCTCATAAGGCTTTCAAATTTACGCAGCATTTTAAGGTTTTCCTGAACTCATGTCCCTTCCTATTATACTCCCCATTCTTGCTTACCTAATGAGCGCCCTGAACCAGAGGCCACATATGTGAAACAGCGCAGTCTCATATGTGTTTCATTTCCTTCAATATACTGCACTGTGCAAATCAGAAAGATCCTTTTTTGATAAAAAAAGCCACACTGGTAAGATTAGAAATCGCCGACTAAGAATTGGCAGGCCTCCTGCAACTGATGTGCTGCTTTGCAATACGTTTAAAAAAGAAATGCAATTGCAAATCATAAATTGTAGGAACTATTCACTTCTGTTAATTGCCCATGCGGATATGCTAACGAGGCTAGCTGCTCGTCTGTTTCGAGAGAGGGCGATATGAAAATGGATGGACACCTTAATGGTTGGATTCCTTTCTTTAGATTGTGTTAATCGTTAAGTAGGGAGAAAATGACAGATCAGTATGTTTTGAATGATTGGGGTATGCTTCCCGAAAGATCCCTATAGGAAATTAAACATGTATTTATTTATTTGCACAATTTTCCCATTAATTTTAATCTAACATGGACTTCTCCCCATGATGACATCCTACCTGTACATATATTATGCATAAAGTAATATAACAATTAGTAAATGAAAGCTACATTCTCTCCCAGAAAACATTTGTAATACATTCTAGTGTGATTAGAATCTCATTATTAGATGCAGGCAAGCAGAAGAGCCTTATAATTCGGCACAAATTATGTGAACAAAGCAGCAAGTTAATGCAATAAATTGTACACAATGTATTAAAAACATGCATCTCCTAAAACGAAATTCACACAGTGCCAAGAGAGTTAAAATAAAACATAAAATAGGTATATCAAAATACAATAAGATACAAACGTCATGTATAGTTGCACCGAGTTCAGACAATAGCCATTACGTTTAAAATTCAGTTTTTCTGACATTATTTTAATATAAGAATTAAAACACTCAGGATATAGACGGCAGAAAGGGGTATGGGATAACGTTTTGTACCTTAATCATTTTTAAGTAATTGGATTCCCTGAATCATCTAATAGTTCTTGAACGGATTACTCTAAAAATAAACAGGGCAACCCTATAGCATACTTTCACATCCCCTAGTTCATACAAAAGTTTAAAAGCCACCTGATAGTGAATTATTCCTTCTTGTAGGAAGAGGGCTTTAAGGAGGAATTTCCTGGGGATCAGGCAAAATGTACAAAAAGGTGCTGAGTGATCTGCTCCAATCGCTGTGGTGGCTGCTCCTGGCAAGCTGTAGTGGGGGAGGTGGGGGGGGGAGTAAGAGGGCAGGAGGGTGGTTAAAAGAAAATCACTTACCTGCTGGCCGGCTGCCGCCTGTCCTCTGTCCTCTTCCTGGCTTCGTCTTTGCAAACAGGAAGCACATGGGCCCCCAGGCTCCCCAGAGCCAATCACAAAGCTGCAATGCAGCGTTGTGATTGGTCTGAGCATCGTGGTTAGGCACTCAGCTGGGGAATTAGAGGCTGGGCATGTCCTCCACCCAGGCTGTAATGCAGCCTGGGTGGAGAACATGCAAACTGTGCATGAATGTCGGGCTGGCCAAAAATTCAAGCGCACTTATATAGTGCCCATCACTCCTCTCCCTGCTCTGAGAGCAGAGTAGATCCGCACGCCAAAACGCAGCAGCAGGAACAAATAAAATAATAGTAATGTCGACTTATAATCCTATTATTTTTCCTTTTTTTCATTGCGAAAAGCAGTAGGGCAACACTCCTCCGCCTTAGCAGAGGAACCACCACTGTCCGATCGGTTGTCACAGGGGCATTTTCTGGTGATTGTACCTCAGCTCTCATTTTTTGGGAATGCGGTCAGATAATGAAAAATAAGCAGATGAAATGAGTTAAAAGGTATCGGGGCTGTGAATTATTGGTTATCATAAGGTACAATTTACATCTAGAGTGATCATTCCATGCTATGTTTAGCTCCACTGTTACCCTGGTGAGGTCTACTTTTTCCCTATTCATTAGATGCAAAAACCTAGATCAAAGGAAATTGTTCCAAAGTGGTGTACCATGCAAACGCCTACCTGGACCTTTTTTATCCCAGTGTTACTGCTATAAGAAGAAGCTAAAGTTGAAAAAAAATGATTTATGTAATAGAGAAACGCTTTTATGAGTCCAGGTCAACTTTTGTTATTTTTTATTGAACATGGATTTGTTTTGAACACTTATATAGCCTCCGATCAGGACTCTTTAAGGCAGAAAATGTAATCCATTATTAAAAGGATAATGTGGTTTGATGACATTCTGCCAATGGGTATCATCTGCAGGCCAAGAGGGAGGTAGGACTCATTTGCAAAGAGTCATCATATTTAAATTAGTCTTGCCTCCTAGCTCTACACGCACCGAATGGTACGTTCAAATTATTTTTTGCCACCTGGTTGTAGTGGCTTGTCATTTCGACTGGCAATTTCGAAAGGATTTTTCCCTATTCAACATTCGTGATGATAGGGTATGTGGCTACTTCTTCATTTTTTGTCGGTCTTTTATTTTATGTAACAATTTCATGCAAAATGTTTTGTGCTACAATTAAAAAAAAAAGGATGATCTGGAAAATTAGGAATGTCCATGTTAGTAAGTTTAAATTAGGTGATTTTTCTAAACAAACAAGAAAGAAGGTGTTTAAAAATAGTGGTAGGGCAGCCCATAATTTGAGAACCAGTAGAGGAAGAGATCGAATCCTTGATGTGACAGAAAATACCTATTTGGGAGAAATCAAGAATAAGGAGAAAGATTCCAAAATGAATGGGCCAAAGAAATCATTGAACAGAGATAAGAGGGTGCTAAAGGTGCTACAGAGACAACAAATTAGAGGGCAATAGAAATAGAACGACACTAAGCACTATATCTTTGAGAAGCAAGCATATGTTTTATAGCTAGTGTGAACTGTGCAAGTATAAATATGAAAAAGCAGGTTGGATGATTTGGAAAACAGAGTGGAACATATACTTTAATGGAAAAAGTAGTTAATTAGAAAAACCAAAACAAAGCAACTGATATGGGTGAGACAAATTTCGAAAAAAATGCTTCGCAGAACAGAGGGGAATGTATGTTATCAAATGTTAATCAGTTGCATTTGGCAAGCTCAAGAAACCTTAGATGTTTGTTCCAACACATCACCCCTAGAAGATATGCAGTTTAGGAACCAAGGGCCTGATTTCGATCTGGGCGGATGGATTACTTCATCACAACGGCGAAGGATATCTCTTGTGCCAAAATGTAAATGAAATATAAACTGCAAATCTACCATTATTGATTTCACGAAATCCCTTGGAATAACACTAGACAGGAATATGAACATGCTTTCACACATCAGTGCAACTACGTGCAGTGCGTCATGCCAACTCAAATTACTGAAGAAATGGAAACCATTTCTGCCACCTTTAGACTTCAAACAAGTAGTAAATCATTAGTGGTCTCCAGACTAGAATACGGATCTGAGACCCTGTCAGGTCTTCCCAAAGCTAAAACAGCTCCACTCAAAACGACCCTGAAGGCAGCAGCGAGACTGGTAACAGGCAGTAGATGCTTTTACCACATCACCCCATCGCTTTGGTATCTAGACTGAAAATTGCTTGCTTCACACACAATGCATTACATTTTAATGAACCATGGTACCTGGCAGAAAAGATTTGAATCTAAGGTGGCAGCCGGTTCCTAAGGAGTGGAAACTCTTTCAGGCTTGAACCCACAGATTCAGAAAACAAAAAACCTACACACTCTCCTTTTCTGGATCAGCAACAATGATCTAGAACTCCTTACCACCCAAGGTGCGTTCAAACCCATCGACCCACTTTTTCAAAAAAGGTGAAAGATCCTAATGAATAGATTTCTTTCACAGACTCTCTGGGAGCCTTTCTCCTGGGTGCAGAGGACGCCACAATTTCAGCAATATCTATATAGGTCAGAAGCATATCTTTCACAAGAGAACCCCACTCAAACATTACTCCCCTGGGTACGCGAGAACTGAATAATTTCAGGGCAGCATCAGAGAATCCACCATGAAGAATCTAGAACAGGGCCTAATAATTGAATGATGGAGCTTTATTTAGATATCTGTTTCAACAGCCCATTGTGTATTTTATTCTTGATGTACTTGTCTATGTTTACTTTTCTTCAGTCAATCATATGTACAGCGCTCCAATACCCTTGGGTCATGGTAGCGCTCTATAAAACACTAAAAAAATAACAAATAAAGTGAATATACTATAGGATTTATATTTTGGCATACGGGATATCCTTCACCGTTGTGATGGAGTAACCCGTCTGCCAAGATCTAATTCACCAGACGCGGCTCATGACAATATACAGTAAGGCACAATTTTGTGCTTCTATGACTAAAGAACCATCTACTGACATAAAACCCATATCCTCATTCCTAAAACCAGTATCTACCAACTTTGATGCTCATGGGTAGAACTTTTTTTACTGAAATTTCCGGCAAATATGTAACGCCTAGTTCATGGGGAGGCACGGGAACATTCATGCTCCTAGGCGAGTGGGTGAATTTAACTTTGTGACCATTCACATACATTTCAAATGCCTTGTCTACCCCTTTTAAACACAATAAGGTACTCTAAAAAAGGCTGGAATAAGGTTGATTGTCTATTTACAGGGCATCACAAGATTAGATCAATGAGTTTCATCACATGTGCAAGCGTGTTAACTTTCACCCCACAAAACTTCTGTGTATTGTCTGCCACGCCCCCTTTAGTATATCTAGGCGCGCCCCGGTGTCAGCGCTGCTTAGATAGAGCTCTTGAGGCGGAAAGCCGAGAGCGAGGAACCTCCTGAAAAGTTGATTTTAAAAACTGTATTGCGTGATTTGTACTTGTGTTTTTAAAACTAATTGCACTTTGCTCACCTGGTTGCTCTGTCTCGCTGCTCAGCCGAGTGAGGCGCTGAAGCAGGCAGCAGGCAACCGCCGCGACCTCCCGGGCTCCGCCCACCGAGTTAGGCCACGCCCCCTTTAGTATATCTAGGCGCGCCCCGGTGTCAGCGCTGCTTAGATAGAGCTCTTGAGGCGGAAAGCCGAGAGCGAGGAACCTCCTGAAAAGTTGATTTTAAAAACTGTATTGCGTGATTTGTACCTGTGTTTTTAAAACTAATTGCACTTTGCTCACCTGGTTGCTCTGTCTCGCTGCTCAGCCGAGTGAGGCGCTGAAGCAGGCAGCAGGCAACCGCCGCGACCTCCCGGGCTCCGCCCACCGAGTTAGGCCACACCTCCCTTTCCGGATATCTGAGAATGTGCTGTTTCCGGAGGCGCAGCGGACGGGCGCAGCGGGCGCGCCGGCAGTGCGCCGAAGGCGCGCCAAAGGCAAGCCCGTCTGCGCCCGTCCGCGACCGGACGGGACCAGGGGCCAAAAACCTTGGTTCATCGACCCCCCAGGGCAGGCCATATAGCTCGGCAACCCTACACAGCATAGGAAGAAACGTCGCTGCCCAGTGCACGCACATATATGTCCCTACAGAACTTCCTCTCAGCTGCCCAGACTGCAAACATCCCTTTCGGAATAACCCTTTGGCCGCGGTTCCGAAATATTATATGTATGCACTTAACTGCCGATCGCTGCCCAAGCACGGCACACAAATTGCCATACTGCTTGAGGAGCGCAAACCAGATGCGCTCTTCTTAACAGAGACATGGCTTACGGCCCAATCTGAGCCAGATATTGTTATAGCCTTACCGGCTGGCTATCACATTCTTAGACTCGATAGACCAGAAGGGAGAGGGGAGGGGCTGGCTATCATTATAAAGGACCAGTACCACTGCCGCACCATAGCAGACACTATTCCTGGCTGTGAGAGTCTGGAATTCTGTATTGAGTTCAACGCCAATCACTCCTTCTCAGGTACCCTGATCTATCGCCCCCCTGACTCTGCAAAACTATTCCTTAGAGCACTACCAGAGATCGTAGCAAAAAGATCCCTATCGACGGCTAATTATACAGTATTGGGAGATCTCAACCTGCATTTTAATTCCCCGTCCGACCACTCTGCCAAGGAGTTAATAGATGACCTTGGAGCTCTTCAACTGGCCCAGTTGGTCACAGCCCCAACCCACGAAAAAGGGAATCTCCTCGATCCTATTTTTAGCAATAGTGTGGATCTAATGACGGCCCAACCCATCCCCCTTCCATGGTCAGACCATTATCTGGTCCCGTTTACTTGGTCCACCCATAAAATCCCCCAACTATCCCCCCAAACCTTAATGAGAAGAAACTGGAAAAAACTCCCCGTTGACCTCTGGAGGCGTGAGCTAGACGCTACCTGCCCGCCATCCTGCTCAGACCCCAATCTGGCATATGGAAATTATGTCAGCTCGATTACAAATTCTTTAGACTCACTCTTGCCTCTTCGTAGATCGTCCTCTAAGCGAGCGCAGATATCAGCCCCCTGGTTCTCTGACTCGCTAAGAGAGTTAAAGCGCCGATGTAGGCAACGAGAGAGAGCCTGGCGCTTAGACTTCCTTCCGGAAAAAAAGGCCTCCTATAGAGAGGCGATCAGAAGCTATAAAGAAGGGGTCAAGGCAGCCCAGGCAACATACTATTCCGACAAAATTTTGGAAGCCAGGTCAAAGCCTAAAGAAATCTTTAACATAATAAAGCAATGCACTAATGTCAGCACTGCTCCCCCTTTAATTAAGACCAAAGAGCAATGCAATGAATTGGCGGATTTTTTTCACGACAAGGTGTTAAACATATATTCCACCTTTCCAGCCATGGCTCCGAATCATGAGGTGCCCGACTCACCCAACTCGGAAAGTCCCCCCTGCTCAAGCCAGTCTACCACCGAGCCGACTCTTGATCATTTCCCTCTCCTGGACCTTGTCACTTTAAATAAAGTGGCTCGCCAGGATAAGTCGGGCTCCCCTCGCGACCCAGCCCCCCCAGAAATCCTGATGCAGGCAGGGGAAGCCATCCTCCCTGTAGTCCTAGAACTGCTAAATTCATCTTTGTCCACTTGCACAGTCCCCACTGCCTGGAAGCAAGCTTCTGTACGGGCACTCTTAAAAAAACCTAATTTGGATCCTGACGACTACTCCAACTATCGCCCCATTTCATTGCTCCCATGGACTGGCAAGGTGTTGGAGAAACATATAAATGCCCTCTTGGTCCAGTTTTTGGAGAATCACTCCCTACTGCACACTTCCCAGACAGGCTTCAGACCAGGCCATGGAACTGAAACCGCCTTACTAGCAGTTACCGAAGAGTCTCGAAGGATACTGGATCAGGGAGGATCAGTGGCAGTGATCCTCCTTGATCTAAGTGCTGCCTTCGATACGGTCAGCCATGCCACTCTGCTGAACCGTCTCCAGAACATCGGAGTCTCGGGAAATGCACTAGGGTGGTTCAGTTCCTTCCTGGCTGATAGATCTTTTCAGATCTTTGATGGCAACACAACATCTACCATCAAGCCTCTTAGCTGTGGAGTTCCGCAGGGCTCATCGCTGAGCCCTGTACTGTTCAACGCATACATGAAACCGCTGGCTGGGGTAGTAGAACCGTACGGCATTAAAATTGTGTCCTACGCCGACGATACCCAGCTAGTGGTTTCACTGGCCCAAGAGAACGGTGGCCAAGCCTCGGCCGGCCTGCTGAACTGCTTGGAGAGCGTGAGGGAGTGGATGACCAACTCCTCCCTCAAACTGAACGGAGGAAAAACTGAACTTATGCTCCTAGGTCCAGCTTCACCACTATCCTTTTCCTCCTTGTGGCCCGCTGGTCTAGGGGCACCTCCCACCCCCAAGGACAGTGTTAAGAGCTTGGGAGTTTGGTTAGACCACAAACTCTCCTTCTCCACTCAAGCCACCAAGCTGTCTGCCACCTGTTTTGGCATACTAAGAATGCTGAGGAAGGTCCTTCCACTTTTACCTCTGGATGCTAAGAAGGTGGCGGTACAAGGCCTCATCCAGTCCCGCTTGGACGCCCTATACCTGGGGGCGCCTGAGATGACTCTCCGAAAGCTGCAGGTGGTACAAAACTGCGCAGCACGTACCATACTCCAAATTCCACGGTCTCAGTCCGTTAGACAGGGACTGAAAAGCCTACATTGGCTGCCTGTGAGACAGAGAGTGGCATTTAAGGCTCTGTGCATCACACATCGGGCCTTCTGGAAGACCGGATCAGCAATCAACAGCAGCCTTGTCACCCCTTACCACCCCAATAGGAACCTCCGGTCTACTGGTGCTTTTCTGGCAGTGGTACCCAGAGTAAAGAGAGCCAGGTCCGGGGGCAGGATGTTCTCGCTGAACGCCGGCAAGCTTTGGAATGCCCTCCCCCTTGCTCTTTGAGCGACACCTGACCTGCTCTCATTTCGCAGGAAACTTAAAACAATACTATTCGTGAAGTCCCTTTAGTTCCTCCTGTGCTCCGTCACATCTCTGTCTAAACTCAGCGCTTGGACGCCCCTGGGCAGCAACTGCGCTTAATAAATCGATAAATAATAATAATAACAATGGGCAATCCTCAAGCGTTTGGTAAGAAAACGTATCTTAATAGACTGCCACGTGTATTTCTGGAGATCTTACTGATTCCCCATACAATCATTCAAATGTGTGACTCATAAGAGGAACTTACGATTCAAGGAGTCGTGGCTTTCATTAACTTCTACGAGAAGGGCTTCCATTTGAATTCATGTACGATGCAATGTAGAACACAGTGGGGATTGCTTACTCTTTAGCATCTCTTTTTGAAGCTGGGAGAAAGGTCTAAATTGACTAGAGCTTCACATTTTGCACAAACTGCATAATTTTGTGAACTTATCATTTAGTATTACCAACATTTCCAGTCATGTAACTTAAGAGGGGTGTATGAGGTGGGACACGCACCTAATAATTTCTTAGTAGGGTCATGTCCTGGCAGTTTCAGTCAGACTGGTTGTCTGCAGCAACAGAGACATTAATTCACTGTTGTCGCAGACTGTGAAGAGATGAACGAGCTAACAAGCTAACGATCCGAGCCAGGGTCCTGGCACGAGACCCACCTTGAAAATATTTGGCATATGAATCATGAATCATGTAACAAGCATCATGTAAACATATAATAAAGTCACTTCCAAATTACCAAAAAAATGTATCTCTAGCATGCGGAAGTGTTTCATGTTAATATATCAGATTGTATCACTAGTTATTAAAAGTGATAGTTTTAGAACAGTACCTTAGAAACATTCATACCCCTCCACCCAGTCCTGTTAACAATGCATCTAGACATCTCAGAGACAAATCAGTTATTCTGTGCACCCTATATGTGGTCTTGATTCTTATTATAGGTGGAGCAACTGTATAGTCTGGTGAGTCGAACACAAGAAGTTTTTGTACCACTCACTCATTTTAAGGTGCTCTCAAATGAGATAATGAAGAAAAAGGAAGCTTGATTAAATAAATATTTGCTAAGAATCACCCAATTTGTCATTGTATAATTCAGCCACTAGATAGAAATCTTTGTCTTGCCCATTTTATTAGGGGTGGGCGTAATGCGTGGAATTGGAGGACTTTAGTGATTCTGCTTTACTCTTGTTATGTGGAGGTTTGCCCAAATTCTTCCAATCGCCATGTGGCAGACTTTTTTCCAGTGAGGCTCCAGAAATGCAAGCATGATTTGGTGTTCCCTAGAGCCATTTTCTAACGCGAGCCTTCACAGTTAGAGGGCTGCTTCTTGAGTAGATATGCTGCCGCTCGAGTAGGTTTTCTACTCAACTGGAATGGCTGCACTCTCTTGTGCAAGGTGTCGTTTGTGCTGATCTTCCAGCACTGCTCAGATTACTAGTGTTACTTTGCATAAGCAGTGTGAGCAGCGCAACATACATATTTTCTGCCCATTAATGGAACTCCACGGAATCTCAAGGAGTTTTTATGTAACTCCATGGAATTCCACAAAGTGAAACTTCATGAGTTCTGCTTACACCTTCATTTTACATCACAGATCACTGCTTTGTCTCTCATTCTTGTCACATTGGGACAGGCAGATGAAGCCACATGGGTGTGAGGGTCTAAGAGGACCCCAAGATGCGCCAGGGCCAGGCATCTGACTCAAGCTTAGCTCTGCCTTTCAGTGGCTTGTCCACCTCTAGGACAGAGCCAGGAGTGGCAGAGTCACCTACAAAGGTATGTAAAATGAGCAGGAAGGGCCGATGGCACAAATTGTGATTTGGCACCTCCATGTCACTCACTCAAAATAAGGGTGCTGCCTGCACACCTTTAAGTGGGTCGGGCCCTGCCACATTTCAGTTCTGGCAACATTTTAAAACTGTTTTAAATGGGTCCCTACTGGCTCCTAAAATCATGCCTTTACAGGCAAAAACAATGCTTGAATACTCAAGGACCGTACAAGGCTTTGAGGCAATCCATACTAGCAATGCTGCCCTGTTTACATTTAATTTTATCTTTATCCTGCATTGCCTAAGCATATTTGCTGTTTTCCATGTGTTGTGATCATGTAACTTTTTTCATGACCTACAACTTTGTTGTGAACGGAGCCACATCCAGACTTCTAGGTGAGTTCCGGTTGTGGGTGAGTGTTCATTATGTGGCATGATTAAGAGCTCTGGATAGGAGTCTCAAGTTAGTGTTATTTTCTCACAGTGCCGGTCAGTGAGTCATAAAGGTGCTCAGACTTTGTGCGCTCTGCAAAATGGCCAAGGATTGCATGTGCATAATGAGATAATTGTAATTCAGGTTTTATGTGAATGTATATATATATATAAATTTCTTTATTCGGCTTTTCACGAAGGAAAACCATAAAAGGAACATTTAGAAATACAATTTACATATTTACACAGAAATACAATTTACAGAAATAGGTTCCAAAGAAATTCATACAGAGACATTTTATAATTTTAAAAAGAAAATATCAAAACATTTCAGTGCGTCGAAATGAAATTCCAAGGTGCTCTTTACAGGTTTTTCCTATGATTCAAAATACATTTGAAGAAATTAAGGACAATGTAACAAACGGATTCAGATTCCAGCATTTGGAGGTGAAGGATTGCAGGCCGACATTGTCTAAGGCCCCAACGCCTCAGTGTTGGTAGTAGCCAGACTTTCCTGTGTGCGTGATGGAATTTACAGAACATGATAACAAGTATATTGGACTGGTTAGATTCCCCATCACAGGGACATAAGGGAAGACTTGCGTCCCAGCTATTATTCGCGGGGAAAGCAACCAGTCTAAAAAAAGTATCCAATCTGAATCTTGTCAACAACATTCTCTCATGTGTGGTGACCTGAAAGGTAAGATACGGCTGAATGCCGTAAGTTGTCTGAACCAGGTTCGCGTGGAGAACCGAGGGTTTTGACGACTCGGAAGTCAATCTCAGTGTCTCTAAATGACCGAGTGCTAGTTGTTTAGGGCTCTCTTCGGGAGGTCAACTATGGTTTCTGGGTGGAAATAATATTTCTCAAGACCGAGGTCTTTAAAGAAATTTCTGATGTAGCAGAGCCACTTTACTTTTGAGGACTGGTCAAGAGCCATTGTATCAGCTACAATTGACTGTGTCAGTGCATTTTTGACAGGAGTCCAAATGCGCCGCCACAGCATCAATGGTTGAATCTTGAGCAAATCCTCTAGGTAAGGAATTCCTAGTTCTAAATGAGAGGCATAGGTTGAAGTGCCTCTCGGGGTGGCTAAAAGAAATCTTAGGAAGGTGTTTTCTGCTACCTGAAGGGCACTGGTATCTGTGTGTCCCCAGACTCCCGCTCCGTACAGGGCGATGGCCTGGCACTTGGCACTATAGATTTTCAATAGCTCCACTGGAGCCCTCCTCCCCAATCTCTGGGAGAAGCTCATCAGGGCCGCTATGGATCTACTGAACAGATGGCATCTTGTCTCTACTGCTGGCTTCCATGTCAGTCTTTCGTCTATCATGATTCCAAGGTATGGGCACTGGGGAGTTACCTCTAGTTTTTGGTTGTCGAGATAGATGTCTTTTACTCCTTTTTTCCTGGTACCTGATATCATGACAAACGTTTTTTTGACATTCACTTGTAGATCCAGACCGCCCATAAAAATCGTGTATCTATTCAGAGACTTCTGCAGTTCGCGCGGTGTACGCGCGAGAATGACAGCATCATCCGCATAGAGTAGAGCGGGAATCAGGCGCTGTTTTACACGTGGGAGGTTCTGGGCCCCCCTCAACATCTCTGGCTCCAGGCCATTAGTGTACAATGAGAAAAGAAAGGGGGCCAGGACACACCCTTGCCTGACTCCACGCTCTACTCCAAAAGATGCCGTCAGCTCTCCGTTCAGGCCGAAGCGCACTCTTGCCGAGGCACTAGAATAAAGTTCCCTCAGAAAATCTAAAAGGGGGGGTCCACTCCCATTTGCCTTAAGACCGTCCATAGTTTTGCATGCGAAACGCAATCAAAAGCTGCGGACAGGTCTACGTAGACCATGTAGACCATATTCTTCTTTGCCTGTACGTATTTACCCATAATCAGACTGAGATTAAGGGCCTGCTCCACCGTTCCGAACCCCTCTCGAAAACCAAACTGGAGATCGGAAATAATGCCTCTCTCCTCACCCCATTGCTGAAGTCGCTCAAGGATTACTCTTCCGACAACCTTGCCAAGTGAGTCCAGCAATGAGATGGGGCGATAGCATTTCACGTCCTGGCGGTCCCCTTTTTTGAAAATGGGGACCATGATAGACTTGGTCCAGGAATTTAGCAGTCCCACATTTGCGGCGGCTGTGCACACTCTGGTAAGAATAGGGGCCCAGAGGTCCAAGTTGTGTTTAAATAGGTCCACCGGGACCCCATCTGGGCCTGGGGCTTTCCCATTCTTGCTTAATTCCAGAGCCACTAATAAGTCGGGTATGTCAAAAGGCAGCGGAATTGGATATTCTACTTTTGGAAGGATGTTAGCAGACCCAACTGTAATTGAATTGTTTTTAAAAATATTAGTGAAGTGTGCCACCCATGTTTCTTCGTCTATGGCCACTTCGATCTTAGGGCTATTATTATCAGTGAGATAAGGAGATCTAACAGTTCGCCAAAAGGCCTCGCTATTTTTTGAGACGGCGCTTGTGTGCAGGTCTTCCCGGAGTTTCTGTTTCAGTTCTTTAGTTCTTAATTTACGTTCCCTACTGTATTGGCACCTAAGGAGTTGGATCTGTCCCACGTCTCTGGGTTTATTATGTAGGGCGAGTTTTAGTTTGGAAAGAGCTATGGTGCAGCTATGATTGAACCACCCTTTTTTAATAGGATTCTTGGGCGTCGATTTTGTAGTGAGTAGTCCCTTGATTTTCTCTAAAATTTGTCTAAAATTATTTAGGACTTCTTCGTGGTTTACCGAGAGATCCAAGCATTTAATTATATTGGGGTATGCCACGTCAACCAGTTTTTTTGTGATTTCGTTTGGATTAATTTTTCCCCATTTTATTGTATAGCCATTCTGTTTTCGTAGCTCTAGCTTGTTCTGGGAAAGAGTTTTTGCTATTGCTATATTTTGGGGCTTATACTCAGTTAAATAGAGGTCTATCCTCAGCGCAAAATGGTCGCTCAGTGAGTTGGCAATGACCTGAAAAGCTTTGGCTGTGTCTAGCAATCCAGGGGACAGGAAGATGTAATCAACTGTCGTTTGAAAACCTCTGCCCACGTAGGTCGGATGGAGGGAGTTTTGATCCGGACTTGGAAGATTAGCTATTACAAGGTCCAAGTCAGAGAGCAGATTGTTCATAACATTCCCCACCTTAGTGTGAGCAAAGTGCACTAATGGGGCCTCAAATTCATCCACTATCCCACAGCAGTGTGATTTCGCCTGTGGACATGGATGGAGGTTAAAATCCCCTCCCCATAAAAGATGAGTTGCCCCTTGTCCATCCTTCAACTGATAGAGTTGAGTCAATCTCTCCTGTACGTTGCGCAAAAGAATCAGAAAATGATCTTCCTCTAAGTTGTTATAGGAATTGACCAAAAGAATAGACTCCTTATTCGCAAAGAAAAGAGAGAGAATTTGACAATTTGGATCGGAATGGACAATGGACACTTTTAGATAGTTCAAGGTATTTGCAATGTACGTTATCAACCCACCTTTGGGCCTGCCTATTGAGTTACGCACAGCTGGGATAAAATAAGTTTTAGAGCCCAAGAGGTGAAGCTCTATTGTGGACCATGTCTCTTGAAGACAGATTATTTTACATGGTTCCAAAAAATTCAGGGCCGTCCCGTCCTCAATCTTTGGGCGTAAACCCGCCACGTTCCAATATAGGGTAGGTATGGTCAATGTATCAGCTTTTTTTGCTGCGGCTTCAATGGTTACCGGAGGTGTTCTTATTTTAGGGGTCGACTGGGGTGAGCTAGAGTTAATAGATTCAGTTTCCGTTGGTGGTCAATCGACCATTTCAAGGCCGCTAAATCTATTACTCAACGGGATGTTATACCAAGGGTCCCAGCGGGGCGGTTCTCTGTGTACCGTCCTCTGCGTATGTGGAGCCCATTCTTCCCAGCCTCCGCCCTGATAACGCGATCCCACTAGATGCCAAGAATTATCATACTCGCGATAGCGGGGGCCCCCATATTGTCTAGCGTTAGAAAAGTCGACCTGACGGGGGAGTGGTGCAGCCCAGGGAGAGTCATGATCATGATAAAAGCCATTGGGTTGTCTTGAGGGGTAGAAAAAGGAGAGTGGTTTAGTACCTATACCTCCATTTGCATTCGTGTGGTCCCAGAAGCAGATATAATCTGCTACGCGGGGGTCTTCGAAAGTAATCACGATGCAATCTCCTGAAATCGTTTTTCTACCTTTACCCACCCATGGCGTCCTACGTACTGTCATGATCCTTCCATGCCAAGTTGGAGGCATTGGACGGTTAGTCTGTAGCCAATGTTGCGCCTTGTTTTTCAAGGACCACATAGGGTCAGCATTATGGTCCGCTAGCTCAGGGACACCAGTCATTACCACTACGTAAGGTGATGCGTCCGGGGGCAAATCTACAGGGAATCTAACCTCACCGGGTCCTCTAGAAACATTTCTATTAGGTACTGGGACCGGAGGATTGGAGGCTAAAGTTTGAGTCACCGGGATTTTAGCTGTTGCTTTATTTGTTGCCACTGTCTTCGATGCAGGTGTTGTTGTTGACAGGGCATTTCCCTGTAGCGGGGTAGTGGCTGCATTGATAGTTGGATTCAATGTGCTCTTGGTGTTCGTTGATATAGGTGTTACAGCCAGGGATACATTTTTTTGAACAATTGCGGGTTTCGGATGGATATTTACAGGCTTAAGGGAAGGTTGTTTATTATGAATCTTTCCCCCAGTTTTTTGGGCCCCTACCAGATGGTTATGGTGTGGAAGGTTGAGAAGCTTGGATATCTGAGTCTCCAGCTGCACTAACTTTTGTTCTACTGGTTGCAGACATAGTTTAAGAAGGTCAGCGATCTTGTTTAGAAGCTGTGAGTTGTTACTATCTATTGGAACCTTACTAGTGGATAGAAAAGTGGGCGATTCCAAATTGATAGGGGTAGGAATTTCGTGATCAAAATGGTGGATCAACGCAGGGACTACTATCTGTTCTACTCTAGGGGGTGGGTTCTGTGGGATGCTAGAAGTATGATCAGTCTCATTAGGGGTAGGGTTTTTCGGAACATTCTTTCTTTTACTTATTGCACCCTCCCTCCTCCCCCTTGCTTGGATTCTTTCCTGTGATGACATTTGTGACAGGCTTTGGGGTAATAGCTCGGGTGTTCTTTCGAGATCTGAACTAATCTGTGAATCTGAAAGCTGGGACGCCGACAAATCCACGTTGTTAGGCAGACTGCGTCTGCCCTCACAGAGCACCCTTGACCCTTCATTATTATTGCCAGGTGCAGGTGTTCTAGCGTCTGCCAAATTACCCAAGGAGGATCTTTTGGCAAATGCTAAGTCCAGGGAAACCCTTTCCTCCATCAGTGAAATACTTTGGTCTATGAATGTATTAGCCTTTGTAATGAAATCGTCCATAGGACCTAGCAATTTACCCACACTATCAGGGGCCTTAATTTTGTTTCCTCTAGTCAACACCATGTTACTTATAAAGTGACAAAAAAGGAAATAAGATGAAAATAAAAGGGGTGGCCCAGTCCAGTCTCTCCAGTCCTCGATCGGCCTCAAACGGCCCGCCCTTTGCCCGGGCTTCGCTCCGCGCTTCGACCCGCGCGTGACCCGCGTAAGCGGGAAATAGGCTGTTTATGTACGTGTGTCAACAGGGAGAGCGGGCCAGGTGGTGATTATCGGCCTCACAGGGACTCCTGGAACTTCGAGTCCCTGCCTTCACGCTCGCAGCCCTGGACTCTTCACAAGCCCCCACGGAGTAAGTTGGTGAAGCGGGACCTGCAAAGCGGGTCCGGCGAACTGTAGCGTACTGCACAACGCTCTTCCCAGCAGTAGAAAACACTGTCCACAGCTCCGTTATTTGGCAAGCACAAGCACACAAGAAGCAGTGAATGTGTGAGAAGGAGGTATACAGCTTTTAAAATATTGACAGTGCCAAAGGGAATTAAAATACAATGCTTAAAGCGGATTTGGTAGGTTGATTACATGGGGTGTTGGTGAAGCGAACAGATGAACAGAAGTACGTTGAGAAGGAGATAGTAACAAGATGGCATGAAGACGAAAATGTGGATGTGTTGGATGTGAAGATGGAGGATTTCAGAGAGATCGAGGGGAAAAAGGGAGTAAATGTCTAAAATAGGAAGAGGCATCAGAAGATAGTGTCATGAATCGGGACAAAAGTGGTTCAGACACCTCCTCTTCCACAGACGTTAGCAAAGTTTATTCAGTCTCAGATTTTCACAAGAAAATTAGGGTGTTGATACTACCAACATGCATTGACAAAGCCAATAGATCCGGCTTGTTTCTAGGAGTATGTTATTTGATGTGTTATATGCCTGGAACACAAAATAGATAGACACCCAAAAACTGACCAGGTAGCATGCTTCCCAAAACACAGGATTTTAGTTTTCATGTTTTAAGCCACACCTTTAACCGCTTCCGTGCGGCGCCGATTCCCCCCCTGTGCTGGACATTCCAGAACAGGGTGCGGTCGTGACGGAACCGTTCTGTCATCAGCACAGCTCAACCGTGACTGATGACGGAATGGTTCCGTCACAAGCATCGAAGGGGTTAATTAAATAGCAGATGTCTCTCGGAAAAAAATCCTAGTCATGTTTCTTTGTCAATGCCCTTTTAAGAGACCCCCCACCTTTTTCATCCCACTTAAGGCACAGGCTACCTGAGAGTTATTTTGACAAATTATATCATATCTTCAATCTACAAACCAGTTGTGAAAAAGGTTAGATTAAACCTGCCAAATCTGCAAACATGTAGAATGTTATCTGTTGGACTTGGCCTGCTCTCCAGGTTCACCCCTAAACACTTTGCCCACTTTCCTCCTGTTTTACTGAATTTGTGTATATTGGGTTTAGGAATCTGTGCACTTTACCACTGCTAATCAATACTAAAGTGCTTTTGCTTTGTCCTTTAACCATGGTAAAATTGGCTTACACCCAATTAGCGCATTTAATTTACTTGTATGTCCCCAATAAAGTGGTACAGCATTTACCCAGGACCTGTATACTAAATGCTACTAGTGGGCCTGCTATAAAACTAAACAATTGCCAATACTTCTTATTTGACCATTGGACATTTAGAATTAAACACAATGTGGGTATAAGACTTGCAATTCAGTCTGAATAAATCACTTTTTATTGTTACTTTTTAGTACATTTGTTGGTTAATTTCACATTATAAACTCCTACAATCAACCTACAAAAACAATTTTACAATAAAAACAATTACACTGTTCAAATTCATACTTATCCAGCATACACAGTTGATCAACAATTCACATTCTTATGACGCTAGTACTATGTCATAAGACCCCTAAAAACACAAAACATTATTCAAAATTGTTGAGATTGAAAAAAACTGTTGTCTATGGCTGTGATTATATTTTGTATCATGAGCGGGCATTCTTTGGGGAGTTGTGACGGAGGACCATGCAGTACGTATATTATCGATTTGGACCAATTTATGGTATATCCAGACGACCGTCCGAAGAGTTCACAAATATTCAGGAGGATCAGTACAGAGCTTGAATCAGAGGCCAGTAGCAGCTATGTCGTCTATCCAACTGGAGGGGGACAATAGCCCTTTTAAAACTGCATCCTCCCCCCCTCACCCAACATCGAAGGCTTACTCCTAGCACCTAGTGAACATCTACTGGAAGTCTCTGTTCCATCTTTATACCTAAGTTGTGGGTAATTTTTGAGTATTCCAGCAGATCAGTTCTGTGATCATTTCTGGACAGTTTAGCACTTTAGCTATGTCCATGCAGACTGGTCCAGCCATGGCCTTTGTTCCAAGTTAGAGCAGGAAGTCGCTTGGAGCATCCCTCTGCAGCCACTCAAAGCAAGAGAACAAAGGCAAGGGAGGCAGACTCTTAACTACCTGTTAACATATGAGGCAAGCTTCTCTTATTAACTTCTCTTATTGACAGGACCAGAAAATTGCAGGGGGGACGGCCTAGGTTCAAAGGAACCCTCTCCTATGTCTCCTTCCTCAACATTCTTCTGTCTGACCCACTAAAATGTCTCCTGGAAATGTTCTGGGGAAAATGACTGCAATTCATTACTGTTGTTTGGGCTCTCCTACCAATCCCCCATGTTAGGCACTACTAAACTATAGCTAAATAAAAAATGAAAACCATTGTGGAGACAACCACTTGTGTCATGCACTCCTCAGATGGATCCTCTAAACGTGCCAGTGAGGTACGCTCTGACTAAAACCATGTCCCATGTGGATGGGCACATTTTTCAGTTGAAGGAGACTGTCAGAACAATTTAACAAACATTTGCAATGCAATAGGTCTCGCATTATTAAAGTTTGAGCTATTGGTGTTGCATTATATAGCAATGCCAATAGCTCAAACTTTAATAATGCGAGACCTATTGCATTGCAAATGCTTGTTTGGTTTGTTGTCTTCTTCACTTGTACAGTGTGCCATTGACTTAACAGAGGACAATTGTTTTATATAGACCTCTTGTTTATACTTCATGGTTGTATGTTTCATTATATTTATATACATAAAAGCAATTTGATAAAGTAGGGTCTCTCTGAAAGATATACTCGAGTAATGTTTGTAATTGGATAGTATTCATCACTAACTCTGACCTGCTCAATCCACTCTAACCTTTAATGATACCTGGTAGGACTTTTGTTGGGATTATAATATTACGTAGCAAACACAAGGAGATGATGGACGGAGTGCTGAAACTTTGCAGACACTCGCTCCCAGTCACAGATCTAGGTTGAATCCATCATCGTTCTTTACCTCACTTCGCCACCTCAGTTCAGACCCAGCCATGTGCAAATCAGTATTGCCCGTGTTCCTCAAGGGAACAGTCCAGTCCAAACTGCTAAGCCAGGTCTTCCCTGTACCGGAAACAAGCATCCTGCGACCGGTTTCGTGGTAACACCCCTCATCAACCAGGCTAGCTCGAAACCAGTGGCAAAGTGAGTAAAGGATCCACGTCTGGGCATACCCTGCCAATTTAGGGTGAACAAAGCAATCACAAGCAGATGGACAGAGCACTAAAACTTTTCAGACACTCACCCCCAGTCACAGATCTGGATTGAATCCATCTTCATTCTTTTAGGTCACTTCGTCACCTCAGTTCAGACCCAGCCATATGTAAATCAGTCTTGACCCTATTCTCAAGGGAACAGTCCAGTCCGAACTGCCAAGCCAGGTTTTCCGTGGACCGGAAACAAACATCTTGGGACCAGTTTCGGGCTAACACCCCTAATCAGCCAGGCTAGCGTGATTCCAGTGGCAAAGTGAGCAAGGGACCCATGTCTAGGCATACCCTGCCAACTTAGGACAAACAAAGCAAACACAAGGAGATGATTACATACCCTTTCCTTCTTGTGTTTACAGATAGCTCCTGTAGTTAATACAGATCAACAAACATGCAGCAACCTGGAGAAATGGCTACAACATACCAGCACCACATCTTTCTCTATGCCGGCCAAATCTGACCTAACCAAATATACTTTTACGTGCCCTAATTCTCATCCAGACTCATTTTCCATTCCTTCTCAATCGTGCAAGAGTCTTCCAACCACAAAGACAATCAGGAACTCTAAAACAAGGTTTTTTTTATTGTTGTACCCTATGCGCTCATTATGGAAATTATACTCTAGTAACTTTCCTCCTTAATAATTTTAAAAAGCTGTGGACCTCTGAGTGAATATTTTCCATACCTAGAGTAAAAACCAATGGCTTATTGTCACTTCTTAACATGAATTTATTTCTCAAATGAATGTTTTAAACTTCTGCATCACCTATGTACAGGCTGACATCTCCACCCTGATCACAAAGTTATCTTTTCTGTTTGCCTAGCATATGTGATGCAAACACAACATTTATATTCCCTTGATCAGCCATCTCTGTAAGCACAGCTCCCAGCCCACATTAACATGCATTCACCTTAATAAAAACTGTCAACTTGGGATCAAACAAAAGTGAGGACATCACTATAGTCATTGCTGCTCCTTCTCCCAAACCAATGTCCTATGTTTTATTCACCAATCTTACCAGAGGTGCAGCTATAGTACAGAACCTGAAATACATTTTGAGCACAAATACCTTACTCTGATTACTAACTAGACCTCTGTGGGCTTACCCCAACATGGAACCTGTGGGTCACTGCCCCAATGATCCCACACCACAATAGGTGTTGCACTCTGGAACGAAGGCTGCCTCGGTGCTTCTGTGGGTTCTCCTGTGGGTGAAAGAGCTTGTCACCAGTATTAAATCTAGACCAAAAAGATTAGGTAAGCACAAAGAGAGCCTTTACTCAACCCAAAGAAGAGTGACCATAGTTTTCAACTCCTCGGTCAACCACCACCTAATTGCTCAGCCCATCAACATTCCAACAGTACCATTCCAAATGTCAAAGGGATAACAACAACAATCCTATCTCCAAGATAATTGGAGTGCATGCTAAGAAGATCTAACAATCGCCCCATGCTCCGGAATGCCATTGGGTCCCTGTATGACCAATCTCATCTTTACTGCAATGGCTTCATGGAAAATTAAAAACAAATTGCCTATGTAGAATGTGAGTGAATAGGCCTTACTTTAATAAAGAAAATGCAAAAAATACTGTAAACAGGTTTTAAAGCAAGCTTGGGTGCGTTACTACACAAAATTGCCTTATACAGTAAAATGAAGTCTAAATGTGTTTCAAAGTATACATCTAACAAAACTACTATGTGGCCTGTTATCAGCATTTAATTCAATTATTTTTTAAGGAGCATTTTCATTTCCTGAAAGCTTTTAATGGTATGAGACAGGAAAACAGGATGGTACTACATAATACTTCAAATGTATTAAGAAAGCAAGTAAAGGAAAGGAGAATATTGGAATTAAAGGGAGAAGAAAAAAGTAAAAAAAAGTGAAGATAATGAATATTTACATTAAGCATTAGATGTGTGTAATACATTTCAAAGATATTGCAGCCCATGGCAAGTCATGGCTGGTGGGTAGAAGGTGACAAAGCCACAGAATACGTCACATGGGACAACAGTGCAATCCTAAGAGCCCTTACTTCTTTTAAAAATGCTTCCTATAAAAAAACATTTGTCAGGCTCCAAAAAATCTATTAGTGGTGAGAGAGATTATTAAAAATGCAAAATTAAATAGTTAAAATTATATGTACAACATTAACGTGCAACATATATTGAACTGAATTTGTATTTAAAAATGTACAAAAATAATGAGCAATCAAACTTATTGGTACTAGGCCTCAAAATGTTTAAAAAGCTGTTTTGCTTCCTAAATGACTCAACAGAGGAATGCTAAATCTTTAAAAGTTGACCTTTTCATGACTATGATTTTAGTGAAGTTTCACATAACTCTGCAAAATGTTTCTGATTAATAATAATGTTTTGGAATTTTTGCTAAAGAAACTGCATCCATAAATGAAGTAATAGAGAAATAACAAAGAAGAATGTAATGCTTAAATAAAATGTTAACCTTTTTAACATATTTTTCCTCATATTAGAAGGAAAGATATGGTGCTGAATAGTTTCCCATTACAGTTGATGTTTTAGTTTTATATAGTTCATTGTCTAGATAACATACAATTTATTTTATTAGAAGGTCAGGAATGTAGTCATGTTCATGGGAAAGAAGGTCTGAATCAAAAGGCGTCGTATGTAGTCACAATTGCAAATTTTGTTTCACGTTTCATGATAACGGTTTGTAGTTCATTTTTCAAGACGTGGGAAAGGAAAAGGAGAGACTGTTCTCCAAAGAATTCTGAATGCTGATTGGATGAGAGGAGAAGAATAAGCAACATGGACTGCAGCATTACTTTGTGACTGTTTATATCAATTGTTGCGTGTTCCTAGAGTAGGGTAAATCTTTTTCCCCATGTGACTTTTTCCACATAACTTTTCCAGACACCTTTTCCCCTCTTCCATACCTGCTCCTGAGGCTAGATGATTCATGCTGAATGGAGAAAGCTGATTTATAACTTTTTTGAATGTATTGCCGAATGTGGTTTGCAACTGCTTCTCTAGGATTATTTGCTTCACTTGCTTGAGACTATATTGAGTTTCTTTAGGGGAAGTTCAGCTGATATGGATTAATTGAATTTGGTCTTTATGCTTCCTTTATGCTTCCTCTCAATCTTCCTTTCAAACTTTTAATTCTTTATGGGTTCTGACTAACACCATTTTTGCTCTATTCTCAGAAATGGGAATCTTTTCTTTATGAAACATTCTTGATGCTATATTATGAAAAATGTGTTTGATCTAACCATACTTTTATTATCAAGTCTGTTAATTGACAGATATTGAACGAATCCGATAAATACAAAGATTTTACTAAAATGTGATGAAAATAAAACCCTTGAATATAATTCAAACTCTCATTATTGACTAAACTTAGCATTATGAATTGTGATTATGATTTAAGTGATGACTAGCTCTTGATTCTCAATCCAGCAGTGCCAAGTCCTCTAATGGACGTCACGTACGCAGTATCTGACTATATATACATTGAGACCTTCAAAATCGTCCAACGGCCAGAAAGCGACCACTTCCCCCAAATACCTTCCCTAAACACTGCGCCCAACGTGGCACCGAAAATATCAAGTCTGCTTCACCAAGCCTTTAAATTCAATTTAAAGAAACTAAATGGCGAGGAGAAATGCTGGAAAAAATCCAGCTTGCCGCAACTGCTCGGAATTCCGAGTTAGGGCTGCAAAAAAAGGAGGATCTGGTAAAAAATTGGGAGCTATTGGTCCTGGACCTTCTTTACAAATTTCCAGCAACTTCAGGTGTACCGAGTAAGTCTACCCTTAAAAAGGAACCCTGGTTTTCCAATGAATTAAGAATAAAAAAAAGGAGGGTAGCAAATGCGGTCCGACATTTAGCTCGAAAAAAAAAAACTGGGGTTACAAACTAACAAAGGGGATCTGACAGAAGCCAGAAGCACTTATAGGAAGTCTCTAAACATCGCAAAAGCTGCCTACAAGGAGAAGCTATGGAATAGATTGCTATGTGCAGGAAAACACCCCAACAGTCGAGAATTTTGGGGCATCATTAACGACCTAAATAAAGGACAAAAACTCTACCAGGAAGCGGGAGTAGGAGCAGACTCTTGGTCCCAACACGTGCAATCCCTTTACAGTATAACAACAGCAGGCCTCCCAAACAACACACGGGTAACAAATATAGTAAAGAATGGCCAGTTGGGAAATTACAACCCAGGTACAGTAGGACCGGTGATAAAGGATTGCTCAAAAGAGGAGATGACAGTCCCAGAATTAACAACTAGAGGGGAACTCTGTAAAATCATCACAAGGCTAAAGGCTGAAGGAGCACCAGGCCCGAATGGACTGCCCAACGCCATCTTTAAACATGACCCGGAATTCTGGGCAGAAATCCTGACGCCACTGTTTAACCAAATCTATCATGACACACAGGTACCTGCATCATGGAAGGGAAACGTGATTCATCCAATATTTAAACATGGCGACCATGGCAACCCAACAAATTACAGACTCATATCGCTGATAGACGTTGAAGCAAAGCTCTACGCCTCTTGTATCCTCCTAAAGCTGCAAGACTGGATCGAAGAATCTCACAGAATCCCCTTGTTCCAGACAGGATTTAGGCGGAATATGGGGACAATTACCAACTTAACTTGCCTGTCACTTTTAATGGACAGAACAGCAGTAAAGGGCGCACGATTATATGCCTGTTTTGTTGACATCAAATCTGCCTTCGACAGAGTTAACCGAGAGCGTCTATGGGGTAAATTGCAGCTTTGGGGGACGCCAACAAAATTAATACAGGCAATAAATGTTTTGCATGAAGATACATGGGCAAAGGTTAAATTGGGAAATGGAGCTTACACAACAAGGAACATACCAACATACCAGGGCCTAAAACAAGGCTGTGTTTTAGTGCCCACCCTTTTTAACCTTTTCCTTTCCGATCTCGCAACAGTGCTGGGCACAGATGAAGTGCACCCTCCTTCATTGGCAAACCGGCGAATTCCCTGTCTGCAATACGCAGATGACATAGTCCTGCTGAGCAAAACCCCAGTTGGTCTACAAAGAGCTTTAAACATCTTATCAGTGTACTTAAGACAAGAAGGTCTGGACTTAAACAAAGAAAAAACCAAAGTGGTCCGTTTAGTAGACCCAAAAAGCTTAGTTACACATGGACGTTCAACGGGACGAAGGTGAACGAACAAGGTTCGTATAAATACCTCGGAGTAACAATATCCCAGGGAGCAAAACAAACGGAGCATATAACTGCAATACGCGCAAAAGCCCAAAGTCTAATCTTTGCTTACCGGTTGCTAAAAACAAAAATGAATTGCCCGAACTACAATCACCTCTTGAAGGTCATGTCGGCACAAATTTTACCATCATTGTCTTACGGTCTCGTCACCTGGTGTGGCAAGGAAATAGACCTACTAAATGAGCTCCAAACCAAAATCTATAAAGCAGTTTTTAATCTTCCAAAGAGTGCTTCAGCCCCGCAAGTAAGGCTGGAATTCGGTCTGCAAAACCAGAAATATAGGAGCATGAGCGGCTTCATAAAACTGTGTCACAAGTTAAGATCTGCAGATCCGGATTCAATGGATTGGTTAAACTGGGAAGCCATAAAAAATCAAGGAGTGAAGGGAACTCTGTGCCCTTGGGGAAAACATTTGAATACCTGCGTAATAGAGCTGGGGCTGGAAGGAGCATGGGAGTCTGTGACGGATAAAGCAACCATAAGTAGATTAGCCAACAAGGCAGCAAGGACAAAATCTTTCCAAGATGACAAAGCGTTACTTCTCAAGCGGCGACATGGTTGGACCATAATCAACTCCTTCAAAGCTGGACAACCACACGCATACTTAACCTCTCACTTCAATGTGCACATAAAAAGAGCCTTTACAGCCTATAGGATGGGTATACACATTTCGAAGGACTTAGTACCATCCTGGAAAGGTAACCACCAGACCAAGAGGTGTAGACTTTGTGGCTACAAAACAGAATCACTAGCTCACTTTTTGTGCGTCTGTCCGGCTCTCCTGGTACAACGTCGTAGATTACTAAAACAGATCTGCAACGAGTTAAAAATCCGCACCTGCAGGCAAGCGGTAGCTTGTTGGCTGGGAGGGAGCTCAATTATTTTGGCATGCCGAGGAACAAAATTCCTGGCAGAAGTGAAAAAACGCCTGGGTCTGGTGGAACAAGGACAGGGTGAAAGAAGCGGGTTAATAACGCTGCCTTGATCCCAATGACTGGTAATCCTTGCACAAACATGTAATAATATTCTGACCTCCTAACGCCGGTGGGAGTCTCTCCGGAAGAAACCCTTTTTAAAACTTTGTTACATCATTTTAACAAAGGAAGAGTCTAATCTTTTTAGTAAGCATTTTTTGTACCATAACATTAATATGTGGAAATTGTAATTATTTTAATTAATTATGCAATAAACCTTTTTGACTTTTTTTTGACTATCTGACTATATTCCAGATTAACAGCATTCCCAAAGAGTTTTCTATATGCTCAAGGGACTGTTTTTGATGCAGCTGTCTTTGCTTCCAGGTGGCTCCCCAACTAGAAGCAGTTTTTACTGTTTCACTATAAATGGCACTCAGGACACACATTTCGTATGACAGATTCATCAATCAAGTTTTCTTGTGCCTGAACTTTTTAATCAGGGAACATTTCAATATGAAGGGATAATCATGGCAGAAATGGAAATCAAATTCCGCCATGGCAAAAAAATTAAAACCAGCCCCTAGTTGCAGGAGAACCAATTGTAATGGGGCTTTTCTCAATTTTTCGTAGCCAAGGTGTGGCATGCCTTCTAGATCTGAAAACAGCCTCCTGGCCTGCTGCCCACTGGGAAACTGACAGAGGCAGTCCAGTTCTAACAGTAACTCCTTATTTGTGTTGTAAATGCACGCATACTCTTGGATTTGCTTGCAACACTGACAACCTTGCCATCCGCAGCAGACTGTTTCAAGCCAGAAAAATTGCATTGATCTTCCCTGATGTTGGAGAATTCCACGTATTTATGTATCACCCTTCCCGGTTTGACGATATAATTCCATGGGGTAGTCTTCAAATATTGTTTGGCTTCCATGTCAGCTCTTTATTCTTTGCCTAAATGTTAGCTTGAACAATGTTTTACAATTTTTCTTTGTTCTGTTTAGGTTTTGAGGCTCTAGGATTTGCCCACCTCACAGTGAGCTTCCTAGTAGGTTCAATGATATTGTGGGCTTCCTTTAGGTTTCCTGTAGGTTCAATTATATTGCCTCTAAATCTGCAGTCCGTGGTGTTTCCAGGTTCCAATAAAGCACATTTCAATCAGGCCTCAGTCATGACCTGCTTTATTAGGTGTTATAAATTATCATTCATATTATTTGATGCTGAATGGATTTGAACTCTCTGTCTGTGTCTAGTGTCAAGGTTGGTGTTGACTGGAATATACAACTTGTCTAGATTTTAGTTTCTCCTTTTGAGTCTCTCCGCCGTATTAGACGATTCTACCAGTTTGTGCACTCATAGCTTTGTCTATGTCTGAGTCAGTGGGTTGCACAGTTTTCTTGCAAACATCTGTTTCCTGTTGAGTTCACTTGCAGGTCTGCTTATCTACAATGGTAATGTGCATTCTCCAGCTGCCATTTTCTAAAATATTCAGACCCTAGTAGGGGTGCAGTTTTAATTATTACATAGGTTGTTTATCTCCTACTTATAGGTTAAGGAACATTCTGAAGTTTGTGTTAGACTGTTAAGATGTCTTCATGAGACAGCAGCATGGTACCTGCCATGTCAGGACAAGCTGACCTAATGTACTGTTTTTTTTCTAGATGGTCAACGCTAATCTGTTTATGCGTAATATAGCAGGAATGGAGGAACGTGTCTTGAAATAGACACCAACATTAAAATAAATAACACACCATATAAAGATCAAATGTGCAAATTGAACGTTCATCTTCAAAGGGTAGTAACTGATAAAGTCTTAAACAGGCTGTGTGTGGAGAATTTCTGAGGGTTGTATTTTTTTTTCAGGTTTTCGTTCAGTCAAATTGACGTTGCAACATGGATAACAAAATGTAAATGTATCCAAGATACATTTACATTTCAAAATAATTCATCTTGATGACTTACTTTCTTTAGAGCGGGGTCGTAGTTCACTTTTTACACATTCCTTTACTATATCGCGATGCGGGTTTTGTATTGTATTTGTGCTGCTGGGCCTGACAACATGCATCGCATGCATTCACACACGGCAACTACATTCTGCAGAGCACCTACCAGGTTAACATCTTAGAGTGCTGTACATGCTGGTTCACTATGAGGAAACAATATTAGGGTTTACAACTAATAGAAAATGCACACTTCGTACTTGAATCATAAGGGTTATTGCTCATGTAAGAAATGAAATTGCGAACGTTTGAAAGTACATTTTGCATAATGACTTATGTAATAATGATTTATGATATGCTAATGTTAATTAGATGCAGTGTGGTGCAAAATTAATTTAGTAATGGATGTGCCACCCTTATACATATAGGGGTAACACGAGCTGGAAAGTGACATTTTATAGATGTAGGCTGCACAGGCCTGGAAAGTGCAGTGCACACCTATTAAGCCTCAGGTTTGTGGGTGTTCATAAACATTTTGCTGGTGGTTTTCCACCTTGGGTATCCATTTTCAACTACTCCTGGCACAGCAGGAGAATGTGCCTAGCCAAGGTGGTAAGTGAAAGGGAACACCCCCATACTTAAACGGGCTGTATATCCATCCGTAGAAAATACATTTTAGAAAATTGAATCTCCAAATTAATTATTTCCACATGAATTACTTATTTTGAGTTTCAGTAAGTGGAAAATACACACTACATTTTGTCCATTAGGTGTGTTTTGGAAAATAATGAGAGTTGTACAGTTCCTCGAGTGCTCAAGAGATCTATGTAAATTTCTAAAATGTTCGATATTCACACAAAATACAGAGGGAGAACTATGCATGTAGATTTCTGTCTTTATTTGGCCTGGTTTGTCAGATATGCTGTTTAGCCTACTTTTAGGCGGTCTGAATCTCTATGTGCATTTCTGTGCAAATTACCCGTAAAAGTGTTCAGAACAACCACAAAGGACAGCTTTGTGGTGTGCACATAACAGCTACATGGTCCCCCAGTCTCCGTTCTCCTATTTATTTACTTTCTTCACATTTCCTCTCAGTCTACCCGCAATTCATGAAACTGAAACGTTTACCTACTATGCCGCCATTTTCTCCTGATAGTCTGCTTAGAAATCCCGATTCTGTGAATCAGGATTTCGATTACAGAATCATAAACAGTTTTTAAGGTAGTAAGTGGCAATATAGCTTGGAAGATTCCCGTGTTCTTTCAGCTGCAGGCAGGATGCAGGCTTGTTTTCATGAGGCTAAAGAGTTTCATAAAACTCACTAACTAAAGGTCAACTGTATTAATTTATACACCTACAACCAGGGTTTTAGAGTTAGAGTAGGTAGGTTAAGAGAAGATTTAAAAGCAATTCTACATGTTAACTCGGTAAACAACTGAGGTATGGGGTTAACAATTCAGATATAAATGCAATAAACGCATTTAATAATGAACCGGTATGTAAGTGGTGGGTGTGCCATTTCTTAACGCAACAAATAATAGGAGTTACTAGTGCATGGTCATCAATTTACCAGAGTTGCAAGGGAGGAAGGCTGGGTGGCTCACCTGCATGCAAAGCCCGGATCTACAGACTACAGGAGATATCAGCAATAACTCGTTATGAATCTGATGCTCCTTCTCGCCAAAAACATTTTCCACCTCAAAGATTAGTATTTTTTCCATCGATACCACAATTTCAATCTTTATCCTTGTATTATTTATTGGACAGGGTGGATGGACAGTTTAGTTTGTTCGAATTTGTCAGCATCCTGGCATTGGTGGATCGGGGCACTGGAGAGGGATGTCTTCTGCTACCTAGATCCATTTGACAGACCCCTCAGTGCTGCATTATTATGTCCATCTTGTATAAGGTCACCTTTTCATAGATAGTGGCAGAAAGAATAAACAACATTTTATCACACAGAATATACTATTTATCAGAATACGGGGAGCACAAGTCCTGTGGGAGCCTCCCGATTCATGTCAACATTCTTTTATTCACATGTAGCATGCCACAGTCTTACACTCTTTGTTCCTTATGTAATACACATATTTCATTTCATATTCAGGTAGTGTCTCTGTTACAAGTTCTTAAAAAAAATATCCACAATATCTGACAGTAATTTCAGAGTCTCGATTGTACTTGGCAACAACAAGCTCCTCATGGGGAACCATTCACAACAAAAAGTCTAGATATAGCAAGATTTGAAGTCAGCAGTAAGGTTATAGCGACAAGGCGCATATTCAGAAACACTTTGGAGTACATAAAGTAGTATTCCAGTAGTAATCTTCAAGGTAACCTTCTATGCCTTTCTGAATTGGACCCAAAACATCTAAAATGGTCATATTTAGGGGATTGTCCTATAATATTACTAAAAATAGTCAGGACCATGTCCTTTACCTCTTTCACTGTTAGGATTCTGGACATTTGGGAAGATTCACAAGATGTGTACCAGTACATAAAATAGTACTCCAGTAGTATTGCTTCCAGTACTCAAATGCTTTTTGTGAACCCTTCTCACGGTTTTCAATGTAGGCACCTGGCATCGGGAATAGTTTCCACCTCCACCAGGCTTAACCATAATCCTGTCGCTCCTGACTAGGAATGAGACAATTCCCACATTTAGAGCGTATGACATCCACTGTTGACTGTGGTCAAAACTTCTTAAGCCGCCTGGGCTTTAATCAAAAGCCCATGGTTTGCACATGAAACATTTTCTATTCTGTTATACAGCTTTACATTGATTTGCAGCTCCGCTACCACTAGATAAATGCAAATCCACATATGCTTATATAATTATTGTGTCAGAATATGCTTGAAAAAAATTGTACATTTTGTAACGTCTCAAGGTAACAGCTATGTTACCATTCAACAAATGCAAATCGAAGTAGCCTTATATATGGAATACTCTGTTTGCCAATTCTTTTACAATTTTTTATCTTTAATTTTAGAAATGTCTTATTTTCCTTTACACATCTGGTGCTTCAAAACTTGAATAATAATAATAAATACGTAGCAAAATGTGGTCCATCTTCTGGAATTCATTTATTACTCTTATTATTTTAATTGTAAATATTTTATTATTTAAATTATTAATATTCAAATAATTATAAAGATAACAAGACGTGCATTGCATCAGATAATGCATATACGATAAATATTCTCACTTACATTTTAGTTATGATCCCTAATGCTAGAACATACTAAGTCTTCAAAACTTGTAAATAGATATACATTGTACCAAGTAGTATTATTTTTGATAGTAGTAGTAAGACTACTAATGTTGGTTGTTGCTCCTTTTGCTTCCATTACTATTTTTAATACCAACACGAATAGTAATAATAATTGCAATAACCCCTCCAGACAATGCTTTTTTTCATTCTGTATCACTTCAAGGTTGGCAGATTGTGCTTATTAACCATATTAAACTTTGCATAAAACAGAACTAACCTATTTGACTTTGTGACTCCCTACTGACCTCCGAAACATCTACAGTGGGGCGAGTAGATTGTGAATTCATCTATTGCAACTCGTTTAACTTCAAAGCTTGTAAATGGCCGCACAAATCTGTTTCCCAACCGAGCATCAAGACTTGAAGAACTTTAAATTTGACCTCGTCCATCCCAGTACTAAATGCCCGTCTCCCTTTAAAAGGAACTCTGAAGGCAAACATGTATTTTCCATCAAGAAAGGAGCGTGTGCGTTAAACTGTGCTGAAGATTTAGGAGCATCGGAGGCCAATCAGGATGCGACATACACTTTCCTTTTAACTTCTTAACTTAGACCAGGTATCGACTGAACACATTCTGTTTTCTGCCCCTCCCACACTGCTGGCAATACGACAATGTATGGGGGCATATGAATGTCTGCGCATTACGCCTTGAAGCGGGTAATTTGACTAAAAAGGACCTGGCTCTGTAATGTTTCCCAGGGGCCCGTTGCCAGCATAAGCAGTTGAATGCCTCAAGTTGCATCCAAAGTGATTCCCTTTACAAACGGCAAATACTGCACTGCCACGGCAAAATATTGCTCGAAATAGATAGATATTTTTAAATAAGGTGAAGGCTTCTTCAAATGAAATGCTGATCTTTGTTCAATGCTACACTAAAAGAAGAATGGCCAATGATCTGGAGATGAAGATGAGGATGCAGACTCTGCACATCATCCAAGCTCAACAGTGGTGATTTGTCTGTGGCTTTTCTATTTCAACAAAGAATATTTTTGTCTCCACAAAGCAGGATATATTCCATGCAACTATCAGACCTCCCTGATCACATGCCGCCACCATGTGTCACGTCACATGCTATTGGTTCTCTTCACACGTGTGCACACAGGGAGCTGAAAATCCCAGTAGAGTGTGGGTTTCCAGCTCATTGTGTACAAGCTCTGCATAGCCAACGCCCATCAAGGGCGTTACCAGTGGCGGCAGACAGATTAGGGGTGGGAGGATGGGGGGGTCAGGACAGGGGGTAAAAAACCAAAAAACAAACAAACCATACCTCCTCGCCACATCTCGCCGCTCTGTCCACCGTCATCTCCAGAACAGGAATAGAGCACCCAGGAAGTACCCAGGCTCCCCTGAGCCACTCACAACGCTGCAATGCAGCATTGTGATTGATCTGAGCACCATGGTTCAGTGCTCAAATGGGGACTGGGGGCCTGGGCATGCTCTCTACACAGGCTTTAATGCAGCCTGGGTGGAGAACATGTAAAGGGCTGGCCAAACATTCATGCGCACTTTAGGGAGTGCAAACCACTCCTCCCCTCGCCGCTCTGTCAGTAGAGCAGCCCGCCCCTCCCTCAAAGCTGCCACAACAAGGAAAAAATAAAATATCAACTTGCTTAATGGCATTTTGTTTTTCCTTTAGTTACACTGCTTAAAAGAGGTGGGGTGATTCTCCTTCGTCTTAGCGTATTAGTCGCCACTAGGTTTTACAACCTTTCCTGGATGTCGGCGTTAGCCTTAAAAGTCACTGCTATGTGTTTTGGGGGAGTGTTGGAGGGTCAGCTCAGATAGAGCTTGGCTCTAAGCCCCATGCCTTCTCCCTGGCCCTATTATTCCATGATTGGCCAGGTGGTGAAGATTGAAAGCCCTGCCCCCACACCACACCATGCCTCTTCAAGATCCTGCCCACTCCTCTCACACACTGTAAAAATATTTTCAAAATTGGCAAGTCTGAAATATACGGACTGCTCCCATTATAACTTACGCAACAAAAAAGGTGATGGATGGAATGCTTTAATTAATCTCAGCCGCTGGCAATCGCTCAGGCCTCATCGCAATCCATCAGTGCTTGCCCACCATGCCACCTCAGTTTGGACCCAGCCATATGCAAATCAGTCTTGACCCTGCTCCTCATGGGAACAGTCCAGCACAAACTGCCTAGCTAGGTCCTCCCTGAACCTGGCTCTGCATTACGGACTGGACTGTTCCAACTGGAGAAAAGTCAAGACTGATTTGCATATGGCTAGCTCAAAACTGAGGTGACATGGTGTGAAAAATAATTATAGATTGGGAGTAATTACCAGTTTCTGAGATTAATACAAGTATTCCACCCATCACTTTTTTTGTATATTAGTGTGTCACCGTAAGTGGGACAGGTATGCCCAGACGTCAGTCCCGTGCACACTGTCACTGGAACCAAGCTGTACCTGACTGATGAGCCCATACTTAGGTTGAAACTGGTCCGGGGTTGCTTGTGTTCCAGTTCAGGAGGACCTGGCCTGGCAGTTCAGGCTAGACTGTTCCAATTGGAGCAGGGTCAAAACTGATTTGCATATAGCTGGGTCCAAACTGAGGTGACATGGTGTGCAAAATAACGATGGATTGGGATGCGGCCAGTGTCATTATCAGATGCTGAGATTAATTCAAGCATTCCATCCATCACTTTTTGCCATACTTTAGTTTCCCGTTATAACATAGGCTCGAATTTTAATTTGTTGTGATGAAACCTGCCATGGAGATCACCCACCCCAAGACATAGTTCAGCATTTAGAACTGGGCAGTGGGTGCGGATAGCGCCTGCTGGCCTCAGTCAGACCTGAAAGAACCGGTGGATGGTCCACAGGCTTTCAACCTGCTGTTAGCTGGTCTCAAAACCCTGTCTTGTGAGATGATCTTTTTCCAACCAGCTGTCCACATTGGCACCTACTGGAAATGGGTTATCTGGCAGGAAAATAGGCAACTCTTTTTTTCCCAAAGTGCACCAGGGGTCATGAAGCACACATTGTAATTTCGTGCCAACCTGCTATTTCCACCCCACAAAAAAGGTGGTTAGTACACTTTTAATGTAACATGAGCCCATAAAATAAAATGTGTATGAATAATTTCTCGTTGGAGCTAGCTGACAATTTTTAAGGAGCTATCAATCCTTTGCATGCACAATAATAAAAGAGCAAGACTTCTACTTCCAAACTTTTTATTTTTTTGAGTTACAACACTCGTGAAAACATATTTCTAACATTCAGACTTTTTATTCTCCATGAAAGCTATCTGGACTGAATCCACTTTTCTGCAGAGAAAATTGAAAAAATCTTATAAAAAGTTATATGTTATTTAATATTAGGTAACATTAATAGCGCAGCGTAAACATCGCAAATAATTAACTTAAGGCCCCTAAAACTTAATTCCAAAATGGCTTCGATGAATTTGTAACCAGGGAGAAAGGTGATGAGCGAGCCTGTACAGGCTCAACTCTCCCCACTTCAAGAGCCGCCAGGCCTGTGCAGATGTTTTCAGATTCTAACTTGGGTCAGAGTATAACTGGCTGGGTCAGTTGGAAAATTGCGAATATAAACATTTTTTTTGTTCCTTCATGAATGGGACTTTCAGAATGGGAACGGGAATGCCAATGGTGAAGAAAAAAGAGAAACTTGAAATCTTTTGACATTGACTAATTCCAAACACAGCAACAAGTTGTGAATAAAAAGTTAAAATATAACTTTCCAATTTATTTGTCACAACACACAAGAGCATGAAACCCCCCCCCCTAAGAAAACACAATAACAAAACGAAAAAAGGTTGACATATTTTCCTGGAACGAGCAAGGGTAAGCCATAGAGCAATTTTACCATTTTTAATGACGCATTTAATAATTTCTGGTGAACATGAAACAAATAAGTCAGCAGCGCACTCTGCTGGTCATTATACACAACATTATAAAATCTATTGTACCATTAAAAGAAAATTCATATAAGGTCTGCAAGCATTTTTTTGAGATGCCGTTCTAAATAAATGGCTATTATGCTATTTGACTGCATTTGAGATTATGTTGGCATTTCTAATAATCCACATGAGTACTCTTGAAAACTATACAAAGACTTTCATTTTCAAGTTTATTCTCCAGGAGATTGCAGAGCGGATAAACATGCAGGTTCACACATTCTTTTCAGTTGTTTGCACCAGGAAAATAATTTTCCTGGTGGAAAAATCCCTTCCTTCACTCCCAACGTCACACTGGAGGCTTACCATTCCGTTCCAAATCTGTCAACTTGTTTAGTCCAAATTTTTCTTACATGCAGTCATTTAAATTTGCAGATTGGAAATAGCCTTGCAAAAGGTTTGAGATTAATTCAAGCATTCCACCAAACACTTGTTTTGCATACTTCATTGCAATGCCCCAAGTAAGAAGGGTATACGCAGATTTGGGTCCATTAATCACTGTGCCACTGGAACAAAGCTATAGCTGACTGAATAGCCCAAATCAGGGTGAAAGGGTGCTTGTTTTCCAGTTTAGGGAGGACTTGGTTGGTAGTTTGGATTGGACCCTGAGCACGTCAAGATTGGTTTGCATACGGCTGGATCCAAACTGAGGTGACATGGTGTGCAAAATACCAGTAGACTAGGATGCAGCCCGAGTGATTTCAAATGGTTGAGGTTTATTCAAGCATTCCATCCATCACTTTTTCTGTATACTCTAGTGAGATGCCCGAAGTGTGAAGGGTATAACCAGACGTGGGTCTCATGGTCACTGTGCCACTGAAACCAAGCTAAACCTGCCAGATGAGCCCTTATAATGGCAACAACAGTTCAAGGAAATCTGTTTTCTCGCATGGGGAGAAAAAAAGGTGTTTGCACATGGGATGCTACTCCTACTGTGTGCAGTGCTCGGGGCTATGGAGGACCCCGTACATTGGGAAAAAGATCCAGCTTGGAATGGACTATGGCCATTAAAACCCTTGGGAACCTCCAAATGGAGCAGCTTTCCAGACATATCATTAATAATGTTTGTGAGTTTCCAAAAGTCATAAATCTTAACTCGCCCACGTGAATATATATTTACAACTTTGTGAATTGGACCCAGAGTATATCAAATCAACTTAACACAATTGGATCAATTTGGGTTAAAATAAGGTGATCAATAAGAATGGAATGCCAATCCTAAACATGTTCCAGTTCCCCAGAAGATACCCTGTAGGACAGGTAATATGAACTAATTGGCTTTGCATGCTCTTCACAATCCCTCTTACACTTCCTGGACATGCTCACCACTTCATGCCCATTTGGATTTAATGTGCCCTTCATGGAAAACAGGAGCAGCATAAGGCACATGGAGTACACATCTACATGAATTCTAACGTTGTTGTTTTTATAATCTGAAATTGTTTATTATGACTTTTTTTGGAGAACATTACTTTACTAAAAGGAGAAAGATTTGTGAGTCAGCATAGTGCTATGTAAAAGTGCCCTAGCATCATCAAACTACAAGGCTGAATGGTTTGTAAATACCACCAGAACCCTGGGGAAATATAATACCACAATACAAGTGATAGACATTGATGAATTTTAATATTACACCCAAGGTATTTTGAAATAAATGTTTTTAAACGAGCACATTTTTTATTGAAACTGGTGACTGAAATACCACAGGGACATCCAGCTACGTTTTCTACAGTAAAAAGCGGTGACATATAATTACATAAATGATTAAGAATGTAGCGTTTTTAGAAAAAAGGACCATCTGCCTTGTTAAAAAAGCACATTACGTTTCTAGACAGAACGATTGTTGAAGCATCCCTCTTCAAGCTGCAGCTAAGAATGTGTACTAAGCAGAATTAGTCAGCCAGTAGACAGTGACTAATACCATTGATGCAGTTTGGCGAATGTGCTTGAAACTTCCCCAAAAAATATATATGCACCTCAGCTCCTTTCTTTCAGGAAAGTTTCTCTCTGATCCATCAGAAAGATGACAGGAAAAGGGTGGCCTCTATACACTGATTTCAGATAATTCCGATAGGAAATTACTCTTCTAAACAAAAAACGCAGCGGAGCAGAATGACGCCAAATTAGGCAAAAGGTAAGAACTTTACTCAGAAAGCTTGCATTTTGCGATTTGGTGTGAATCCATTCAACGGTTTGAGAAATTCTTGTTTATAGAGTTGCTAGAGGTGGGCTTGAGGGATTAAAAAGCAGTGATTGGCATGGCACAACCATGTGAAAAATGTTGCAGTACCATTACAGGACTTGGGGGCTCAGTCCCCATGTCTTGAAAATACTGGAAAATAGTTTATATTTTCATAGCAAGGAAGGGACACTCTTACCACCAGAGACAACAGGGGCCAATTTGCAAACAAACATGTTGTGGCATGGGTACTGTAGACCGCCACAGGACCGAGCATGGCCTCCCATGAGGGACCACGGTATTCCTGCAGGAACGGTCATTCAAGCTTCACCCCATGTTACCCTAGTACCATGCAAGCGTCCTTATGGAAGGGCTCAAAACTGCTTTTAATACAAAGTATGAGCATTATGTCTACCAATTTATGTCCTTTGGCTTAGGTAATCCCTCTGCGGTTTTCCAGCAGGATGGTAATGAGACCTTTTGGGACATTTTGGATAATTCGTAAAGTGTACCTCAATTATATCTTGACCCGCTAAAACAATTGGCAGCAACATCAACATATGAAACTAGCCCTCACAAGATTAAGAGCAAATTCCCTTAAAGCAAAAGCAGAAAACTATGTAATTGAAACCTTTTACTCACAGACCTGAGGTTAATAATTTCTGATAAAGGGATCGAGATGAACCTCAACAAGATCAGGGCAGTCCTGGAATGGCCTACATCTCATTCAGTCAAACAAATAGAAAACCTCTCAAGCATGCTATTTGCTACAAACAGGTCATAGATAATTTTTCGCAGATAGCTCGAACCTACATTGGCCTTAACCAAGATGACTCGACATATCCATTGCTCTTCAGAGGAGTATAACATCTTCAAATTCTCAAAAGATGCTTTCACTACTGCTCCTGTCTTATGACATGCCCATTGCTAACAGTCCTTCATAACTCAAACAGACACAGATTTGCCACAGGAACTATTTTGTCACAAAGGCATCCTGAGACAGATGATTTCCATCTAGAGGAGTGCTTTTTTAAAACTCTGACCACTATGGAAAATAAACTATACATTATATGACCAGAAAGTGTTGACTATTAAAGACTACTTTGCCTATTGGAGACACTATTTGGAAGGCTCAGACTTTACATTCAATGTCTCAATGATCATCAATATCTGAGCTTTTTTTAGATCCATCATGGTCATAATTCTACTCTCATTAGAGGTATAACATCACTTGCAGACCTCAACAGTGAAAAGTAGATGCACCATGTAGACAATAACATGGAAACAGCAGAAGTTCCATCAACTATTTCGACCTTCTCAAAGAGTTCCCGAAGAACATTAGATGAGGTTTTATAGCACATGCTGAAACGCACAGGACCAAGTTGAAAATACCAATTGTATCCAAGAAGACCAGCAGAGTCTGTGGTCTCGTCTATGTACCTACAACATAATTACTACAGGCATTTCTCCACTGGTGCCACGACAAATGTTGCCCAGGACAACCAGGAATCAAGAAAACTTCTGACATTGTAATAAGAACCTTCTGGTGGCCAAACCATTAAAATTACATCAGGTCATGTACTCTGTACATCCAAAGTAAGAACTGATGAGAGAAACAAGTAGCATTATTACAGCCGTTATCTACACCGAAAAAAACATTTTTTCAAATTTGTAGGCCTGTTTGCTATCTCCAGATTACTTGGGTTAGGAACTTTACAATTGAAATTACCTGCAGGCTGGAAGATTCATCCTTTTTTCAAGATAAAACCTGCGGGAACCTGTGCTGGAACCTCCACATACTGCCACTAGACAAGGGCATCTCATGCTCGTGGTAAAGGCAAGCCTAGATTCTCATATCATGAATGAAATCGGAGCAATTCACATTGCAGAAATTACTAGAAATGCAGAAACATTATGCAAAATTATCTGTTATTTCATGAATTTTGCATAATGTTTCTGCATTTCTAGTAATTTCTGCAATGTAAATGCACAGATTTCATCCATGATATGAGAATCTAGGGTTCTAAGAGAATCAGCACTTTATGTTTGGTTGATTTGAGTTCTTCCCTGCTCCTGTAACAGGATTTTTATCCAAATACATTATGCAATGTGGAATAATGGCATAGCATCAGGCATTTCCAGTAACAATTGCAACACAAAATGCCGGAAATTACACTGGCATAAATGTAATTGCCTCAAGCCCCAATCAAGAAGGAAAATCATTAGTGAATTTTGCATGGGAGGGGTTTTCTGCATCTGACAAATCCTGGGAACTCAAAATCCTTTGTAAATGCAGCCAGTCTCAAAGAGTTCCATGTTAGGTTTCCAGGAAAACCTTCACACACCCAGGTGAGAGTTGATCCTGTGGAAAAGTCCTGCTGTCAGGATTTGTACAAAGATCAGGTGAACAGGGAAACGGAAGCAAGTAGGTTGGAAAATATCGAGGACCATTCTCTGGTGGCGGAGTCATTTCAGGTAAAGAAGGCCCTTTTTATACACAGACAGAAAGGATAAGAAAAACAAAATATGAAGACAGGTTAACATTTCTTGGGTAGTTAAGGAGAGGCAGCGAGAAGGTGACAAACACTGCCAAATTTTGTACAGTTGTACGGTTCCCAATACCGATAACTGATTTAGTATTTGGCATCCCAACACTGTTTTTCCTTTTCACTGGTCCCCGTTTATATTCAAATTTTGTGATTGCCACCTTGAGTCATCTTGACTTCCCTAGAAGTCTCTCCCCAATCTTCCAGGTCAGATGCTGGCAGTTACAATTGATGCTCCCGGCCCCAACGTGGGAATCCTGGTACAATCAGAGATTCTTTAAAGCACAGTACTGTGGAGTATCGGTTAACACCAGTACCTTTTGAGGTATTTGCTGCACTTTATAAATTACATAACATAATATATAGAATTATAGAAGGGTAACCGCCGTGGATTACGAGGAGGTTTTTCCAGTGAGGGGTTCTGAGTGATACCAAATAGATGAGAAAGAAGCTTGAGTTGTCTATGATGTCACTCAGATGCCCGAGGTGAGAAACATCCCCATAATTCATTTTTCACCCATCTACAATTTTATTTCATATATGGCCACCAACATCATCTGCGCGGGCCTTCAACTACTGCACAGGGGGAGAGGATAATGGGAGAGCTATGCATACAACGCCCCTCCATGATGCATATGTGAAAAATAAATATCTTACCTGCTATCCTTAACCAAAACCCACTACATTCCCTGCCTTCCTTCCTTCCTTCCTCCTTCAGCTGCGCTTTCTGCTTTCAGTCAACGCAGAGAAGTAGAGCTGTGCTGACAGGCACTCAGAGGGCCCTGTAAACCTGGCCCAGAGAGCCTTTATGATTTCACAACAGCTGATAAACTGTTTTTAATCAACTGCTATGATGTCATAGAATGGAGTTATGACTTTCAGAAACTGAAATAAAAGTTTGAAGCTCTCTATGAGAGCCATACATAACATAATATAACATCATGCTGATTCCACTTATTATCACCAACACCTGTGTATGCATCAGCCTCTACAGTGCTAGCCATTTCCTGGTCAGTGCCATTCCAACACTTTGGAGGATTGGTGGATTAGCACCTTGCTCCTTGCCTCAACTCCTACATATTCAGAGAGTCCTGACATCAGTCAGCATCCAAATGTGGTTCAAGATTGAGGAGAATTCACATAGCACCAGAATGGCAGTAGCCAGAGAAACCAAAGCATTTAATTCAAGGTGGCAGGAGTCTGAAGTAGATGAATGGGACAAGAGTGATGGAACCCCAAGGGATGCTGTTGGTGTGATAAAGTTGGGGTGAGGAAAAAGGAGTAGTTTAGATGACAAAGGCAATTGGAGAGGAAAGAGGATGCACCTTCCAGTGCTTTTTTGTGGGTCCCAGTATTACTTAGGTGCATGACAAGGGTGACAGAATTAACTAATTTAAATCCAGCCAAGCAATCTTGTAGTAAGGGGTCAGCAACTTCAAGACTATCGACTTGGGTTCTGAGATCCTAACTTGTAGTAACACTAGATGACTTAGTCTCAAAGTAGAGGTAAAAAGAAACGTTGGCATCTGCCAGAAGGCTGTCAATTTTGCCTTAATCATTCACCTGCAAAAAAGGCTGGCCTTTCAATTTGCTTTGCACGGAATGGGATTTGGCATTTCTCTGAATATGCCTGAGGTCTTGAGAGTGCCATCTTGATTTATGAGGTTTGCCAATAATTTGGGTAATATCTATCTTGAAATGAAGAGTTGGGATAGTCCAAGCCAGGAGTTTATCAAAGATTGATGACGGAGGGGTCTGGAGGATTTTTTTTATGTAATACATTCGGCTAGGAGAAATTAGAAACTGACAATGGAGACAAGGTAAGAAAGGCAGTAAAGGGTGTTGCAAAGACCAATGAGTGGGCGTAGTAATTTCAGAATAGTCATATGTTCGGCAAAGTGGAATGTGACATTGAGTGCTTGCATTACGATGTGGTCTGCCAGAGCATTTCAAAAGAGCTGCATATGGTAGTAGCTGATTTGGTGGATGTTACTTCGGGACTATGGAGTACTGTAAACATTTTGAATAGTTCTTTTGAAGGGCAGTTAGAGTCAGTAAAGCAGGTGAGATACTGCCTCTCCTTCACATTTATGGAGAGCGCCGGTATTGGGTGCATGGGAGATTAGTAACTTGTTGGATGGGTATGACTTATTTCATTTATTGTAAATGATGAGATTCTTTTATGTGTGACCAAATTGCTCTGTGTATACATTTTAGAGGAGCTGTAGTCACTGTTGGAGTATTGAAGCTTGAGCTGTGAGAAAGTCAAGATACTGGTGTTGGGAAAACAGAAGGATCTCTGGAACCATCAACATTAGCCATGTAGAATGGGTGATCTTCCATCTCCCGCACCACATGTTCGTAATTTGGGCTTCATAATTGATGATGTACTTAGTATGCATCCTCAGTCCGTCAAAGTCGCAGCAACCTGCTTCAAAATCATCAAATGGATACGTAAAATCTGCTGGATGCTACCAGAAGCCACCAGAAAAACTGTAGTCAATGTCTTAGTTACAACAAGGCTTGACTACGGTAATGTGCTTTATTTGGGCTCAAATAAACCTGTAGTCCACAGACTACAGATGGCACAAAACGCCACCGTTAGACTTCTATGTGGAGTCTCTAAGACCACCTCTATCTCGAGTCACCGGCGCAAACTACACTGGTTGAAAATCGAAAACAGAATAAAATTTAAGGCACTCAGCTATATGCTCAAAATGAGATTCTGTAATGCGCCCAGCTACCTGCTAGCTCTGGCCAAACCATACCTTCCATCCCGTAATCTCCGCTCAGCCACCCAAGGAAGGTTTGTCGTCACGAAATTCAAATTAGCCCGAATGGGTGGAAAATCCTTCTCACACCTAAGACCTTCACTTTGGAATTCTCTTCCCACTGCACTCCGAAACGAAACAGACTACATGCAGTTCCACAAGTCGTTTAAAACCTGGCTGTTCAACAGATACAATCTTATGTGTCTTGCATGCCTTGACCTTGCCGTTTGCGACGGGAAACCCTTTTTGGGTAGCTGTTGCGCACTACAAATTTAAAAACTAAACTAAACTAAACTGGTGTGAAAGCAGGAAGAGGTGGAGCATAGATGATTATGGGAGCCTTTGGGATGCTGAAAGAGGATTATGAGGTTAAGCTGCAACTCTCCAGAAAAGATGACAAGCCTGAGAAGTGACAGAAGGGAAAGTTAGAACTCAATGTAGGAATGTGTGGATGGAACACCCCTGGTCCACTTGTTGGGTCAATGTATGAGGACTGCCTTCTATCTGTGTGGTATTTTTTCATGAATCATGGGAGGACCATTGGTCCCAAGACTTATATCATTGATGAATGTAGCTCAGGTACTTGATCAATGACCTGTTTTTTGTAGGAAGGATTTTTGATGTAGATCTAGCTTCAATGGATGCGCATTAGCTAGTGATAGAAAGTGTTGCATTTAAAGAAGGGGTTAACGGATAGGGTAAGGGTTGAAGGCACGACAATCCTACAGGTGGAGAAGTGCATTGACTAGGGTGAGTTAGAGAGAAGCAAAGGAAAATTGTGACCTGTAGGTGAAAGGAAAGGGGTGTCATATCTTCGAGTTCATGACAGAGTCGGAGGTAGATCAAGTTCACTAATCCCTCACTCATCCCCATTCCAAATCATTTTACTAGGAAAAAGGAAAAGTGGTGTAGGGCACAGCATGACAAGGCAAGTCGTGTAGTATGGAAGGAGAATTGAATAAGGTTAACAAAGCTATGAAAGGTAGAATTTAAAGAGGATGGGAACAGGGAGGGTGACTGATCGAAGAAGAGATAATAGTCCCAACACAGTAAGGGTTATATATAATAACCCCGACTCAATTTTGTTTTGTACAAAAGTTCTTTAAAGGATTCTGCCATTGGAATGCTATGGTTATTGCTATATGGAGATATGTAAAAATGTAGATGGAGTGAGGGTATTGAAGGGTGAGGTAGGATAAATGGGTATGGATAGAGATAACGTGGGCAGGAAGAAGCCGAGTAGGAGCAGAATATGAATGGGGAATACGGTGCGAAGGGCAAGTGTTCAAGGGGAAGTAGAGATATGATGGCTAAGAGCACGGTGGAGTTGTAACCTGAGTGATAGAAGGGCAGAGGAGAGGTTGGTGCAGAAGTAAGGACAGGGGCGTAAGAGACTGGGGAAGGCTCTAGTGAGAGGGGTGTGGAAGAGGAATGAAGTTAAATTTGTGTCTAGAAGGAAAAAGGCAGCCAACATAGCCTTCCTCTGCTTTCTGATGTTACCTGTTCGCTGGGAAGTTGAAATATTGCACGTGCACCTGCGCTTTACCTCGTAAAGAGTGACACTTACCTCTGCTCTTGCAATTTTGATAGGGGGCTTGCTTTCCTGCTGGAGATGGGGGGACACTAATCGTGAATTCAGGGCAGGAGAGTTTGACGAACTACATCGCCCCTCCCCTCCTATAAAAATAGAGCCACTGCTGACTCTGATGTTGAAATAACAGCATGGATTTTAGTATGAAGTGCACAAAGTGCAAATAAGGCAGTCAGACTATTTGGCTGGGTGGCTGATATTTAATATCTTAACTTATGTACAAGGTGAAGAGTGATTGTATGTACCAAACATAATTTTTGTATTTTGGAAAATAAAGAGTGATCCATAAGGACATCAGGAACGTTCGGTTCAGGAATAGGCATCATAAAGAAATTGTCCAATTTATATCACAATTTCAAGGCAAATTCCAATTACCCAAAGAATGACACCAAGATACATTTTAACATGTGTTAAGTGGACGATTGCCTAGGGCTCCCACCATCCAAGTGACCACTAGGGAAAGTGGACTTTCTCTTTTTGACCTCGGACTATTCTATTCCTCTTTCTAAATCACTCTCCCTCAACCTCAATCTGTTGCTCTATCCAGTGTTATTTTAAGGATTTTCAGGGTCCTGGGTAAGACATATTGTAGCGTGTTTTGTATGACTCTGTTAAAGTTTAACATACAAATTAATATTGTTGTACATTATGCAGGCTTGAGTTGGCAGTAGATGGGTAAAAAATAAACAAATTGTTCCGTACGGGGTCTTCTAGAATATGTGTTGTCCAGGCCCCCCAAATCTTTAAGATGACACTGGTGACAAAGTTGCTCAGTAATCTATCGAGGTTCTCAATATGCATTGAGAATCCCAATTTATCATTATTTTATTAACCCGAAGAAAGGTCTAACTCTATAGATGTTATTTTATTATCAAAATTGATGTTACTGAAACTGTGGGGAATTGTCAACATAAACTCTCTCATGGTGGAGATAGTATAACATGTTACCATTTAGGTTTAGTAAATCAAGGTCTTTATAACAAAGTTATCTCTAAATCAGCAACACTAAAGTTATCTGGTGTACATGGATAGATGCAAGACCTCCAGACAAATATTCGTCAATAGTGCAGAACCTAAAAACATGATCAGATGTAAATAAGCATGCAAGTCATCCTATACATAAAACTCCAGTCATATTAATATTGTTTCCCCAGATGGACTCGAATTATGAAGGTAGACAAAGTAAATAGCTTGTGACTTGTCAAGTGGGAGAGAAGTGAAAGGATGTGAAAGGGTCTTGCGAGGTGGGTGGGGATGAGGAAATTGAAATTATAGGAATTGTTAAATTGCAGGTGGCAGGGACTGGTGTTAGCCTCGATGGTATCGAAGTTAGGAGGGAAGAACGAGTTGAGTGGGGGTGGGGGTGTGCTGCATCAGAGGGAAGACCTGGTGCTGTTGTATATTACAAGCCTACTTGACAGCCGCCCACCCCATAGATTAACACAAGAGAAAGATGGACGACACAACCCAAATGAGAAAAAACAGTACTGGTAATTAACAATAATTGCCAGAAGCAATTCATAGATGCTACTCACTTTTTTGTATGGAGGTTACGTACCTAGACAGCAGGGAAACAATAAACAGGCAATGCACATTATGTGTTAAACAGAACAGGAAAATACCTAGCGCAGGCAGAAGCAGTTCTCAAGTAGTGCTGTGCTGAGGGTAGGCAGGCCATGGACAGCATCCAATGGGTAGTGGGCAAAGGGCAGGTAGCACTCGGATTATGGGTGAAATGTTCACAGTTTCCACCCACCTGCAGAGATGAGTGTAAAGTGTGTATATAGCGCATAGAGGAGGAGGTGAACGCTTATTTTGGAATACAACTGGACTGTGATGGGCAACTTTAAAGTAGCAACTGAAAAGGAATGCCTTTCTCAATTGGCACTCAGATGCAAGAGAGGACAGTCCGAGGCTCCTGCCCAAAATGAAACTGAACAGCTTTTGAGTATAATCTAGAAATAAGCTCAGGTTAACCTCAGACAAAGAACAAAGGTAACAGACCACAAGCAGCGCCCAAATGCAGAACAAACCACATCTCTAGCAGCAACCAAACGTGAAGCGTATTAACACATATACAGCATTCAAACACAGGGTATAATCCTTTAGAACAGCACCCAGATGCAGGGCAGATTCTTCGAATCGAAATAACATAATTCAGAGGCAGCAAGCAACCATGATGAGTGACTGAGCAGAATACTAGCGGCGTCAAGACAAAAAGTCAAGTATCACATCAGAGTAAACATATCAAGCGGCAGGGTCCACATTCTGAGTGAAGCTGTCCCAGGCAGCAGTCATGTCCAGGGTAGAGTAAAGCAGGTTCACAAGCAACACGGAGCTGCATTGTAAATCAATTCTCTGGGGTAATCAGGCCATGCACCACAGTCACCTGCAGAGAAAGAGGACCCGCAAGCAGTGCCCATGCACAGCATGGAATGACTGAAAAGCAGCACACAAGCAGAACATTAACAACTGCCAAGGAGCAGCCAGATGTGTAGAAGACAATTCAGAGCTAATCAGATCAAGGTGCCCGGTGAACTATTTCCACTCACTAACCCGGTATGTGTAATTAGAACACCAACTGGTTTGTAAATGGCAATGCAATCATCAATGTAGTGAAAGGTTGCACCACAAACTGTCTATTCTCAGGGGACCACAAAACAACTGACCTAAAGAATATTAATGAGGCAGGTTGCACTTTGCAACCTCTTGTTATTAACTACAACTCAGGAATGGAGCTCTGCAGGGGTCACCAGACCGCAGTCCCCGCATTTGCATTCTCAGATGGGAAATGTGTTTTTTTTAAACATGCCTGTGCCTATTAAAGACATAGGAGCGGCTTTCCTGAACTACTGCCTACTTCCAGTGAAGTTGCTGACACTACTTTTCGTGCGAATCAGGATTGAGGTTTGTAACTGATCAATTGTTAGTAACAAAAATTGCAGTCAGAAGCCATTGATACATTACATTATCAGAGGGCGTTTATTTCACAGCCCCACCTGTGTGTGATTGGTAAATGTTATCAAAAGCTGGATAATATTTCCATCTCGTTAAAACAACTTTGATACATCCTAAAAAGGTGCTGTGGAGTATCAAACCATGTGAATCACTGGGTTTGCCCCTAGTAGCTCTTCCTTCTTTTTATCTTGTATAGTGCTGCTAGAAATCGAAGTGTTTCTATTTAAGGATAAAGAAGGACACATACAAATAGCACATGAAATGAACAGTGGGAGGCCAGCAATTTTGCTAATGAGAGCATGGATGAGCAACACCTGCTTTGGAACACGGAAAGGTGTATTTCACAAGAAAGGTACCCACAGTGAACCAATTATTCCGTGACCCTTACATTTTGCGCACAGCTGAGAACTGCTGTTGCCCATAAAATGTGAGACCTGACCAATGTATTGGACCTTCTACCTAATGTATTTAGTCAGGAGGCTTTGTGTGCCACCCTGTAAATGCCTGCAAGAAACAGCAAACCACCATCCCTGCTTATGCATGCATTTCAAGTGAACGTGTGTTTCTTTAAATCATCCAATGTCCTCTAACGGGACACAGGAGGCATCCAGGGTGCCCGCGTGTCCCTGGATCACTGTCTACAGTCCCCAAGGCCACCCATTACAATTCTCAAATTGAATGTGGTTCCAAAAGTACATCTTTGACATCCTGCATGGTTCTGCTCTTTGTGGGCCAATGTTGGACATGCTTGATATAGTAATTCTTTAACCTTTATTCACTCTGTCATTTTCTTTTTCTTTGTATTGAACATCATGAGTACCTTTCAACAATTTTCATCACTCTTTTCTGGCTTCAGGGCAATCTATGTCAGTTTTTTGTATCTCTATTTCCCTCTTTCTCAATACATACTTGAGGCCGTCAATCCACTCCACTGCTTTCCCCCACACACAGTGGAGGTTCCTCCTTGGGAGCAGAGGAGCACCACCATCACCCCCCTCCCCCCCCTCCACTGCTGCAGAAACCTGGAAAAATAAAATAGTAATAAAAGGATTTTATTGCCATTTTATTTTTCTGGCTTTATACCGAACAGGCAGGGCAGGGCCTGTGCGTCATTGCTGCTGATTGGTAGAAAATGACGAGTGGCCTCTTCAGTATGAATTGCGCATGTCGGATTGGCCGGCTACCTTGCTATGGCCAAACAACATGTGCAGTTCAAACTCTCCAACACGGCTGTCTTAGGCAGCTGGGTTGGAGGGCATGTACTGGCCTTCTGTGCTCTTTGGAGCGCTGAGGCAGCCTGGTCCAGACAATCCAGAGGCTTCTCTCATGCAGCATAAGAGCAGTGTCTCGATTGGATAAGAAGCTATGATTCCTCGGGCTTGTGGAGTCTGGAGCTGGGGCCAGAGAACACCGAGGACGTGCTGCAGGCTAAAAAGGTAAGTGAAACATTTTTCATTTTTAAATGTAAATGTTTATTTGTATGTTTTTAAATTTTATTTATGTTGATCCACCATTTTGTGTGTCACCAACCGCCACTGCACACACGTATGGATGTTGGTGTGCAGTTACAAGTTTTAGAAGATATATTGGAGTTCTGGATCACTACTGCAGTGAATGAACTTTCAACAACGATTAATTAAAGTTTAACACCTGAAAGCAGCAAACATCAACTGAAAGGTGACTATTTAACTTCTACACTGTGTCAAGCGAGTTGCAGTTGTCTTTAATAACGTTTGACCAGTTACAGCTAGGAGCACATTTTTGGGTAAAATCTGTCAATTATTCAGCAGATGGAATATGTATCAAATCTAAACACCCAATTCGAGTTGTTTTGTTACATACTCAGTATGCCAGACTTCTCTGCCTCTATAAGACCATCATTCCCTTCCGTTTGAAGTTTTCAACTCGGTTCAGTACTTCAGATAGGACCGTTACAGAATAATGTAATTCCTGTTTTTTTCCATGTTCTAATACTTTGCCCTATTAAGAGCGCCACATTTTGAGGCCACACTTTTCCTTGTAAATCTAAAATTGTTTCCATGTTCGTTTTTGATGTATTTTGCTATAGTTTACCTTAAAAATATTCCATTTATTTTTCCAGCTGTTGTATTATTGGACTTTCTTAAATAGATGGTGACATACGTTTTCTTTTTTACTGCAATAAGTAGATTACATTAAATTTGAAGATTTTTGCTCATAATGTATCTTCAAACAAAACATTTGTTTATGGGACACGTCACTGCTGATTCAAGTGAAGTACCAGGGAGGCCATGTTAGAGTAGACAAAGACAGGGTCGGACAGGTTTATATGGCAAATAGGCAGTGCCCGACGGCCTAATCGGACAGGTCAGTGTGTGGGCCGGTTTTCTGGCTGTTTGTGGGATGGTTTTATGGTCTGCTTTGAGGGTTTTTACTGTCGATTTCCCGGATATAAAAACAAACATTGCCTGGAGCAACCTCGAATCCTTACAGTCTTTCATACCATGGATAAAACCTACACAGTGTTTTTACAAGTCCAAAACTGACAATTTACAAACACGGGCCACTTTTCTATCTATCTATCTAATTCACTAATGGGGGACACTTTTATTTTGGTGCACGAGGCCTGTTTTCTTCATGACCATGCAGAACATAAAACCGGAGTGCCGTGTACAAGAACGGTATCCTTTTTCCATAGCATGAGAGTTGAAGATCACATCTGGGCTCACAGATAAGCTCATGCCGAACAAGTTTATTTAGGAACAGTCAACATATGGAAATACTTTAGGTGAAATGTTTTCTTAGCTTTCACGTGTAAAAGGAAGCCCTGGTCGCCAGTAATGTTTCAAGTGCAGTGCAGAAAAGTATGCTGCAGTTACAATACTGGAACACGAATGTGTAATGAACGAAATACGGTACAAGGAACAAACATATGGTTTGTATATATTAGCAGTTTTTCCTGTTGAAACACATTTGTCTTCAGGCTGTCACGAAACAGGGGATGTATGTTAGCTGATGAGTTAAAGAACCAACAACACGATGATACTTAAATGCAATTTTTCCAGAGCATGTACAGCCACACTTTTGTTGGGCCGTGGTGTAGAGTGTAACTAGAAGTATATCATGGTACCTTTTTTGTTGCAGAATCCCCAAGTATCACGATTTGTTTGCAATGATACTTAAAAGTAAGTGAAGGGAGGCCACCTACAACCATGACAACTTACACCAGCAAAGAGTGAAACAGCCACACACACAACAGTCACAGTAAACTATCAATGAGCAACATACACAAGCAAACCTACAATGTTCTCCAACAAGAGTCTTGTGTAATAGAAGTATCGTGAACAACAGAAAATATTAACATACGGCATTATTTGAGAGCAAGCAGCATCTAGCAAAACATACTCACTTAACATTGCTGAGGTACACCATCACACACAGACAGCATGCACCCATGAATATCAGACAAGGTAACTTCACTTTTACAACAAAAGTCTGTTAAATTACTCAATACATTTCTTCCATTATTGGCCACATGTACTCAAAGGTTGAGTGCTTGCACACTTATGCGTAATAGTGCCCTGCAATATTAATATTTATTTTTGTAATTTTGCGCAATAGTTCTGTTAAGTTAAAGTTTGCACCACAACTAGGCGTGACAACATGCTCCCCCAGGTATTCATTATAATGCTATGCCTAGTGTTATTCAATATGTGCTATAATGATTAATTTATCATAATTTGCACAGCGAAAGCGTGTCCGAACCCTTTCCTCCATATGTTTTTGCAGTGTGGGGTGATCCCTGCGGTCTCACGACATCTCACTTCCACCAACCTCCCTTAGGTGTCAGGTGTTTCACTGTGTGTTTCACTGTGCAAGCGTCCAGACTGGCAACCTTTCTTCCTCCAGCAGATTATGATATTCCAAACCATAATCAATCCTTTTTATGCTGTAACACAACTTTTGGTAAGCAAATAGGTCTCAGTGCCATGAGATCATGTTTTGTTCTACAAACATATAACTAGGCCCGGGCAGAATTCCTATTACGCCAGAGTAATCAGAGTAATTTTGGTAATTCTGCGCTACGTTTTGACATTGAATTACTGTTAATTACATGATTACTCCAGCTCATAAAATGAGGAGTAATGTGGGGGTAAAATGCTACAGCGAGAGCACATTTAGCGACCTTGAGTGTTCGCTGGGGATTGTTATTCATGTCCTTCTGCATTTAGCACGGTTTCTCAGTGCAAAATTTATCATCACTTTCATTTTGGATGAGAGGGGGCATTTTTGCTATAAGAAATATAGCTAAACAAAGAATTACTCTTCTTGCATAATTCACGCATAACCTTACGGAATTCATATGTAATTATGCAGGATTATGCTACCTAAAATTACACGAGTTATGCTCACCCCTCCATGTAACGAGGAAAGACTATTGAATCCCCGTAGTTTCGAAAATCAGCAGCACAATTAGAGGTGGTGAACAAATAGTGAGGTTAAGTTCCTATCTCTTCTTATTCATGAACTCCCTAAAAGACAGAGGGAGTGCACCCACCAATTCAGACATTCCTGAGGACCCCCAGAAAAGATATATTCATCTTGATGGAGAATTAGAAAAGTGCATCAATCACCACTGTCAACGTGCAATGCATAACTATACATTTAGAAAATAAATCTGGTCTGTGACATACCCTAAAAATACCTATATGGGCATTATTTTCAGCTGTAGAAATCCCCTTACAAATAGTTTTTCATTTTTAGGTCGAGCCGAGGCAACACATGCGTTGTCTCTTGAGACATGCTGTATTCACTATTGGGCTTACAGCCCGCCCATTGACTTTTCATTGGTAACTTGGACTGTCCTTCAAAAAGGCTTGATTTCTAGTGCGCAACCTTCCTTCTTTGTCCCTCCTGAATGTCGTTTGTTAATGCCCAGGGATCAGCACCTAACTTCTGCTATCGTTCCACTTTTGTGTTTATCGTTCTGTATCGGGGACTATTTTTTTCTTTATTTCCTGTTGGGATGCGAGTTCATAGTGGAATCTTTGGAAAGTTATTTTTCGGAGTCCTTGACACATATTCAAAGGTCACACAACCGCTTCTTTTAATCTCGTTGAAAATTTTGTACTCCGTTAGCCTCCCGACATTGGCCTAGATTTGTACCATGTGTCATGTTTTCGTTTTCCCTAATGTGGGCGCATGCTTTATTGCTGCTGCGCTTTATCCTTCAGCATAACAGCCATGCCTTTCTACAGGTTCCCTCCTCCGTCTAGAGTAATTTAATTATTATGCATTCAATCTCAGACGTGGAGTGCCTCTCTGTATTGGTTTGGGAGCCAGGAACAGCCGCTCATGAGGACACACCAACAGAGAGACACGCAACCTGCCCTTCATGGGATGCGCTCTGCTTTGATGGCGCCATGTCCGCTCAGAGAGGACACCAAGGAAGACCGATCCACCAGCGGTTATTTTTTTAAAGAAGGCCCATTGCTTGTTGGTGTTCCTAAATACCCCCCTTTCCTGCTCATTCATTGTGCTCTTTTGCTTTCGCCTGACCCTATTTAGTCATAGTAATTGGATATTGTTGAGTGCACATATCACCCGGGGGTCTCAAAGCACTTGCTAAATCCTGAGAAACGTGAAGGTAAAGAAAGGAGAAAAGAGTGCCAGTAAAGAAAAAGAAGAGAAAAGCAATTTAGAACAGCCAGGTTTTTCGAGCTTTACAAAATAGTCTATGATTAGTTTCCATGCGTAACTGTAGCAAAAGAGAGTTCCACATAGAGGGGGCAAGATATGAAAAAGATCGGCCTCCGGTCCTAGCGGTAAGGATCTTAAGAGGGGTGAGAAGGTGCTAACTAGAGGACCTTAGTGTTCTGGACGGTTGGTACCAGATGAGTTTTTGGGCAATGTAACAAGGTTCGTTGCCATAGATAGTCTTGTGGACCAGGCAGGTAATCTTGAAATGGATGTGTTTCCTGATGGACAACCAATGGAGAGCTCTCAAACTTGGTGCCGACGAGGTCCGAGAAAGTAGGTTTAGTACAAGCCTAGCAGCTATATTTTGTAGCACCTGGAGTTTAGTGAGCAACCCTTCGTTGATAGAGGCCATTAGGGCGTTTCCATAATCAAGCCGACTAATGATGAGTCCTTGGACCAATGGCATCCTGGTTTCAACTGGGATCCACTGCAAGATCTGCGAAGGCTACGCAGCAGTCCATAGCAGATGCCTGTCACATGATTGACATGGTCTGCCATGAAGAGGTTATCAATCAGCACCCCAAGGTTACGGACTACTGATTTGGGAGAAGGAAAAGGGCCAAGATTGGTGGGCCCCAGTCATTGGACCACAGAGATTGTGCTTTCCCAAAAATAATAATCTCAGTTTTATTAGCATTAAGTTGCAGATGAATATTTTGCATCCAGATGTTGAAGTTAGTCATGCAATTGATAAAACGGAGTTTGGTGTCCGTAATGTCAGGCCAAGAGTCATCAGTAATTGCGTATCATCAGCATACGACAAGGTATCAAAGCCATGCGATCTAATCACTCTGGCTAGGGGTGCCACATATAGATTAAAAAGTGTGGGACTCAAGATGGAACCATGTCTATTACATGACTGCGAGAGACAAGGGAACCAATATGTATCCTGGAAGACCGGCCAGCCAGATAGCTGCTAAGCCAATTCAAGGCCATGTCCCTGACTCCCATCTCCCACAAACGATTCACAAGCATTCCGTTTGAGATGGTGCCAAAGGCAGTCGATAGGTCGAGTAGGTCAAGCATGTCTGACCAGCCGGAGTCCAAGGCAAGTCTGATGTTGTCAACTACCTGTATCAAAGTTGTTTCCGTACTACGAGCTGCTCGGAATCCGGATTGGGAGAAGTCCAGCAGTTTATTACTCTCTAAAAAGTTGTCTGTTAATTAGTGACTCCAGAACTTTCCTGAAAAAAGGGAGAAGGGAAATGGGGTTGTAGCTGTTTGGTTCCTTGGGGTCCAGAGTGTTTTTTTTTTTTTAAATTAAAGATAGGTTTGACCATAGCCGTTTCCCATTTTATGAGAACCGTAGAGTGACGTAAGGATAAGTTGAAGAGATCGCCGAGGCCTGTAAAAAGAGCTGGTCCAATAATGGACAAAATGTTAGAAGAGACTGAGGCGGCAGGAGAGCCAGATTTGATCTTAGCAAATATGGTAGTTACATCCTCTTGGGTAAATTCAATGAATTTAATTAATTACATTGAAAAGGATGCATGGTCACAGTCGGACCGACAGGGCAAATTTTCTCAATGCTGATTAGGAAAAAGGCTGTAAATGGTATCGTTTTTTTCCACAAAGAAAGTGGACAGCGTGTCAACCCAGTCCTGTGAGGCAGGACATGGTTCTTCTGTAACAGTGCTGGGTGTTCGAACTGGCAGGATGTGGGACTGGTGAATTCCTTTAATATTTTAGAGTTCTTTGTGGGAGTTGGAGGCCTTATTCATTCTATCACCTATATAAGTTTTTTTCGCTCTTACGATATGATCAAGATAACGCCTGTGGGTAAGTTTGTAAGATTGCCTGTCCTCAGTACTTTTGGAACTTCTCCATTTATGCTCAGCTTTCCAACTAGCTAGCGTATCAGTTTTTAAGGCAGTTGTGAACCAAGGTGACAGTGTATGATTACGATTACCTTTGGTCAAGGGGCGATAATGTCTAGGGCATGGACAATAGCCATTTCGAAGGTGTCGACAACCAGATTTAAGTTATGTATACCAGTCAGGTGCGGTGAACTGAAATTATGAGAGAACGTAGTTAAGCAAACTTTCTTTTAGTAGAGGATGTGTTTTCTAATTCAATTTTCAAGGCCCAGTGCTACCAAGCCACTTGCTTTCTTAGGTTTGCATTTCTGGGCACATTTGTGTTGGAGCAGTAGCATTTGTGTTTAGTTATTTGCTACTCCTGCTGAACAATATTAATTAGCGTGCCCGGCAGCACCCCTAGTTTGAATCAGATGTGCCTCATCTTATAGACTTGTTTAAGAAGCTAATGACCAGCAGTTTGATCTTGCTAGTCAGGCTGCACAGGGCACGTGTGTATCCTGATCGCTCAAGCAGACCAACCCGACCATCAGGATTAGTAAAGTTTGCTACTGTAACTGCTGCAGTTGACTTCCACGCTACTGGTGAAGCAGCATAGGATTTACTCGTGTCTCACATATGTGTGAGCAAACTAGCTGACCTGCCTCTGTCCTAGTCCGTCTTGCACTCCACCCGCTGTACCTATGAACCGCTGTTGCTCCCAGAATAGATGCACAAGCAAGGCCTCTCAAGTGCCATCTGCTCCAGGGAGAGGGGATGGGGCTTGGGGGAATGGACTGCTGGTCTGTCCATAGGAGTAGAGCCACAAACAGTTGAGCCACATGGATGAAGGTAGTCAGTGACTGTAGGCTGGCAGGGAGTATGCTGCTTTGCATGCTGCACATGTGGTGTGGCTGCTTTCACAGCTTTGTGTCAGGCGCTGCAGCTGGGTATGGTCACCTGTTTGTGGTCTTGATAGGCAGCTGCTTCTACCCTAGCTGGTCAGCACTGTTACAGAAGAACCATGTCTTAAACCAGCACCACAACGGCTGCATGCATATTACAAAACACAAACTACTTATGCAAATCACAAACTAGGCAATCTTACACTAGCCATACACATTTGTCCAAGAGTCTCTCTGCCCCCTCTCCCTCATTCATACCACAACCAGTAGTCTTTCCTTAACCCTACCACGTTCCGCCCCTCCCCCGCACCCTCTTTCCTGGAGCCTCTCTCATCCAGACCAAATCTATCTACCACCAAACCTCACCAAACCTCTCTCCAGACCACTCTCCTGGTCTTCCATACTGCTGGCCTTCTCTCAGCCAAACACGGCCAGACTTCTCTCTCCTCCTCACTCCCTCCTGGACACTACTTCATATCCCGGTCTATGCATGCACAGAGTGAAAGACCGCGAGGTCCACCTTTGGGTAAGTCCCGGTCATTCTCAGCCCTTGGTTCTGTAGTTAGTAGGTAGCTACCATTGATGCAGCAGTGTACTGGCACTGGTTATCACATGTTTGAGAGATTCTTTGCGCCTTATTTATGGCTGTCTTTTAGTGTTCAATTAAAGGTTGTGGGTGTCATGAACAATACCAGGACGTTTTTAATATGTTATGTCTGTACAACGGCAAAGATGTGCATGGCACACGCAACAAAACGGCTTAGGTCATGCACTCACTCAATGAGAATACTTTGGTTTGGCAAAACGTTGCTCACTCCCCTCCCCACCAGCCCATGGACCCTCTCGCTTCAATAAACGAATCAACTTTTAATTCAATACACATCATTTTAAACGTATATTCACTTGTAACCTTCTTAATGGGTGGTGACATGTCAGAATATTGTAGTAAACCCGCTTACTATGTGTTACCTCCTGCAACACTGGTATGAACAAAACATGCATTAGTAGACAGTCAACTACCACATGTATCACTCCGGTTATGAGCCATTATCACCCCCACACAAGCAGATCTGTGGGTTTAGGCTGCTTTTTTCATTCATGCTCTATTGTACGGCTGTTCAACAACACCCAGCTAAATAGTACTCAAGTTGTTTATTTCAGGAAGGATGAAAAGCAGAGTTGTCCCAGCAGGGTTAAATAATGTGACCTGCAGCTCGCACAGAGATCACAGCAGGAGGTATTTAGCACAAGGAACTCTCTCTCATAATGTAATCTGCCCCATAGGTTAAAATGCTTCATATATTCATGGTTTTAACAGTTTATGTACATATATGTATTTTACACATATATATGCAATATGGCTTATTAGTTCAGACAGATGCTTTTTATATTTAAATATATATATATATATATATATATATATATATATATATATATATATATATATACACACACACATATATATATATATACATATATATATATATATATATATATATATATATATATACACACACACACACACACACACATATATATATATATATATATATATATACATACACACCATACAAGCATACGCACACACACATTAAATGTTTGGTTTTATACAGCACTTTTAAAGCTAGATTTTGCTATGTCCTAGCACGCTAAATAACACTTCATACAGTTCGTTTATGGAAATCATTTATTGATGTCTAAAAAGATGAAAGGCTGAGCACCACTAGCTTCCTTTGCATTCAGCACTCGTGTGAGTGCATGTGTTTTCTTGCACACTTACCTTTTGTATGAGCGCCCTCTGTGTTGATCTGCCTCCCTTAACTCATTTGTCGCTTTTACCCAACCCTATCCGCCTCCCCTGTTTTTTAGGTTTCGACCTGGCGAGGGGCAAAGCCCCTCCCAGATCGAAAACTATTGTCTACAGTAGGGATGTTCGGACCGCCTCTGTTTCCAATTGGCTAGCTCCATAAATGGAGACTAGCCATTGGGAGACAGAGGCTGTCAATCGCGCTTTCTCTTGAAAACGCGATTCGGGGGCGTTTCTGGTGCTTTTTTTAAGCCCCGCCCCTTTGTCCCGGGCCGCGCTGCGATTGGCTGCCGGCCCGGGACACCCCCGTGACGTCATTCCCGGGCCGCGCTGTGATTGGCTGCCGGCCCGGGTCAGCCAATCACAGCGCGGCCCGGGACCTGACTTGTTCTCTTTTTGCCCCCAGAGGAATTCCGTGAAAAAAAAATGCCTCAACTACACACTGGGAAGGACACATTCATTCTTAATTTGGTGCGTGAGGGAGGTCAAAAGCTCCTCACATGTTGCGGCTTTTCTTTACTCTCTCAACGTTCCCGCAGCAAACGAGATAGGAGGGTGTGGCCGGGCTTCGCTCTCAGGCAGCCATCTTACGAAAGAGAAAAGGTGTGTGCGCTAGCCGCTACTCTTTCACCGAGGACCAGGAGAAGCCATGAGCCCCGCTCGCCCCTTGCGCAGCAGGTTTCTGGGCCTACGCGCAGCCGCGTAGCTAGGGGGGGGCGGTCCGCCCCAGGCGGCACCTTTTTTGAGGCGGCCGCGGCCGCGCGGGCCGGCATTCACTTTGATAATAAACCCGGCCGGCCGTTACAAGTGAGTCAGCACAGAGTAGACAATTTCTAGCGTTATATCAATCTACATCGATTGAAGGCGCAATGGAATAAATAGTATAACAATCGGTTAACATCACAAATAATCTTAAGTGAACGACCCGACCGTTGTTGGCCCCCCCTCCCCAGCCTCGCTCACACTAGTTCCAGGGCCGTCAATCAGTGGTTGCATGCGCGGCGCCCAATGACAGCCCTGCTGTAGGACATTTTTGCTCAGCCCCCTCGCCGCACCTAAGCAGTGTGACGCCCCGGCCTCCACCCTCGCCGGAGTCGAAGTGCGTGGACGTGGACTCGGAGACCACCATTCTGTAGTGTGACTTGCTGGCAGTGTGCAGCTTAATTCAAGGTGAGACAGACAGAGAAAGAAAGAATCCGTCCGTGGTGGTGGCCCAATTACAATGATTTGCACGAGGGCACCAAGTTACACTCTTAGTCAGAGTCTTATTTCCATAATAAATTCCAACAACAAGCACGCACGCACCGGCGCACCCAGACTCGTTTCGTTTTGCACTCTGCCGGCCCGTAACCGTTAGATCCATCTCATTCTAGGCCTGGCGGCTGGCCTTCTGTGAATTCAGTGAGGATGCTCATTCTTCAGGGAAACTTGTCAATAAAGTGAAATCAGGCTCTCTCTGTGAAGCAGCGAGGTTTTAAGGGGTCTCCGCGAGGGTTTCGGTGAAAGCAGACAGTTTCCCTAATCTTTTAGCAGAAGCCGTTATCTGATGACGTGAAGTCTTTCAAATGACTAATAGTCACGCAGGGGCAGCTATGTCAGCTTGTACATTGGAATAAGAGGGTCTGAGCTGAGCACATTTGCATGCCTCGATGTGCTGGTGCTAAGAAGCTAATGTGATAGGGTCATACACGAGACCTAATGTAAGAAAGACTGACTAGGATGATTGCTGGCCTGATCATCATCAAAGTAGTGTACCTGTTGGGGATATCTGAGATGCTCAGGGGGTAGGCAGTTAAAGGGCAATTTCTAGGTCAAAGAGTAAGAATAGAATAGCGATTTTAAAAAATCGGAATCGGATTGAAAATGGTAGTCGGGCTGAGCCAAGGGGGGCGTCGAATCCGCACTCATAATGTGACAGTTTGGCTTATCTTAACAGTACAAGAGAGGAGGGCAGGAAGGAATACTAATGCGATGAAGGGAGGGAACTGCAAGAATGGTTTACACAATACTGAAATTGTAAAAAGAAATAAATAAATCAATAAGTGCTGGGGATCAAAATTCTTGTTAGGAGCAACACTTTTTTTTCTGATCCAAGATGGAGGACGTCACTTGGTATAATAAATAAAACAATACATTTTGGATTGTGCTAAACCACATTTCAGCAAATGGTGCAGGCTGGCAAAAATGCAAAGCTGCCGTCCCCTTCAAGACATATTTAGAAAAATTACAAGTTGAACAACTGCGAGGGTCGGCCAAGCAACAGAGGCGTACGAGAGGATGTCACGGGAATGAACTAATAAAAATGAAACTAGGGTTGAGTGGGGGGAGAAGGGATAACATTGGGAATGATTAGCATAGGCGTGAGAGAGCAAAACTGAGCGTGGGGGAATTTGATAGGAGAGAAGCATACAGGAGAGAGCAGAAAGCGAGCTACGAGAAACACAGAGCGTGGGAGGGTGGGGATTTGGAGACCTGGAAAACACATGCACTGTCATGGATTTCCTAAAGACATCTTTCAAGTGCTCACCGTCCTTTTTCCCCAGCACCACCTCCCCCCCCAGGGTTGAGTGGGGGGAGAAGGGATAACATTGGGAATGATTAGCATAGGCGTGAGAGCAAAACTGAGCATGGGGGAATTATATAGGAGAGAGCAGAAAGCGAGCTAAGAGAAACACAGAGCGTGGGAGGGTGGGGATTTGGAGACCTGGAAAACACATGCATTGTCATGAATTTCTTAAAGACATCTTTCAAGTGCTCACCGTCCTTTTCCCGTTCCCCCCACCCCCCCCAGGGGCGGCAATCTGAGGGGTAGCCCCGGGCGCCACAAGCTCTAGCTACGCCCCTACGCGCCTTCGGCCTCTTCCTGCTGCTGTGCGGGGCTGTTCACCTCCTCTGCAGAGCAGCCGCCCCCGTCTTCCAGAGCAGGACTCGACGAGACGCAGGTGGGTTCGTGCTTCAGGGGCTCGTGCTACTCGGTTCATTGAAGCTGACTGTGCGTGTCACTGAGATTTCACAGGCATCAGCAGTGGAATTGGGGATGCTAATTCCATTTCATGCAGTCACAGTTTGTTTGCTTTTCTTATTTTCCTCCACAACACAGAAGTCTCTTTGTTCAGCTTTCTCCCATGCATAACGTGCACATAAGCAACTTCACACAATTTCGCGAGGGAAAAAAACGAGAGGCTCTGAAAATCAGAAGCCTTTGAAACCAAGGCAAGCGTTTGGGTATGTGAAGCGTGGATGTCGCTGTCTTTTCAGAAGATATGCGGCAAGGATACGGATAAGAAGGCATTACCGGCAGCTGTAGGCTGTCAGAGTGTCCAGTTCCATGCGTGAGTAGCTCATCCAGTTCAAGTTTTTTAGTAGCACGTTTTGATCTGTAGTCTTGTAAAACCCATTATACAACCAGGACTTCCAATCCCAGAATTCAGTTTTAATTCCTGCACTGAAGTTACGCATGCACTGTGCTAGTAACTTGAGCGTTCTACAGTCAGTTCCTACGTATTTATATGTTGACTTGGGAAATAAGGGCGAAGCTAATAACAATGTATCAGTTGCAGTGGTCCAGGGTGCAATAGCCCCCCCCGTACCTCCAATTATACTTGTGTTTAACGTGTTTGTTTGAACCCTATGGTACACCGGCTACGTCATTGCAGAGATTCAGAACATAATTAGCAGACATAACGTTTGCATTGGCCGTCACGGCGTTTTATGTTGTGTGGTTTTTGTTTTTTTTTAATAGTTTTGTATATTTTGTTTAGATTACATTTTTATATAACTCTTACTACCCCTGACGGGGCGTTTGTATGCTTCTAGTGCTTAATTTGAGCCTGTGTGGGCACCAACAATGTGCAGTAATGGATAAAAACAAGCTGGTGCAGAAAGCCAACTGGCAGAACAGGCCGAGAGATACGATGACTTGGCACAGAACATGAAGAAGGTAACGGAGGAATTTACATCCCGCTCCCGCACGTTTTTGCTCTTCATGTATTTTTTCTGTCTGCTTTTGTTTACATCCCGCTCCCGCCCCCCCCCCCCTCCACCGCCAACGGAGGAAGCCTTCCCGACCCCCCTCCCGCTGTCCGCCCCCCCCCACCGCCAACGGAGGAAGCCTCCCCCCCCCCCCCCGGCTCGGTAGTTATGCGCTTGTTCACTAGTAGATGCTTCTTACACTGTCTGCTGGTGCCACTTAAAGCACTGATCACTGGTACATGCTTCTAGTGCTTAATTTGAGCCTGTGTGGGCACCAACAATGTGCAGTCATGGATAAAAACAAGCTGGTGCAGAAAGCCAACTGGCAGAACAGGCCGAGAGATACGATGACATGGCACAGAACATGAAGAAGGTAACGGAGGAATTTACATCCCGCTCCCGCACGTTTTCGCTCTTCATGTATTTTTTCTGTCTGCTTTTGTTTACATCCCGCTCCCGCCCCCCCCCCTCCACCGCCAACGGAGGAAGCCTTCCCGACCCCCCTCCCGCTGTCCCCCCCCCACCGCCAACGGAGGAAGCCTTCCCCCCCCCCCCGCTCGGTAGTTATGCGCTTGTTCACTAGTACATTGTCCGCTGTTCACTAGTTACACTGTCCGCTGGTGCCACTTAAAGCACTGATCACTGGTACATGCTTCTAGTGCTTAATTTGAGCCTGTGTGGGCACCAACAATTAATTCTCCTCATTAGACTTTTTCCGAGAGCAAGAGAAGGAAACGAACACAAAACAAAAAGACGGGGGAAGAGAAAGACGGAAACCCCGCCATAAACGGAGAAAGCAGGAACCTGTAAAACTGAGATAAGGGGGCAGGGAGTGACTGGCAGCGAATTAAAGAGGGCAGCGGTGGATTTAAGGCTCCGCACCCTTGGTATTCGACAGGCTGACATTTTATAGCGCCAAACACAGGTGTCTGAGCAGCGCTTTAGTCCCCAGCACTTGTTATTTCACAAACGAAGCGCTGCGGGCTTCTCCCTCTGCCCTCAGCGGCTCTCCTTCCTCAGAGTGCCTCTGCCTGCCAGCCCCACTCTTTCCACACTGCCCGCCAGTGCCAGCTTCTCCCTGACGGTGCCACATCAAACCGCCAACTGTACCCAGCAAACTCCTCAGGCTGGTTGTGCAAGCGGAGAATAAGCTTCGGGACAATCCAGGGTCTTCTCTGCTCGGACTAAACACACCCCGCTGCTGGACGCTGTGTCCCTTCTTCTCCTCTCCTCTCGCTTCCTCTCACCCTCCCCCCTCCTTTCGCCCTCTTCTCTTTTCCTCTCCTTCCCTCTTCCTCTCCTACCCTCCTCCTTTTGCCCTCTCCTCCCCTCCTCCTTTCACCCTCCTCCTTTCGCCCTCTTTCCCTCTTCCTTTCGTCCTCATTTTCCCTCTTCCTTTTGCCCTCTCCTCCTCCTTTCGTCCCTCCCCGCCCCTCTTCCTTTCGCCCTCTTCCCCTCCTCCTTTCACCCTCTTTCTTGCGCCCTCTCCTCCCCTCCTTTCGCCCACTTTCCCTCCTCCTTTTGCCCGCTCCTTCTCTCTTCCTTTGGCCCTCTCCTCCTTTCGTCCCTCCCCTCTTCCTTTCGTCCTCTCCTCCCCTCTTCCTTTCGTCCCACCTTCCTTCTTCCTTTCACCCTCTCTTCCCCTCCTCCTTTCACCCTCTCCTCCTTCTCCTTTCACCCTCTCCTCCTCCTTTCGTCCCTCCTTCCCTTGCTCTCCTCCAGCTGCATTTCGCTCCTGTTCATCCCATGACCTGCTCTCGTTTCCCAAATTTCTATTTTTATGCTCTGACATGCGTGCTTTTATGGTTTTCCTTTAAGTGTTGACCTTTTTTATTACCCAGACTTTAAAGGCTTTTGGATCTCCGTCTGCAAGGCCTGCGGCGAGCGCATCGCACGAGGGGACACCCTGCCTGGCAGTCGCTGACTAATACAAAGTGTATGGGTGGGAAATTATGGGCCTCGTACATTAAGGAAAGACAAGTTCGGTATGTTAAAATAAATGGTTTACAGTGTGCAAAAAAGTATGGATTCCTTCAGAAAAAGTGACAGGAATAACTAACATACGTATCGAGTTACACTCATTTCCCTAAAATGTATCCATCTGAAAGTACCATGCCTCCATAGACGACTTTAGGTCACCCTATATGGAAATCTGTATGTCTGAGAGTGAATATGTGACTGTGTGTGAGGGACAGGTGTCTAATGAATGGACGTGTGACCATGTGTGTGTGATTGATAGTTTAATGACAGGTGGGCATGAGATTGCTGGTGTTTGCTGTATGTGTATGTGTGAGAGTTAACATGCAGCAATGTGTGTGTATGGTTGCATGTGCGACGAATGGGTGTGTAGCTTCATGTGTGTGTTTGACAGTGTTGCCACGAGTCAACGTGATGTTAATTGTGTGACATTTGCAGTTTCTGTTGCCTGCTGTTGGTGGACCTGAGTAGCGCTTGGAGATTAGAACTTGCCCTTGATCTATGTCTTATTTATACCATCTACTTGCAGAATAATAGATCCACTTCCTTGTCTCCGTCAGGAGAATTTATTCAAAATCAATAAGTGAAAATAAATGTATATTTTAAATGTAAAACTCAAGTAAGTAAGCTTCATTCATCAAGGGCAAAGGCGTACTGCAGTCCTGACATCCCACTCCGGCTATCAGCCTCTTCACAAATCCTCTTCCTGTCTTTCTTGTTAGATCCCTCTTTCTGCCACTCACTCCTTTGCACTTTTCCCTGCACCCTCTCGTCTGTTTATCTTCCATCACTTTTCCTATTAATCCTTTGCAACACTCCCTCTGTTCTTTATATCACTATTACATCTATTTCTTGTCTCTAATTTCCTCAAACTCATTATCTTTTGCTACTCCTAAATGTATGCTCCCCAGCACACTACCCCTTTCTTTCGCCCTCTCTCTTTCATCTATTTCTAAAGTCACATTTATATCACTTTGTCCTATTTACTGTTTTTCATATCCCCATATCCCTTTTTTTCTATATTAACCTTTCCACAAGCTTTCTATTTCTACTGCTCACTTTTACTTGCAATAGAGAAATATTACTGAACTAAATATGTATATTCTGTTAATATCTCATATCAGCATGAAGGAGGGGTTAGAGAGCCTGACAGCATTTTCATTTAATGGTTTATGAGTTTACATCATCGTCTACGTAGCCTTTCAGGAGCTAATATTCACATCTATAACAATCATCTGGATTGTTTGCGCCTTAGAAGGAATCCGCAGCATCTCTGTCACACAGCTCATTTAAGAGTATAGGGTCTGGACCAGCCTTATGTCCTCAAGCAGTTTCCCATTTTCTGTTCTCTGTGCCTCACCCAAAAGCGTTTATCTACTTGGAAGGTGGTCTGGTTTGGTTGATCAGTGTTGCCAGACCAGTTGTTCATTTGCAGGCAGGTCCTTAATTTCCAAAGAAAGTCGAGTATGCTTCATAAGGCTTGAGGAAATATCTCTGGCTAGCTGACAGTTTTATGTATACAATATATTATTGGTCAGATGCCAGTATATTTGCTCCAAATTTCTCCAGACCCTTCTTGCATCGCTCTTTTTTCTACTTTGTAAAAGAAAGCATGGATAATAAATTCACTTTTTTTTTTAAAAATGAAAGGAAAAAAACAAGCGGTGTCTTTGGACAAGACTCGGTGCGGTGCTTAATCTCTGTTTACCACTTTTTCTGTCTGCTTTCTCTCCATGGTGACCACTTTTCAGAGTATTAGTGCTGTAGTTATCTCTTTCAACAAGAACAACTATTTTCCGAGTCGCTCCTGGGAAGAGTCCAGTTAATATTGCAGGCCTTTAGTCCTGAGGGGTCCATATTTCCCGGGACAGTCTTCTATCACAGCTTGGCCTCACTACGCTGGCTGATGTGCTTGGAACGTTGAAATCGCATTTGCGAGAGATTAAGCTATTGCCATTGTAAATGACAATGCCATTTATTTATCTGTTTTCAAAACCAACACATAAATAAAAAGTTTGTCATTCACAATGCCAATAGCTCAAACTTTTCCAAGGGCGAAACCGTTGCATTGTAAATGCTTGTTTTAATAGGGGCTCCTTCATTGCTTCCCGCCCCTTTCCTGCCCATGCCTGTTTGTTGGTGATGTTGACTTGTTTCCCTTCACAGCTCCTTCGCCCCCTTCCATTGCTCCTTCGCCTCTACCTGTCCCATTTGTTTCCTACTTTTTTGGACGGTTTGCAGAGGCAGCACCTCAACTAGGGCGGAGGAGAGTCGCCCCACTGCTTTCTCGCAGTGCGAAAAAACCAAAACAAAAAATGGTAATAACTTTTAGTTATTACCACTTTGTGTTTACTTTGCGCTTTGCAGGCCGGCGGGGGGCGGGGCTACTTTGCTCTTTGAGCAGGGCAGGAGAAGAGTGGTTTGCCCACTCCTGAGTGCGCAAAGAATGTTTGGTCGGCCCTCTCGGCCGCCCAAACCAGTCATGCACACTCTGCCCTTCTCTATGCAGGCTGCATTGCAGCCTGCATGGAGAAAATGCCCGCCCCTGGCTGGGTGCCATCCCAAACAAATGCAGCGTTGTGATTGACTTAGGGGAGGGAGCCAGGCTGCCTGCTTCCTGTTCTGTCAGAGGCAGGAGAAGAGAAGATTTGGGACCCGGCGTAAATGTTGAACTTTATTTCTTTTATTACCCAGTTACACCCCACGATCCCCTGTGACACCCCACCCTCCCCGTGACCCCTCTCACCCCTCCCCACCCACACGCAATGCTGGCCGCTACTCAGGGGCGTAACAAAGGCCCCCGCGGTGCGGGGGGCCACATGGGGGCCCCACGCTCCAGGGGCCCCCTGGGGCCCCCTCACTCAGCAGAGCCAGCAAGCAAGGCTCTCGGGTATTCTGAAATAAAATGGTGTGCAGGGCCTCCTCTCTCCATAAATTAAATGGTGCGCGCCACGGACTTTTCATTAATGAAATAAATAATGCCCTATAATTGTGACATTCCAGCCGCGGAGCCGCGCAGCTCCGAATCACAGAGGCTGACGTCATGAGCTAGTGCCGAAGCGGAAGTTTGGGGAAGGCGGCTGGGAGGCTACTGGTTTGCAGGCGACACCGTCTTTAATGCAATGAGGGCGCGGTCTCGTAGTATTGGGGGTTGTAATTTCATGTCGTGGGTGGCAAGTGCAAGTAGCGGCAAAACTAGCAGTTTATGGAGCAGGCCAGGGCCGTTTCTAGCGGAGAAAAATGCACTTGCTAAATTCCTCTAACTTGCTCCGTGAGGTCGGCCGAACGTACCAGTTCCTGTTTCTTAGTACTGGAGATGTGTGAATCTACTGTGATTGGGCCAAGAGTCTCGACCTCAAAGGCACCCAATCACGCATTTCATTTTGGAGAGGTGGGCTTGATTTCCAACCATTACTGAAGGCACATTAGGGGCACTGCGAGGGAAATAAATGCTTTGCTCTGTTCGCATCGGGAGTTATAGATTTCCATTCCAGCTGCTGTTTTGCTCGGCCATAGAGCAACTTTTACTTCTATGTGGGGGCTCCATCCTGCTGCACATTCTACTCCGTTGGGCTCACCGTTTCTGTACAGCAGTTCCTGAGGATAGAAAATATGCATACGGTAACCTTGCACCTTTCTTGAGCCCTGCGGCTACTGTATTATAATATCATGCCTGGTGTGTTGGTCGGGCTGACACCTTTCCCACAGAAAAATACTGACCATTTGTTTTTGAGATTCTGCTAAAGCTTGGACATGAATCACATGATCCATATACAGGACTTAATGTAAACTAATTTGTTTTCGTTTTAAACGTCCCCTTTCGGAATTTATTTACTTTAATTATCAATCAGGTGACAGTCATATGCAGAACTGTAAACACATTTTACATCGCATTATTGTTATATTTACAATTTTAAGTAAGAAAGGGGAAAAATACCGACCTTAGGTGATGTTACTAATTTTTGTAATATTGGGATATTACAATTCCACTGAGGCTGGCATTAAACAGGCTATGTTGCAACCCTATGTGTGGGATGTAACACCCCCAAATGTTTGATTATTAAGCTGTAGGATATAGACAGGGAGGCAGTGATCTAGTTTAGAGGGATTGGATAAGTTGGGTGGAAGCTAGGGATGTTGGGGTGAAGATAGAACAGCAAGATCGGACTGGCCCATAGGGCAGTCAAGTAGTGCCCGATTGGCTAGTCTGACGGATCAATGTGTGGGACAGTTTTTTTTTAGCAGTTTGTGAACCTATTTTATCGTCTGGTGGGCTGGATTTTTTGCTTGATTTCCCCAATATTACCACAAATATTACCTGTAGTAAACACTAAACCACGCAGTCTCCCATACTTTGCAAAATACCCATACACTGTGTCTTAACAAATTCAAAACCGGCCTGATTTGCAAATGTGGGCCACATTTTTTAACTATTTAGTTCGCTAAGGGGACCCTTTCATTTTAGTGCTTGGGCCGATTTTTTTTTGGCCCAGTCCAAACCCTGTAGGACAGGTACCCTGGTAAACAGAAGATGAGATACCAGGGTGCAGGAGGTGGAGTGGCACTGGGGCCCAGAGGCAAGAGATCCCTGATTATTGCTGTATTTCACAGTTCAAACAGGGAGCTCATTTTCTTTCGTGCACTTGGGCCCATGATACACTGGCTACGTCACTGAAAGATACTAGAGATGAAGACTCTTGGAAGTGAAGCTTTAAATCTTTTTTTTTCAAGTTCATAAATATAGCCGAACATAACTTCTTCCTCAACTATTGGAGGTCCCTTGATGTGAGAACACAATGCATCTTTTTCAGGACTGCATGGGGGTCGGCAGACAAGTGCAGTGCGGTCTCCTGAACCCTGATGGAGCCAGATCATTCACAGTGGTGTAACCTACGATGATGGGGTCAATCTACAAGATGCGATGCAGGGGCTCTGAGACTACCATATCTTAGAGATATTCATTCACCCTAGGATAAATGGGGCCCTCTTAACGGTTGAAGGGCCTCCTAGAGGGTTGGGGTCCAGCACACAACAGGTGCTGCGGATGCCTGGTGACATTCCTAAACATTCTATTATAAGATATGACCAGCATAGAAATATGCAGAATTAAGGTGCTCTGGGACACAGCTTTCAAATTTAAATTACAAAAGGAAATTTGGAGTTAATCAATTAAATGTTTGACACACCGTCATAAGTATAACCTACATGTTTTAATCAGCATTTTTGGACTCTGGTGGAAATGCATAGATCATTTAACATAGTATCAATGGTCACCATTTGTATGTAATTCTATACTGTTGAGGTTGCTTGAATCTGGAAGAAGGAGCATAGCTCCTGTTTAGGGGCTTAGGGTTTGATCTCCTCTGGTACGTGGCACCCAACTCTTGTGAAAGCGGCAAACACCCGTAAGTTGTTATAGGCTGACCTGTGAGCCAGTGTCATGCATGGTGCTTGTGGTGATGAGTTGCCATTTGCTCTACTTCACAGCTAGCATCACTGCAAAGTTTTGTGTAGTTGCACTTATACAGTAAAAGAGAGACTAACCCAGAGTTAGCCACCATGAATTGAATGCCCGCAACCAGATTCCGTCTATCTGGGTTGAAAGGTGGCATCTTATTGAGGGGCTGCTTCTGGTAATTATGATTAAATGACATCCTGAATCTTATGAGATAAGAGCTCTTTGGAGGAAGACTGTAGTTATTCTGAGTACTTGTAACAAATGGGGTCCTAAGGGCTACTCAAGAGACCCAAAATGGTGGAGAGAGCCTTTCAAACCAGAAGGAAAAGGTATACGTACTCCCACTGAAATAATCTTATCTTAAGAAGTAACCTCTCTTCCAACGAGCAATGATTAAGGAGAATGGAAAGAGGAAACCTATACTCCACCGCATTTAGAGGTGGAAAGAGGAGAAACCCTCTTTTTACATATAACCCTCACCCACTCTAATAGTGTCACGCTTCCTCATCATGTTCACCCTAACTCCTAAAGGTCAGGGTGGGCTCAACCGTGTCCCAGGAAGCTTTTTAAAGAAGTCTTGATTTTTTTCTTACGGGAGTTTAACATTTAATAAAAAAATCCCAACCCAACTAAACCCAACCCAACTCAACCCAAGGTATCCCTTTATTAGTGGGGTGAGCAGGGAAGATTCAAAGCTATGGGAAGGGGCTACCAGGATATTGTGTTCCTATGACCCTAAGGTACAAGCACCTTGTTTCTTCCCTACTCTATTGGCCTATATAGGTCTTGGGCATTCTTCAGGGCCATACTAGGGAAGGGATCTCCCAGTGGCTTCACCTTGTAAATTATACAGGTGAATTCTTGTAATGCTAAATAATTACTTCAGCATACAAACAAGAAAAGATGTATTTGCTGTGTGAAGGATTTACCCCAGCTCTTAATAAAATATACTTATCAAGGGGTGCTGAGGGCAGGCTGAAAACTTCCCTCCATGTAATCACGGACATTGTTTCCAGTCCTACACTTTAGACTCACAAATCATTGGTTTTCCTGGTGTTTGTCTAATCAAATTGATAAAGGCAAACTAAGGCTATAATGCACAAAATGCTTACATCCCTTTACCATTACCCCCTAAACCTTAAAATTAACCTTTGCTCAATTTACCACTACCCTACCCTCTCCATGCTCTGTATACAAACAGAGTCTAATGTTTGCATCATGTTATCTATTTGGACTTAGATATGAAGTAATCTAGGGCTTGAAGGTTACTTCCAAAAATTGGGCCCGCCATGACCCACCCAAATGCACCCTTGGCCCATCCAGATAAAAATTCCTGGAGCCGGGCCTGTTATGGAGCGTCAATTGCTGCCTCCGACTAAAGACCTGTTCCACAGGGGTTCTAGGAGTCCGTTCTAGGAGTCGAGATGTTGACCTGCCCTGAAATTGTTTCCCACTCTCTATTTTCTTTTGCACGCTACCCTCCCTTCTTCCAATTTCTGCCTGCCGCACTGTATCAGCTATTCGCAGGGTGTGGAGCCTTTCATTAGATAACCTTTCTGCTTGATTCAGGCTTTGTAGAAGCCCGGTTTTGGCCTGGACATTTGAAACAGGTGGCGTGGTGAATTTCCGCACACTGCTACTACATCAGAAGGACATGACTCATTCAGGACAGCCTGCGGCCTGCCCGGTGGCAAACCAAAAAGGTTGCCGGTGGAGGGTGGCTCCCGGCCTGAGCCTGCTGCCTTGCAGAGTCGCCAACGCAAGAAGAGTCACGCTGCCTGCAGTGCTGCGAAAGTTGAAGTAAGTACTAGTTACCAGGCACTGCCACATACCACCTGTGTGTCACTGACTGTGTTAATATTTATAACAAATTATTTTCAATAGCAGCGCTCAATGAGCAGCTGCCTCAGCCTGCAGTCTGAGACAGTGTGTACCCTAGCCACGGTCACGGGTCAAGGAGGTATAGGTGGTCATCATCCGTGATTAAACTGTTTGTGAAGTTGTTGGGGCCTCTCTCATCTTTGCTATTGGGCTGGGTTGCGTCACAGAGAGAGGCCCCGATTCTGACATTGTGCTCTCCAAATGCATTTTGCAGTGAGTGGGGCGGGCAGGCCCCACATTGGCTGGCAATCTGTTTTGTTTTTCTGCCGGCCAGTCCAGGGCAACCCTAGGCAGGCACACAATCAATCAATCAATCATAGACATTTATAGAGCGCACTACTTACCCGGAGGGTCTCAAGGCGCTTGGGGGGGGGGAGGGGAGGGGTGCTGCTACTGCTCGAACAGCCAGGTCTTGAGCTTCTTCCTGAAGGAGAGGTGGTCTTGGGTCAGGCGCAGGTCGGGAGGGAGGGAGTTCCAGGTCTTGGCGGCCAAGTAGGAGAAGGACCTTCCTCCTGTTGTCGTTCTTCGGATGCGGGGGACGGCGGCGAGGGCGTGACTGGTTGATCGGAGATGGCGTTTGGGAGCGTAGAAGTTGATGCGGTTGTTGAGGTAGATCGGGCCTTGATCGTGTAGGGCTTTGTGTGCGTGGGTGAGGAGACGGAAGCTGATTCTCTTGTTGATGGGGAGCCAATGCAGGTCTCTCAGATGTCCGGAGATGTGGCTGTGTCGTGGGATGTCGAGGATGAGTCTGGCTGAGGTGTTCTGGATCCTCTGGAGTCTCTTCTGGAGCTTGGCGGTGGTTCCGGCGTAGAGGGCGTTGCCGTAGTCCAGTCGGCTGGTGACGAGGGCCTGGGTGACCGTCTTCCTGGTCTCGGTGGGGATCCACCGGAAGATCTTCCGTAGCATGCGCAGGATGTTGAAGCACGACGAGGAGACGGCGTTGACTTGTCTGGTCATGGAGAGGGAGGAGTCCAGGATGAAGCCCAGGTTGCGTGCGTGGTCTGTTGGTTTGGGAGCGGTGCCCAGGGCGGGGGGCCACCAGGAGTCGTCCCAGGCGGAGGGCGAGGAGCCCAGGATGAGGACTTCCGTCTTGTCCGAGTTCAGTTTCAGGCGGCTGGTCGTCATCCACTCGGCTACGTCTTTCATCCCTTCGTGAAGGTTGGCTCTGGCGGCGGCGGGGTCGTTGGTCAGGGAGAGGATCAGCTGGGTGTCGTCAGCGTAGGAGATGATGTTGAGGTTGTGTTGGTGTGCGATGGCCGCGAGGGGGCTCATGTAGACGTTGAAGAGGGTGGGGCTCAGCGAGGATCCTTGAGGGACGCCGCAGATGACTTCGGTGGCCTCTGACTTGTACGGTGGTAGGCGGACTCTCTGTGTTCTTCCATCGAGGAAGGAGATGATCCATTCCAGTGCCTTCTCCTGGATTCCGACGTTGCTGAGGCGCTGCACAAGGGTGCGGTGGCAGACAGTGTCGAATGCCGCGGAGAGGTCTAGGAGGATGAGGGCCGCTGTTTCTCCGTTGTCCATCAGGGCTCGGATGTCATCGGTGGCAGCGATGAGGGCGGTCTCGGTGCTGTGGTTGGCTCGGAAGCCAGACTGTGAGGGGTCGAGGGATCCATTCGTGTCGAGGAAGGCGGCCAGCTGTTTGTTGACGGTCTTCTCGATGACTTTGGCTGGAAACGGGAGGAGCGAGATGGGGCGGTAATTCTTGAGTTCGGTGGGGTCCGCTGTTGGTTTCTTTAGTAGAGCGCTGAGTTCGGCGTGCTTCCAGCTCTCCGGGAAGGTGGCGGTGTCGAAGGAGGTGTTGATGATGTCCCGCAGGTGGGGTGCGATGACAGCGTCGGCCTTGTTGAAGACGTGGTGAGGGCAGGGGTCGGTCGGAGATCCGGAGTGGATGGAGTTCATCGTGCGGACGGTGTCTTCGGTGCTGATCGGAGTCCAGGCGCGGAGGGTGGTGGTGGGGGGCGGTGGTTCGGTCGTGGCGAGCGTCGGTTGAGTGCTGAAGCTGTTGTGTATGTCCGCGATCTTGTTGTGGAAGTAGGAAGCGAGGGAGTTGCAGAGGTCTTGCGATGGGGTGATGTCGTTGCTTCCGGGGTTGGAGAGCTCTTTCACGATGTTGAAGAGTTCCTTGCAGTTGTGTGCGTTATTGTCCAGCCGGTCCTTGAATGCAGTTTTCTTGGTGGCGCGGATCAGTTGGTGGTGTTTCTGGGTGGCGAGCTTGAGGGTGGTCATGTTGTCCGGTGTTGGCTCCCTTCTCCAGGCTTTCTCGAGGGCTCGGCAGTTCTTCTTGGAGCTCGTGAGTTCGTCGGTGAACCATGAGGCCTTCTTGCTGCCGGGTCTGCTGGGCAGGGTCCTCAGTGGGGCGAGTTCGTCCGCGCAGTTGCTGATCCACTTCGTGAGGTTGTCGGCTGCCCGGCTGGGGTTCGCGGAGCTGGTGGGAGGGTGCTGGCTCAGGGAAGCGGCGAGCTGGTCGGCTGTGATCTTGTTCCAGCTTCTTCGAGCAACCTGTTGCTGGTGGTGGTGGATCGTTGTTCTTCTGAAGGTGAAGTGGACGCAGCTGTGGTCCGTCCAGTGGAGTCCAGTGGCGTGGCTGAAGGCGATGTCTTTGCTGGATGAGAAGACGGCGTCGAGTGTGTGTCCGGCGATGTGGGTGGGGGTGGACACCAGCTGCTTGAGTCCGAGGTTGGCGAGGTTGTCGAGCAGGGTGGTGGTGTTGCGGTGGTGGTGTTGCGTTTGTCCCAACAAAACACTGTTTTGTTGGGGCCAAGATATTTCGAGACTCAAGTTGGGAGAGAGGCCCTGGACTGATGCTCATCAGCATAATTAATTACGAGGGAAGTGCAAAGGGGCAACCCCAGTCTGAGTCGCAAAGCCAAGGCGCAAATTAAGTAATCTTTATCTATCAAACACATTCACTACACTACAAAAAAAAACATTAAACAAAATTGTAATTACAATGCCAATAACTCTAATTCCAACTGATGCGAGACCTATTGCATTGCAAATGCTTGTCTTGATTGAGTGGAGTGGGGCTCCCACAGCAGGATCCTGCCTCAGAGATTACAGTGACGGGCAGAGGACAAGGGGTGGCTGGTAGCACTGAACATGCCTCTAATATCAACCAACGACCAGTCTACATATTTTCTCACCATAGCAATGAAAATGTGTAGGATGGGTCTGAAGGCTGTTATTTGGTTCCCGGATGCCAGAACAATGACAGCTAAAAGGTGGAATTCTACCTTGTTAGCCTCCTTCTATTATCAAGGGGAACGCTGCTTAGCAACTTCGCACTATACCTTAATTTAAGAGGAGTCTCAGGGGATTGAAGTGTCCCCTGCAGGCTACAGTGTGTAACCATTTGCTCACAGGTTTGAATCTTGGTGGATCCGTTCAGACTTTCATCCTTCCTCGATAGATAAATCATCAGCGTTGGACTGTGAAACAGAAAGCATCCACTGAATGGTATGCTCTATTATCCATGGGCCCGACCTGGGGGAGACACGGCGGTGTGACAGCGAGGCAGGTGTAAAAAGGAGCCTGGAGCACATGGAAAACGGCGAGTGGGGCCTGGAGAACGAGGATATTGTGTGCGGGGCATCGATAGCTAGGCTACTGAGCAGGGTCACATAGAGAGAGTGTGGGGAACACTTGAGCTGGAGACACCTGGGCAGAAACTGCAAGGATCCACTGGCGCATGGAAATACTTTGTGAATAGCCCAGGAATCTTAAACAGCATAAGGAGCTTGGGGTGCACAATATGAGGGCCCCGGGGCAAATAGAGAGTGGGGGGAGCTTGGGGTACATTGACAGTGCAGGGTCATGGTGGGGCACATGAACAGTGAAGAGTATGGAGCACGTGGGCAGAGTGAGGGGCGCTGGCATATCACAGCTTGGGGAACATGGACACATTGCGGGGGCCTGGGCCACACCAACAGACAGAGAGAGGAGCTTGGGGTACATTGACAGTGCAAGCAGCCTGAGACATGTGGACAGATACTGTCAGAAGCGTGGCGTACATGGACAAGCAGATTTACTATAGTTTTGCATGGTGCTCGCATGATGAAAGCAGTAGCATTTATTAACTTCCACAAGGAAAAAAAAAACCTGACTATGCAATGTATCACAGCTTAATATGATGACCCCAGCAGAATATATGGGAAAAAAAACAGGAATACTGTACAAACACATCCTGTTTAACTCAGCTCTGCGTATATATATATTTACTGCTATCTACAATTTAATACGTTTCTTGAAATAAAAAAATGAAGAAAAGGCAAAACGTCTAATCCCAGATTTAGTAAAGTGGGTGCTGTGCTCGCCTAATAAAACAATAGTACTGAGCAGCTTTCAAAAGCTATTTTTGCTCATAAATGCACCATACCAGAGGCTTAAATGGCATTGTGTGACGTAGTGCAAAGTTCCCGATAACAGATACAAATTGCAAGAGTACATGTTCTGTAATTTGCTTTATATCACACAAAATGCTCCCCAATAGCCTTTTCGCTGCGGTACAATGTTAAATCACTTTTATGTTGGCCGCAGCGTTTGTGTGTTGCATGGCACGTGTGGCCACTGGTGCGCAACCAGTTGTAAATACAAAGCCGGGTAATCATTGTCCTTACCAGGGGCGTAACACAGGCCCCCGCAGCCTCTGCGGTGCGGGGACCCTCAGCACCGCACTTTGGCCAGAGAGCTCCAGATTGAGTCCGGAGGGGGCCCCCTCCACGTACCCTGCAGGGGGGCCCCCTTAAGTTTCGTTACGCCACTGCCGCTACTGACGGTTTGACAGCTGAAATTTGCTAATGGGCCACTCCTGCATTTAAATAGACTTGCTTACATCTTGGAATGATACATTTTTTTTAATGGGTGCTGTAGCATTATGAAGCATACCTTCATCGTGATGCGTATACGTCATCACTCAGCCGCCATCACAGTCTCAAGACTCCTGATGCTTGGTGACATATGTATGCATATACGTCTTGGTGATGGGGTCTGGCGGTTGTGGCTTTCTTCTTTTTTAGATGTTTGTTTCTATAGTTGTGACCTCACATGTTTTCGCATACCTCACAATTTCAACACAAGTGCATCCGTGTGACTTCTACAATGCTTTTGAAAGCATTCCCTCTGCCTGGTAATGTTCTAAAAGATCACAACACTAAAGTTAGTGATATAATGAGGTGGTCATGGCCAACAATTATCTCTGACTCACAGAGAGAGACACACAACTACCTATGTTTGGCAGAAAATCACGATTTAAACCATGCTTTGAAGAAGGGCTGTTTCTAAGGATTAGATATATTGAAAACATTCTGGAAAAAGTATGCTGTATTTATTTATTGAGTTTTCAGCTACACAAGACCTGGTACATAGTTGAAATATCCACTCATCCCTTCTCCAGTTCACACTGTTCAAAGGTGCTTCAAGCACCAATGGAGATTAGGGAACAATCTGAGATTCTGCATCTCTGGATCATCTAGAACCAGATGTCTCTGGTCCAATATAATAGGAGTGCGCTTTGAACCTATGGAACTGACAAAACTTTGTACAAAATCGTTTTCATAGCTGCAAAAAAGTCTGCCTCTGTTTAAACCTTTGTGGTATACTAACCAGACATTTACAAATAACGAGGGTTGTTATTCCTTATAACTTTATAAAAATTAGATAACTTATGCATAAACTGTGCATTAAATATTTCTAATGCTAGACTCTATCGATTTCTTTTAGCAGTTCCAACGGTACTCTGTGACCAAAAAGAGCGACCCCAGGCAGACAATACACAGTAAGGCAGAATGCCTCCCATTCCAATTGGGTAATGTAGGGAGACTGATTGATCCACCCATAGAGTGAAAGATTATGTTTTTATTAGTCATTAATTGAGTTTTGATTGCCACCTATGGGAAATGTAAGGCACTTACAAAGGTAATCCAAGAACTGTAGCTGTTCCTCGTGCATAATTTGTCTTCATGCTAGGGATCTGTGAATGTGTAAGAACATGTTTGACAGTCTGGTACACTTTCGCAGATGGACTGTAATGTTGACCATAGAGCAGGTCACCATGAAGAAAATAGCATTGATTGTTGTGTTTGTTCAATTAGTCAGCCTACAAATGTGACAAAAGAATATTCAAATAAATAGACTTTGTTTTGTTTATTACACTACCTGAATACATAATTCAGTAGACTCCAAGGCAACTATGTAATTCCTGAGACTAACCTAATTGTATTAGTAAATATCAATATGTTTCTGAAAATGATGTAGAGATTGTTGCAAAAGTTTCTTATGGGTACCCAAAGAGCTTATAAAAACTGAAGATTTCTGTGTTCAATGCCTTTGGTGATACCAAGTTGCCCAATAAATGAGTATTGAGGAGTACATGATGGCAGAGGTCTGGTGGAGAAAGACAGACAGGCTAGCTGCTTACCCTATGGTTGGCAAGCAAACGCCAGTAGACTTTAGATTTTTGTAATCAATTTTATACATGCCAAAATACTCTGGTAAAATAAGCTTTAAGGTAAGGTTCTTAAAACATTACGTAATATTGTTGAATACCAACATATTAAAAACATGTTAAAAAAGTACATTACAAAGCAATAACAAGTACCAAGTAGTAGCTATAAAAAAAGAATAGTCCCAAACAGCAATGTAGGAGATATGTCATTCTAGGGGTAATCGTTTAAGCTTAACTTCAATAAGGTAATGGTAAAGTATTCCACTGTGTAGCCCCAGCTATGCTCAAAATTCTATTAACAATTTGTTTGCTCTTCCCCTTTAGAATACTACATTTGGGGCCCAGTCTAGAACAAAGCTCCTGAGCATATTCTTTGAAATTAAGGCATTCTCATGAGAAATATAGGCCAACGGCCCGGATCACCTTCCATATGATCAGCAGTACTCTGTATTGACCCAAATGTTTAATGGTAAACACCCTTGGGAGCATCAATGTACTGACACAGTCTGACTTTTTAAATACACAAACTAGCCTGATGGACTGCCTAAATATCATTTAGATGTCAATTATATTAAGATATAAGTCTGAGGAAGAAGGTAGTCTGTAGAAGACTACCTCACAAAACAACAGAATTAAATGATTAGTTTGTAAAAGTAAAGCAGTTTTAGTCAGATTGTACAGATGAAAATGTGAGGGACAGATCAAAAATGATACCCAGTGATTTGACAGATTGAACTGATTGAATATTATCTCCAAATTCAAATGTCCAGAACTCAGAGTTTAAGAAAGGGAATTTAGTTGGTGTGGATGATAGTCCACCACAAATAATAAAGTAATTTACCTATTATGTCCAGTAAAAGGTTCCAGTAACTTACACCTGAGATCAACCCCTGGTAGATACGGCGCAGCGCAGACCGGCTTAACTTAAGAAAAACATGTGTAAAGTATTTGGAAGAACCAAAACAGTCAAAATGTCAATGACACAACACAATAAAATTCAAACTCCCATTTATAAATATCGAGAAAAAAATAATAAGCAAAATCATGCCAAAATGACAAAAATCCATTCAAGGAAACCATAGATGTGAATTGTTTTTTAGCTGTACTTGAAAGAGCACCAAGAAAAATTAAAGCATCAATGATAGTCTGTGGTTGATTAGAACATAGGTGGATTTCATGCCAACCACAATGGAACATGGGTCAGAGATATCAAGTTTGAACCTGGTCAGAGTTTTTACCCTGGGACCTAGTCTCTGAAATGGAAGTCGTAATCCTCCAGTGGAGTAAGGTTGCAGGCTGCATCCAAAGAAGAGTTCCATGAGGTTAGATAGCTGTTGGATGAAGCCCCAGTGAAGTCCTGAATGGGAAAAATTCAAATGTCATGCCCAGAGAAGTCCTCTCATTGGCCAATACTTTTTGTGTCTTTGCTTGGAGAAGATTTCTATGTTTGTACTTAGTCTCTCTTTTTGGAACTCAGGAACACAGGATAAGATTGCAGGCTGTACGCAAACATTAGTTCTACGAGACTGGATACCTTCTGCCCAAAGGTTCACTGAAACAGATTTGCTACTGCGGAGAGGCTGCAAGCAGGAAAACCCTGCTTCATGAGCCCAGTGGAGTCGTACCTCGGGTAGATTGGCTTGGCTAGTTGAAACCGCTCCTCTGGAGGCCAAAACATTTTCTAAGTCCCAACATTTCAGAGATGTTAGGAGAAGTCCAGCCAAGGGTCCCAGGACTTTCAAAACAGCACTTGGGGGTCAGAACTCACTCCAGAAGGGTCTAGTGTGGGTCCAGTTGCTATTGGTCAGCTGGACACTTCAGTTAAAAGGTCTCTCACAGCTTTTTGTATCCCTGTAGCTACACAGGAGGTCAACCAACTGAAACTTGAGACCTATTCTTTTTCCTGGGTACATTAAGGAGGAGGTTAAGCTATTTAGGCTACCGCACATGTCTCAAACAGCAAATGTAGGCTTTCATATTTTCTTCCACTGGTCCGGAAAGTGTTCTGATGATGGTGCCATCGCGTGCCGCATTTATGATTGACTCCAGCAAATAAATGGGTGTGACTCTTGGCTCCTTCATTGCCAATGGGCTAAATGTTCCCAGGGACAACCCACCCATGTATGCTGTAGTTTCAGTTTTCCCTATTGCTATTTCTCTGATAGTGCACCTTACCATTCTTCACTTGTGCCAAGCTGGCGTGCCAACCCTGATAAATGGCCAGTGCATTTACCAGTTTGGTCCTCTGTGGCCACTCAAAGCCTGTTCTAGGTGTAGCTCTCATCTGACTGGGATTGGTGCCTATGGAGACAACGGCTACAGGTGCCAAATGACATTTACTTGAGACAGGGCAGACCCCTGTGAAGTTAAATACATTCCTAAAGTCAACAAGCAGGGCAGGGGGATGTTAAATCCGGTACCCAAACTAGGATCATTCTCACTTTCAACAGACAGCATCAAGAGCTACGTAGAATCTACAATCGCAATTGGAACCTGGTGCAGAGGGACCCAGTGATTGGAGAATTAGTGTCCAATAAACCGGCACTCACATTTAGGAAATCCTTCTCGATGGGCAACAGTCTAGTGAGCAGTAGCCCAGAAATAGCCACTCAGGGAACATGGATGGCACAGATTAAGGGTTTCAGAAAATGTCCCAGCTGCAAGGCCTGTAGATTCGGTTGTAACAAAACCCACTATGTTAGTCCTTTTAAATCAGAGCCCATTACGATCAAGAAAAGACTAACATGCAAGACTGAGTACGCTATCTATGTGCTGGAGTGTCCGTGTGGGCTCAAATATATAGGCAGTACAAAACTGCCAGCCCACAAACGGATACTACAGGACATAAGAGCTATTGCGGGAAAGGATCTAGCGTATCCAGTAGCCAGACACTTTGGGCAGACTCACAACAGCAACCTAAATTTCCTACAATATTATGTAATTGATACGGTGTTTCCTATGAAGCGGGGTGGTAATCGTGAGGCGAAGCTACGTCTCCTCGAGTCTAGATACATAATTGAACTCTAATCCTGCAGGATTGAATTCCAGTGAATTCCAGTGAATTCCAGTGAAGACTTTTATACTTGCTTAAAATCTTTTTCCAGTATATCTTTAGTCTGTTTCCTGATATTTAAAAATGTGTATACGAAGATGACAGCTGTTAGAATCAGGTTCTGTTTTCTAAATAATATGAATTGATTCAGGCATGATTTTTTTGTTTTTTTAACACTTTCTCTTGGGAGTTTATTATCAGTGTTCTGTGGCACCTGTAATAGGTGCTCTTATGCACAAGGGTATTAGTTATTTATTTTGCACTATTTTGCACATATATTTTTGTCATACTGGTATAAAGTGATGTTAAATATAGGATTGAATTACATTTTTTTTTCTCAGGTTCTTGTAAGAAAAGATTTTGCCCACTTGGGCTACATCAAAAGAAGGTATAAAGCAACTGTGGCAATATAAAAATGAATTTCGAATAATGCAGAATGTATGGGTTTTACATACAGTTGGCAAACAATGTTATTTTTGTATACCTGGACTTCTAGGTCATTAATCTAATAGGGCGATTATCTTATGTCTATATATTTCAATATTCAGTCTTCAAGATATTAGGATGGTTTGAAACAGAAATATTATTGTAGCACGTAACAATAACAACAAAGAGTTTTTTTTTTTTAAAAGCATCAAAAAAAGTGTTTTAAAATATTTATATATTTATTCGTATATTTATATATTTATTCAAAATGATGCCTTTGTTAACTCATGCATGACATTTTGCACAGATCTATCGTATAATGCTGCTAAAAGTAACTCGTTGCTTCCTGCACTGAGATATGGTCATTTCCTGTCTACACACTTTATATGCCTCCCCTTCCTGTGACAACCCATTATGTGATCAAGACCTGATTGAGGGTCGAAACACGTCATGGCGGACTGGCTGGTCGTAAAATAAAGCACACCACTTAAAGTTTGGGTCCACTTTTCGTCTTCTTGCCCTGGAGAGGCAGCTACAAGCGGCGAGTCGGAATATATATATATATATATCCAAAACAACACAGGAAGCCCATTTGAAGCAGATCCACACGAAGTTGAATAGGCACATTTCTTTATTTGCATCCATTTCACAGCTCGATCCCCAAGCTGCTCCGGGCACCACCTTCTTACATGAGAGCCTAACGCGTTTCAGGAATTACCCTTTCATCAGAGGCAAGGTTCGAAGGTTCTGAGAAACAGTCTCTGGTCGTACACCTCTTCAAATACAAATCACCTGCCAAGTGGGCGTGGCCAATCTTGCACTGCATTCTGTGCCTTGTAGTGTACTAACCCTCTTCCCACAGTGGGGCTGCTTCTCTGACTTCTCAATAACCACTATTGTTCCCCCAGTGGGGTGAAGGGCAGCGCCGGGAGCCTTCAGAGATCGCTTTGTAGCTGCAAATTCGTGCCAAAGCAGCGCCACCTGCAAGGCGCTAGTCTTTACTTCGTTCCGTGGCAAACTCCTTGAGTGAAGCCTGCCTTGGACCCTGGTCACAGGTGGGGTCCGCCTCTCGACCGAGCAGCAGCCGAAAATTATCCAAAACAACACAGGAAGCCCATTTGAAGCAGATCCACACGAAGTTGAATAGGCACATTTCTTTATTTGCATCCATTTCACAGCTCGATCCCCAAGCTGCTCCGGGCACCACCTTCTTACATGAGAGCCTAACGCGTTTCAGGAATTACCCTTTCATCAGAGGCAAGGTTCGAAGGTTCTGAGAAACAGTCTCTGGTCGTACACCTCTTCACATACAAATCACCTGCCAAGTGGGCGTGGCCAATCTTGCACTGCATTCTGTGCCTTGTAGTGTACTAACCATCTTCCCACAGTGGGGCTGCTTCGCTGACTTCTCAATAACCACTATTGTTCCCCCAGTGGGGTGAAGGGCATCGCTGGGAGCCTTCAGAGATCGCTTGGTAGCTGCAAATTCGTGCCAAAGCAGCGCCACCTGCAAGGCGCTAGTCTTTACTTCGTTCCGTGGCAAACTCCTTGAGTGAAGCCTGCCTTGGACCCTTGGTCACAGGTGGGGTCCGCCTCTCGACCGAGCAGCAGACGAAAATTATCCAAAACAACACAGGAAGCCCATTTGAAGCAGATCCACACGAAGTTGAATAGGCACATTTCTTTATTTGCATCCTTTTCACAGCTCGATCCCCAAGCTGCTCCGGGCACCACCTTCTTACATGAGAGCCTAACACGTTTCAGGAATTACCCTTTCATCAGAGGCAAGGTTCTGAGAAACAGTCTCTGGTCGTACACCTCTTCAAATACAAATCACCTGCCAAGTGGGCGTGGCCAATCTTGCACTGCATTCTGTGCCTTGTAGTGTACTAACCCTCTTCCCACAGTGGGGATGCTTCTCTGACTTCTCAATAACCACTATTGTTCCCCCAGTGGGGTGAAGGGCAGCGCTGGGAGCCTTCAGAGATCGCTTTGTAGCTGCAAATTCGTGCCAAAGCAGCGCCACCTGCAAGGCGCTAGTCTTTACTTTGTTCCGTGGCAAACTCCTTGAGTGAAGCCTGCCTTGGACCCTGGTCACAGGTGGGGTCCGCCTCTCGACCGAGCAGCAGCCGAAAATTATCCAAAACAACACAGGAAGCCCATTTGAAGCAGATCCACACGAAGTTGAATAGGCACATTTCTTTATTTGCATCCATTTCACAGCTCGATCCCCAAGCTGCTCCGGGCACCACCTTCTTACATGAGAGCCTAACGTGTTTCAGGAATTACCCTTTCATCAGAGGCAAGGAAGGTTCTGAGAAACAGTCTCTGGTCGTACACCTCTTCAAATACAAATCACCTGCCAAGTGGGCGTGGCCAATCTTGCACTGCATTCTGTGCCTTGTAGTGTACTAACCCTCTTCCCACAGTGGGGCTGCTTCTCTGACTTCTCAATAACCACTATTGTTCCCCCAGTGGGGTGAAGGGCAGCGCTAGGAGCAATAGTGGTTATTGAGAAGTCAGAGAAGCAGCCCCACTTGGCAGGTGATTTGTATTTCAAGAGGTGTACGACCAGAGACTGTTTCTCAGAACCTTCGAACCTTGCCTCTGATGAAAGGGTAATTCCTAAAATGCGTTAGGCTCTCATGTAAGAAGGTGGTGCCCGGAGCAGCTTGGGGATCTAGCTGTGAAATGGATGCAAATAAAGAAATGTACCTATTCAACTTCGTGTGGATCTGCTTCAATTGGGCTTCCTGTGTTGTTTTGGATCATTTTCGGCTGCTGCTCGGTCGAGAGGCGGACCCACCTGTGACCAGGGTCCAAGGCAGGCTTCACTCAAGGAGTTTGCCACGGAACGAAGTAAAGACTAGCGCCATGCAGGTGGCACTGCTTTGGCACAAATTTGCAGCTACAAAGCGATCTCTGAAGGCTCCCAGCGCTGCCCTTCACCCCACTGGGGGAACAATAGTGGTTATTGGGAAGTCAGAGAAGCAGCCCCACTGTGGGAAGAGGGTTAGTACACTACAAGGCACAGAATGCAGTGCAAGATTGGCCACGCCCACTTGGCAGGTGATTTGTATTTGAAGAGGTGTACGACCAGAGACTGTTTCTCAGAACCTTCGAACCTTGCCTCTGATGAAAGGCTCTCATGTAAGAAGGTGGTGCCCGGAGCAGCTTGGGGATCGAGCTGTGAAATGGATGCAAATAAAGAAATGTGCCTATTCAACTTCGTGTGGATCTGCTTCAAATGGGCTTCCTGTGTTGTTTTGGATAATTTTCGGCTGCTGCTTGGTCGAGAGGCGGACCCCACCTGTGACCAGGGTCCAAGGCAGGCTTCACTCAAGGAGTTTGCCACGGAACGAAGTAAAGACTAGCGCCTTGCAGGTGGCGCTGCTTTGGCACGAATTTGCAGCTACAAAGCGATCTCTGAAGGCTCCCAGCGCTGCCCTTCACCCCACTGGGGGAACAATAGTGGTTATTGAGAAGTCAGAGAAGCAGCCCCACTGTGGGAAGAGGGTTAGTACACTACAAGGCACAGAATGCAGTGCAAGATTGGCCACGCCCACTTGGCAGGTGATTTGTATTTGAAGAGGTGTACGACCAGAGACTGTTTCTCAGAACCTTCAAACCTTGCCTCTGATGAAAGGGTAATTCCTGAAACACGTTAGGCTCTCATGTAAGAAGGTGGTGCCCGGAGCAGCTTGGGGATCGAGCTGTGAAATGGATGCAAATAAAGAAATGTGCCTATTCAACTTCGTGTGGATCTGCTTCAAATGGGCTTCTGTGTTGTTTTGGATAATTTTCGGCTGCTGCTCGGTCGAGAGGCGGACCCCACCTGTGACCAGGGTCCAAGGCAGGCTTCACTCAAGGAGTTTGCCACGGAACAAAGTAAAGACTAGCGCCTTGCAGGTGGCGCTGCCTTGGCACGAATTTGCAGCTACAAAGCGATCTCTGAAGGCTCCCAGCGCTGCCCTTCACCCCACTGGGGGAACAATAGTGGTTATTGAGAAGTCAGAGAAGCAGCCCCACTGTGGGAAGAGGGTTAGTACACTACAAGGCACAAAATGCAGTGCAAGATTGGCCACGCCCACTTGGCAGGTGATTTGTATTTGAAGAGGTGTACGACCAGAGACTGTTTCTCAGAACCTTCAAACCTTGCCTCTGATGAAAGGGTAATTCCTGAAACACGTTAGGCTCTCATGTAAGAAGGTGGTGCCCGGAGCAGCTTGGGGATCGAGCTGTGAAATGGATGCAAATAAAGAAATGTGCCTATTCAACTTCGTGTGGATCTGCTTCAAATGGGCTTCTGTGTTGTTTTGGATAATTTTCGGCTGCTGCTCGGTTGAGAGGCGGACCCCACCTGTGACCAGGGTCCAAGGCAGGCTTCACTCAAGGAGTTTGCCACGGAACAAAGTAAAGACTAGCGCCTTGCAGGTGGCGCTGCCTTGGCACGAATTTGCAGCTACAAAGCGATCTCTGAAGGCTCCCAGCGCTGCCCTTCACCCCACTGGGGGAACAATAGTGGTTATTGAGAAGTCAGAGAAGCAGCCCCACTGTGGGAAGAGGGTTAGTACACTACAAGGCACAGAATGCAGTGCAAGATTGGCCACGCCCACTTGGCAGGTGATTTGTATTTGAAGAGGTGTACGACCAGAGACTGTTTCTCAGAACCTTCGAACCTTACCTCAGATGAAAGGGTAATTCCTGAAACGCGTTAGGCTCTCATGTAAGAAGGTGGTGCCCGGAGCAGCTTGGGGATCGAGCTGTGAAATGGATGCAAATAAAGAAATGTGCCTATTCAACTTCGTGTGGATCTGCTTCAAATGGGCTTCCTGTGTTGTTTTGGATAATTTTCGGCTGCTGCTCGGTCGAGAGGCGGACCCCACCTGTGACCAGTGTCCAAGGCAGGCTTCACTCAAGGAGTTTGCCACGGAACGAAGTAAAGACTAGCGCCTTGCAGGTGGCGCTGCTTTGGCACGAATTTGCAGCTACAAAGCGATCTCTGAAGGCTCCCAGTGCTGCCCTTCACCCCACTGGGGGAACAATAGTGGTTATTGAGAAGTCAGCGAAGCAGCCCCACTGTGGGAAGAGGGTTAGTACACTACAAGGCACAGAATGCAGTGCAAGATTGGCCACGCCCACTTGGCAGGTGATTTGTATTTGAAGAGGTGTACGCCCAGAGACTGTTTCTCAGAACCTTCGAACCTTGCCTCTGATGAAAGGGTAATTCCTGAAACGCGTTAGGCTCTCATGTAAGAAGGTGGTGCCCGGAGCAGCTTGGGGATCGAGCTGTGAAATGGATGCAAATAAAGAAATGTGCCTATTCAACTTCGTGTGGATCAGCTTCAAATGGGCTTTCTGTGTTGTTTTGTATATATATATATATAGATATTTTTTTTTTCACTGAAAAAACCATAGGTTTCAGGTCATATATAGTTAGGTATTAGCATTTAAAAAACCATTGAAATTCACTCAAAAAACTATAAGTTTTAGTGGTGTTATAGTTAGCTGGACATTTTACTCATACAAAACCATTGAAATTGCTCCTATATAGTGAGTTGGACTAACTATATTTCGCGCACCCGCAATCCACTGCTGATGATGTCACATATTATATCATTCATGACATGGTCAGTGACATCACTGATGACGTCACTGATGACATCTCAAATGACATCACTGATGACATCATCTAGTGACTGTGTGTTTCTGTAAAGTTTAAATATGTTTTACATATTGAAGAACGAGTAGATGTATAAGTGTCTGGATGAAGGATTTAGTAGGTGCGTGACAGACTGTATGAGTGAGTGAGTGATTAAATGTGTCTTACTGAATGCATGGGTTAGTGACTAAACTGTCTGAATGTGTTCATCAGTATGTCTGCGGTTGTGTAAGATGCTGTATGTGTTGATCAGTAGCTATATGAGTGGCTATATGGGTCATTGATTGGTTGCCCAAGTATTTGTATATGAGACTGTGTCTGTGTGTGGGTGACTAGGAGGTGTGGAAACAGCTGTATGGGCGGTTTACTGTGTGCATTGGTGTGTTGGTGAGTGAATGTATATCTCAGTGCTACATGTCCAAGTAAGTACATATGTAAAACACAGTGCATGTGAGAGTTGGTATATATAAATGCCTATACATGAGAGCCAGTGATTATGCAAGTGGCTGTATGGATCAATGTGTACTTGTATCAGTGATTGTTTAAGAGAGTAAGTATGTGTTAGTATATGTTTGAATAAGTAAGGTGTTGTGTGTATAACTGTATAGATGAGGAAATGGGAGTGTGATTGATTCTTTGCATGACTGACTAGGTGTGTGAGAAACTCCATGGATGAGTGAAAGTGTGCGAGTGTCTCTATAGGTGTATGAGTGCATATGATAGTGTTGTATTGATGAGTGACTGTATGTATGAGTGATTCTATGGGTGAATGAGTGAATGTGTGTGTAGACCTAGGAATCAGTGAGTGCGCATGTAGTAACCTGTATTGGTGTGTCAATGGTTTCAAGAATGGTAGTCTGTATTTAACACTGGGTGTATCAAAGGTTACATTAGAGTGTGAGGAGGTGCATCGTATTATCACATGAATGATATCATCAGTGATGTGATCAGTGATGTCAAATGAGATGTCATCAGTGATGTCATCAGTGATGTCATTTGAGATGTCATCAGTGATGTCATCAGTGATGTCACTGACCATGTCATGAATGATGTAATATGTGACATCATCAGCAGTGGATTGCGGGTGCGCGAAATATAGTTAGTACAACTAACTATATAGGAGCAATTTCAATGGTTTTTTAAATGCTAATTCCTAACTATATAAGGCCTGAAACCTATGGTTTCTTAAGTGAATTTGCAAGGTTTTTTAAATGCTAATTCTTAACTATATAAGGCCTGAAACCTATGGTTTTTTAAGTGAATTTGCAAGGTTTTTTAAATGCTAATTCCTAACTATATAGGGCTTGACACCTATGGTTTTTTCAGTGAATTTGCAAGGTTTTTTAAATGCTAATTCCTAACTATATCAGGCGTGAAACCTATATTTTTTTTCAATAAATTTCAAAGGTTTTGTAAATGCTAATTCTATTAGCGGATAACGTTTATATATGTTATTATCCTTCTGGGACCACCTGAGCAGCCATCTTGTTTCTCAGGAGAAGTGAGGCACAAGAGAGCACAAAACAAGAGTGGAAAATGCGAAAAGGGGGCAGGGTTGAGACCCCCTCACCCCCTAGCCCTTCTCAGGGGGTCCCAGAAGGACCACCAAGTGCAAAAAAAAAAAGATTTTTTTTTTAAAATCTCGGGGTGACGCGCAGTCTACGTGTACCGCACGCGTACGGTGCGCGTACCCCACGATTTTTTTGAATTTTATTTTTTATTTTTTGCCCTTGGGGGTCCTTTTGGGACCCCCTGAGAAGGGCTAGAGGGTTGGGGGGGTCTCTACCCTGCCCCCTTTTCGTGTTTTCCACTCTTGTTTTGGGCTCTCTTGTGCCTCAGTTCTCCTGAAAAACAAGATGGTGGCCAACACTTCCTGGTTTGGACAGTTTGGAATGTTGACAGTCGACTGCCAGTCAATCAGAAACTCGCTCGCGCATGTAAGGGTACGCGCACGTACGCGTACGGTACGCGTACCGTACGCGTAAGGTGCGCGTACGGTGAGCGCATATAGATATATAATTTGCTCAAATTCAATTTTCTCAACAACTACTGGAGGGATTGTCACCACATATAGAAAAGGCACTACTGCATACCTGTCCCTACCATTTTGCCAAGTTTGGTGTAATTCCGTTCAGCTGTTCGGACTGTAGCCGTGTCTAATGGTCCCATAGAAAATGCCATTTGAAAAATTTCAAATTTAATTTTCTCAAGAACTACTGGAGGGATTTACACCAAACATACAAAAGGCACTGCTGCATACCAGTCCCTACCATTTTGCCAAATCTGGTGCAATTCCGTTCAGCCGTTCGAGCTGTAGCCTTCTCAGAATGTCCCTATCGAAATTAACATGGGGAAAACACGTTTTGGAACCCCCCTTTTTTCTCGGCCCCCCCTTGACGAATCCCCCTGAAACTTTCAGGGAAGGAGCGGAGCGAGGCAAATTTAAGGAAAATTACAGGCAGGTCCCTCAATTGGCGCCAAAGTTATTCAAACGTGTAGAACTCAAAAAGGGAGCAGAGTAGAAGCATCCTGACCCCCTAGGCCTGCTCAGGGGGTCCCACAAGGACCACCAAGGCCCAAAATAAATAAATAATAAATTTCGGAAAATCGCGGGGTACGCTTACGGTACACGTACCGGTACGCGTACCTCATTTTTTTACAAGAAAAAAAAAAGATTTGGGGGCCTTGTAGAAACACTCTAACCCCCCTAGGGCTGTTCAGGTGGTCCCATACGGATATTAACATATATAAATGTTATCCGCTAATAGAATTAGCATTTAAAAAACCTTTCGAGTTCACTGAAAAAAACAAAGGTTTCAGGCCTTATATAGTTAGGAATTAGCATTTAAAAAACCTTTGAAATTCACTGAACAAACCATAGGTTTCACACCAGTTATAGTTAGGAATTAGCATTTAAAAAACCTATGAAATTCTCTGAAAAAACCATAGGTTTCACACCAGTTATAGTTAGGAATTAGCATTTAAAAAACCTATTAAATTCACTGAGAAAACCATAGGTTTGACACCAGTTATAGTTAGCTGAACATTTTACTCATACACACACACACCCCACACACATACCCCCACATACACACACCCTACACCCACCCCTCCCACACCCCCCCCCACACATACCTCACACACCCACACCTCCACCCACACCCAAACACCCCACACACCCACACACACACACCTTACACACCCACACCCCCACCTACACCCACACCCCACACACCCCTACCCACACACACCTCACTCCCCCCCCACACACCTCACAGACACACCCCACACATCCCCCACACACACCTCACCCCTCCCCCCACACACACACCTCTGACACATACCCCCCACACACACACACCACACACACACACCTCTCACACACACACACACACACACACTCCTCACACACACCCCCCCACACACACCCCCCACACACACCACACACACACACACACACACACACATCCTACACACCACACACACCCCACACACATACCCCCCCACACACACCCCCCTCATCCCCCCACACACACACACACTTCTTCTTTTTTTCTTTTTTTGAGAGGGTGCCCCACACACATACCCCCCACCCACCCCACACCCACACCCCCACATACACCTCCACCCACACCCAAACACCCCACACACCCACACACACACACCTTACACACCCACACCCCCACCTACGCCCCCCCACACACACCTCACTCCCCCCCACACACACACCTCACAGACACACCCCACACATCCCCCACACACACCTCACCCCTTCCCCACATACACACACCTCTGACACACACCTCACACACACACACACACACACACCACACACACCTCACACACACACACACACACACACACACACACACACACACACACACTCCTCTCACACACACACTCACACCCCCCCACACCCCCACCCACACTCACATCCCACCCACACACCCACACATCCTACACACACACACACCACACCCACCCCCACCCCCCCACACACACCACACACACACACATTATTTTTTTTCTTTTTTTCAGGGGTTGCCCCACACACATACCCCCACACACACCCCCCCACCCCCCCACCATACCTTATACACCCACACCTCCACCCACACCCAAACACCCCACACACCCACACCCACACCATACACCCCCACACCCCCCCCACACACCCCACACACCCCCACCCACACACACCCCCACCCACACACATCTCACTCCCCCCCCACACACACACACCTCACAGACACACCCCACACATCCCCCACACACACCTCACCCCCCCACACACACACCTCTGACACACACCCCACTCATACACACACACCCCACACACACACCTCACACACACACACACACATTCCTCACGTCCACACACACCCACACACACACACACACCCACACACACACCCACACACACACATCATACACACCCCACACACATACCCCCCCACACACACACCCCACACCCACCCCCCCAACACACACACACCACACACACTCTTTTTTAAATTTTTTTGAGGGGTGCGCGCCCCGGTACACGTACCGGTAAGCGTACCCTGGAGAAAAAAAGTAAGACAGAGTTTTTAAAAATGTAGCAATTTTATATAAATTGGAGGTAGTTCTGAAAAGAACAGTTTTTTATTCTTATTGTTGTTTTATATTTTTTTTATTGTTTTTTTGTACCCCGCGACTTTTAAAAAAAAAAAAATAATTTTTTTGCCTTGGTGGTCCTTGTGGGACACCCTGAGAAGGCTTAGGGGGTAAGGGTGTTTCTACTCTGGCCCCTTTGCGAGTTTCACACCTTTGTTTCACTGCTTTCTTGTGCCTTGGTTAAAACAAGGCACAAGATGGCTGCCAGGGACACCCAGTATGCAAGGGAAATTAGTTCCCCCTCTTCAAACATGCACGGGGGCTGCGTTGCAGAGAGGTGTAAAAAAGGGTGTGGCCTCATTACACCTCTATGCAATGCAGCCATCTGGCGCATACTGGAGGCTCCTGGTGGGCTAGTTGGCCCCCAGGTACCCCCATTATGCAAGGGGAATTAGTTCCCCCTCTGCAAACGCGCCAGGCGGCTGCGTTGCAGAGAGGTGTAACAAGGGGCATAGCCTCATTACACCTCTGCAATGCAGCCCCCTGGCGCATACTGGAGGTTCCAGGAGGGCTAGTTGGCCCCCAGGGACCCCCATTATGCAAGGGGAATTAGTTCCCCCTCTGCAAACGCGCCAGGCGGCTGCGTTGCAGAGAGGTGTAACAAGGGGCATAGCCTCATTACATCTCTGCAATGCAGCCCCCTGGTGCATACTGGAGGTTCCAGGTGGGCTAGTTGGCCCCCAGGGGCCCCCAGTATGCAGGGGGAATGAGTTCCCCCTCTTCAAACATGCACGGGGGCTGCGTTGCAGAGAGGTGTAAAAAGGGCCGTGGCTTAATTACACCTCTCTGCAATGCAGTCCCCTTGTGCATACTGGAGATTCCTGGTGGGCTTTCAGGATTTATATAGTTAGGAATTAGCATTAAAAAAACTTTGAAATTCACTGAAAAAAACATAGGTTTCAGGCCTTATATAGTTAGGAATTAGCATTTAAAAAACCTTTGAAATTCACTGAAAAAAACCATAGGTTTCAGGCCTTATATAGTTAGGAATTAGCATTTAAAAAACCTTTGAAATTCACTGAAAAAACCATAGGTTTCAGGCCTTATATAGTTAGGAATTAGCATTTAAAAAAACCTTTGAAATTCACTGAAAAAACCATAGGTTTCAGGAGTTATATAGTTAGGAATTAGGCACAAGAAAGCAGAAAAACAAACGTGTAGAACACTAAAAGGGGGCAAGGTAGAAACACCCTGACCCCCTATGGCTGCTCAGGTGGTCTCACTAGGATATTAATATATTTAAACGTTATCCGCTAATAGAATTAGCATTTAAAAAACCTTTGAAATTCACTGAAAAAAACCATAGGTTTCAGGCCTTATATAGTTAGGAATTAGCATTTAAAAAACCTTTGAAATTCACTGAAAAAAACCATAGGTTTCAGGCCTTATATAGTTAGGAATTAGCATTTAAAAAACCTTTGAAATTCACTGAAAAAACCATAGGTTTCAGGCCTTATATAGTTAGGAATTAGCATTTAAAAAAACCTTTGAAATTCACTGAAAAAACCATAGGTTTCAGGAGTTATATAGTTAGGAATTAGCTTTTACAAAACCTTTGAAATTCACTCAAAAAACTATAAGTTTTAGTGGTGTTATAGTTAGCTGGACATTTTACTCATACAAAACCATTGAAATTGCTCCTATATAGTTAGTTGTACTAAGTATATATCGCGCACCCGCAATCCACTGCTGATGATGTCACATATTAGATCATTCATGACATGGTCAGTGACATCACTGATGACATCTCAAATGACATCACTGATGACATCATCCAGTGAATGTGGTTTGCTTCGTTATTTAAATATGCATTATATATATAGCAATTTGCATTGAAGAATGAGTGGATATATATAAATAAATATTTGGATGAAGGATTTAGTAGCAGTGTAATTGACTGTTTACTTGACCAATTTATAATGTCTCACTAAATATAGTGGATAGTGACTTAACTGTGTGAATATCTGTATCACTTTGTCAGTTGTTGTGTAAACTGATTCTACAGTTGGTTACTAGCTATTTGAAAGTCTATATTAGTTATTGATTAGTTAACTGAGTATTTGTATGGGAGTGTGAAAGTGTGTGTGGTTCGGTGGAGGGTGTGTGACTGTCCAAAGATGTGTGAATAGTTTATTCAGTAGATATATGAAGTTAAAACTACATGTTCTAACAGTTTGGGTGAGGGAATCTCTTTATGGGTGTGGTGATGAGCAAATATATTTCTCAAAGGTACAGGTCCAACAAACTAGAAAAATAAAAGGCAGTGTATGTGTCAGTTGTTGTATATAAATAAGTATACATAAGACACAATGATTGTATGAGTGACTGTATGGATAACTGTATACTTGTAATAATGATTTTATAATTCACTAAGTATGACTTACTATCTAAATTAATAGAAGAAGTGGTGTTTGTATAAGTGTTTTGCTAAGTAAATATGTAAGTATGATCCATTGTTTGCATAAGTGAGTAGGATGACTTCATATGTGAATAGGATGCGTGCTGTTGTTTAATGTCGATATAGATGTATAAGTATTTTTGATAGTGTTCTATTGTTCATTGACAGCATGTATGAGTGAATCCATAGGTAAGGGATTAGATGTGTGTATACATGTATGAATCACTGAGTGGATTTTTAGATACTTGTATTGCTGTGACAATGGATTTAAATATGATACTCTGTATTTTACAAAGAGTGATGAAAAATTGTAATAGTGTATGAAAAGGTGTATGTGATTGTCACGTGGATGATGTCATTTGAGATGTCATCAGTGATGTCACTGACCATGTCATGAATGATCTAATATGTGACATCATCAGCAGTGGATTGCGGGTGCGCGATATATACTTAGTACAACTAACTATATAGCAGCAATTTCAATGGTTTTGTAGGAGTAAAATGTCCAGCTAACTATAACACCACTAAAACTTATAGTTTTTTGAGTGAATTTCAAAGGTTTTGTAAAAGCTAATTCCTAACTATATAACTCCTGAAACATGTTTTTTTCAGTGAATTTCAAAGGTTTTTTTAAATGCTAATTCCTAACTATATAAGGCCTGAAACCTATGGTTTTTTCAGTGAATTTCAAAGTTTTTTTTAAATGCTAGTTCCTAACTATATAAGGCCTGAAATCTATGGTTTTTTCAGTGAATATATATATATATATATATATATATATATATATATAAATTTCAGGCCTTATATAGTTAGGAATTAGCATTTAAACTATATTTCGCGCACCCGCAATCCACTGCTGATGATGTCACATATTACATCATTCATGACATGGTCAGTGACATCACTGATTACATCACTGATGACATCACTGATGACATCATCCAGTGACTGTGTGTTTCTGTAAAGTTTAAATATGTTTTACATATTGAAGAATGAGTGGATGTATAAGTGTCTGGATGAAGGATTAGTAGGTGCGTGACTGACTGTATGAGTGTGTGATTAAATGTGTCTTACTAAATGCATGGGTTAGTGACTAAACTGTCTGAATGTGTGCATCAGTATGTCTGTTGTTGTGTAAGCTGCTGCATGTGTTGATCAGTAGCTATATGAGTGGCTATATGGGTTATTGATTGGTTGCCCAAGTATTTGAATGGGAGACTGAGTGTGTGTGTGTGTGTGGGTGGCTGGGAGGTGTGTGACTCTGTTCATAGATGTTTGAGCAGTTGATTCACTAGGTGTATGAGTTCAAGAGTGAATGTGGAAACAGCTATATGGGCGGTTGACTGTGTGCATGGGCGTGTTGGTGAGTGAATGGATATCTCAGTGCTACATGTCCAAGTAAGTACATATGTAAAATACAGTGCATATGAGAGTTGGCATATATAAATGACTATACATGAGAGCCAGTGAATGTGCGAGTGGCTGTATGGATCATTGTGTACTTGTATCAGTAATTGTATAAGAGAGTAAGTATGTGTTAGTATATGTTTGAATAAGTAAGGTTTTGTGTGTATAACTGTATAGTTGAGGAAATGGAAGTGTGATTGATTCTTTGCATGACTGAGTAGGTGTGTGAGTAACTCCATGGATGAGTGGGAGTGTGTGAGTGTCTGTATAGGTGTATGAGTGCATATGATAGTGTTGTATTGATGAGTGACTGTATGTATGCGTGATTCTATGGGTGAATGAGTGAATGTGTGTGTAGACCTAGGAATCAGTGAGTGCGCATGTAGTAACCTGTATTGGTGTGTCAATGGTTTCAAGAATGGTAGTCTGTATTTAACACTGGGTGTATCAAAGGTTACATTAGAGTGTGAGGAGGTGCATCGTATTATCACATGAATGATATCATCAGTGATGTGATCAGTGATGTCAAATGAGATGTCATCAGTGATGTCATCAGTGATGTCATTTGAGATGTCATCAGTGATGTCATCAGTGATGTCACTGACCATGTCATGAATGATGTAATATGTGACATCATCAGCAGTGGATTGCGGGTGCGCGAAATATAGTTAATACAACTAACTATATAGGAGCAATTTCAATGTTTTTTTAAATGCTAATTCCTAACTATATAAGGCCTGAAACCTATGGTTTCTTAAGTGAATTTGCAAGGTTTTTAAAATGCTAATTCCTAACTATATAAGGCCTGAAACCTATGGTTTTTTAAGTGAATTTGCAAGGTTTTTTTAAATGCTAATTCCTAACTATATAAGGCCTGAAACCTATGGTTTCTTAAGTGAATTTGCAAGGTTTTTAAAATGCTAATTCCTAACTATATAAGGCCTGAAACCTATAGTTTTTTAAGTGAATTTGCAAGGTTTTTTTAAATGCTAATTCCTAACTATATAAGGCTTGACACCTATGGTTTTTTCAGTGAATTTGCAAGGTTTTTTAAATGCTAATTCCTAACTATATCAGGCGTGAAACCTATATTTTTTTTCAATAAATTTCAAAGGTTTTGTAAATGCTAATTCTATTAGCGGATAACGTTTAATATGTTATTATCCTTCTGGGACCACCTGAGCAGCCATCTTGTTTCTCAGGAGAAGTGAGGCACAAGAGCACAAAACAAGAGTGGAAAACGCGAAAAGGGGGCAGGGTTGAGACCCCCTCACCCCCTAGCCCTTCTCAGGGGGTCCCAGAAGGACCACCAAGTGCAAAAAAAAAAAGGATTTTTTTTTTTAAATCGTGGGGTACGCGCACTGTACGCGTACCGCACGCATACGGTGCGCGTACCCCACGATTTTTTTGAATTTTATTTTTTATTTTTTGCCCTTGGGGGTCCTTTTGGGACCCCCTGAGAAGGGCTAGAGGGTTGGGGGGGTCTCTACCCTGCCCCCTTTTCGTGTTTTCCACTCTTGTTTTGGGCTCTCTTGTGCCTCAGTTCTCCTGAAAAACAAGATGGTGGCCAACACTTCCTGTTTTGGACAGTTTGGAATGTTGACAGTCGACTGCCAGTCAATCAGAAACTCGCTCGCGCATGTAAGGGTACGCGCACGTACGCGTACCATACGCGTAAGGTGCGCGTACGGTGAGCGCATATAGATATATAATTTGCTCAAATTCAATTTTCTCAACAACTACTGGAGGGATTTTCACCACATATAGAAAAGGCACTACTGCATACCTGTCCCTACCATTTTGCCAAGTTTGGTATAATTCCGTTCAGCCGTTCGGGCTGTTGCCGTGTCTAAAGGTCCCATAGAAAATGCCATTTGAAAAATGTCAAATTCAATTTTCTCAAGAACTACTGAAGGGATTTTCACCAAACATAGCAAAGGCACATCTGCATACCAGGCCCTACCATTTTGCCAAGTTTGGTGTAATTCCATTCAGCCGTTCGGGCTGTAGCCGTGTCTAAAAGTCCCTATGGAAATTAACATGGGGAAAACACGTTTTCGGACCCCCCCTTTCGGCCCCCGCTTGACGAATCCCCCCGAAACTTTCAGGGAAGGAGCGGAGTGGAGCTGGCCAAAATTCTGAAAAATTACACACAGATTCCTCAATCGGCGCCAAAGTTATTCCCAATAGAATGTTGAGTGCATATAGATATATAATTTGCTCAAATTCAAATTCTCAACAACTACTGGAGGGATTTTCACCAAATATAGAAAAGGCACTACTGCATACCTGTCCCTACCATTTTGCCAAGTTTGGTGTAATTCCGTTCAGCTGTTCGGGCTGTAGCCGTGTCTAAAGGTCCCATAGAAAATGCGATTTGAAAAATTTCAAATTCAATTTTCTCAAGAACTACTGGAGGGATTTACACCAAACATACAAAAGGCACTGCTGCATACCAGTCCCTACCATTTTGCCAAATCTGGTGTAATTCCGTTCAGCCGTTCGAGCTGTAGCCTTGTCAGAATGTCCCTATCGAAATTAACATGGGCAAAACACGTTTTGGAACCCCCCTTTTTTCTCGGCCCCCCCTTGACGAATCCCCCTGAAACTTTCAGGGAAGGAGCGGAGCGCAGCGAGGCAAATTTAAGGAAAATTACTGGCCGGTCCCTCAATCGGCGCCAAAGTTATTCCCAATAGAATGTTCGGAATTTCCTAAGGTAACTAGGTCCTAACTATATATACCTACTGGCGATCGCCAGTAGGTAATACACATATATATACACACACACATACATACATACATACATACATACATACTTATATATATATATATATACATATATATATATATATATATATTTATTAGTGGCCAAGGGGCACACCCATGGGAAATATTGCATTAAAAGTCAGATAGAGGGACAAAACTGACCTGATTGCACAAATTGTACATGATCTGAAATAACACCATGTATCCAGTCCTATGCCATGCCCATTTACCCCATGACTAATTGTAGCCTTTTGCTGAAGACCTGCACAGTATCATTCTGTGGCTAGATCCAGTAAATAAGGGTTACAAAATAACGCTCGTCTCACAGCAGTAGCATTTATCATCAAATATAAAAAACGACTGCCTCAGTACTTTGAGATGAGCAGAAACCAGATTGGCAATCAGGAAAAAATCTATTCCATAAATTCTGAATTATTTACCAAAATTTGAAGAGTAAAAATAGGTCTGTAGGTTAATGTCACCGAGAAAGTCAAACCAGATTTTTTAAGTAATGGAACTGTTTAGAAAAATGAGAAACAAGCCATATTGTAGAAACACATTCACTAAACTGGCAATATATGTTGCCTGATGAGCATTGCATGTAAAAAGGTATCTCAACACCCAAATGGTTTAAATTTGGATACTACCTGAACATTATCATTTGGTGATATTAAATCACACATACAGCAATCTGGAGGTTGTATCTGTAAGAAATTAGGGTATGAATTGAGGAGGGTGAGTACCCACCTCAAGTAATAAGTCACAAAATAAACCTGAGCTCAACCTCCTGGTAGCTAGGTCACCCAACAGACAGGCTTAACTTAGAGGCAAAGTGTAAATTATTTGTGCAGTACCAAAATAATAAAAGGCAAAACCCAATACAAGAAAAATCCCAAAACAATTTTAATACATAGAGCAAATTTGAATAAAATGACACAAAAATGACAAACGCCAATAAAAGTAACCATAGATATAAAATGTTAAGGTTTGAATATAAAAATAGTGCCAAAAAGCATTACGTTCCAACCTTAGTCACCTTGTTACCTAGGTACAAATTAAGCCTATTCGCAATGAAGAGCAGGTTAGATAAAGAAACTAGGTGTGACCCAGTCAGAATTTTTACCTTCAGACTTTGCGATACCATTGCTGTGCCTTTCACCGATGCGGGAATGCCAAAGGACCGCCTGCCAGACAAGGAGAACACTCCTAATCTGTCAGGTGGCTGGAAGTCGTAATCAGCCCCCTGGTGTTTGGAATGGATGTTAAAAATTATGAGCAGAAGAAACAGCAGAATATGGCCAAGAAGGGCTCCATGGCTTCGAATATCCGTTGGACAAGGTCCCTGTTGATTTTAGGGGGAAGTTTCAAGTGGGAGACATTTCTATTTCGAGCCCTAAGAAGGTTCCCCTCTGGCCAGATATTTTTGTCACCTTTGTCCATTGAAGATTTCTACATTTGGATTTAGTCACTTTTTTGAATCTCATTCTTCTAGCAGGTACAGGCTGTAGCCAAAGCGGGCTCTATGAGGCCCGATACCTTCACTGCAAGGTCTGGCTGAATTTAATTTGGTGCAGTAGAAAAGGTCAGAGCAGGAGCTACCTGAATCTTTGGCCCACACATTATAGAAGTGCGTCTTGGGCACAACAGGCATTTGCACCCGCTTTACACACCACCGGGGCACTTTGGTATTACAGAAGGGGCCGCAGACACTTGTGCGTCCGTTAGACCTGGCATCCTTGGCGTGGATTTCGTTTTGCTGACTTAGATGCTTTGGGCACTTTGCCACTGCTGATCAGTGTCAAAGTGCAAGTGCTCCCTGTGTAAATTGTGAATGTAATAGGTTTTCCCGGATTGTCATATTTCATTTACTAGTAGGTCCCTAGTAAAGGGCACCAAGTGTGCCAAGGCTGGTAAATCAAATGCTACTATTGGGCCTGCAGCACTGGTTGTCCCACCTACATGAGTAGCCCTGAAAAGGTGTCTCATGCCTACCATTTGTGGGCAGTTTGTTAACTGCCATGTCGACTTGGCAAGTGCACCCACTTGCCAAGCCCTAACCTTCCCTTTTCTTACATATCAGGCACTCCTATGAAAGGCCCAGTGTACCTCACTGGGCAGGGTGCAGTCTATCTGAAAGGTAAGACATGTACTGAGGTGTGTGGCATGTCCTGATAGTGAATTACTGCCAATCTCGTTTTTCACTGTTGCAAGGCTACCTGTTCCCATAGGACCGAATGGGGAGTTTGTTTATAACATCTTATAAACATAACCCCCCAGGGAACAAGGTAGGAAAATAAAGTTTAGTATGCGTGAGCTCAGAATGTTAAGATGCATCTTTTAGTAAGGGTGATTTTAACATTCTATGTTTGAAAATGCCACTTTTAGAAAGTAGGTATTCTCCTGTTCAACCTTCCAGTGTGCCTCTGCTGAGATGTGGATTGCCTGTCTGGGTTTTGAAGTGTCAGGGGCTGTGGGGGAGCAGTGGGTCCAGAGAGCCTGATGAGTCAGGGCTAGGCTAAATAGACCTGGGCTGCATTTAGAGTAGAGGGAGGAGATTTTCGTTCACCTGAATTGGCCTGGTCTGCCTTCCACAATGCTATCTCCACCTCTTGCCAGGAAGATGCACCAGAGAGGACAGAACTGGTTTTGGCTGGGTACAGGGCTTCGCTGCCACCAGAGAACAAATGATTTTGTAGTATAAATATTGGGGCCCAGACCCTAGAACTTTAGAGAAACCGAGGAGAAGTACTGCCCTTGCTGTGTGTCTAGGGTTGGCCTACAGTTGCTGTTTTTGCCAAGCAAAGGTGAAGGACTTTGCTGTGTGCTGTGTCCCCTGCTTGAAGAAAATCTCTGTGTGTGTGCTGGCCTCCTGTTCTGAAGTCTCAGGGACACAAAGACTTCACTCGCAGCTCCCCTGAACGCTGCTGTTGAGTTCTCACCTGCCTAGAGGTGTCTGTGCCAGTTTTGGACCTCGGGAGGTTGTTGCTGATGTTTGGGAGCTGAAAGAAAGAAGACTGAAGTACTGGTAAAATCAACGCATGGCTCTTCTTGCAGCGATTTTCGCAACGCACCTACAAGGCGTGAGAAGAATTTCCACCCATCGCTGTACCGCTATGAAAACAGTTGCCGCGCACGTTGCCACTTCATGAATCGAAGCATTGAGGGATCGTGGCTGAATATGATCGGCGAAGCGCCGCTAGACACTGACGCATCAATCACAAACACATCCTGGATCTCCATGCATCGTACCTGTGGGTATGCTTTCCCGACGCATCACCTGCGAACCGAAACCATCACGGAGAATCGACACATCACTCCCCACACAGACTGGATGCGGCGCAACTCGTCCTCTGCTCGTCGCAGACCTGTCACATCGCCTCGCCAGGGTCTCAGGAGTGTTGCATCTCTTTGTTTGCGGACTCTGCGGCTGTTTGACTTGTGGAACTTTGACGCTTCTACAGGTACTTTGGTGAAAAGTCACACATTCATAGTTTTCTATGGTACAAGTTTTTGAAATTCTTTGAAAGTCATATTTGTATCCATGTATGTGGGATTTTTGTCATTTTGGTCTTGTTTAGTTTAGATAAAGATACTTTATTTTTCTAAACTGGAGTGTTGTCCTTTTGTGGTGTTTTCACTATGTTACTGTGAGTGTTGGTACAAATACTTTACACATTTGCCTTTGGGATAAGCCTGTCTGCTCATGTCAATCTACCAAGGGGATGAGCAGGGGTTATCTAAAGTGTGTATCCCCCTTACCCTGACTAGAAGCAAGGGTCCCTATTTGGACAAAGGTACCTACCTCTGTCAGCTAGGGACCCCCATCTCGAACCATCCCCTACTGTAATACTGAAAGCGGGGGTGCACATACTGCGCCAGCACTTTCTCAAGAGGGTGTTCCCTCATTTGCATGGGGTTGTGGCCCCATGCAAATGAGGGAATCCCTTTGCCTCTGCGCCCATGCCCCATTACAGAAGTAGGTGCAGAGGCAAAGTAGACCTGAAGAGGCGCACCAACAGTGCGTCCAATGATGGAAGCCTTTTGGAGGAGGAAAGGGGATCCCATGGACCCCCCAGATATCCCCTTGCAGATGGGTGCATCACTCGCCGCACTTGCTTGCAAGAGGATCTCTAAAACCCTTAAAAAAAGCAGAGGGGTTGCTGCCTGCACTGAGAAAACCCGGAGTGGCTTTAAAGCAGCTGCTCTGTTTTTCACATGATTGCGCGGCTCTGGGGACAGCGAGAGTTCATGGCTGCCCTGGGGGCAGCATATTCACCCTAATACAACATATTTTCCTTGATTGCGCCGGCACACATTTTAAAAGGTGCACCAGGCACAAGCAAGAAAAATGTGCCGTATACATAATACAACCCAGATCAGCTTGGCAGGTTGGCCCGGGAGCTCTGGAGTTTCTTTAAAGTAAAAACGTTTCTAAGTCAGGAGATGATAGGAGGGACACTTTGACGGTAGCCAAGGGTTGAGGACCTTGGGGACAGCACTTGGGGTCAAGACTCACTCCAGCAGAGGCCAGCAGCAGGGACCAAAGCAGGTCCAGCTGCAACTAGTCAACTGGGAGCTTGCACAAAAAGGCCTCCAGTAGCTTGTTGTGTCCCTGTAGCTTGAACAGGAGCTATGACCCTTGGAGTCTACTTCTTTGTCATGGGTACAAGAGGGCCCAGCCGTCTAGGTAATTCTCAGGTCACAGAGAGCAGTTCCAGTCCTCTGTTCACAATAGTTTCTGGACATATGGAAGAAGAGGGCACTTGCCACATTTATGCCTAGCATTAGGATGTAGGTGGAGAAAACTCCTCGCCCCTGCAAAACCAATTGGGTCAATGTTCCCAGAGTGACTCTACCAAAGTTTGCAGTGTTATTCCTGTCAGCCTTAGGGTGGTCTTCCCCCAACTTTTTACCCTCCTCCTCCACTGTTTCTGACCTCATGTTTGCTGACTCTCCACACTTTAACACTGCTAACCAGTGAGAAAGTGCTTGTACTCTCTTATCTAAACATGGTAATGCTGGCTTATCCCCAATTGACTTATTTAATTTATTTACGAGTCCCCAGTAAAGTGGCACTACCTTTGCCCAGGACCTGTAAATTAAATGTTACTAGTCGGTCTGCAGCACCAATTGTGCCACCCACTTAAGTAGCCCTCTTGACATGTCACAGGACTGCCATTGCAGAGCCTGCATGTGCAGTTTTACACTACCATTTAATCTGGCAAAATTAACTTTTCGCCGGAACCAAACCTTCCTTTTTAATTCATAAAAGTCACCCCTAGGGTAGGCCCTGGACAACCCAGAGGGCACCGTGCATCACATTTATAACGTAGGACATGTACTTTTAAGTTTTACATGTCTTGGTAGTGAAAAACAATGAAATTCATTTTTCACTACAGCAAGGCCTATCTCATAGGATAACATTGGTGTTGTCATTTTACATTTTATAAGAGTCATTTTCATATGGGAAGAGATAAACGGCTAATATTTGGTATCTCTGGAATCCCAATTAAAAACATTATGATGAAGACTGATATTAAATTACAATTCTGAAGATTCCAATTTTAGAATAGTTGGCATTTTCTTGCCTTAGCCATTTGGTGCCTGTAGCCTGCCTCTGGTCACATGACTGAGCATAGTTGGCAGTTGGGCTTTGTGTATTCCTCCTGGACAGCCATACACACTGGGGGTTTAGGTGTGATGGGATGGGCCATCGCTGGCAGTATGGGATGGAGGTGCTGGACACAGCCTCACTTACACCTGATTAGGCTGTGTCCCATCTCCACAGAAAGGGCCTAACGACCCAGCATTGTTTCTCCAGCCAGCTTGATGCCAGAATAGGGGAGGCTGGGAATTCCTTGCACTTCAAATCCACTGTCTAGAAGCTTCTCCCACCTTCCAGAACCAGGACTCCAGGGTATGAAAGATGGACCTCAGTCACCACCACTCCAGCACACTTCTGGACTTGTGGATATTCTGTCAGAAAAAAGGATTGCTGTCGTTGAAGGACTGACACTCTGCTGAATTGCACTCTGCTAAACTCCTGCTTTGCTGTGCTGACCTGCTGCCCTCCAGACTGGGTGAGAAAGATTAGACCTGCACCTCTTGAACCAAGTACCCATAGTGAACCCAAGGACTAGTTGACTAGCCTCCTGATCTGAAGCCTCAGGAACACAACAGGCTTACAACACCCCTTGCATATATACATGAACATCTGAGAGTCTACCCTGCCAAGTGTTGTCACCCCAGTCCTGAACTCTTGGAAGCGAGCCGGAGGTACTCATCGCCGCTGCTGGGTGGATTAGACTTGTCACAAAGACTTGCATCATCCACCACAACCCGCATCATCTACAAAACACGCTCTACACAATGCATTCTCAGCACATGCCCTTGTATCTCCTGTCAACAGCAGCCTCAATGATGATGCCAGACTCCACATAGTAGCCTTGCAGCTCTTCAGAATCAACGCATCGCCCCAACTGTGCGTCGCATCCCCGATGCCGGACTTTGCATCACAAGTCCTTTTCGACAGGATCCTTGACGCTGATGCAACAGGATCTCGTACTGCAGCCTCACCGAATCTCGGAATCGCCGCAGCGCCTTGCCTCCACCATGCTTTTTCGAAGCGAATCCACGCAACACTCCGCAAACAAGGATTGAAGCTACTCAGTTCAGCAGGCCTAACTGGGTCCCTGTAGCTGCCCCAGTGCTCCATTGCGGTCGGCCGGAACTTGTAATTTTGTCCAGGTCAGACATGACCAGATATTCACAGATGACACTTTAAGCCTTTTGGTACTATTTTCTCTAAAAACGTTAAAATTCAATATCTTCAGTCCCACCAATTGGATTTTTTATGTTTTGGTCTAACTTGGTCTGGTACTCTTTGTGAGGTATTTTACCTGTTTTACTGATTGAAGTCCTGCACAAATACTTTACACATTGCTCTTAAGCTAAGCCTGACTGCTCTGTGCCATGCTACCAGGGGAGTAAGCACAGGTTAATTTGGGGTTTGTTTCTGCCTTACCCTGACAAGGATTGTAGTTGATGCCTGACTAGTGCTTAACCCTAGTCAATCAACAATACACCTTCCTACATGCAGCATTTTCTTTGTGCATTATTGCAAAAAATACCACAGTGCCCCTCTCTACTTGAATCCTTCTTCCCTTGTACAGAGCTTGTGTGCCCATTCCCAGAGGTATGGCCAGGGAAATGATCATCCCCTCTTCTGTGGTCACTCTAAATAATCATGGTGGCACCTCCTCTCCCACTGGTATTGGGGCCTGACTGGGTCAACAAAAGAGGGCCCTGCCCAGGTGTCCGCTAACAATTGCCTGTGACAGGGTAGGCCTCTTTGGGGTTAATCAAGTTCCTAGGCATAGCCCAGATGGTCATCCTGACAAATGAACAGACATACCTCCCTCAACTCAAGTCCTTTGTCCTGTTCTGGGAGCAGTTTTAAACCTCATCGGAGGGGATATTCAGTTGCCAGGTGATAGGTCTAGCTCATAAAAATAGGCCTCCAGAGGATTAAGGCAAGAAAAGGTAACTTTCTAACAGTACCTTTTCAAAATATTTATTAAAAATCCGACTTCACCAGTGAATTGGGCTTGTAATAAATATTTTAAAAGCTCCAAGGATGAATTTTGTATTTTTTTTAGCTGGAAATAATAGCATTACATTTAATATTGTATTCCAAAGCTTTCCTATTGAACAGCCAAGCTGGTGACAGTGAAACAGTTGTCGTGGTCTTTTCACAGAAAGGAAATGTTTAACATTAAATGTTACTATGTCCTAATTTTAAATAACATGCATCCTGCTTTATGGGTAGAAAGGCCTACTTCAGGGTGACTCAATATTTAAGAGGAAGCTCAAGCCCATCAAAAGATGTTATTTTGACAGGTTGAATTTGCTGTTCAAAACTATAGAACTAGGCTAACAATAGTAGGCCTGTAGCCATGTTTACACTCTCAGTGTAGTGGATGGCCTGATGGGTGCTGCAGTACCCTTGAGACATTTAACATACAGGCTTTGGATAAAACTTGGTGCCATATACTAGGGACTTATAGGTAAGTTTGCCAATTAGAGGTATGCAATTTCACCATGCTGAAAGGGAGAGCACAGGAACTTTACTAATGGTTAGCAGGGACAAAGTGCACAGAGTTTTGCAACCAGCTAGCAGTTCGGGCTTGACATTCCCCATGAGGCACAGGGTCAGACTGATTTGCACATGGCCATGTCTGAACTGGGGTGGTGGAGTGAGCTAAAGAATGATGATGGATTAAACCCAGATCAGTTGACTGGGGTTTGATTTGCTCAAACGCTCCGTCCATCATCCCCTTTGGTATAGCAAAAATAGTCAAGGCACAAATCTGGGGGTATACCAAACAGAGTTTGGTTATTTCCAACTTGGGTCCACCAGCAGAAGGTGGTGAGAACTACCCACCCTCATGGGAGTTCTCATCACTAAGGTAGGAAACCCCGGAAAGACCATCAGCATTAGCGTGATCAGTCCCTTGGTGATGTTACAATCTAAAGTCCATACCTAGTAGGGAGATGGACCTCAGAAATGTAGGATTCACACTTCACATTTGCATCAGCCACCTGAGAGGTCCGTGGTCTGTATGAATCCGGAAATGAGTTCCAAACAGATATGGTCTCAGTTTCTTCAGTACCAAGAGCCTGCAAATGCTTCCCTCTCCACTGCATTCCAGCATTGTGCCCTGGGTAGTAGCCACCTGTTGATGAAGGCTACAGGTTGGTCCAGGCCCTCATCATTTATCTGTGAATTTACCACAGGTAAGCAAGGGTAAAGTGCACAGACTTCCACAGGCAGAAAAAAGTGTCAGAGCAAAAATCTGTGAGTACGCCACGCAAAAGATGGACATTTCCCATAGTATCATCAAAAGTCCTATTTCATTCAGGTTTGACACTGTGATGTATTCCTATAGGTTCTGTATCGATCCCCCTATTCCTGACCCTATTCTGGTTAACAAGCTAACTAGCAGCCATCCTATGAGGCAGAAAACCCCCATGATGCAGGAACCGTTATCTGATTAAGCCACACTACGGCACAGGAACGTGTTATCTGATTAGGTCATAACGCTTGCCATCTAATTAGACAAGCGATATTCCTCCAGCCCCTGATAAGGCATACGGAGTTCTCAAAACAAATCAAACCTATGACAGACCTGGGAAAAACCCTGCGGCCATTGTTTTGATTTCACCGAGAACTTCAGCAAAAGAATGTGCTAACGACCAGGTCGTATGACATCCTTATTGACGTATCTATGTCCATCCTTACGTCAATCTCGGCACCTTACAGGTATAAATATTACCGGTATTGCCTTAAGCAAACACACGCGGTGGTGACGAGATCGGAGCAGCCAGACTTGCCGAAGCCCAGAGCAGACCCCGCTGGCGCAGCCCCGCCTTCCTGACGCGCTGAGAACGAGACGCTGCTTTCTCCTGCCGAGAAATCCAGCTCCGGCGCTTCCGGGTAGCCCTCGCAGGCAGCCTGGAATATCGAGACCAGAGACGAGAGATACCATCCCTCATTCATCCTAGACTCCAGGTACAGAACTGAATAACCCCTCACAGAGAATTCTTGAGTCAGTCACTTGGCAAAACAAACTTAACTTAAACTGCTACTTTCTACTCCCGCCCACGTATTAGGCTTAGGTCAGGTACATCTGGGGTAGGCGTAGTTAGAAACACCAGTTGAGTACGATTAGTCAAATGTATATGTGTATGTATCTATTTTATCCATTTTAAACCATCATATGGCTTAGAAACCATATCAATGTTTTTACAGTATTATTTTATACTTCTGCTTTTAATGTATGCACTTTACTTAACCATAAGTATTGCAATAATATCGATCCATTTCTCTTGTATGAGAAAAGAGACTGATCAATAAATAACATCTTTTATTGAACACGCCCGTCTCTTCCTTTTCTCTACAATCTGGTGAGACTAAGAATGCACGTACTGACTGAGTAAAATAAGTCGTCTTTTGTTTTCACACGACTCTAGAGATACACTCTTGATTAGGGGAGAGCAAAGTTGTCATGTTCTATGGTTGTCAGAAACTAAATCCCTTCTTGTCTATCCAGGGAGGTTCAACTCCTCCTTGCCTAGTCGAGAAAGTTTCTAGTGAACTCTGAGCTAGCTGGCAAACCCAAAACTTTAAGTCTAATATCGACAGTAGTAGACCTAGTTAACGTCTGGTCTAGGCCTATACTATTGAAGGTATTATTCCAATGCGCAGAGCCTATTGGGATAATAGGAACTACACTACATGGCGCCCAACGCGTTTGGATGGGCGATAAAACTAACGTAAGACATTTAGAGTAACTCAGTCGTGCTTTTTCACTCAGACCCCTTTTTCCCATAATACTCCAAAGACGTCTGGAGTGGGTGAAAGGTAATATCCGCCAAACCTCGCAGGAGGAAACTCCTCTGTATGGTCCTTGGTTTAGTCAACGTTGAAGGATACACTGTTCCAAAATATTGTGCATCTAATCTTTGTTTCCATAAGAACAAGATCTGCAAACAAACAAAATAACCTTCCTGTCGGTAAAATGGTAGACAGTGATGAAGAAAGAGAGACAGCGAGATTAGCAGCTGAACTAGTAGCGGCTGATAATACTATGCAAGACGCAGACCCGGATATAATACTCATCCCGGTCAACGTAAGAAAATCTATAACTTTAAAACTTATAGAAAATGGACTGACACCTAGAGGTGGCACGGTCATATTCGTAATTGAGGCACACGAATATCGGCAGACAGAGGTATTCTATTCATGGATACATTTTCCAGCAGCAAATGCTGTAACAAAGGTCTTCCACTATTACAAAACAGAGGACCCTCCTAATGAGTACACTCCTTTCGAGGAGGTGGAAGTACCACTTAAATTTCAAGAGCATCTACTCTTATTTAATGGCGCCCTAAAACATAATAATCACATCACCAGGCTCGGTCCATTAGGTAGACCAGGAGCAACGTGGCCGGTTCTAGCCGGATACACACCACATCCAGACATCGATGGGATGTCTGCAGCAAACCTTTTAATACAACTAAAACAATTAATAAAAATACATAGACAATTAGTCCAATATGTAATGCGGACTTCAACAATCCAACCAGCAATTAAAATTCCACAGCTGACCCCTCATCAGGGGAACACAAATAAAATTACACCACAGAACATACAGTCCTGCCTAGGTAAAGTACCAGCTAAACGGGAACAAATACCATTCTGGTTAGCACAAAAAATCACCCAAATAGAGGCGGTGTTTCCAGACACCACCCCGTTAGAAAAACACAGGATTCTGACTATCTGTCTTCCAATGGGAATCGCACCACACGTGGAGGACTGTGACACTTGGGGTACAGTCTTTGCTTCCATCTACACAAAAACGCACGGTGTTCCATCCATTTCGGTAATACCAGATGTGCTAAAACAAATTCAAGACGAATACGGTCCAGAACCCGCTTTAACTCTTGGTATGAAATTACTGAAAGACTTCAAGCAGGTCTCGGCTATATTATTAGCCAACATAAAGGGAGAAGCAGCAAACGTGGCGATCCGCCAGAGGTTAAAGGAGACAGATATAGCAGACCAACCAGCTGAAATTGCCAGAATTATAGAAAAATCCTATGAGGAACTAGGTAGAGATAGTTTAGGTGGAATACCAGTAAAACCACAACTGATTGAAAGTCCTGAAAAAATATTTTTTAATAATAATTCAACATCACAAAAAAAGAGCTGGGATGGAAACAAACAATCCAATCCTAAAGAAAAGAAATTCCAGTCCAGAGGAAGGTCTCCTCGGCGGAGAGAAAAATCTCCGAACCAAAGACACAGGTCACCCCAAAGTGACCCCTCTGGGAAAAGATATAACCTTAGGAATAGGGATAATATAAAGAAGCCTGATAGATATCAAGACATTGATACACGTCCCTCTCAATCTTTTCAGACTTCCTCGCAGAAATCGGAAAGAAGAGGACGATCAGAACAAAGAGAAGAGCACGCCAAGTCCAAAGACAAGGAATCTGCTCATCTAAAAAAGAAACTACAATTTCCAAAAAAGAAGGTAGCCAGTATCAAGGTAGTAAACAATGCCGAGAATACTGAGGACACAACTGAAAACGGAGAATGGGCTCAGACAATGCTAGACAGCGCAGCAGAAGTGAGCATAGCTCGCAAAGTCCTTATGAATCATCTGGAGACAGTGGACACGAATGAATATCTTCAAGTGGAAACTGCAGACACCAGAGTTAGCAAACCTCACAAAATATATGAAATAACTTTACGTATAGAAGGGGATAAGACTAGAAAAATAAGGGGACTATTTTGGGATAATCTCTCCAAGGGCTATGACATCCTTCTAGCTGAAAAAGACTGGCCACCAGAGTTTGTCAGGGAGTGCCCTCATGGCGAAGAAATAATTATGTCTGCCTTCTCAAATCATATCCCAATTCATAAAAAATACACACTTGCCAGAAAGTGGGCAGTAGCTCAAGCTCCTGCTTTATATAAAAATCATGTAGGATGGGATGAGGACTCTCCTCCTCACAAAATCCAGTTAAAATCACAACCTACTGCACAAAGACAGTACCCAATTAAGCAAGAAGCTAAAAAACAGGTAAAAGAAATCCTAGATCAATTAGAATACCAGGGGGTGATTGAAACTTGCACCTCACAAATGAACAACCCTTTGTTTCCGGTCTCCAAACCAGACAATTCATATCGTCTAGTTTTGGATTACCGACACCTTAACTCATGTTGCAAAACTTTTGCAGTGCAAAACTCGCATAGTGCTGCACTAATGAATAACATAGTGCGCAAAAAATACAAAACAACATTAGACATCTCTAATGGATTCTTTTGTCAAAACATAGCACCAGAGAGCAGATATTTGTCTGCGTTCTCAATAAATGGCACTCAAAAACAATTCTGTCGGTTAGCCCAGGGGTACAAGAATAGCCCAGGGGTATTCTCAGCGAGAGTAACAGAGTTACTACAAACATATGATGACGAAGCATTATCTTATGTCGATGACATATACCTAACTGATGATGACTTGGATACTCACTTGAAGAGAGTGAACACCATAATACTTGGGTTCGCAGCAGAGGGTTACAAATTCAACTTTAAAAAATCTAGAATTGCCCATCTAACAGTCCTGTTCTTAGGATACGAATTATCAAGTGAAGGCAAAAGCCTGGCTGACAATTTCCTAGAGAAATGTGCCGTACTCCAAGCACCTAGAACACTAAAAAACCTACAGTCAATTCTAGGCTTCCTAAATTTCGGAAGAACATACATTGCAAATTACGCAGAAAGGGTCAAACCCCTTTATGATCTAATAAAACCAGATTTTAAAAGAACCAATTGGACTCAAATACACACAGAAATTTTGAGATCCTTACAAACAGACATGTTAATTAAAACAAAATTAGAAACACGTGATAACACACGCAATCTTGTGATTCGAGTCATCCCAGGAAGATGCGGATTCACATACCTGACCTCTAATGAGGGAGAAAAGGTACCAATTGCATTCAAATCACACTTGTACACAGAAGCTGAAAAGAAATTCAGCATTAAAGAAAACATTGTTCATGCAGTTCAAACCGTAATAGCTAGAGAAAAAGATCAAGCGGACGGTAGACACATCACAGTCAGAACAGCGGAATCAGCCTTTGAGGCATTAACAACACCATGTAATTTACCAACAACAACATTGAATCCGGAATGGATACAATGGGTGAATTCAATTACAACGGACAAAGTATACTACTACTTTGATCCAGAACTAAAGGAATTGAAAAATCTAGAATATGAAAGAACATTCCCTCTGCCTATCGACATTCTGCCCTTACGACAATACGCTTGTGTAATCTATACAGACGGACATGCTCAACCCTCCGTTTGGGGAGAACAAGCATACAACCCAACATGTGAGATTACAAAAGAAGTGTGGCGCGGAGGTAAACTAAGACCTCTATTAACAAAAACACACTCAGTAGAAACTAATTCAGAACAACAGACTGAAATAATGGCATTGAAAATGGCGCTAGATAATGCGGATCGCGAATTCCCGACACTCATAGTGTCCGATTCATATTACTGTGTCAAATCATATAATAACGATTTGCAGACATGGATTCAAAACGGTTACAAAGATGACACAGATACAACAATAAAGCAGAAACTGCTTTGGGGACAAATAGCTCTTTTACAAAAAGAACTACCAAAGACTCACGTGATACACTCACTGAGTCATCAGCGTGATGGCGTTCACGTTGCAGGGAATTCATTGGCTGAGACAGCCACAGCGGTAGCAACTAAATCGGCTTCCGTAGCTCGAAAAAAGCGTACAGTGAAGTATATTGACGGTGAAACAGTGCTGGCGGTGAAAACGTCATCAAAAGGCGACTGCTCAGCGCTACCGATCAACTATCCACTCAATTATACATACATAATCGATGCAAACTCCGTCCCTTTTGCTCGAATCCCTGGAGTGGGGGATAGAGTGATTCCAAACATGGACAGGAGAACCTTGTTAATAGGAGACGCACATATGGGCGAGGGTCTCAGACACCTCAAACTAAAAGATTCTCTGGAAGAATTACAATCAAGGTACTGGTGGCCAGGCATGAGCCTGCATCATACCATGTTTGTAAAGAACTGCCCAAACTGTAACAGAAATCGCAGTGGTGAGAGAAACGGTGTAATACCGTGTCGTTTCAATCCAGAAAAAATCAAGAGTAAAAAGCAAAGCGTCCGATTAACATATACAGGCTAGTTTCCACTTATAATGTAGATCACCAGCACTCGGCTGACGTCTGGACTGTTATACAAAGATTTGCGAGTCTAAATGGCATATACGCTAGAAGCATGCTACGTTTGACCATTGTTTTCACTCTAGCCCTCCAGCCTGAGGGGAAACATGGCCAAATGAGCATAGCACAGCGGGACTCTTCTCACTTCCTTCCTGAGGGATACGGGATGGTGTAAAGAAAAAACCAAGGCATAATGCTATCTATAACAGAAAGGATATTAGGTTCGGGGGCTGGGTGGGTCAAACATCTAATAAGTGTCCAACGTAGTCTAAATAACCTGCCAAGAAATTCTCTGAAGGGATTCAGTCCGTACGAATTATTATTTGGAACTAGGATGTTAGTCTTAGACCTCGACAGTCAGACTTCAGTGGTGAAGGAAAAATGCTTTGATATCAAAGATCGTTTGGCTATTTTGCAGGACTTAAACGAAACAAGAAAAGACCTGAGCAACATAAAGTTGAAACAGCAGCCAACAACCACTGAAGAACCACCACCTGTCCCAGCAAGACCTGTCTGGATTCCAAAAGTCGGGGATCTAGTCAGAGAAAAGATCGCGGTAAAGAAGGAATTTGGGCCTTCTTACAGAAAAGCAGTTCCTGTCTTGTCTATCAACGGGACAAGATCAGTTGTACTTCCGCCGCTTGCTGGTAAAAAGGAGAACCGAGTTGTATCCATCGACCTGGTAAAACCACAATCATGTGGCCGATAACAAATAGTAGGCCAAGTGGACTGCCGAAAAGTAGTAGAACACCAAGATTTGCTACAAACACAGAGGTTCAATCTAAGAGGCTAATCACATTCGAAACGCCTACAGAACTACAACAAGGACTATGCAACAATGCAATGGAACTTAGACCTCTGAAAACCCAAATAAAAACATTTAGCAGAAACACACCAATCTATACTGAAGTAGCAAACGACTATGCAAGAAACAGTAATCCTGAAGCAATTGGAACAATTGACAGAACTGCATCCGGCTACTTCATAAACTTCGATGATTCCTCTGAAGGCTTCACTGAATCAAAAACACAGCCATCAACAAAAACCTTTAAAGATAAAGTTAAAGTACTTTTGAAACAACTGAAAGAAACATATCTGATTTCTCCATGGATTGAATTTTGGGTGGGTTTTGGTGCATTTATCCTCATACTTTGGCTCATCATGGTACTAACTTTGGGACGCTTCATTGAGGGAAAATATGCTAAAATGGACACAGCAAGTCAGAAAATCAACTTGATCCTCAAACCACACACATCTTCACACGTCGAGAAAAGAGAACTTTCTTCAGTCAACTTCACAGCCAATCCTATACCGGGTGGGGTAGCATGGGACATCACTGACTACGAAATTTATGGTCCGGTTGAAATCCTGAAATATCCACACCAAATTAAGATCTCGTTGAGTGACTTTGTAAAACCAAGCTCATTTGCTGATGATTGGGACTTTGAAAGTATAAATAATATGATGTCTGACTTAGTGATGTCTGCAAAATTTACCAAACATGATAATTTGCAGGGTTCGACAAATTATGATAGTATGTACTGTTATAACCACTATGGTAACCATTTTCTACATAGATCTGCACAACCTAGAAATGTTTTAAATTATAATCAATGGGAACATTGTGCAACCCCTCCAAAAGGAAGCTCAAGAACCGTTTATGACAAATATTCATACTTTTCAGGTTTTAACACAAGTAATGCTGAAACATTTTATTTCAAATTGTCAAATAAGACAGGGACAAAGACCATGATAACAAACACGAAATTGATATATTCAGACTCATTCTTTGAACAAATGAATACTTTTGGTTTTGATTATTGGGACAAAAATGTTGAAGTAAAGAGTGTTTGGGGTACAAAAGAATGGCAAGTACAGGGTATAGAATCTTTGTTTTTAGAACCTGCATGATCCCAGAACAAATTATATTTTTAAATGACACTATTCAACAAACTACCTGTCTTGGCCTAGCCAAAATCAAAGACTTAAATAAACCGTCTATTCCAAAACCAACAATGAACAGCAATAGCTCTACAGATGAAGAGATAGACGTAAATTATGTATTGAACCAAAACAGAACACATCCTGATTGGAAAAAGTGGTTGATCTGGCCCACAGATACTAATAACTGTCAAGACAGATTCCTGAACAAAACACAGGGGTTCAAAATGACCAGGCCAGACCCTAGATATTCCCAAAGACAACACCCAGGAATAATAACCACCTACAGTGTGGGCAAATTATACCTTCAATGGCTACAAACTTCCACACTGGCAGAAAGTAAGCAACACCTAACTTTACTTACTGATGGTGCTGACTTGCGTGATTTCATTATGGGACCGCGCAAACAGCGTCAGAAACGTTTCATAGCAGCCTCTGTATATGCAGCATACAACGAGGCCTGGAAGGTGACTCAAATTGAGACAGCAGAAAGAATACGGGAAATTGACCGTATTAATTTGGAAAAATCACTTTCTGTAGTGGACAATGGGTTAATGACTCTGTCCTCCAGAATTTTTTCTCTGGACAGCATTGTGTCTTCAGCAATCGACATAATATCGCAAGACTTACTGTTGTTACAACACGGTCAGTCTCAATTGCGTTCTATTGTACAGCTAGGCTGGACGTTACAAAATCTTCGTTCAGGCTATGTGCCTTGGCGTTTAATCAACACAACGTCACTATTCAATATCTTTAACCTTACTGATAAACAAATCAGTATGGCACAAAAGGGTGCTGATTATACAATCCTGAGCATTGAGAAACTCGAGAGATTACCAGTGACAATGTCAGAACGACCTGTCAGTGAATGGATAATACATGGGATAATTAATATTCCAATATCTACCTTCAGGTTTCAATACTGCCAAAAATATATACAGGCTGGCATGTACAAAAAAATGGGAAAAGGGTACATTAAAACAACATGGAACTTGCCCTATTCACATGCATGTGTCAGTAATAAAGGACAGAAAGTGTTTCTTAGTGGCAATAATTGTGCGATGTCACTGAGCGGCACACTTCTGTGTAATGGAATTAGTTTGCATGGAGCCTGTGAAGTGAACTCAAATAACCTTTCATGTCACCAACTAGGCGCACCTGCAACCGAGATAGAACCATTTTTTCAAAGACTCTATAATGGGAGTTACATTCTAATTGTGGACCGCAGATGCTGTAGTCTTATGCCCGGGACTCCTTATCTCGTAACTACGACTGCGAAGGTCAAGTGCTGTGGACGCTTATTGTTCCCCAGCTCCTTTCCAGACAGGGAGGCAAGGGCATGGCCCAACTTGAAAATTACTTCTATTCGAGTAGATACTTTAAGCAGAATGAAAACAGTGCTTCTTCAGACGCCGACCAGGCTCACGTCATCAAAAGAAACGTATGATCTCCTAGTCGCAAGGACGACTGCAGAGATTCATTCATTGTTATCAACTAATTCCCCCATACATTTCGCAGAAATCCTGAATGAAATCTTAAATATTTCTGATACCAGTGGAGTCTCAAAAGTATTTAAGACAGTATTTTCGATGGCATTAACACCATTCAAAGCCATACTGGGTATTTTTCCAGATTTCGTCCATTCGATTTTTGGCGGACTTCCCCTCATTTTGGGACTATTTGCAGGAATCCTATTCCTAGTCCTAATATTTCGTTATGGCAAACCATGTCACAGACAAAACACCTGCGACAAGGGAAGAAACAATCCTAGCCATTGGATACCGGGACCGGATATCAAAAATCCTGGGACTATCCCGGCTTAGAGACCTGAACATGACTTGGTTTCTTTCATTTCGACCAATGTGGCAACGATGTGTTTTACCTGTATTGCCGTGCTTGCTATGCGGAGAAGAATGCGTGTTAGACACCTGTCTGACGCTACAATCAGATGCGCCAATGGATGCAGAAACATTGTTGAGTCCAATAAAGGCTCATGCTTTGTGCTGCCCTCAACGGCTACCAATCCTGATGACGGCATTCGTGGAAGCTTCACCACTACGATTAAGGGGTAGTGAAGTTCAAGATGAAAGCAGCATTGATCAGGTACGACCTTCGGTCAGCAATACTAATCAAAACGTCAATGGAGACAATCATGCGCACGAATGCATGGTTACATCTTTTTCCGAGTTAGTGGAACTCTCCCAGGAAGCTGTTGACAGCTTTTTCGACAGTCTAAATGATATGATGTTCTCACCAGAGCAGAAATAGAGACTTTTGAGCAAGCTCGCACACGGCGTTCCCTGAATTTGGCCTTCAGCTAGAATAGCAAAATACCATGAACAAATTCCCTCCAGTTCATGGACAGCAATTTTTTTTCAGCAGCCCCAAAATATTTTTACATGTTTTTCGGGACACTTATCTTCTGCTTAAAGTAAGAACTATTCTTAGAGAACTAACATTTCTTATTTTAGATAGTTTATAGACATTAGCTGCCCGCTGGTATGTTCATTATTATTTTATTCTGTGATGGAATGGTCTCGAACCTTTTTTCTGTATTAAGAGCCATTTCATGTGTAAATTCTCGTATACAAATTAGTGATTATGTATAGATATGCGTGATTACTTTAGCATTATTCTACAGCTTGAGTGCATATATTACATGTGACTGTTTTTTCCGTATATTTGATAATTTCAAAATGCATTTATGTATTTTGGGGTGGTAAGGTATACACGATACTCTACAGTATGTTTTACTATGCATAGATTCGTAAATATGTCCATAGTTAGCGTGGAGCGGGTGTGATGTATTCCTATAGGTTCTGTATCGATCCCCCTATTCCTGACCCTATTCTGGTTAACAAGTTAACTAGCAGCCATCCCATGAGGCAGAAAACCCCCATGATGCAGGAACCGTTATCTGATTAAGCCACACTACGGCACAGGAACGTGTTATCTGATTAGGTCATAACGCTTGCCATCTAATTAGACAAGCGATATTCCTCCAGCCCCTGATAAGGCATACGGAGTTCTCAAAACAAATCAAACCTATGACAGACCTGGGAAAAACCCTGCGGCCATTGTTTTGATTTCACCGAGAACTTCAGCAAAAGAATGTGCTAACGACCAGGTCGTATGACATCCTTATTGACGTATCTATGTCCATCCTTACGTCAATCTCGGCACCTTACAGGTATAAATATTACCGGTATTGCCTTAAGCAAACACACGCGGTGGTGACGAGATCGGAGCAGCCAGACTTGCCGAAGCCCAGAGCAGACCCCGCTGGCGCAGCCCCGCCTTCCTGACGCGCTGAGAACGAGACGCTGCTTTCTCCTGCCGAGAAATCCAGCTACGGCGCTTCCGGGTAGCCCTCGCAGGCAGCCTGGAATATCGAGACCAGAGACGAGAGATACCATCCCTCATTCATCCTAGACTCCAGGTACAGAACTGAATAACCCCTCACAGAGAATTCTTGAGTCAGTCACTTGGCAAAACAAACTTAACTTAAACTGCTACTTTCTACTCCCGCCCACGTATTAGGCTTAGGTCAGGTACATCTGGGGTAGGCGTAGTTAGAAACACCAGGTGAGTACGATTAGTCAAATGTATATGTGTATGTATCTATTTTATCCATTTTAAACCATCATATGGCTTAGAAACCATATCAATGTTTTTACAGTATTATTTTATACTTCTGCTTTTAATGTATGCACTTTACTTAACCATAAGTATTGCAATAATATCGATCCATTTCTCTTGTATGGGAAAAGAGACTGATCAATAAATAACATCTTTTATTGAACACGCCCGTCTCTTCCTTTTCTCTACAATCTGGTGAGACTAAGAATGCACGTACTGACTGAGTAAAATAAGTCGTCTTTTGTTTTCACACGACTCTAGAGATACACTCTTGATTAGGGGAGAGCACAGTTGTCATGTTCTATGGTTGTCAGAAACTAAATCCCTTCTTGTCTATCCAGGGAGGTTCAACTCCTCCTTGCCTAGTCGAGAAAGTTTCTAGTGAACTCTGAGCTAGCTGGCAAACCCAAAACTTTAAGTCTAATATCGACAGTAGTAGACCTAGTTAACGTCTGGTCTAGGCCTATACTATTGAAGGTATTATTCCAATGCGCAGAGCCTATTGGGATAATAGGAACTACACTACAACACAAGCAAGTCTTTACCAGGTGAAGTTTGTGTTTAAATCAAGGATCTGTTGATGAAAAAGCAAACTTATATTGTCACAAAAATCAAGAGTAATTACATTTGAAATTATGGCACTATAATGAGAATTATTATGATTCTTGTGTACTTTAAATATTTCCAGTGTAGAGCAACGTGCCATATTGATGCAATCTTTAGAAATAATTAAAATTGACGTTACTTATTGATTTTTCAGACATAGCTTAATGTTTCTTACAACAAAGTCTATACTACTCAGGTTAAGATTTACTATGTTATTTTTGTTAGCTTGACTGTCAGCCTGCTTATATGTCAGTCTCGCATGATCTGTTAGCTATTGTCACTATTAGAAAATGTAGCCCTCTAGGCTCTAAGGAAGCCTTTCATATACAAACACACTCAGAGGAATTAGTGCGGTCATGTTCAGCACACATTTAGGCCTTATTTGTATGTAACATGATTGTTTCATCGTGAAAAGCTCTGCCACATATGTCAAAGACAAAGATGAAAGCTATGGTCATGGAAAGCATGTCAACCCTCTAGACACTGAGTCAGGAGCCCAAGCAAGACTAAGCAACTGACCTAAATACCAGAATGCAAGAGAAGACAAGCAGCAGCAGAATCAAAGTAGCCCTGGCAAGCATGAACACATTTCGTGCATAAAATGTTTTTAAATTGACCGAAAATGCAAAACTATCTAACCCAACTGACCGGGAAAGACACAGTCTGCTCAAGATGACCCCATATAATATGCTGTTAGTAGGCAACACAAACTATGGCTGGTGGCAAGCAATGAAGTCTCTGTACCTCAGAAGAAACAGATGATTTACAAAACATCATCCTTCACACTCATGTGTAGTGACACAAGAAAACACAAACCTGAACTCACCTTAAAAGTGCTAGTGCTTCTTGGCACCTCATCAGAAAGTCTGATTTTTCTTATGAACAATATTAACTCAAAGAACATACTTGCAGATGCATCAAGCAAAATACCTCCCGGTAAAATACCGAATCGGTAAAACAGGCCGTTACCGAACGCTAAACCTGAAAATGCTATGCATCAACCCAAAATCGGTAAAAAATAAAGAATCGCTAACAACATCCACTCGGTAAATTACCGATTCGCTAATCAGACAATCGGAAATAATGAACACCAAAGCTGACCTCGGAAATATCGAATCGCTATTAAAGAATCGCAATGGAATGCATGAATAATCGCTAATACCGAAAAACGCAAAAATCGCTATTTAGCATGAGCAAAATAAGGGGAATCTCAATCAGGAGGTAAAGTTATTTGAAGGAGAGGAAAAAAAATACAACTTCTCAGCAGGTGCTGACAATCAGTAACCCTTCACAAGTCATCCAAAATGGCTGCCCTCTACGTGCTTGCTAGGAGGAGGAGGATCAACGCCCAGGCTCAGCGCAGGAGGATGATCCAGGACAGGGTCTTCAGGGTGCGCATCACTTTGCTGGGGCAGACCGAGGAACAGGTGTATGATAAGTACAGACTCAACCGTGCCATGATCATGCGCCTAATAGCAGATCTGGAACCATTACTGCAGCACGAGACCCGTAGAACCAACGCCATACCAACCCATGTCCAGGTCCTATGCTGCCTGCACCTGCTGGCGTCTGGAAGCTTCCAGGGGGTAATAGCTGATACTGGAGTGTGTCGCAAAGCGCATTATCACGCTTCTTCCACTGGTTCCTAGAGGCCATGCTGACATTCATGAATCGCCACATCACCTTCCCCACAACCCCCCAGCAACGGACCCGCACCAAACGGGAATTCTACCAGGTGGCACAATTCCCCCATGTGATAGGGTGTGTTGACTGCACGCATGTCCCCATCTGTCCTCCATCAGCCACCGAATACATATACCGCAACCGGAAGTCATATCATTCTATTAATGTGCAGGTTGTGTGCAATGCTAAGTACATCATTACAGACCTTGTAGCCCAATTCCCCGGGAGCACACACAACGCTTACATATTCCGTCACTGTGGCCTCCACAGGCGCCTGATCAACGGTGAATTTGGAGAGGGACACCTACTAGGTACATATTGATGCATCATCGTTCACTCCATCCCCACATGTATCATTGCATTCATGCTGATGACTTTCTCTCCCCATCCTGCAGGTGACAGCGCTTACGCATTGCGTGAATATCTACTCACTCCCTACCTCAACCCAGCTACACCGCAAGAGCAGCGCTACAACAGAGCACACATCAGCACATGGAATGTGGTCGAGCATACATTCGGCATCCTCAAGAGTCGCTTCCGAATACTGCACAAGACTGGAGGTGCCTTGCGGTACGACCCAGTGACCTGCTGCCAGATCATAGCTGTCTGTGCCATCCTGCACAACATCGCCACCCGCAGGGGAATCCCATAGAGGTGGACGGAGAGGATGAACTACGTGCACAGCAACCCCCCCCCACACCAACAGGCGCATGTGCCCAACACAGCAGAAGGGCAACGGAGGCGGACATACATCACCGGCATCATTTCTGAGACAGGTAAGAGAGTGCCTTGACAACAGGATTTGATTTGGAAGGGTTTAATGGAAATGAACACCTGACTGGTGCAGAGATATGTAACTCAAACATGATGCAGCTGCAGAAGAAGTTAAACTTAAATTGTCCCTTCTCAACACGGGTGATGCTTGTGGCACTATAGTTGGCCCATGGTTACGTCACCATGGATAGTGTGACTTTGCCACATGTGTACTTGCGTTTGCCGCGTACCCCCAGTCTCTTGTCCTGTGACTCCTCCGCTTCTCCACGATGGGTGTCAGTGGGCTGTTGCGCTGCGCACACTGCGCCTCCTCCCGCTAGTCTCCGGCAGGGAGACGCTGCTCACACTGGAGGCTTCCTCACTCCCCTCATCCACTCCCACACTGCTGACACTGGCTGACCCAGGCTGCAGTTGCTCCACTGCAGTGGTCACCCTCTCAAGGGCCCTTGCCACATCCCCACAATAATGCCCTAGGTCCACTTGCAGGGACACAGACCTGCGGGACAGCACAGCTGTGCTGTTGCACAGCTTATAGATGGCCTTGTTGGTGGAATTCACAGCGAGCATGATCTGCTTGTGACGCCGGCGCTCACTTTGTTGGCCTGTGACTACAGCATGTGTCAGTTCCTGCAGGCAAAGCTTGATCTCATTGTTGCCCGCAGTAACGGCAGTGGTGTGCTCACACACAGCGTCAGTCATGTTGCCTAATTTGTTGCACAGTTTTGTCATGGAGAGTTTCATAGCACCCATGTGTCTCCACTGCAGGCGCTGGACACGCAGCATCCGGGTCTCAACAACTCCGTACACTTCGGACGGATCCACTGGTCTTGCTGCTGCCCTACCCAGGGGCACAGCCCTCTGTCTGACACGCTGCTGTTTGGGTGGTTGGAGTGACGACAGCCTGGCGTGGGACATTTTGGGGTGCTGAACTCTGCTCCGACTCCATCTCGACCTGGGAGGGAACATCTGCCCTGCGGCTCTGCGGAGTTGTCCGCACTGGTGGTGGTGTCTTTGCCCGCGAGGATGGCTGTGGTGGTGTCTTTGTCCGCGAGGATGGCGGTGGTGGTGGTGTCTTTTTCCGCATGGATGGTGGAGGTGTTGTCCGCGGTGGTGGTGAAGGGGAGGACATGGCTTCATGTCCCTGTGTGCACTCCGCATCGGTCAACACTGGTGTCTCAGAGATGACGAGGCGGTCACTGTCGTCAGAATCCATGGGGGATGCATCTGTGTGTGAAACAGTGCATAGTTAATATAAATGTATTGTATGTGGATATAGCATTGTTGTCTCTAAATAAAGCTGTTTTTTGGACAGACATTTGGCCCTTTGCTGCAGTATTCATTTCATTCACCTCTGGGATCAGACATGCACTCATTCATGTATTGACTACAACTCCCATGGTGCAACACTGTGGTGAGGGTATGTGTTTGAGGCACGGCTACATGTGCACTGGGTCTGGCATGGGGTAGTGGGCAGGGATTGACTACACGCTGCATTGCTACGCTGCCATGCATCTTACCTTGTCCTCCTTCCGCAGCACCAGAGGTGTCCAGATGTGTGACCCCCACAACAGCTTCCGGTTCTATGGTAGACTCCACTAGGTCATACATTGGACGTGCCCCCACCTGTGCCTGCAGCATCCTTGACCCTCTGCGCAATCCTCTCCTTGGCCCATTTACGCAGGTCATACCAGCGTTTTTTTAAATCGTCGATGCTGTGGTGGGTGACTCCGCAGGCATTGACCTTGTCCTTGATGCGCAGCCACATCTTTCTTTTTTCAGCCTCAGGCACCTTCAGCGACAACTTCCCAAACAGTTTGTCATTGTTGCTGGTCACACACTCAATCAGGATTTCGAGTTCCTTATCTGAGAACTTGCGCTTTCTCTTTCTGTGTGTGTCCTTTCCCTGCTGAGGGGCCTCCTTCTCCATCTTGACCTGCTTGCCTAGTCCTGGTTGCTGCTGGTTCAGTCTGGCTCCTCAGCTCCTGTGCTCTGCCTCCTCCTCTGAGCTCCTCGGGCACTGAATGGAGCATGGGCTGTCCTACTTCCTGGTTGTGATGTCCTCAGCCTGCTTTCTATGTGTCGCGTATGTTTACCGTTTTCGCTATTACCGATTTCGCAAATACCGTATTCACTAATACCGAATCGGTATTTGCTAAATCAGTATTTGCTAGTCTCGCTAACGTACTTTAGCTATTTAATACCGATTTTTACCGATTCGGTAATTAATATCGAATTCATTGATGCATCGCGGTTTGCATGTCCTTAATAGCGATTCCTTATATTTAGCTATTAACGACATGGAATACCGAATTTTGATGCATATGCCCCATAGTGCTTTGGCAGCAGATATAACAGAAGACGTGCAAGTAAAGGCAAAGATCACCCCCCCCCCGCCAAAAAAAAAGAATGAGAACATGACTTCAGACAAGACATAATAACAAATCCCAAATACCAGCAACTGGGTTACCTGCCGATCATGTCACTAATCGACTACTAGGATTAAAACCATCAAAATAACTAAGGACTCCCTGGGCAAAATGCAATCAAGGAAGAAGACAAAAAGAGACAGGGAAGGAAGATCGAGGGAGGTGAAGGAAGGATTCGCAAAAATTAAAAAGCATTTAAAAGATAAAAAATGTAAAGTTAATTCCAATCAAAGATCTTTATTTTGGCACATTGCCCATAAAAGCACATAAGAGATCATTACATAAAAACATAAAAGAACACAATTAATCCAAGCTTTATAATTCCACAAAGTATCAGCTAACATGACCTTTCGAATCAATAAAAGTTACCCTAAAAATCTGTAGGCGATTAAGGAGTACAAAATATAAAATAATGTGAAATTCATATAACATTCAGGTATGGGCCATACAGTACTCAGGCCGATGATATTAAAGCAGGTAATAAATATATTGCACATCAGGTGGATTTCCAAAGGCTTATTACTCAAAGGAGAGAGAGATTATGGAAAACAGGGTTAAACCCACTACTGTCAATAGGACCTGGGTAATTGTCAGTATGAAGAAAAGGGGTCCAAGACAAAGGACGAATAACTGCAAATTATTACCTTCGTACACAAATAATTCTGGCAGCAAAGCTAGTCGATACAAAAAGAAGTTTAATCAATTCTGCATATTCCCTATTCATGGGATAAAGTTCATCATATATATTTCATTGCATATAAGACAAATTGTTAGTAAGCATTGGTGCCCACATTCACAATGGGGAGGGGGTGGTGAAGGTAGTGTGGGGGAGAAGGATGGGATCACGTAGTAGTGAGATTCATTCAGTGACACAAACTGTTTCAGATTTGGAAACTAAATACATGTGGTCCCTTTGGAACAAAGGGCCAACTCAAAAAGCTCAAAAAGAGTCCAAACAAAATTGTTAAATCACAGATCCAAAATCCGTTACAACCGTTAAAGATTGGTCGTGAACACGACCAATCTCCTACCCCAAGCAGAACTTTAACGGTTGTAACGGATTTTGGATCTGTGATTTAACAATTTTGTTTGGACTCTTTTTGAGCTTTTTGAGTTGGCCCTTTGTTCCAAAGGGACCACATGTATTTAGTTTCCAAATCTGAAACAGTTTGTGTCACTGAATGAATCTCACTACTACGTGATCCCATCCTTCTCCCCCACACTACCTTCACCACCCCCTCCCCGTTGTGAATGTGGGCACCTATGCTTATTAACAACTTGTCTTATATGCAATGAAATATATATGATGAACTTTATCCCATGAATAGGGAATATGCAGAATTGATTAAACTTCTTTTTGTATCGACTAGCTTTGCTGCCAGAATTATTTGTGTACGAAGGTAATAATTTGCAGTTATTCGTCCTTTATTACTCAAAGGAAGCACACATTTTTTTGCCCAACTCTCCACATTACCATCAGATATTGAGTTTGTGCAAAAATCAGCAATTTGCTAGTGTCTGATCTCAAAATCCTTAGAGCCTCCTTGTGTTCCCCAACACCCAGATTGTCGCACAGCGGGATTATCCAGCACCTTCTACTGCTCATGTAGGCCAGGCAGAAGAACATAAAATGCTCAATGGTTTCTTTGGGGCCGCCACAAGAAGAACTCCACCAGTCCTCAGCCCTAGGGGCTCGTGCTCACTTTGCAGTAAAAGAGTGAAGAGGCAAAAACTCATACCGGAATTGCAGATACAGACGCCTAGCTAGGGGTGGCTCTATCTCATCCAGGAAATCCTCCTTTAAGAACGAGTCATAGACTGCAAGGAAAGCTTCAGTTAGCGGACCACGTTTCGTCTGAGTATGTAAAAGACACTCTTTGTATTGACAATAGGATGATTGAATTTGTGTCTTAGAAGTCACACCAGACACCCCAGGGGCACTCCACAGGCTTGCTTTCCCAATGACTAACAGGGTGGCTTTCACATATTTTAGCCAGTGTATGCTACAAGAACTAGAGAGGCAAAGTATTTCCTCTAAACCCTGGAGATAGGAGAGGAGCTCTGGGGTAGCCCAGATTCTCCTCCATAGAGTATGGGGTGCAGTCTCATTCAGCTGGATAATGTTCTAAGTCCAAGATCCAGCCAAAGTGGGAGCAGGAGATACTTATAGGTACACCTACCAGCTGGTGCATAAATACATTTTCTATTGTGACTAAAGAGGTTGTGCCCAGATGCCCCCCAACGTTGCACCATAAGAGGCTGTCCCAGGTCCTGGTGCATTGCAGTCCGAATGTGTCTGAATGTGTCTGAACTGTGAGCTAAGCGACACTTTTGTTATTCCTCCCACCACTTGTTCCATCTTTAATCTACACTGTGTAGTGTGGGGATACCACCCGAGATGTTCTGTTAGTGTAATATCCAAATAAATGAAGGTGCTCAAGTGGAGTCCCTGATTGCATTGGGTTAGCCCTAGACAAGTGCCCTGGATGCAGGACCATGTACTTGGTTTTGCCCACATTGATTTCCAAACCCCTCTGCTTACAAAAACACTTAAACGGTCCAACAGTTCTTGCAATCCCATTGTAGATTTAGAGAGAAGAGTATCATCCTACAAACATGAGGAAGGGAACTCTCATGTTTGACAGCCTGAGTGCATCCTTTTCACACTAGTCTAGATAGGTTATTAGGCCAATAATATATAGTGTGGTGGCGAGTACGCACATATGCCTAACTCCTGTATTTACAGGGAATGGCTCCGTTAATCTTGCCTGCTTGACCGCATCTAACCTATGCGTAATTTTTGTCGTGCAGTTTCACGATTATATCTAGCAAATGGCTTGACATCCCCATCTCTAGAAGTACTTGCCTGAGGGTCAATCTTGGTACTAAATCAAAAGCAAATTGCAGGGGCACAAAAACAACAAAGTCAACCACCACCAAGAGTGACAACTTGTCAGTACAACAACTGTAGGCGTAACACGTGTCAATTTTACTTGTACACTCTCTAATACTCGCGAGGAGAGGTGTCAGGATTTCATTCGCTTTTAGCCATTCTTTAAGTCTTTAAGTCTACCCAGAATTACCCTACTAAATAACTTTTGGAAGCTATCTATGAGACTTATGGGCCTATAGTTAGGTGGCAAATCTTGTTAACCACTTTTTTTTTTTAATATGGGGATATTTTCAGCCCTGCCCACGTCAGTGGAATTGCTGCGGCATTCATGAATGTAGTGAATATCACGGAGAAATAGGCACTCCAGATACCTATCTCACTCGTAAACAAATCTCCAGGGATCTTGTCTAGCTCAGGGGCTTTATTGGGAACAATTTCCTTGATGGGCAGGCTTATTTTATGTGCTGTTATCGGCCAGGCTTATTTTATGTGCTGTTATCTCCAAAGTAACTGGCTCATTCGTTTGTACTGAGGGTCCTGATAGAGTCACCTCAGGGCTTACAACCTCCTCTTCTTGTATTGCCCCCAAGCCCATTTTTTGTTCATATTTAGGGTCCATGAGTTCTCCCTTCTGCATGTATAAATTAGAGAAGTGGGTGACCCAGTCGCTGGCTGAAATGTTGGTTTCAATAGAACAAAACCCATCCCTATTACCAGAGGAAACCAAATTCCAAAAGGAGCTGTGGTCAATCGATATGGCAGCGATTAAGAGACCCTCCCATGTTCCCCGCTCCCAGTCTTTTCTAGCATCAGTTAGCGCTGTTTTGTAGGACCTCTCGGTGACAAATCCAGGGTTTATCTTGCCTTTTTATTGCATTGACCAATGCTGTCTTTGTAGCTCTATGTTGTGTATTGAACCAAGATGGGGGACGCTTCCCGTCAAATGACCGCCTACTCTCAATGAAGAAGTGGTCCCTCAGGTTTTGGAACATCAGATTGTGTACATCAGAAACCGTCCCCAAAGAATTACAAGAGCCCCATGCCTAGTCCAGTTATAACAGACCCTACAACCCCTTGAGGACCAGTCTATAGATCATGCCAGAGGACTCATGTCAATGTTACATACTGCTCCATTTGACCCTCCACGTATTGCTGAAGATTCTCAATCTTCTGTCAAAAAGCTATCCCTGGTTTCTGGTTTGAGAGTTAGTAGATACACTCGGCATAAGAACAAAGGCATTGTGGTCACTTTGTTGATGGGGTATTATTATCATGTCAATCAGATGTGGCCATAACTTCACATCCAGTATTATATAGTCAATTAAACTGGTGCGGTTTATGCGATTAAATAAATGCTTTGAACTGAACTGCCCTAGCTGATCAATTTGTGATGGGAGGAAATTCTAGCTCTGGGATTGACCACATAGTGTCCTCATCTGCCATGAGGACTTGGCTATCAACACTCAAGGGTTCAAATTGACAGATGAACTCACCCCCCACTATTTTCCTTCCATTAGCTAGCAATGCGGCTACATGCGCATTTAAAAGACCTAAAGCCAAGGATTCCATTTTATTCCAGGTAGGTCAGCAATACATATTGTATGTATATTAAATTGCATCCGTGAAACCAGTCAGGCTAATACATAGAATGTCAGGAGAGTCCACCTTGCTCTCCCTAAGCATGCATGTTATGATAGTTCTAGCCCAGATTGAAAGTCTCCTTGAGGGCCTGCCCTTCCCTGCACTTATAGCTTCCTTACAGAAGTTTACATATCCTACACCGTGGAGGGGGCTTCAAAGACCAGGTTTGTTAAAAAAGGCAAATATCATGTTTTTCCATAAATAAAACACTCTGTACCATTTAATTCTGAAGCCAGACCTACTACGCAGTCGCGGAAGGTAAGTGTGGTGGGGTGGTGGAGCTGGCGGGCGGTGGAGTGGGGCATGGCAGAAGTTGACAGACGACGGAATAGTTTTATTTATTTATTCAATTTTACCTATTCTGTCCTCTGTCGCTGACCGCCCAGACCTATCCCACCCCACCGTGCTTACCTGCGCTGGCCACCTCTGCTGCTACGTTCCAGGAAATAAGTTTAGTTAGCACCCGTTGCAGTAGGGGCAACCCATCCCTCTATGGTAGTCATTTGGGTTGATGGCGCAAGGCAAGATGACCATACTACTTCTGATTTTTGTGGTGTCATAGGATTGCTATAAGTAACCCCTGATAGTACTAAACTTCCATGGCTGTCGCGAAGTTTCGCTGTAGTAGTTTGCTTACTCACAGTCACAGCACTATCTAGCTGTTGGCCTACTACTGTTAGTTAATAAGAATAACAAAAACCTTTTTAATACTAATTGCACACCTTCCAACATATATGTTCTTGCATCATGCATTAAGGTTAGACTAACAAAAGAGCTGAAACACCTAAACAAACACTCTTTGCCTGATGTAGATTTGTAAACACTAATTATGGTGAATGTTGGAGGGTCATTACCATTGTATTTTTCTGATATTCTTACAATGCATATTATAGCTTATGCCTCATTTTGTATACATTATTCTTCGAGAAGGCGACACAGAATTTAAAGCAATATAATGCTTTCTCAAAAGGTAATTACTTTGGGGAAGCATTGAATATTGTATTGATATTAGGATTTTGTTATTTCTTTTTCTTGTATTCTCTCTTTTGGTGAAGCAGGTGGGTCTGATTACTTCTATGGGGCCATGTCTGGACGCAATGCAACTTGTCTCCGACTCAACCCATAAATGGAAAGAGTATGATGCTGCTTGAAGTAAGCATTTTTTCTTCTTTTAAATCAAATATTTGGTCAACAGGCCCCCGATAATCTCTGGGCCATTTTTGCTAGCCTCACCCAGGGCAAACATCCAGGCATTTGAGATTACTGCATTTATTACTGTACCAACCAGCCCTGTGCTCAACCAAAGAACCTTTTAGCTTGCTACTTCTCTTACTTGCCCTAAGCCTCCTACAAAAAAAGAAAATCGGAACACACACCTGAGAGTACTTAGGGCTACTTATCAGGCAGTTTGGATGTATAGCGTGCTAGCCCATGGGCCCATTATGTAAAATGCTCTATGAACTTTAATTCTGCGCCACAAATGATCGTGATTTGTGCCAATTCCGAGCTGAGCTTGTATCTTCTTAAGTGGGCAGCAATTCAAACCCAAGAGCCCTTGTGTTTATTTTGCCACTCTCCAATAAGGACTGTTACATAGCCAAGCAATCGATTTAGAATTATTTGTGTTGCTGAGCAAAATGCATGGAATTCTGGTGAACATGACCATATACTGTTTAGTAATAAAACACAGTCTTAGAAGATGGCAGTGGGGGTTGACTCAGTGAGAGGTCAGAGACAAGGTCCAAGACCAGTTTTTGAGGTCAGCCAGATAGCTGCAGGCACACAAATATAGGTAAGTGCCAACTATAAAAAGATGCCCTTGTGCAGCAGGCAGAAGGATCCAAGATTCGAAGGAAGCCAGATAAATGCGAGTGAAATTGAAAATTATGCAAGAAATCAATTTCTATATGACATTAGTTTCAGAATTGTTGGCAGAGAAATCAGCAGGTTCATAGCAGGTGATGGAACACAGTAGCTCAGAGTGGATGCAAAACTCACAGCTGTTGGTGAATGAGGCCATACAATAAAATGCACATAATTTAGACTTTTCCTTATCTTGTTGACGCAAATATATTTTTGTAATGTTCCTGGTAAGGTACACTACTATGTAAACAAATATTTATTATTCCTTACATAAACATGACGTAGGAATGGACATATGAAACCTTAATCATTATTGCAGAAGCAGATGAAAGCGAGGCATAGATTTTATTTTCTAAATCACTGAAAACAATACTGCTTCATGCCACGTCTCCTAGACGGATCTGTAATTTGTGCTATTTTCAGCTCACTCAAACATATCAGTTCCCTTTCCAGGGCCACGCGAGGGCACAGTCTGCAGGCACTGTAATGTGTGTGGCTAGGGGGTCAGATTGCTGACCACCATTTTCTGTGAACCTCAAGGGGAAGTGGTAGAGAGGGCGGACATGTTTATGAGAGCGAGGAGTGAAGTCTGGCACGGGTAAGAAAGCAAACAGCTCAATGGGACAAGATCTCGTACAAAAAAAGAGGTAGGTTCAGAACGAAAAGTGTTCAAGGGGCTATTTCTTCACAAATGAAAATGCCCAGCCACCCGTGTAGATTAAAAGATTTAATGTGAATGCCATTGAAGAATATGGTTAACATTGTTATAAACCACACTGACCACAGTTACTGAAAGGAGCTGAAGCAGCAATTTATCAAAGTAGCTTTCTTTCACATATGTGAATTCTTTCTAACAAGTAGGTGAGTATAGGTTAAGCAATCAGAATTTTACTCCTATATTTTAAATGTACTCGAAAATGGATTCAAAAGAAACATACATAACTGAACCTTGAAGATACCCATCATTAGCCCCCTCAAACAGACATTTTATCCGAAAGTGTTCTCATTGCAAACAAATGTATATGCCTTCAAAAAAATTATACCATCCACGAATGATCAAATGAGCATCAATGTACTAGGTGAAAGTGTTATCAATGCCAAGATACATCTTTTGCTTGAATTAAGCACTTTACAAAATGAAGAAATTGTAATTTGCAAAAAAATAACTTTATAAAAATTATCGTCATATCAAAATATCATTCAGGATTTTAACTACATAAAGCAGTGGTCAGCCACACTCCTACTTTTTAATCCCTTGTTAGGACAACCGGATAACACTCTATTCTAATATGATATGTCCGTGTGTTAAGCTAATTTATTGATGAAATATATGTGCATCCTGCAGGACAATCACTCTATTCTCAGCCAGCAACATTATGCAATTTTTATTATGAAAATGCACAAAAATACTCCACACAGAAAATAAAGAAATCTTAACGAATCAGATGGAAGGTAACATTTAAAAAGAGAGTTCTAATTCTAATCCAATTGACATATATGGTATGTGTAGAAACAGAAAACATAGAAATAAACAAAACATCCTAATAGAAAAGAACCCAAATTGTATTGTATAAAATTCCTTCTGATTACAAAGAAGTAAAGCATATTACAGTTTACTAATCTTAACCAATTTGTAGTGCTACTAACAAAATATGGATGAGAGTAGAAATTTTCAACTCTGTAGTAGTTAAAGAGCAGGCTATCAAAAGTGCAATTAAGACAATGTATTCATGTTTAGTTAGCACATTTCCATTTTCGGCAATACCATGTATGAACACTTTTGAGGATGGTATAAGTTAGACACCAAGTTTTACACTTTAAAAACAAAAAGAATGTCGTCCTAGAATTTAGCAAGGTCGGGGCATTAAAAAGAACATGCTTCTTTCCAGTCCCCTATGGAATCCACACTTTTCAGGGAGGCTGTGGAATGCTGAGAAGAGAATATGTTATGTTTCTGAGGAGTGCAATGTTAAAATGGGGGTCAGTGGCTTGCACCCTGTCCATGGCCCTTCTTTCTAGTCAGAATAAAATGATTACACACCTAAAATGACCCCTGCTCACCCCCTTGGTAGCTTGGCACAAGCAGTCAGGCTTATCTCAGAGACATTGTGTATAGTATTTGCACATGACACACACAGTGACAGAGTGAAAACAATACAAATGGACACAGCATCAGTTTAGAAAAATAAAGTATCTTTATCTAAACCAAACAAGACCAAAACAACAAATGTCCTACATATATAATGTCCATAGGAAACTACTGATGCAGTGATTGTACACAAAGTACCTTCAGATGCATCCAAATTCACAAGGCAAAACAGCCACAGAGAAGGGAAGTGACGGAAAACACAGCAATGAGTGAGTTCCTAAGTACTTGGGGAGATGATGCGTCAGTTCCGCTGCATGCAGTAAAATTGTTGTGATGAATCCGGGTTGTAGGGGGAAGCAAGGTGTCAAAATCCCAAGAAGGTTCTGGTCTGCAGTGAATGCATCAGAAAAACTGGTCTTTGACGATTTCTTCAGCCGCAGTCCAATGGTGCGTTGATCTTTTCAGGCACACAGCAGGGCCGACGTTGGGGTCAGTGCAGTTGTTTCGGACTTCGGAGACATGGTGCGCTGAACTCGGGCTGCAGTGGTTTCTTCGTAGCAGGCAGGAACTGCGTTGAATTCTTCGGCAGCTATGCGTGGAAGTTTCTCCTTCAAGGCGGTGCTGTGTCAGAAAAACAGGTGCTGGAAGGCGATGTACCAATTTTTATGTCTTATTTATGCTTTTTGCAGCAGGAACAACCGCAAAGGCCCAGACCTGGAATTGGCACCACAAGGCAGGTTAGAACTCCCACCAGTGGAGTTCAGGGATGCTGCAGATGAAGTCTTTGTGTCCCTGAGACTTCTTAACAGGAGGCAAGCTCTACATCAAGCCCTCAGAGAATCTTCTCAAGCAGGTTGCAACCAAGTAAAAGTCAAGTCCTTTCCACGGCCCACAGAGAGAAGCAGCAACTGCAGCCCAAACCAGCAAAGCAGCACACAGCAAAGGGGCAGTAATACTCCTGACAGCTCTTCTTCCTGGCAGGGTCCTCTTGATCCAGAAGTGTTCTAACTGTCTGGGGTTTTTAAGTCCAATACTTATACCCCTTTGGGTCTTTCAAGTATTTGTGGTGTACAAGTTCCTGCCATGCGTGGCCTTGGCTGCACACACTCCAGGGGGTGGAGACAGCATTGTGAGAGGACAGGTACAGCCCTATATAGGTGCAGGTGATCGCTCCTGCCACCACTCTAGGTCAGGAAGTCCCATCAGCATATGCAGGACACACCTCAACTTCCTTTGTGTGAATGTCTAGAGTGAATGCAAAAACAGGCCCCGGTCAGTCTAAACCAAACATTGATTACACAGGCAGGCAGAGACACAGAATGGTAAAGCAAAAATAAAAAATCTCACTTTCTAAAAGTGCTATTTACAAAAACACAATTTAAAAACCACATTCACTAAAATATGTCTTTTTAAATTCGGTGCTCAGGGTGCCCAAACTCCAAATCACTATCTCTTTATAATTCAAAGTTACACTTGTAAAATGTTACAAAGCAATTCCAATGATGACCTAAGCGAGAGATAGGCCGTAAAACAGTGAAAAACAAAATTGGCAGCATTTCACTGTCAGGATATGTAAAACTCACACCAGAACATGTCCTGACTTTCACATACACTGCACCCTGTCCATGGGGGTACTTTGGGCGTACCTTAGGGGTGCCTTTCATATAGAAAAAGGTAAGGTTGGGCCTGGCAAGTAGGTGCACTTGTCAAGTAGACATTGCAGTTTAAACCTGAACTCACAGACACTGCAATAGAAGGCCTGAAAAAGGTTTTCATGCCAACTCGTGTTGGTGGCACAACCAGCGCTGAAGACCCACTAGTAGCATTTGATTTACAGTCCCTGGGGTCACAGTGCACTTTACTAGGGACTTACCAGTATTTCAAATATGCCAATCAATAACCAATCAGAATTACAATTTACACAGAGATTATATTCACTTTAGCACTGGTTAGCAATTGTAAAGTGACCAGAGTCCCAAAGCCAACAAAAGCAGGGTCAGAAATATAGGAGGCAAAAGGCATAATGTTTGGGGATAAACCTGCAAAAAGGACCAGGTCCAAAATGTAATGCAGCATTGACCAGCTACAAATGTCATATGATGGAAATTAAAAACTGCATTGTGTAATGACAGTAAAGGTATTAATTTAGACCAGTAAGCATTGGTGGGAACTGTTCCCTTTCCTTTAACAATTTCATCATAAATGTGGATAGTTTCCGAAGTAGGATATGCAACAAAGTTTCTGACACCAATATCTGAATCTGAAATCTACGTGTTCCTGCATATATATAACCAGCAAGACATATCATAGGTTGTATTGCCTGGGGAGCTGAAATGTGTTTAAACAAATGATTTAATTGGGAGCCGAAAATTGTTTAAACAAATGATTTAATTGAAAGTATGCATAATGGATCTAACCACGTAGGAATTGGTACCAGAGAGAATTGAGGTTATACATGTAGGGTTGTCTCACTATGAACTATTAGAAATGCAGAGCGGTATGTGGAGCTGACTTTTATTCTTACTAAGAATGTTATGAGTCTTATAAGGTAATTTTGAGTACTTTCTTTACTTGGATGAATGAAGGATGGTTAATTATATCTATTTCTTTGAGCATACATGATTCCATTACATTATCTTATAGTTAGTGTTAGTCATGAGACTTCAGATTAAAATGTTCACACAGGCCAGATAAAATAAATCTAGACCAAGGAGGGCAAGCCTTCCCTGGTCTTTAGGAAGTTTATGGATTTTCATTGATATTGACTCAAATAAAACTTTAAAAAACACAATCAGCGAAAAAATGCATTTGCTACATAACTTGGAAAAGTCAAAATTAAGAGTACAAATAATAGTAATACTGACATTTGAATCAGGAAGATACAACCCATTATAGACAACGGAAGCTTGTCCATTTTCAAAACTAGAGCCTTTTAGTCTTAAAGTGAGCGGGACATAATTATTATAAAAAAAGAATGTATGTTAGAGCTGTCCTCCTTAGATTGGTCTTCCCCCAACTTTTTATTGCTTACCTCCACATTTTGCTGTATATTTTTGTAAGCCATTGACCTCTAAGCACTTTACTACTGTCAACCAGTGCTAAAGTGTCTCCCCTAAACATGGTGACATTGGTGTATTCCGGATGGGCATATTTAGTTTACCTTTAAGTCTCTTGTAAATATTATCAGCATACAGTTTTTTTTAACAGAGAAGCCAGCCACAAGGGGAAGAAATGAAGGAAGAGAGTGAATAAAGATTGGGTTCAAAGAACAATGCAAAAAGTGCGGGGGACATTTTCACCCTTGGTGGACACCTCTTTTTGTAACTACCATGCCAACAGATCTGATATTGATAATGACCTGGACAATAGACTTATTGCAAGAGAGGTCATCAACCTGGTGACCTGGACAGGACATTTCAATGCTGAAAGATTTTGAAATAAGTTTCCCAAGCTTACCAAGAAGAAACCTCAGCATCAAACAGAATGATCACAGCTGCAGTATTATTACTTTTAAAATAATCTGAAGCTTCAGCGAGTCAGTAAATGGTTGTTCCAATGTTGCCTATAGACAGGAAACCACTTTGATGCCTGTGCATTAACATAGAGGCCACCAGTATTAATCAATTAGTGATAACTTTGGTCAGACATTTGTGATCGGAATTAAATACTGTGATTGGACAATATGGCCTAAGCTCTACAGAACCTATATCGGATTTTAAAACTCTTGTAATGACACGAGTGCCGAAAGAAGGTATAATTTCTCCACCGGAGAATAAATGATTCATAAATTGTGTAAGGGGAGGGATGAGCTCAAAAGCATAGATGTTAGAGAAATCCATACTAAACTGGTCTTCCCAAGGGATTTTTCTGTTAGTCAACTGTGATCTGTGGGCTTTCCCCTCTCTTATAGGCTCAGAGAGTAGCACAGACTTGAAAGGGAAGGGTGTTAGGTGCTGGTAATGGGAAAAATATAAAAAGTATGACACTGTTCTTTAAGTGGGGGATAGTCTGTTTCATAAATCTACTGGTAGTGATGCAAAAATAAAGTAAAAATGTGGTTGAGAACTTTTCTCATTTCATATGGTTCCATTGCTTGTGTTTTTTCTCTCGAGTAATCTTTAATTTGTGGTTCTTCGAATTGTTAAACTAAATGTGATCGTAAATAATCAGTGCAAGCAGAAAGCAATTTTTGAATGGCAAAAAATATGCAATGCCACATTAATACGGCATAGAGAAACTCACTTAGTCCAGGACAAAAACAGCAAATTATGGGTCTATGCCCATGGTTAGACCTAGACTACTTTTCATCATCCTCTCCTGCCAATCATGGGGCAGCCCTCCTTGTTGAGTCCATATCCAGGGAAGGTGGTTTATAAATTGGTCATCAACTCCAGTCTTTGGCGCTACCTACATTACTTAAGGCACACAGAGCGTGCACGCGCATCAGACGCGCGCAGCGGGTGCGCCGGTGGCACGCCAAAGGCAAGCCCGTCTGCGCCCGTCCGCGCCAGGACCGGGCCCAGGACCATACCCCATGGTCGGCAACCCCCAGTCGTAAGAAATCTTATTCAGACAAGGAACTCCGACGATTACGCCCACCTCTCAATAGAGCATGCAGCCAGTTGTCACTTGACTTCTCGGCTAACATGCAGGTACAAGCATGCCCCCATTGTTATTTTAAGCTGTCCACACCTTCAAATCTATATATAAAATATAAAGGGAATTACTATAGTAGTTGCCCTTATCAATGCCCGCTCCTTGGGCAAACATAAAGAAGAAATAGCCGAGCTGATTACTGACCGTAAAATTGATCTCCTGTTCATCACAGAAACGTGAACCGATCTGGCATCAGAACCAGATTTGGCAGCAGCCACTCCAGAAGGGTATACCACTCAGACAGGATAGAGTAGATAAAAAAGGGGGTGGACTGGCGATAATCTCACGTAGCAATCTTACAACCAAGATAAACCACATTCCCTCTACAATTGCGAAGCAATTTATTTTTCTATTTCACTGACCCTCTCCCAAATTTTTAAAGGAATTCTACTCTATTGCCCTCCAGGAATTAGGACAGAATTCATGGCCACCCTTAGCAATCTGGTGGAATCCATAGCAGTCGAAGACTCTTTCACCATTCTAGGTGATTTTAACTTTCATCTCGAAAATATACACGATAAGGACCCCAATACACTATTAGCAGTTTTGGAATCGGTGGGTTTATCTCAGTTAGTCTCCAAAACCACTCACATAGCTGGTCATACTCTGGACGGCCTTTTTTCTAACTCCAAAAACATCTTCTTAAAAGACATCTTGCCTCTGACTTGGACCGATCACCATGCAATTATATTTAATATATCACTTGACAACAATCGGCCCATCAGTATGCCCGTTAAAGGGCCAGATGTGTTTAAAGCATGGAAAAATATAGTTAATGAACAGTTAAAGACTTTTTTGTCCTCAACTCAACCCAATGCCTCATCAGATCCAAACACAGCCGCTACAAGATACACTAATTGTTTGCTTAATGCGATCAACCTGCTGGTGCCGAAGAAAACTATATCCAAAAATTGGAACTCACCTTCAGCTCCCTGGTTCACTGAATCACTCAGGGAACAAAAACAAATTTGTAGGAATCGAGAAAGACACTGGTGAAAATTCTACTCTTGCGAAAATAAACTTTGTTATAAGGTTGAACTTACTAAATACAAATTAACAATTGTGCAAGAAAAAAGTAAATACTACACAGCCCAGATAGAATTGGCTAAGAACTCAAATAAACAACTCTACCAAGTGGTCGCTAAGTTATCAGGTCAAACTTCAGTGGCATTCTCCATGCCGTCACAATCGATGTGTAACTCCTTAGCGGACTATTTTAACAGTAAAGTAAATAATATTTATTCTGAATTCTCAGCTCATACGAATCAATGTAATCAGCTCACATCCACACCAATCCCTCAGACTATCTTTTTGTGCAGTTTGAAAAGGTTACAGTGGGCCAAATTGCTGATGTAATGACAACTATCAAATCTGGCTCAGCTAATGATCCCTGCCCACCAACTGTTCTTGCACCTGTCACTGAACTGATAGCCCCTGTATTAGCAGAGATCTGCAATGCAGTGTTCTCCTCAGGGACATATCCCATCACATGGAAGAAAACTATACTAAAACCACTATTAAAAAAATCTCACCTGGATCCGGATGATACTAAGGATTACAGGCCCATAGCTAGGCTACCTTTTCCGGAAAAAGTGGTTGAAAAAGTGATGAATCAACAACTCTCCAAATATATAGAAGACCACCATTTGTTGGATGACATCCAATTTGGTTTTCAAAAAGCCCATGGTACAGAAACGGCATTAATCAAGGCCTTGGAAGATATAGGATCTATTCTGGACCAGGGAGGCATGGCTGTGCTCATATTGCTGGACCTCTCCGCTGCATTTGACACGGTCGATCACACCATTCTGTTCAACCGTGTCACTGCAATGGGTATCCAGGACATGACAAAAAGCCTACGGTTATCCTTTCTCACAAACCGGACTCAGGCGGTGACTCTGGGCACCTTCCACTCGGCCCAATTGACATTACCATGTGGAGTTCCGCAAGGCTCATCCCTGAGTCTGACACTTTTTAACATCTATGTGTCGGACCTAGCCAGAGTCATCAAGGCACATGGGATGGGCCTTACATCATATGCTGACGACACCCAGTTGGTGCTTGCAATTAATAACAACAGAGAAAGGGTAGCAGCTAGCTTACAAACAGGCATGTTGGCCATCAGTAGCTGGATGGCTAGCAATTGTCTCAAACTGAACTCTGACAAAACGGAGGTCATGATTTTTGGTAAGCTATCCCCCATATGATCAGGTTCCTGGTGGCCACTTGCTTTAAGCCCTCCACCAAATCCAGTCACTATGGTCAGGAATCTGGGCGTCCTATTCGACGACAGACTGACTTTTGTACCCCATGCCAATTCGGTGGTCTCTGCGTCATTCTATAAACTCCGAATGATTAAAAAGATTCTTCCATTCCTCCCTCTGAATGCGGGTAAAACTTTGGTCAGCACACTGGTGATGTCATCCTTAGACTACTGCAACAGACTGTTCGCCAATGCACAGAGCAGGGTCATTCAAAAATTGCAAACCGTCCAGAATGCAGCTGCCAGAATGCTGCCGGGTACCCCCAAGTTTAAATCCATCTCACACGTCATTAAGGAGGTACCACTGGGTGTCAATGAAGAACCGAATAAAATTCAAGGCACTATGTATTGCCTTTAAAGCCTCCCGCAAGGTAGGTCCCCAGTTTTTAATAAATCACCTTGCCACCTACATCCCCAACAGGCCACTTCGATCCTCCAATGGATTTCATTTTACTGTACCCCGTACAAAAACAGTTTCTTAGGGCGACAGGCGTTTTGTTGTTACGGTGACAAAACTCTGGAATTCCCTCCCGTTGGAGATTAGATCCTGTCAATCTCTTTTAGTCTTCACAAAGATGATAAAGACCTGGTTGTTAAACCAATAATCTCCTTATTGACCCTGTCTGTTGTCCGCTGCGCCGAGTCGCCTTAGGGCATTTGTGCGCTTTACAAATTTCAAAAATAAAAAAAAGAAATAACTTAAAAATACTGTACCGTATATGGCCTGGAAGACCCTCTATCCCTCTGGGAGTTAGGATGGCAACATGCTCCGCTTCTTGGCTGGGTTTTTATAGAAGGAAACTTTAGTTGCCTTTCTAATACTGGACTTGATTCCACTAATACTGGGTCTAGGAACAGCAAAGCTTATAAGACCCATTGTGGCATACTAGGGCTGTGGACCCCGGACATAGCGATAATACAAAGGAGTGATCACATTCCTGTTCTTTCCAGGACGTTTCAGATTGCCTTCCACTTTGACTATTTTTAGTTTCTTATTTTCTACCAAGTGCCATACTGAATAAGCAGTATCTTTTTGTGACCACTCTCTCATATCAACCCAATTCAACATATCTCTTTCACAAATTACTCCAGTAAATAGATGGAGGATTCAGCACAATTGTTGCTTAAGCAATCCTTTGCCTTAGAGATGAAAAGCGAGATTGTGGAATACCTTTTACTAAACAACAACACAGCCGACATCTGTTGTATTTCAAAGCAATAACACAAACACGTTACAATACACTAAAAAGCTTAACAACTCAAAGGAGGAGTAGATGACCTCTCTCTCCATCAACAGAAACTGGCTCTGGCAGAAAAGAGTAAACCAAACACCCCCAATCACCATCCTAGCTGAACTAGATTCCATTAAGACATCTGTAAAGAATATTTCTTGCAAACGGCCCTAATAAATGAACTGAAAACCAAGTCACGAGCACATGAGGAAGGTGAGAAAATGGTGGCATATTTTTGACATAGTGGACCAGAGAAAGAGCAAATAAGAAACCTACAAAAATCAAATTACCACCCCTTTACTCAAACTACAACCCGTGGTCAAGAAATTCACAGAAATCTTGTGCCGTCAGCTGCTACATAAACTCCATTAATTGCAAGACTTGAGCATTCAGAATGCATTCAAAGAATGCGTGTTGGCTTGGAGGTTGGAGCATTTGTAGAGCTTGTTCTTTTGATTTTAGAAAATGTTTCAAAATTCAGAGTTTGGGCTGTCTTTGATTTAGCCAATTTAGGACAAAGAATAAAACTTGCATGTATGTGCCAGAATGATAAACAGATGACAATATTGCAGCAAGATAGTTTTTTTGGCTGCAGTTTTCAGTTTGGCTGCAGGACTGCAGATCTTTGTGACCCCAGAAAAAAAAGACACCCGAGAAAGTTGATAATATGTAAAGTGAAGATGTTTTCGACAACAGAATGATAGGGCCTTGGAGCATGCGCTTGCATGTCCAAGAATTCAAAGAAAAGCAAATCTGGGTTGGAAGTGGCACATCTTTGTGCCACTAAACTAACATTCTTTTGTCCTAGGTTTGGGAATGAGCCGTACATTTTGAGAGAGGGTGAGAGAGACAGAAAGCTTGTATGTGTTGGTGTGTGTGTGTGTGTGTGTGTGTGTGTGTGTATGTGCGCATGCTCTAGAGAGAAAGGTACAGCAAGTCACTCTGGTGGAGGGAAAGAAAAGACCAAGGGAGTTATACAGTACGTATGTGATAACTACAAGCCTTTAAACAACATTTCACCAGAGATACGAATGCCCAATTAGACAAATAAGAGGTATGTGTGTGGAAAAAAGGGCCATTTGGTTGGGTTGCCAGTAACCTTGGGAAAAGATTGCCCAATTGCTTATTGAGCTACATTAGGGTGAAAGAGAACTCATTGTAGAGTAGGTGGTATTGTCAGGAGGTACTAGTGAAGAAGGAAAGAAAAGTCAGCTTCCTTTTACACACGTTTGGCCAATGCACATGTGTTCGCTAATTTGGTGGCCACAGAGTTGCTGATGCCTCATGGATTGGTATGAAAAGTGACGGGTGATGAAGCAGAGGTTATAGCAGTATCTGATATTTCTGTGAGGGTTTATGGGGAAGCTTCAGTTGGGATGGGAAGAGAATACAGAGGGAACATAGAGTAGAAGAAATGCAAAGCAATATAACAGATTTACGTATGTATTTGGAGGAGTAGGCCATGGAGGACAATTTTAGTAGTATTTGGCCTTAAGTGCACAAACATGCATTCATTTCATCATCCGAACTTTTCTGTATGCGAGCGTTTGAGGTCCAGTCCTGAACCGGAAATACAATCCCTTCTTTTGTGGCTGAGTCTTCAATGATGAATACCTTTCTAAGTCCCAAATACCTTTCAATCTCCTAATATCTTTCTTTAACACCAGGAAAAGTGTCCTATGTTATACTATCCTGTGCATTCCATAGAAGTTTCTTCTCAACAAGATTGCGTAATCGTTTTGGGGAAAAAAAATATATATCTGTTATGTTTGCAAATAAAGCGGACTCCCTATTATACCATATGTGAATCCAAAGGTAAAGAGGAGTAAAACACAGATTTTCGAATTACAAAAAGCTTGTCCACATTCTCAGAACAATTATTGCATGAAAGCATCAGCCTTTATCAGTCTTCTGAAAACAACAGTTTTGCTTTAATCAAGCCGCAGCCCCACTTTCTGCTCTATATAATGCAGCCGCATTGAATTTCTTTGCGAGAACGGCTTTAAGAGGTTCTGAAAATTTGATTCTTAAAAGCTAGAAAAAAAAAGTTGGCTCTCTAAGAGAAGTCTGCACTAATGTCATAGCATTCATTAGAATTTAGGGTTGCCAGCTCCTTTCATCTGAACAGCGAGCCCAAATGTAATCAACTCAATAAACCTTCTATATTTGTTCATCAGCAGTACAAAGAGGATGTTTACCGATACAAGAAATAGGCACCCATTATCCTTAATTTCACATTTTCAGTTCTGGCCATAACCAGGTCATCCTCTGCAAATGAAAAACGTTGGTGCATCTTAATCTCAAATGTGGTGCATTGGCAGAGACTTGATGTGGTCCCTAATGAAGATCATTTGTGTAGAATATTTAAAGATACCCCAGTGTTTAGTCTGGGTAATGAAAAGTCCCGTACCGTATAGGTCTTCTGTGGGAGCAAGAGAATTAAGCAGGAAAAGGGAGTTATTATGCAGCCTGCTTGACCTGCACTTGGCTGCTGACTGCTGAGTGCTATGGTATTAGTGTGGGCCAGAAGGGGTACATAGGAATTGGCATCACTATATAATACCCTGGCGAGCCATTAATCAGATCGTGTTGTTTTACCAGTGCATGTAACATAGTGTACTTGTTAGGCCGTTGCATTGCTGTGGGATGTAAACTGCACATTGTAGTTGATGCACACAAGTGCGTCCATTCTTGAAATTGTACGCATTGTTGAGGCATTATAGCAGGTGAGAAAGAGGCTAATGTTACACTGAAATATACAAAATAAAAAATGTTCTGGACCCTGGACCACAAATATCCTTTAGTTAGTTAGCAATTAAATGAGCTGGAATAAGAATGGAAAGGCAATCTGAACACTCCTTTCAGCTCGTGAGAAGGGATGATGCATCCGTCCATGGTATGCATATTACATATTTGATGACGTTCCTCTATCACCAGACCAGAGCTATGATGTCTCTGCCTAACTAGTCCTTGAAATAATCGTGTATGTTTCAGCTGAAAGGTATTTTTTGTGATATAATGCAGAAAATGTTTTTTGTACAGAGCACTTCTTGAACATGCAGGTGCTCTTATAAATAACAATGAAGAGGGAGACACTGAAAATATTTGCCAAGAATCACAGTTCTAGGCCAAGCAGCTTGTGGCTCAAATTTTAGTGGTGCACACACTTCCTCCTTTGATTCTGGATCAGAGGGTTACCACTTGGATGTTTTTATAATGACGTGACTGGTATATAAAAGTTCTGAGGACGTATTACATAAAGTGTCCTAGGGGTGTGACTGGCATTTGCCCCCGCTTTTGCAGATGCCAGCCCCCAACGGGGGCATAAGAGGCCGGCGCCATAACAGACGCCGAGCCCCCCACCCCCAACCAGAACCTGTTTGTGGCGCGAAAGAGCGCGCCGAAAGCGGGAGGAACACCCACCTCCCCCCACATGGCTGATTGTCAGAACTAATCGTCAATGTTGAAAAATAAGTGCCGGTGTCAAGAGCGAGAGCACACCAGCACAAATTAAGCACCTAATATATCCCCATTCTACCCCCTTTAGAATTTGAAAGAAATCAGTCAAGTAGCCCTTTCTTCAGATTTCAATTCTGCCTTGATGTTAGTATGGAGCAATCTCAGGATATCAATCATAGAAATAACAAGGCCCTTTTCACTCAACGCAGGCCATAGCAGATGTCGGTTTACTAAACAAAAGGCTTGTTGTAAATCAACAAATAATACTTAAATGAGCTCATTTTTAGGTTCAGGTATTTAGTAAGGTCCAAATTCAAGAAACAAATCAACATTTATTGAATACTACAAAAGCCATGTCTAACCCTACCAGGCAGGTTTTAATTTGCAGATCTCATTTACGAGGGTAGAAGTGCACAATTATTTTTCTTTCTGTGAGCCAGAGGCTGTATCATGATGGGCTTTGCTGGCACGGTGCAGAGCTGAGCGCCTGATTTATGCGCTTGTAGTTCGTAAAATGAATTCATTTAACTCGATAATTCAGAGAGTTAGTGCTTTACTTTCAGCCAGGCCTGCTAGAAAGTAGGCAACCCAGTTCACTGTTTTCGATCTGTGTTGTCTAAAAATGAAGCTCTAACAAGGAGAAAAGATTAAGGGCACATGTACTTATGTTTTAAGTTGCAAGTTCCTAATATCAATTTTTTGCGACTCGCTATTAGGAAATCGCAAACACCTATGTATGAATGTGTCCTTCACATATTTAGTGATTCCTAATGGGTCACAATTGACCAAACTCATTAATATTCATGCGGAAGATCACAATTTGCGACCAATTGGAAATTGATGAAAACACAGGGCTGGTGGCCTGCTCGGGACAGCAGACCACTATGTCTGTATTTGCTTTTAAATAAAGCAATGTTTTATTTTTGAAATGCAGCCCATTTTCCTGAAAAGGAAAACGGGACGCTTTTCACAAAGAAAAATGAAACATTTCAGTTTCATTTTATCCAGAGTAGGCAGTGGTCCCTGGGAACACTGCATGCTCTTAAAAAACATTTTGAAAACCATTCACAAAGGGGAAGGGATCCCCCGAGGACCCCGTCCTGATTGCGACTGGGTTACCACCTACTTGAAGTAGGAGATAAAATGAAAATGTTTGCGACCGCATTGCGGTCAGAAAACATTTGTACGTGGCACTGCGAGTAGCTATTAGGAAGAGAAGCCCTTAACACGTCCATTCTTAATACTGAATCACAAAATCCAAATTGTGATTCGGTAACAAGTTACTGAATCACTATTTGGGCTTTGTACATGCCATAAAACCTTTTTGTGTTTGCAAACGGGCCGATTCTGTGAATCCGCCCGTTTGCGACCGGCAAACAGGTTTGTACATATGGCCTTCCATCAATTCACTTTATGCATTGCAGGCGCATAAAAACAGGGGCTTGGCTCCACACTGTGCCATTTAAGTCCCAGGAGTGGCCTTTTACAGTAACAAGTGCAGTTTTTTGCACTTAGCAAAATATAATTTATCAATCAGCCCAATGGTTACTGTTCAACAGATAAGGGACTTGAACTTTAATGCGCCTGACGAAAACAAACTCAAAATGGACTGGAACAGGTTATCAAAAAAAATAAACATGTTCCATTTTGAAAAAATGCCAAAATTAATCCAAGAGGCACCGCCACATAAGAGATATGTAGACACAATGCAGCCCTGTAACGCAGCTTAAAACTACCATTGAGATACCCACACAATACTGTTCTATTCATAATGCAAAAAGTCGAAAGAGGCTGCATAAATACTTGAGCATGTGCTGCACGCTCCCAGCTGCGCTGGGCTGTGAAATATCAAACTAACAAGATGTGATGCTAACAAGAAGCTGAAGCCAATGTACCAAATGAGGCATTACAACATGCATCAACACAGGGACATTCAAGTATGAGTAGCATTTAGCTAAGAAGGGAAAATAAATATCTAGACAGACATGTTTCGCATTACATTGCTCGGTATTTGCCAGCTTCGCAAGTTTGTGTATTTTGATGTATTGTAATGTCCAGTCTTTTCGAAAAGAACTAAAAGAGCCATCCTCATTTTTGTTACGGTGAAAAAAGAGCTGCTGATGGTGCAGATACATAAATGTTACACGTTTTGACACCAACATGTAATCTCTGTAGTTATCATATTATTATTATATTTATTCTTATTATTAATAACAATAATAATAACAAAACACTATTTTTTACAGCACATCACACCATAATCTGGCATTTCTCAGTGCTATATGTAAGCACTCTGATCTGAAATGATAATCATTATATGTGGAATGGAACTGCCATAAATTATGGCAAACATTTTAAAACTTCGTTCCAAGCGCTCCCCATAACTCCGGATTGTGAAGTACTATCTTTTAAATTAGAACCTAACAAACGCCACTCATTTAACTGGCTGCTGATATACTGTCCTCCTGGCCCTAGAGCTGCGTTCATTAATAATGCCAGTCAACTACTAGAAACCAAGGTGACCTCTTCAGACCGTACGATCCTCGAGGATTTTAATTTCCATTTAGAAAATCCTCTTGATATTGACTCCGGTCACTTCATCGATTTAATGGCCAGCTTAGGCATAGCTCAACTGGTTAATGCATTTACCCATGTAGGAGGCCATTTACTCGACAGAATTTTCTCAGATAACCCCCACCTTCAAATAACGTCTTCACTTCCGCTTAGTTGGCCAGAACACCTTGTGGTCATGTTTGAGCTTAAATGGATGTCTAGAGATGCAAATATTAATCAACCTCAATCTAATAGGACTTGTTCATCCTTGGCACAAGCGCAGAGCCAACCAGCGGCGGCCGGCACAGTTAAGCGCAGTGGGAGGGGGTAGGGAGTGGACAGATGACGGAATAGGTATAATTAAATAAATACCTATACCGTTGTCTTTTGACTCGCCCCCACCCGTCCCCCGACTCATCCAGCCCTGCCCCACCGTGCTTACCTATGCCGGCCGCTGCTGGTGATAACATGTTATCACAGCTCCAGCTTGGACCTTGCCTGGGGCTTCTGACGATTTTGACTCTGCCGCCGGCAATTACCATCATTGGTTAGACTCCAACCTTAACCAACTGATCCCACCCAAAGTCTGATATAGACACAGAGTAACCCCCTCTGAGTCCTCCTGGTTCCCTGAAAATATAAGGCTTCAAAAAAAGAAGTGCTGTAGGCTCGGAAGAAAGTGAAGAATTAACTATGACCCTAAAGAAAAAGAAATCTATAAACACACCATTCAAGTCTATAAAGAAATGATTCACAAGGAAAAAGTCAGCTAGTTTACCCTTAAAATTGAATCCACAAAGATCTCCTCTAAAGAACTGTTAATAATAGTAAAAAAAACTGTAGAATCTCCCAGAAAATAAAAATAGCATGTTCTGCAATAACTTGGCCTCCTTTTTCCAAGAAAGCAGTAGTCTATTACACCTTCTCGGTCAATAATGGGCCTCCCCATTTTCTGGTTGGCTGTGCCTCAGCAGGCAATCTAGTTGCAGCTAAATGGTCAGATAACTTTTTATGGAGAGCACCTTCTAGACTCTCCAGCTGATCCCCACACCAATTCTTCTGTTAGTTCCTCACAAATGGACAAGTCTACTTTTCTGACTTCCTTCTCCCCCCTAACCTTGTATCAAACCCAGGGTTTATTAAACACATCAGGTTCCCCTACGGACCCCTGCCGTCCTAAAATCATGCATTTGGTACCAGAGATCATGGTGGCACATCTTATGAATATTTTCAATAAGATGTTCAGATAGAGTGGAAAAAAGCCTCAATCCTGCCTCTTCTCAAAAAGCCCAACTTAGATGTCACAGACTAACAACTATCGGCCAATTTCAGGTCTACCGTTCCCAGCAAAAATTGCTGAGAAAGCCATTAACTTGGAACTGGCTTCATTTATTAACGATAACCATCTGTTAGACCCAGCTCAGTTTGGCTGCAGATACCATCATAGTACGGAATTACCTTTGATTATCGCTACAGAAAAAATCATATGGACTTTTGATGCTAGAAGAAATCCGGCCTTGATTTTATTAGACCTCTCTGCAGTCTTTGACATGGTCAATCATGACCTGCCTATTGATTGTCTTTCATCCATAGGTATTTGGGACAGAGCTCTCTCCCTTTTCAAAAATAATAATTACAGGATGAGAGCAAGTTGTTCCTTTAGAGGACTTAATTTCACCTCCTTTTTCTCTGCCATGTGGGGTTCCACAAGGATCATCTTTGAGTCCTACTCTTTTAAACCTTTAGTTATCTCCACTGGCTAGGTTGATCAAATCTTTTGGCTTCTGGCTGGTGTCCTACGCAGGTGAAACCCAGATTGTGGTGTCTAGCAGCAGTGACCCCAGGGTTACCAGCTACAGATTCCACAATTGTATGCTTCAAAGCAAGAGATGAATGAATGGCAATTGTTTGAGATTGAAATCTACCAAAACAGAGGTTCTCTTATTTAGCAGAAACTCACCCTTCTGATCCCCGAGTTGGTGGCCTCAGGAACTTGGTACTCTCCCCACCCCGGTCTCCAAGGTTAAAAACCCTGGGGTTCTTTTGGACAGTAAGCTGTCTTTTGAAGGTCAGATCAATGTTATCACTTCTACTTCCTTCTTTCTTCTGAAGCTACTCAGGAAAGTCCTCACTTTTATCCCACAGGAACTGTAGAAAACTGGGATTTCCATTCTTATTAACTCTAAATTGAACCACTGTAAATGAGCACTTCACTAATATTCAGAAAATGTTCCTAAATAAGCTACAGATTCTGCAAAATGCTGCTGTCTGCCTGCTTCTAGTTATACCTAAACACAAATCTGCATCAGAAGGCTTGGTCCAGCTTCACTAGTTTCCCATTAGGAGGCAAATCGATTGCATCACTTTTAAATCCTTGCATATTCTTGGTTCTGAATATCTCACACAACATTTTCACCGCTATATACCCGCCAGACCTCTTTGGGCATCTGCTTTTAAATCAGTGGTCCCTTAATTAAAAATATCGAACTGGGGTGTCAGGAGCTTTGTGACCTGCACATGGATGATGTTGACATCCGTGCCTCTGGATCTTAAGAAGAAGTCTGATGTGCTTGCTTTTAGAAAGTTCTTAAAAACTTGGCTTTTGAATCACTAAGAATCATGTATCGGGTTTTATCTCTTCTTTTCCAATAGGTGGTCTTCCTCTTTTGGGCTGGCCCCTGGACACCTCTGGGTATTAGTGTACTTTATAAATTAACTTTTCTTTTCAAACTGGGCTTCCCCAACTAACTCACTAAGCCATCTTGGGAACCTTTTATTACAAAGGAAGGTAGACTGTACATAGAGTCCGAGGGCCATATTACAAAGATTCCTTGGGTTGCAAAGGTTGTTTGTTTCCATTCTTAACACCCATGTACCATGCTACAGCTTCAATAATAACGATCCTCAAGGTACACATTTTAAGCCACATATCCTGAAGAAAGCATTCCTGAATAAGGGAATGTTTAGCCTATATGCCTGTGTTGTATTTCAAACATGGGCATGGGGACATCAAAGCTTTTATGAGGCGCACTGACTGAGAGCTTCATAGAAAATAGAGCACCATGAGGGACCCCACCTGAGGACAACTTTAAGAACGGGTTCATGATTACAAGGTCCACTGTGGCATCCTCCTGCAGACAGGTGCAATCACACACCGCATCCACCTTCAGATAGCTCTCTGTCCCCTCCGTAAAAGAAGACTGTTCCTCTGCATGGTAATACAGACGTGTACTAGGGAGAGCGCAAGTAGTGTTATGTGGCAGACCGTCCCAGTCTGCCAAAGATTGGGAGTATGTGGCATGGGAGGAGACAAGATGGCGGACTGACGCCGTCAGTGAGTAGCTGTGCACAGTGGAGCTCCCGAGGCCGAGTGACCAAACAAATGGACAAACGAATATGAAGTAATCGAACTGCATAAGGGGGCTATCGAAAAAGGAATAGGCAGCGAAGGGAAGGACACTCATACCTTAATCCCAAAAAAGACGTAAAATGACGGAAAGCGACTGAAAACATTGCTCGGTGGAAAAAAGGAAAATAAAGAAAAAAAATTCTTACTTGGATTTTGCTTTGGCCTGTTTACCGGAGGAGGCTCTGAGGAGCTTCACCTGCATGCAGGTGATCGGATTGGGGCTCCTGCCATTCACCACGATAGCCGTGTGCTTGGCGGCTCGGCGTTTATCACTGCGGCTGGGATTATATCTCCTGGCCGAACCGCGCTGGCAAGTTGCCGGGGCACGTCGCGACTTGCAAAGCTTGCAAGGCATGGCTCCACCCAAAGGTACAACGAGGAGCACCCGAGCGGCAGGCCAGCTACCGGTGAGCATTGACAGCGGCGCTGAGGGGGCGCAAGGCGTGGAGGCACAGAAGGGCGAACTAACTAGCGGGAAGCTGGGGAGACCAGTATTGAGCCTTTTGAAATCAGGTGCTTCAGCTGGGCTCTTCTCTCCCGTGGCAGGTTCGGAGGAGATCGACGGAAATGAATTAGCCTCCTTGGTTATTCACGCGGTAGAGGCGGCGCAACAATGTAATACTGGAACACAATGTAACACTGCCAATGCGGCTGTAGATCGTAAGAGCAACTCTGTGAAACAACATGGTAACGTAATGCTGAAAACTGGAGATCAAAATATGAAAAATACGGAACTTGGTGAGCATGAAGGGAGTTGTGGCACTGAAGCCGAATTTGGGGGAAAACAGCAGCCTCCGGTTGTCTGCTTGCAGAGCCCTAGTGAGATATAGTTTGGGCTTAAGGATATTCAGCAGCAGGAGATATCGCCGGGGGATAAGTCAACTTGTGATACTGTAGCAAAAAGCAACGTGGAGGAAGATGGATTAAGGCACAATGCCTTAGATACAGCTGAGGACGGCAATGTGGCAGAGGACACTGTACAGCAGAGTCTTTTAACTTACGGTATTATTGACACTGTTCTGGTTGGTCGGGCACACAACTAGAGGGTCGGAATGAGATTCAGAGTAATAAGGACCCGATGGGGGATCTAACACAGTGCTTAGGGTACGCTAAGCCAAAATCCAAACAAAAGCAAAAGCAGAAACAAATCCCACGGGTGGATAAAAAGAAAGACCCTAGAGTTATAACACCAAAAGAAGTGCAAGAAAGTAGAAGAAAGCCTTCAGTGGGCTACACGATTGCCAACTGAAGTCAAAGCAAGGGAAAAACACAGAAGCAGTAAGCCCCATATGTAGGTGGGTTCAGTCGAAAGGAGGAGTTAAAACCCTGATATCCAGACTGTCGGATGCAGGGATAGTAGATGATATCTGTGGGGCACTAAGACTATCACCCGGGGAAACTCCCAAAGGGTCTCCGGAAATGGCCCAATCCCAAACTCAGCAAGACGTATGTGTTGCATCCGTGCCAGATGAAGTGGGGGAAATGGGCCCTGGAAGGAATTCCCTAGATGAGGATTCTCCATCAGGAGATATGTCATTACTTTCATTTATATTATAGTCCCTAAAAGACCAAAGGGAGGAAACAAGGGAGCTGTTTTCCCAAGTTAGAGCGGACAATCAGTATATTCAGCAGTCATTGAAAGAAGTCAATTCGAAGGTTGGAACGGTCACTAGCGACTTGGCGGAATTACAGACAAGGGTAGCTGATAACAAGGAAGCAGTTTCACAAGCTTCGGTTTCTGTGAAACAACATCATGATTTATAGACTTCAATGCGGTTGAAAATTGAAGATATGGAAAATCGCCAATGGCGGAACAATTTGAAATTGCTTGGAATCCCGGAGGGACAGGAAAGGACGGATCCGAGGGGGTTTGTTCATTTAATGCAGAAGGCTTTCCCAGACTTAGTGGATTGGGACTGGGATTGCCAGACACAGAGAGCACACAGATTACCACTAGTACAGAGAAATCAAGACACTAAATACCCTCAACCCATTCTTATCAATTTTAGGAATTTTTTGTTAAGGCAAGCTGTGGCATTGAAAGCCAAACCTAAAACACCTCTATCAGTAGAATCTTATTCTATTTTTTTAGGTCAGATTTCTGTAGAGAGACAATGGAAAGGCGCTGGCAGCTCAGATTGTTGATTGATCCACTAAAATTAACCAGGGGACAGGCGTACTTGCAAGAGCCGGCGCGCCTGAAAGTAATATGAGGGGGGCAATCATATGTTTTTCCATCTGAGCTCGAGGCAAGGGAGGCATTTTTCTAGATGGCAGAAAGGAGGGGACGGGATAAGGAAAGGGGTTTAGAATCCGACTAGCAACGGGGCTTCACAATACTGGGTTTTAGGATGCTACAATTATGTAGGGATGGATTTTTCCTTCCTTTTGTGGTTTTTGTGGTATTAGGAATATAAACAGCCAAGGGATAAGTTAAAACTGATTGACTGTTATAGTCCTCAGGGGCCACTGTGGAGACCGTAGTCTCCCTTTGCTGCCCAAACCAGCAGCAGTCTAAAGAAGAGGAAGATTCCTCCTTCTAGGAGTTGGAGGGTGGGATGCGTTTTAGGGCGGGTGAGGGTGGTTGGTTGGGAAGGGAGAGGGCAAAAATATGGAAAAAATAAAGGCAGAGTAATAGGGAACCAAAAGGCTAACATATTGGAGGTACACAATGAAGTAATTGTAATGGAGGGTTTGAGGGATAGCACTGTTAGGATTGTTTTTTTTTCCTATGGAGCAATTTAAGTTTAAATGTTTAGCATGGAATATGGCCAGATTGAACAGTAAGATTAAGAGGCAATTGGTGGCAGAGGAATTAAAAATGTATAATCCTCAAGTTGTTATGTTAACTGAAGTCCATCTTTCATATAAGGATCGAGGATTGCTTAAACAGCTAGGGTATGAGGTGGTAGTGTGTACTATGCAAAGTGCCTCTATTAGAGGGGTTGCTATTCTGAGACATAAGAGGGCGTAGGGGGTTACGGGTAATACAAAGGCAGATAAGGGTAGTAGGTGGGCAATGGCTCAGATGAAGATAAAAGGAAAGATTTACATATTTTGTGTAGTGTATGGCCTAAACATTGACGAACCTGCTATCTTCGAGACAATAAATACAGAGATGGTAAATTGGGAGGGGGAGAGGGTTGTGATGGGAGATTTTAACTGTATCATGGATTACTATATTGATACAACGCGACAGGGGGCTTTTCAGAGAATGAGAAAGACAAGAGCGGCAATAAGAGAATTAGGGCGGTTGCAGGGGCTTAGGGATGTCTGGAGAACGTTGTACCCTATTATACCAGGGCACACTTATTACTCAGCCCCACATAGGTTATACTCCTGCATTGATATGGCCTGGGCTTCTGATTCTATTGTATGGCCTAGTGACATGGAAATGTTCCCAAAAGTGACCTCTGATCATAACCCCATACTTCTTATAATTAAAATTACAGATGTGACTAGGGTCATGAGACCATTTTCGTTTCCTAGATATCTGCTGACTGATCAGGAGTATGTGACTGTGGCCAGGGGTCAACTGGAGACTTTTTTCAGGGAAAATGTAGGAACTGCCGCCCAATAGTGGTGTGGGATACTTGTAAGGCAGTTATTAGAGGATTTACCCAGCAATATATATGGCGACAAAATAAAAAAAGAGCAAACATAATGAATATAACGATACTTGAGATTCGTAAGGTGGAGGTTCAGCATGCTGAGGTTATTACAAAAGGTTTAGGGGATATTGAACAGTTAGATTTTAAACTAATAGAATTACGATCAGCTTTGAAGAAAACATGGAGAGAAAAAAGTGTTGCCAGATCCAATAAAGATATGGTAACACAATACGAATTTGGGGAAAGCATAGGTAAAATACTCGCATTTAAGGTTGCAGATGATCGGGCTAAGGCTCATATTAAAGAAATAAGGGGTATAGATGGTAAAAAATACGAGCAACAACAGCAGATTTCAGAACAATTTGCTTTTTACTACAGAACACTCTATACTCCTACGATACAACCTACACAAGAGGATATTCGTAGCTATATTCAAGATAATCCTGTTAAAAAGATGGGGAGTGAGGAATCTGATTTTTTGGAAGAAAATATTTCAGATAGTGAGATAGAATTAGCACTGGATGGGCTACCTTCAGGGAAGGATTCGGGAGAAGACGCTATACCATTAGAATTTAATAAAGTATTTAAGGGTATTATGATGGAGCCGTTTAGCCAAGTGATAAAGGAAATTGGATCTAAAGGAAAAACGCCTGATTCATGGCATATGACTAAAATAATATTCTTCCTGAAGAAAGGCCAACCAGCAGAGGAATGTGGGTCATTTAGACCAATTTCACGGATAAATGTGGATGCTAAAATTTATGCTAAAATCCTGGCCAATCGCTTAGCCCCAGTAAAGCCCAATATAGTTTCCCCCCATCAACATGGGTTTATCCAAGGGAGAGATAACACCTTGCATATAAATACTGCAGTAAGTGCATTTGATATTGCTAATATTAATCCTACCCCACTCTGTATGATTTTATTAGACGCAGAAAAGGCGTTTGACCGAGTGGGGTGGGAATTCCTGTGGGCTATGTTGACAGCGTTTGGAATTAAGGGACAATTTTGCTACCGATACAAGCACTTTATGAAAAGCCCTGTGCAAAATTGGCTTACTTAGATCTTCAGTCATCTAACTTTCCGGTACTATTTGGCACCCGTCAGGGATGCCCTTTGTCACCCTTATTATTTGCTTTATACATAGAGCCTTTTATTTTTGCGTTGCAAAACGATTTGCGAATAAGGGATTTCAAATCAGGGGCAAACTCACTGAGAGTAGTCGCCTACGCAGACGATATTGCGGTCTTTTCGTCTTTTCAACAGAACCGGGGGAGGCATTAAATATAATAACGGAAGCGGCAAAACAGTTTGAATTAGTGTCTGGTTATAAATTAAATGTCAATAAGACAAGTTCTTCCTAACCATAAACCAGAGAGACCTGTACCTGGTACTTGCCCGATTGTCACCTATCTAGGGGTTAAAATAACAGCAAGGATTGATCAAATACTAACATTAAATTATGATGAATTATTAAAAGAGACGAGCAGGTCTTTAAAAAATGGCACATACTACCGATTGGGATAATTGGTAGAGTCAATATCATTAAAATGAAAATTCTGCCTACATTTCTCTATTTTTTTCGAGCCATACCTCTCCGTGTCCCAAATATATTCTTCAAAAAATTGGAAGGAGTATTAAGCAGCTTTATTTGGGGTTATAGGAAGGCAAGGCGAGCGATAGATCGGTTAAAACTTACTTTTGCCAAAGTGGTCTAGAGTTCCCAGACTTTAAAACATACTTTTGGTCAGCTTGTTTCACTCGACTATGCAGTCTTATTAGTCCAGCCAATACTATTTTTAGTCATAAGCTCATTTTGGGGGCAGAGAGTCACATGTTCCTGTACAGACTAAACGATCCTAACTAATTTAAAAGGGTCAAATTTAAATGGAGAGGGACTGGGGTGCCATCTCTGGCAGCGTGGGGAAGAGACATGGATGCGGCCATGGAAGCTGAAAGGGCGGTATTCAGTAGTAGGGGATGCCCTAAAAAGTGGAGTAAAATATGGGGGGCCTGGAATTTGTATGGGGTAACATCTATGAACCACCACCGGATGGAGATGATGAGGACTCTGACTCTGATGCAGTATGAAGACCCAGAGATGAATAGAAGGGGTATGATTTATGATGCTGAGAACTTACAAAATTGTGACTTTGTACTAATTGAGGATATTTATGATTAAGTGTTGTGTTACACTGCATTCTTATGTGGAGAATTGTCTTACTGTATTATTGAAATGAAAATGAATAAAAAATAATTTTCAAAAAAAAAAAGGTCAAATTTAAGACCATACGAAACGAGATTTTTACCTGGCGTTCAATTGTGTTAAGCAAAAATATCTCATGCAACCACAAGGAGCTACCTCTTTGGCAGAACCCAGGTTTACCTGTGATATTCCATGATTTGACTGGAAAGAAATTGGATAATAGTAGAGTCACTTGTATGGGAGATTTATAGGATTAGAACGGTGTTGTTTCATTTGAGAGGTTGCAGGAAAAATACAAGTTACCGGGGTTTATGCTTTTTAAGTATTACCAGATTAGAGAATCTTTTGTGAGACAACTAAAGTTGGAGAATACAAATGACTCTGAGATATGGGGCCTTCTCAACGCTGGGGGATCAACATCTTTGATAAGTAGAGCATATAAATGGCTTAGCATTGGGAGACCCGATGACTGATAGGTTGGTGGAAAGGTGGAGTGGGATTTTGGGGACATCGGTAACAACAGGTACAATCTCTCAGGCTTTTAATACTATAGATAAGGCTGTACATGCGACTAATTTGAGATTGCAGCAGCATCGTATGGTCTGTCTGTTATATTATACCCCGAATAGAATTGTAAAATGGTCACTGGGTAACAATGTTAACAATGAGCGGACAAAATGTCCAAAATGTGAGTTACATGCGGCAGATATTAAGCACATGTTTCTGATTTATCCAGAATTAACAACATTTTGGTGGAAAGTAGAGGATGTTTTACACCAAAAATTAAGGATAGGAGTACCTCTACAGATGTCTGAGGTTATGTTGGGATATAGCTATAGAAATACAAACTGTAATAGCTTGATTACCATCTTATTAGTAGCAGCAAGATTAACAATTGCTAGGGTGTGGACATCCCCGAAACTTCATACTGTAACAGATTGGAGGCTTTTAGCGAGGCAGATCTCGGACATGGAACTTTCACTGGCTGGGTCGAGAGGGAGGCAGTCAATGACCAAATGTATGGCAATATGGGGAAATATTTTTGAATGAAAATACATACTGTTAAAAACCTTTGGCAGAAAAAGGTAAAAACTCTCCATTAACTCTTTATTTAGTTATATATATTTTTTTCTTTACTTTCCGGAAAGGATTATATCAAATGGTTATCTGTTTATATGTATTTGTTGGTTCATATTGCGATGCCTTTATCAATAAAAAAAAGGGAGTATGTGGCATATTAGTCAGTGCTTGAAATGGAAATTTAGAAGTGCAAGTATTAACTATTCCAAAGCACGTGCTTGTTACTGAAAAGAACTGGTACTCTCCTTTTAAAAGAATTGCACCTCTATTGAGAAGTGAAAGTGCTATCTCTTTCAAATGAAAAAGTGCAGATATTCAGTACCTGCCCATTTAGAGCACTGGTTTTAGTTTAATACAAGAGCTTGGCTGGGACAAGGAAAACAGCTGAGATACAGACAAACCACAGCACTAGTGAGTCTCTGAGGCTTGTGTCTTACAAATCTCATCAAACCTACAGTTGAACTTAACAATGTTTAGTAGTGTCCATTTACACATTGAATGCATGAATCCTGCCCGTAATATAATGCCATGGCACCCTGAGTAGCTTTATGGTGCTCGTAGCCAGGACTTTAGCCGCAAACAACTGAGGTGGCATGAAGGAAAGTCAGAACAGTACATCAATACCTTATGGGAGCATGAAGATACAATGAAAAACAAGCATTGAAAATGCCATAGGTCTCGCCTTTGATTATGTTAAAGCCATTTGCTTTGCTAATGGTATTATTGTATAGCAAAGCAAATGGCTTTAACTTAATAAGAGGCGAGATCTATTGCGTTTTTAATGCTCGTCTTAGGACTAGTGCCCTGGTTAGGACAGAGCTTGTAACTGCATAGCCAGACTCAAGAATGAGTTACAGGGGGGCCGCAAAGCCCCTCCTTTTGAGGCGGGGCCAATAATGACTTGAATATGACTGGTCCACTTTTATAACGTCACATATGTTCGATCCAAACAATGAAATTAACGCTGTCAGAGGAATTTATGTGATTAAAGAGCGACACAGGTGCTTAGGGGCATAGTTTTTTATTTACTTTTTGCTTTTTCTGTATGGCAAACACGAGAGTCGGATAGCAGCCATTGAGCTGAGGAAATACAAGAACACATTATTTTAATGTCTATACTTTCTCACTCTACCCGTCTCAAAAAAACAAAAAGAAAAAAACAACACACACCTGCTACATATAGTATCAGATGAAGCCACGACACCCAAATCAGAGTTTTCCGTATGTAAAGGGAATACAGTCGAGAGGATCGTGGTCTGCACACCAGGACCAAAGTTTGAGCCATCCTGTGATTCTGGACAAATCACCTAATCTCCCGGTGCCTACCAAATACAAAACAAGCGAAGGATAACGTCGTGAGCATGCAAGCATGCACCTCAGCTGTACGGGCGCACACTCAAAGTCACGCTGTGCGCGCTTCCGTGTGCCGTGAGCGTGCACATCGGACGTCTAGGAAACTCGTCATCGAGAAAAGGAGCTGAACCTGAGGCGAGGCGGGGCCGCAAACAGGAAGCAGACGGGAGCCTACCCCGCGCTCCTGTGCCCGTGAAGCCAGCCGGAAGATTTGCGGTGTGTGAGCTAGTGGGGCTCCCGTGCTCATGGAGAGCCCCGCCTGATGCCGAGCCTGAGCCGCTGACCCTACACACCTGAGGAGGAAAGACCGGCCTGGAGAGCAGCGGGGGAGTCCTGAGTCAGCCCGGTGAGTAGGGGGACGTGTAAACACTGTTTTGTGGTGCATCAGGCTAGCGAGACAGGAGATGGGCACTTCGAGTGTGTGGATGCGCGTGTTTGACTGTGTGTGTGTGTGTGTGCGCGTGAGCCCATGAGTAGGTTGGGGGTGTGTGTGTGCGCGTGTGTTTGTGAGCGTGTGTCTATGCAGTGTGTGTGTGTGCCTGCGTGTGTGTGTGTGTGTGTGTGTGTGTGTCCGCGCGACTGAGAGAGGCATGGCTGACTTCCTGACAATCTGGAGATGTGCACGGTTCGGGGGGGCTGGGCGTGCACGCCCACAATGTGAAATCGACGCGCGTGCCCCGGTCTGTCTCCCTTGAGAGGCATCTCCACAATAGATCTCGAGAGCGAGACCTAATAAGGGTATATTTTTTTAAAATGTAAACAAGCTTGCTCAATATTTTATTCCATTTCACACAGGAATAAAAATAAAAATCAAAAAGTTAAACAAATAAATATTGCCCTGAATGTCTGGAGTCTGGAAATAGCAAATCTGTGTGGGTTTTCTTCTGAAATCTAGCCTGCACAATCTATTATGTAATATTAGCATAGAACTTTAAGTTGTGCAGAACCAACGTTTAGAGTGCTCGGTTCATTTGATAATAGATTGGAAACCATAAGAATGATGTATTTTCTAATTCTGTAGAAGTAATATATTCTGATTAGTTTGCCGGAAGAATGCATTGAAAACAATTCTTTTAACATTTACAGCATTTTTTCCCATAAAGAGGTAATCCCTTTTAGTCTCCCCTACTCAACAAGATAGCTTTGACACGGCTTGAGCCACTTCTGTCTTTTTCTAGGTCTCCTGAGTTTGGGGGTACCAGACACATAGTTTTATGTGCATTTGGGGTGCCCTCATGAGATAAACTGCGTGTAAAGCATTTGAGGGATTCAAAATGTAACTCAAAGGGAAATTCTGCTTTTGAGTACCCAACCTTTTATCTCCTCTGGGCTGAAGGGAATTCTATTGCAACCATACAATTTCAACATATGTACAACCTAAAGTTTCTATCACTCGATGCTATACAACTCTCGCCTTGATTGGTTGGCCAGGAGAGCACCCTGAAAAGTGCGTTTTGTCAGGTTTGTAGCATTTTGTTCCAAAACATGTTAATTCCCTGCTGTTTTCCACAGGCAGGAGCATATCTTAGCCAAAGCTTGACCCACGTCGGTCTTCCACTGGATTTCCTGAGAATGAGGTATTAGACATGTAAGGTTTTTCTTATTAGTTTGGGGTGCTCACAGTGTTAAAATTGACACAGGACATTTGGGAAATTTCGAAAGCAGCTGAAAGCAAACATTCCTTTTCAGAGTACCTGGCTTTTAATCACAGTCCTAGGCCTATAGACACAAAAAACAACCATATATTTCCAACACCTGCACATCCTAAAGTCTTTTGGTCCTTCGTATGACCTCTGGCATTATAGAAAACATACAAAAAACATAGTTTCAACTTTTACACATATATTTATTTGTATAGGTCAATGTGGCAGCTAGTGTTTTAATATATAAGAAAGTATATGCCTGGTGCAGAAAACTGCTATTTACAGAGCCGCCTATGTGATTGTTCTCAGTTTATCTGGCCTGCTTCCTATGTCCCTTGGATTGTAATGCACAACAGTTGTGCAACCCCTAAGAAACACAAATGCATACATTTAATTTGCTATTAGCAGCATTTCCTTTTAATGCAGATGGGAACGGTTCCAAAATTGTTCCCTTTCCTTGTCCATTGCTGTTTGTGAAGTGCACTATGCTATTTGTACCCCTCAATTTCTAATAGAAAGCAAACAATAAGAACTGCAAAACCCAGAAATTTAAAACAAAAAATAATGACGGATAGGTTCACTAACTATCATGGGACAACAAGAGTGTTCCTATTTGCCCTTTTCTACACCCACACCCTACAGGTGGCCAACTTCCCCGCCGTGCAGGCCTTGAAGCTGACCATCAACCAATCCCCCAGCATGCACAGCTGCACACAGTATGCCGGGTGAATGTAGCAGCAGAGTAGGCCCTCTTCATTCCTCATGGTGCTCGCGCTTCGGGGCACCGTGGATCCGCCTCTATGGCGAGGCCCATTGGGGCGGAACTTTTTAATTTAATAAACATGTATTTCCTGCAACAGTCCGCTGTCTCCATATTTTAAAGTCCGTGATCAAGAGTACTTGGTGCTCGAAACGTGTTTGGCAGCTTATCTAGGACCGTGATGACTAGCTGAGACTGCTGCTGCCAGTGGTGCAAGTGCTGGAACCTCATCATGTGCGATATCCTCTGTGGGGCAACCTGTGGTTTTAATGTTTTGCGTCCAGTCCAGTCGCGAGGATATCCCGCCGCCGGAGAGGCGGATCCGCGGTGTCTGGAATCACGAGCACCATGAGGAATAAAGAGGGCCTCACTACCGCGTGATATTGGATAGCAAGACAGCCTGCCTCCACTCGCCTATACCCACTGGGGGTAAGACATCTGCGGCACCCACTGGGGTGATTATGGGAAATTAAAAGTGCTGGCATTTACAACATGGACTACAACATCCATAAGGCCATCTGGTGACGCCCATTGGGGCGGGATTTTTAATTCAATAAATATGTATTTCCTGTCACAGTTTGCTGTCTCCATATTTTAAAGCCAGTGATCAAGAGCATTTGGTGCTCGAAACACGTTTGGCAGCGTATCCAGGAGCGTGAAGACTAGCTGAGACTGCTGCTGCGGTGGTGCAAGTGCGGGAACCTCATCATGTGCGATATCCTCTGTGGGGCAACCTGTGGGGGGGGTATGTGTGTGTGTGTGTGTGTGTGTGTGTGTGTGTATATATATATATATTCATTGAAAAAAACATAGGTTTTATATCAGTTATAGTTAGCTGGACAATTTACTCATACAAAACCATTGAAATTCCCACGTTATAGTTAGTTGTACTCACTATAACTGGCGCGCCCACAAAGCACTGCTAATGACGTCACATATTACATCACACATGACATAGTCAGTGACATCACTCATGACATCACTGATGACATCTCAAATGACATCACTGATGACATCATCCAGTGAATGTGTATCTTTCTGATAAAAAAAATATATATTTTATATATGTGTACCTAAACATCGATGGAAAAACAAACGATTAAATTAGAGTTTAAATAGATGGGGTTTTTTAATTGATTGTATAACTAATTTATTAAGTGTATGTTACTAAATATATGTATTACCAATTATTGTTTAAAATTGTAAATATCTGTATCACTGTCTCCCTTTATCTATAGACGGATGCTTAGGTTGGTGAGTAGCTACATGATTGTCTATATGGGTTATTAGTTAGTTTTTGAGTATTAGTATGAGTGTCTGTTAAGTTTGGTGGGAGGTATTACTTTGTGCATATATGAATGAATGAGTGCCTTACTGTTTGCATATGTTTTGAAGACAGCATGTGTGCACGACTGTATGGATGGATGAGTGTGTGTATAGGTGTGTTAGTGAGTGAATGACTGTCAGAATAATTTCTTTATGAGTAACTACATATGTTTTAAATTACTATAAGTAAGAATTGATGCATATAGGTAAGTATGTGTGAGAGTGAGAAATTGTAAGCGTTTCTGTATAAATACTTTTTTGTTCCTATAAGAGATAGTTTTAGTAAAAAAGTATGTGTACGTTTCTGTAGAAGTAAGAGTAGTGGTGTATGTATAGCTGTATAAGCAAGTGTATGGTTGTTTTATAATTTATTTGCTTGTGTGAGTATGTGTGTGAGTAACTCTAAGGATGAGTGTCGTTTTGTAACAAAATGTATAGATGAATGAGTATTTATGATGATTGAGTATGTGTATGAGTAACTATATAGATATGTTGGTGAATGAGCGAATGTGTATGTAGATTTTGCAATTTCTGAATAGATTGTTGTAAGTGGAATTAGTTTCTCCATTGTTTTGTAATTATTTGATTCTATTTTTCAATGTGTGTATCAAAACTTATATTACACTGAGAGAGAGTCTACCATTTTTTCACAAGGATGATGTCATGAGTGATGTCATTTGAGATGTCATCAGTAATGTCATGAGTGATGTCACTGACTATGTCATGAGTGATGTAATATGTGACGTCATTAGCAGTGCTTTGCGGGCGCGCCAGTTATAGTGAGTACAACTAACTATAACGTGGGAATTTCAATGGTTTTGTATGAGTAAATTGTCCAGCTAACTATAACTGATATAAAACCTACGTTTTTTTCAATGAATTTGCTAGGTTTTTTAAATGCTAATTCCTAACTATAACGTGTGTAAAACCTATGGTTTTTTCAGTGAATTTGCAAGGTTTTTTAAATGCTAATTCCTAACTATAACGTGTGTAAAACCTATTTTTTTTGGTGAATTTGCAAGGTTTTTTAAATGCTAACCCCTAAATAAAATATGTGTAAAATTCTTTTTTTTATTATAATTTAAATACAACATCAAAACACTGAAAGTAGTTTTTTTTCTCCTTTCTTTATTGCCCTTCCTTTAGTTTTTCAGTCCCCTTAACTCACTCCCCTACCCTTAGTCCCCTTCTTTCAGTTACTCTTCAACTCCTCTTTTGTCACTCACCATACTCCCCTTTTCTCACTCTTTCCCTCAGTCCCTTCCTTCCCTCAGTCATTTCAATCACTCATTTATGCACTACGCTTTCATTCAAAAAAATGATCGACACAGTGTTTAAGAATATAACTCTTTTTAGAGAATTGAATGAGTTCTGAAAAGAACAGTTTTTTTTCTTTTGTTGTTTTATATATTTTTCCCCCTTTTTTTAAATTGAGATTTTTTTTTTTTTTTAAAGAAAATTCAGGAACTGCAACAAGGAAACTGTTCAACCGGAACAAAATAAATGAAAAATAGAAAAAAAATTATCTCCTTTCAGGGCATTTATGATTCTGAATCATGCGTTCAATTAGATTCAGGCTCTGTTCTCCATAAACAATAATATCAAAACATTTGTTGCACCGCATATGCACATGTGCCAAATATGGCCTAACGTCCATTTCTGCTGTTGCTGGCGATGGAGGTGGAGCTGTAGATGCGCTGGCCACAGCTGGTGGAATCTGCTGGGCCAGAGCTCTTGTGGCTGCTTGGGCATATTGCACAGGGTGCACATTTTTTACATGTCTTACCATGGTATGGATAGAAAAAGAGTCTTTTTTAAGAGGGTTTCCCCTTTGAAAGAACAGTACCACAAAGGGTACACGTTACTTTAGGGGCATTTACCTTTTTTTGATGCGCAGGAAAAGTAAAATACTTCCAAATAAAAGAAGATTTCCCTTTCTTAGCTGTCTGGCGATATTCCATGTGGGAGTCAGATGAAGAAGATGATGTTTCTTGTCTTTATGCCATCCTGTTCTTTTTTCTGCTTCCAGCTCCAAAAAGGGTCCTTCTTCCAGGAGAATAAAGCAAATAGTGAGGGAAATGGGTGGGGTTTTGAAGATTCTAGATCTGAAACTACTATGAACCAATGAAAAATTTTGTTTTTGAGTCACATGACTTGACTTTTTTTTTTAATTCAATTGTGAGGCGCGCGACCGTGTGCGCGCACCCCGCAAATAAAAAAAAAAAAAAAAAAAGGTTTTTGGGCCCGTCGGAGTTGTTTTGGGACCCACTGAGAAACTCTAGGGGGTCAGGGACTGTCTACCTAACCTCCTTTTTACGTTTTGAAACTTTTATGAAAATCGGGCAGACCGCCATTTTAAAGTGACGTGCGTGACCGGGTGCGCGCACCATGTGCGCGCACCCGAGTGCGCACGTCAAGTCATGTGACTCTAAAACAACACTTTTCATTGGTTCATAGTAGTTTCAGTTCTAGAATCTTCAAAAACCCCACCCATTTCCCTCTTTATCTGTTTCAATCTCGTGAAAGAAGGACCCTCTCCAGCTTCTCTGAGAAATAACTGAAATGGCAGCCAGACAGGAATCATCATCATCTGATTCTGATGAACAGTATCGACTTCCTCAACGGCGAGTGAAGGAATCTTTTATTTGGCAATTTTTTCGATATCCTGAAGGACTAAAGAAGGTGATTGCACCTAAAGTCACGTGCACCATTTGTGACACTGTCCTTTCTAGGGGAAACCCTTCGAAAAAATATTCATTTTCAATTCACACGATGATGAGACATGTGAGGCAAGTGAACCCTGCGCAGTTTGCGAAGGCATCCACTAGAGCCCTGGCCACACAAATGCCACCAGCTGTGGCCAGCACTTCATCGGCAACACCTCCATCTCCTTCAACTGCCGAACTGGACCTGAGGCCATATTTAAAGAAGGTGCACATGAGGTGCAACAAGTGCAACGAAATTCTTGTATACTCTGAACAAAGCCTTGTGCTTGTTGAAAAGCGCATCATGGAGCATGTGTGCACAAGAAGGCGATAATTTTTTGAAATTTCAGTTTTTTGTTGTTCCTGTTGAACACTTTTGAAGTTCAGGATTTCAGTTTGCGTTTCAAAAAACCCCAAAAAAGTATAAAACTTTGTATAAAAAATAACAAAACCAAAAAAAAAAAGTTCTTTTCAGAACTAACTCACTTTTCAAAAAAGAGCTCTATTTCTTATGCACTGTGTCATCTTTCTTTTGAATGAATGTGTAGTGTATAAATGGCTAGCTGAAATGAATGACAAAAATGGAGTAAGGGTCTGAGCAAATGAGTGAGGTAAAGGAAGTATAGTGACTGAAGAAAGTGAAGTAAAAGAGTGACTGAAACAATAAGGGAGATGTACGTTACACGGTGCATCTCTGCAAATCAGCAGCGATGCGCCAAGTAACCTACAACAAGCAAAACCACCCAAGCGCCACCACTGATGTTCCACATTTATAATGTGGCACACCATGGGACAAAAACGGCACAGATGCGTGACGCATCTGTGCCGTAAAAGTGTTGCATTGCTAGAGTTGCGTCGCATGCGCGAGGCAGCACCAGCAATGCTCCTGGGGGGCCCATTGAACTAATGCTGCGTCAAGCCTTACGCCTGCTTCAATCAGGCGCAGGGTTTTGACATAGCATTGGCCTAAAAGTGATTGAGTGAAATCTTGTAGATTTCACTTAGCCATTTTTAGCAGGCGTTCCTGCGCAGGAACATCCCCCCCCCTGCACCATAACGCCTCCTTAGGGCACAAGGCTTTACAACGTGACGCACCTCCCAGATGCGTCACGTTGTAAATAACACACACCATGGTGCATCTTTTGCACCGCCGCTGTGTCACAAAAGTGACCAACACAGCCCCCTGGCACATTTGCAGAGGAGGAACTAATTCCCCTTGCATACTCGGGGTCCCTGGGGGCCAACTAGCCCACCAGGAACCTCCAGTATTTCCCAGGGGGCTGCATTGCAGAGAGGTGTAATGAGGCCACACCCTTTTTTACACCTCTCTGCAGCGCAGCCCACGGGCGCGTTTGCAGAGGGGGAACTAATTTCCTGGGAGGCAACTAGCCCACCAGGAGCCTCCAGTATACGCCAGGGGGCTGCGTTGCTTTGCCCCGGAGGTCGGCGATCCCCGGGGCAGTGTGGGGGGGATTGGGCACCCCCCACACTTCTTTATCACTATGCCCCCACAATTTGGTCCCCCTGGGGGGTAATTTTTAAATAAACATACCGGGTTTTTAAAAAAAAACATTTTTCGCCTTGGGGGTCCCTGTGGGACCCCCTGAGCAGGCCTAGGGGGTCAGGGTGCTTCTACCCTGCCCCCTTTTTGAGTTCTACACTTTTTTTTCCGCTTTCTTGTGCTACTGAGGCACACGATGGCTGCCATCCATTTCTGTTTCGGAGTGTTGACAGACAGTGGCAGCCAATCAGCATGAAGCTCGTGCACGGCAAGGTGCGCGCACGGTGCGCACTTATAGATATATAATTGATTTCAACTTTAATTTTCTCAGGAACTACTGGAGGGATTTACACTATTTAACCAAAAGCGTGATCTGCGTACCAGACTCTACCATTTTGCCAAGTTCAGTGTAATTCCGTTCAGCGGTTCGGGCTGTAGCCGTGTCTAAAGGTCCTATGGAAATGAACATGGGGAAAACACATTTTGGGACCCCCCTTTTTTCTCGGCCCCCGCTTGACGAATCTACCCGAGACTTTCAGGGAAGGAGGGCAGCGGAGCTGGCCAAAATTTGGGGAAATTACAAGCAAATTCCTCAACCGGCGCCAAAGTTATTCCCAATAGAATGTTGCGGATTTCCTATGTAACAAGGTCCTAACTATAACTACCTACTGGCGACCGCCAGTAGGTAATTATATATATAAGTGCAGATATATATATATATCTGCACTTCAAGGAATCCTCCTCTATAATCACTTTATTCCATATGCGCTCACTCCACACCTTCCAGCCCACAGGCAGAAGGGAAAAAAACAAACTTTCTTAGGGATGAAGATTACAGGAATGGAATGATATTCACGTTCACCTAGAGGTTTAATCTATTGAAAAAGCAATTTGGTACCGGAATAGTAGTCATCAGTGAATCACCGGAGGATACAATGAGTGAATCTGATGCTGAAGTCAGTGAAGGAGAAGGAACTTCCAGAGTACCTTCTAAGACCACTTTTTTTTAGACAAAATGAGACTAATGTATATAGAGCAGAGAACACCAAAGGTCTGAGGAAGAGCAAGAGGCAGAGGGACAGGCCATCCACAGGGCCAATCAAGCACTAGAACACCAGAAGAGGGGCTGGAAAAAGAGGAAAAAAGGAATTACCAACTACGCAATAGACAGAATAAACAATAATGGAATCAGAGAAGGAAGAGGAGAATTTGGTAATTAACCTCTCTGACTATCACCTGAAGGGGGAAGAGAAAAAAATCTTGAATAAAGAACTTAGGTTTTGCCAAGAGAAACATTTTGATTTAGTGGAAACCAAAATAAATATATACAAGTTTGTGCTCATGTTGAATATGGCCAAATACTTTGCAAAGATTAATGGAAAAGGTAAACCAAAATTGTAACAATGGGGCCAAGAGGTAGGCCTAACAATTAAACAAAAATCTGACATAAAAACGATGTTTAACCTGATGTATGATCTAGAGGATGAACCCTAACAAACACAAATATTGTATCAACTGGGAATTGATGCAGATAACCATGTACAGAGAAGCTGAAAAGCAATATCCAATTTCTGGCCAGCCCTTAACCCCAGGAAACAAGATGGAAATATTCTATGAGTTAGTGATCATTTTCTTGGACAAAAAGGAAAATGTGAAACACACAAATAATAAGGAGAAATTAACAAAAGTTGAAAGGGTGGCTTTAAACAATGGATGAATAATGGCACACTGAAAATCAAACCAGCAGACAAGGGCAGGAAACAAAAGAAGCATTTTCAAAGCAATAGGTCTCACATTTCTGTAAGTTAGAGCAATAAACATTGTAAATGACAATGTCATTTACCTATGTGTTTGTTTGGTGTGGAGTGAATATATGTAGTGTGGAGTAGAATTGTTAGTAGTGGAATTTTGTGTGGTGGAGTTGTGTGGTGAAATAATGTGGCACGGTGTGCAGTCAATTTATGTGTATAGTAATTATGTGGTATTGAGTGTACTAGAATTAGATGTAGAAGTATATGTTATGGAGTGTAATTATGTGGAATGGAATTTTTTGTTGTGGAGTGGTATGTAATAGATTTTACTTATGTGGTGTGCTGTTGAATTTTGTGGCATGATGTGGAATTTGTGGTGTAAATTGGATGTATGTGGTGTGCTGTGTAACTGTGTTTAGTTGAATGATGTGGTTTTTTGAATTATGTGGTGTTGAATGGAAATGTGTAGAGTGAATTGTGTGGCTTGGAAATGTGTGGCATTGAGTAAACAACATGTGAAGTGCTATTATGTGACATGTGTGGAGTGTATTTATGAGGAGTTCTCCTACGTGGCATAATCTGGATTAATGTGGAGTGTATTTATGTGGTATGGAGTAGAATGTAGTTCAAGGCCTGATCCTCTCCCGTCTCGATTGTGGAAACGCCCTATATCTGGGGGCCCCACAATCTACACTTAACAGACTCCAGGTCATTCAAAACTGTGCGGCAAGAATCCTCCTGGATATCCCCCGCCGAACTTCAGTCAGAGCCAGACTGAAGGATCTTCACTGGCTCCCGGTGAGATCCAGAATTGAATTTAAGAGCATGTGCATCGCACACCGATCCTACTGGGGTACAGGCCCCTCTATTAACTCCCCCCTGATGAAAGCCTATCTACCCTCCCGCCCACTCAGGTCTACAACCTCCCACCTCGCCTCAGTACCACGCATTAGGAAGGCCAGATGTGGAGGCCGCTCGCTTTCTTACAACCTGGCTAGGATCTGGAACTCCCTTCCCCTCCCTATCAGATCAGAACCTAACCTTCTCACCTTCCGTAAACTATTAAAAACTTGGCTCTTCAGCAAAATTCCAATCTAACTTTTCACTCAGCTTCTCTTACTCCAGCCTCTCCAGCCCAACTCACTCTTTTCTATAGCGCTGGGACGCCCCTGGGTAGCCAACGCGCTTTACAAATCATCAATACAATACAATACAATACAATACAATTGAGTTGAATTATGTGGTGTTTAGTGGAGTGTAAGTATGTTGAGTGGTGAATTGTGTAGGGCTGAATTGTGGAATTGAGTGGTGTGTGGAATTATGTGGCATGGTGTGGTGTATATTTGTGTGGAGTGGAATTAAGTGGCATGTTGTGGAGTTGTATTTTCTGGAGTGGAATTATGTGCTGTGGAGCCGTGTGTAAATATGTGGCGTGAAGTGTAATTATATAAGTTAAAGTGAAATGATGTGGCACACAAGGTGTGCATTGTATGTTATTGAGTTTTTAATTGTAAATGAACAGTAAAACGATGCTGTCTTCCTTCCGAGTGTGCCTGTTCATGGTGAGTTCACATCGTATCCCAGACTGCAAATATACCCTGTGATATAAAGCCACTGCATTTGAGATAAACGTGAGGCTAAGTGGGCCCCTCCCCCAAATACACACACACAAATTGCCTTTTTCACAAAATTGACGGAAATTAATTATTATTATTTGCCGGGAAGCAAGAAGTTCAAACGTGAGAAAAGGGATTTTTTGTTGGGGTGTAACCCTGCGTGGTTCTCAACAGCTGAAACACTTGTAAGTATTTATACTTCAGTAGCGGTAATTGTTAGTGACACTCAGTTAACAGAAATCTGCCTGCATTAGGAGTCCCTTGTAAATTGGTAGAATTGATATCTTAATGGCAGCCCGTCGCTTCTGAATTTTAGTGAATATTTTAGTGGTTCACTGTTGTAATAAAGGGATCATTAGGTTTCATGCAGTGCACATCTTATCACTCTCCTTCCCACATATTAAAATGTATTTGGAAATACACCTTGGAATTAAATAAATAACAGCACGAGCGAGTAAGTCAATCAAATATTATACTGCATGGAGTTCTCCAGAATAAGTACTGAGTGGCATTGATAAACACTAACAAATTTCCCAGGCCGGACGCCATGCAGATATTTGCATGCCTTGATGCCATTGGTTATCTACCCAACTTTATCAAACCGTTATTCTGACCATAACCAACCTCTTGCCTCGTTGCACATGATTGGTTCAAGTTCAAGTTCAGGCATTTATAAAGCGCACTACTCACCCAGAGGGTCTCAAGGCGCTAGAGGGAGGGGTTCATTGTTTATCGAATAGCCAAGTTTTCAATTCTTTTCTGAAGGAGATGTGATTCTGAGTAAGGCGGAGGTGGGTGGGGAGTGAGTTCCAGGTCTTGGCAGCCAGGAAGGAGAAGGATCTGCCGCCCATGGTGTTTTTTTGGATGCGCGGGACTGCGGCGAGGGCTTGAATGGATGATCTTAGTTGGCGGGTGGGATAGTAGAAGGACAGTCGGGAGTTGAGGCATTCTGGTCCTAGATTATAAAGGGCCTTGTGTGCGTGGGTAAGAAGGCGGAAAGTAATTCTTTTGTTGACGGGAAGCCAGTGGAGGTTTTTTAAGTGACCGGTGATGTGCTCTTGGCGCGGGATGTCTAATATGAGTCTCGCTGATGCGTTTTGGATGCGCTGGAGCTTTTTCTGCAATTTTGTTGTAATTCCGGCGTAGAGAGTGTTGCCATAGTCCAGTCGACTCGTGACCAGTGCATGGGTGACAGTCTTTCTTGTTTCGAGGGGGGATCCAGCGGAAGATCTTTTTGAGAATGCGAAGGACGTTGAAGCAGGAGGACGATACGGCGTTGACTTGTCTGGACATTGAGAGAGAGGAGTCTAGAATGAAGCCAAGGTTACGTGCATGGTCAGTGGGTGTGGGCGCTGATCTCAAAGCGGAAGGCCACCAAGAGTCGTCCCACGCTGAGGGGGAGGATCCAAGGATGAGCACCTCAGTTTTGTCTGAGTTGAGTTTTAGGCGGCTCTGTTTCATCCATTCGGCTACTTCTTTCATACCTTCGTGAAGGTTGTCCTTGGCGGTGTTGGGGTCTTTGGTGAGGGAAAGTATCAGCTGGGTGTCGTCGGCGTAGGAGATAATGTTGAGGTTGTGTCGACGTGCGATGGGGGCGAGGGGACTCATGTAGATGTTGAAGAGGGTGGGACTGAGTGAGGAGCCTTGAGGTACACCGCAGATGACTTCGGTGGGCTCTGAGTAGAAAGGGGGAAGTCGGACTCTCTGTGTTCTCCCGGCTAGGAACGAGATGATCCAGTCCAAGGCTTTTCCTTGTATGCCGATGTTGTTGAGGCGTTGTATGAGGGTGCTGTGACAGACAGTGTCGAAGGCGGCGGAGAGGTCGAGAAGAATGAGGGCCACTGTTTCACCGTTGTCCAGGAGTGCTCGGATGTCGTCGGTCGCCGCAATGAGGGCGGTCTCGGTGCTGTGTTTGGCTCGAAAGCCGTTCTGTGAGGGATCCAGGGAGTTGTTGGATTCAAGGAAGGCTGCGAGTTGGCTGTTGACGGCTTTCTCGATGACTTTGGCCGGGAAAGGGAGGAGGGAGATGGGTCGGTAGTTTTTCAGTTCTGAGGGGTCTGCTGTTGGTTTTTTCAGAAGGGCGTTGAGTTCGGCGTGTTTCCATATTTCTGGAAAGGTGGCTGAGTTGAAGGAGCAGTTGATGACATCGCGGAGTTGGGGAGCGATGATGGAGTCAGCTTTGTTGAAGATGTAGTGGGGGCAGGGGTCAGAAGGTGAGCCAGAGTGGATTGAGTTCATGAGGCGAATGGTATCTTCAATGGTGATTGGGTTCCAGGAATTGAGGTAGTTAGTTGGAGGGGTGGGATCAGAAGGGGGTGGGGTGAGTTGGTCATTGGGAGTGTTCTTGAAGCTGTTGTGGATGTCGGCAATTTTGTTGTAGAAGAAGGATGATAGCGCATTGCAGAGGTCTTGGGAGTTAGTGATGTCGTTGGATGCTGCGGGAGGGTTGGTGAATTCTTTGACGACATTGAAGAGTTCCTTGCTGTTATGAGAGTTGTTGTCGAGACGGTCCTTAAATGCTGATTTCTTGGCGGAACGAATCAGTTGGTGGTGTTTGCGGGTGGTTGGTTCTTTTCTCCAATTCTTCTCCAGGGTGCGGCAAGTCTTCTTGGATTTTTTAAGGTCATCATTGAACCAGGGAGCCTTTTTGCTAAATGATTTCAACTGGTGTTTTTTCAGGGGTGCTAGTTCGTCCGCACTGTGTGTAATCCATTGCCTGAGGTTTGTGGCCGCTTGGTCTGGGTCCGTTGTTAGGGTGGGAGTGTTTTGGCTGAGGGATGCGAGGAGTTGGTCGGTGTTGATTTTGTTCCAATTTCTTCGGGGAATGGGTTGTGGACGGTTGTGGGTCAGGGTTGTTTTGTAGCTGAAGTGAACACAGCTGTGATCCGTCCAGTGGAGAGCTGTAGTGTGATCGAAGGAGATGTGCTTGCTGGAGGTGAAGATAGGGTCGAGCGTGTGTCCGGCTGTGTGAGTGGGGGTGTCGACAAGTTGTTTGAGTCCGAGATTGGACATGTTGTCCAGGAGGGTGGTGGTGTTGTTGTCGAGAATGTTGTCAAGGTGGTAGTTGAGGTCTCCTAGAAGAATGTAGTTCTCTGAGGCGAGGGCGTGCGGGCTGACGAAGTCAGTGATGTCGTCGCTGAATTGAGATTGGGTGCCTGGGGGCCTGTAGATGAGGGTTCCTCTGAGGGTGGTCCTGGGGTCGGTGTGGATCTGAAAGTGGAGGTGTTCGGCGGTTGCAAGATTGTCGTCAGAGCTGGTTGTAATTTTGATGGCGTTTCTATGGACGATGGCGATGCCTCCTCCAGTTTTTTTAATGGTGCGGTCTTTTCGAATGATTTTGTAAGTGTCCGGTATGGCTATGGCGATGTCGGGGGCAGAAGATGCGTTCATCCAAGTTTCAGTGAGGAAGGCGATGTCAGGTGACACAGTGTCGATTAGGTCCCAGAGTTCGGTTGCGTGTCTGTGGACCGAGCGGGTGTTCAGTAGGATGCATTTCAAGTCGTTGGGTTCGGAGCTGAGTGTGGAGGAAGTGTGTTTGGTGAGGGTCCTGAAGCAGTTGAACTTACAGGAGAGGCAGGAGAATGGGCCGTGGGTACGTCCTGGGGTAGCTACGCAGCATAGTGGGGTGCGTCCTGCGTTGAGGGCGACGAGAGTAGCGGCATCATAAGTTACTCTGGGGGGTTGGGAGCGGCATAGGGCAGGGGGACGGGCGCTGGGCGCGGTCCAGGCGCGGACGGGCGCAGACGGGCTTACCCCGTCAACGCCCGTCATTGGTCAACGCCAGAGACATCAATCATCTAAAATTTGCATAGTGCAGCTCTGGTTCTCGAACATCTCCAGTCTGGTCTGCGTTGTACTCGGTGGAGGAATGTTGCTGCAAGAGGCCGATAGCGCCCATCCATGGAAAATGTTAAAAGCTTTGCACATAATTGTTGCACTCACATAATAGTTTACACTAACTGTTGCCTCAGGAAGACGCATGCGCTCAGTTTATGCCCTACAAAGCTTCAATTTAGGAAAATTGTAATTAACGAATTGCAGTGTAATTGGTGTTCAGAAACAAAAGCAATGTGCTGATATTTAAAGTGGAAGACTACGAAAAAACATGTAAGTGTAGGGGCTTTTAATGATGTTACCTGACTGCCTTTGCAATCCAGGATGAATGAATAATAAGACGGCACCACAAAACTGCTAGGGTGCATTAACTCGGGATTAGGGTGGGGCCTTGGCGGGACTGTTGTAGGAGAGTTAAGGGAGTCGGCAGAGACACAAGGAGGTAATCTATGGAGTGGTACTTAAAATTAAAAAGAAACAAGCAGGCAGGCGCGTTTGAAGACAACATTGTGGATTACTTCGGATTCAGCAAGTCTAGAATAGTTGATGCATGCAGTACTGCATTGCCGTGGAGTTTCTATGCAGACGTCTCACTGAGCAGTTTCAGACGATAATCTTGTAGGTATGAACAAACCAATCATAATGACCTGTGGAGAGGAGCCACTGATAATCTGCGAGCATTGCAAGACACACACTGGTAGCTAGATTCTGCTTCCCCGGCTCCAAGAAATGCACCAACAAATGCACCGTTGCTTCCCTGAGAAATGGAACCAAAAATGAAAATTACCAATCCCGCTGAATGGTGCGCGCGCACCACAGGAGACGTGCTTTCAATTATCACGCCCGTGTCTTGGCACGATAATTGAAACCACGTGACCGCCTATTGGTGTCTATTATGCGCACCAAGTGCGTAATAGACACCAATAGGGCGTAGGCGGAGCAACACGCCCACCTTTGGCCAATAGCGTGCAGTCTTTCATTAAAAGACGCACGCTAAGGCCAATGGGGCAGCTGAAAAGGAAACGCACAAGCGTGTACGATTTCAGGTCGGCTTCATTTCCCAGTTTTTCACCTACTAGAGGTATCGCGACCTGCGCGTGCAACGCAGGTCGCAAGACCTAAAAAGGATTATATGGAAGAAGCACACTGCCAACTCCATGATATGAACAACTACAACAAAATGGGGCAAAATCCCAAACAATCTTACATTAGAACTGAATAAGAAACGGAAGCTATGGCACAATGATGCCCCATTGAGTGATGCTCTTTCTGACCAACGACATCAGTGCTACCCCACTATCTATTTTTTGCTGAAAGTACACACAACTCTCAACAAACCACCAGGACAACTGATACTTTGTAGTTGTGGTGCACTGTATGAGAACATCTCGACATAGTGGACTACATCTTGACCCCTATAGTAGGAACCATGAGTTCACAGCGGGCTACCTCAGAATCCTGGCAAATATTTCTGGCAAGAGGGATTCCTACCAGTAATGATTGTCATGGATCCCTGTACACATCAGTCAGTCATGATTAATGATTGAAAGAAACTGAGTACTTTCTCAAACAGAGAAACATCAAAGAATTGAAACACTCCGAGATGCTGCTGAGCTTGATCAATATGTGCCGCAAGAAAAATGTGCTTCTGTTCAACCACCAGCTGTACTCTCGAGTGCGTGGGACAGCAATGAGTCTCCTTTTCTCCAAGCTATGCCAATCTGACCATGGGTTGGTGGGAGAAGAACGTGGCTTGTAGAGAGGAGAATGAAACCTACACAGAGAAAATTGAACTGTGGTTAGGATTAATCGAGGATCCCTTGATCCTCTGGAATGGAATCAATTCAGAATTCAAAACTAACTGCAGTATCTTGAATAACAATGAATTGGGATTAAGGTTCACATGTAATGTGAGCACTGAACAAGTGAAGAGAGCACAATACAAACAACCTTGTACCAGAAACCCAAGGCCACAACTAGCATTCTACATGGGTCAGGTTTCCATCCCAAACACTTTAGAAAAATATACCATATGGGAAGTTCATAAAGATCAAATGGAATTGCTCGAATGGAAAGGAGATGGAGGAGCAATTCAAAACAACTGAACAGAGGCTCCTGAGAAGGTGATATCCAATCAGAGACGTGAAACAAGGAAAGGAACGTGCTAAAATGGCACGCACACAAACAAACAATGGTGAACAAAGAGAAAGAAACAAAGATGGCCAGTAGATATTAGAACATCATGGTTATCCTCACATGTAGCAAGGAGAACCAATAAATCTCCAGTATTCTACACAAGTACTGGAATCTGCTTAGTAAAGGTCCTGAATTGGGGAAAAAGTAGGTGAAGCACCAAATGTAACATATAAGTGCCATCAATAAAAGACAAATTAGTGAGGAACCCTTCCATGATAAAGAAACCACAAACATGGCTGGATAAACAAATGAATGGTTTCACCAAGTGTGGCAAGTGTAATGCATGCCAAATTGGAAACAATATGAAGCAATTTCAAGATCATAAAGGAATGCATGTTGCCATACACCATAGGACTACTTGTGAAACCAACAAAGTGGTGATTGAGTGCCCATGTAAATGAAAATACGTGGGCAGCACGATATGTCAACTGAAAAAGCGCGTATCGGAACACATCAGAGCAATCACAAATAAAGATCATAATTATGCTCTGGCAAAACACTTGGAAGGGCACCCAAATCGGGATTGGAAGAGCCTGTGATACTATGGAATAGCCTGTGTGTCGAAAGATGAGAGAGCAGGAGAGAGGCCTGAAATTCAGATGCTTGGAATAGCACTCGATTATAAGACTCAAAACGAAGGTCTGAGTTGGCCTGAATGCAGAGGAGGAACTTCATACACATCGGTCACATACATGGATATTATTAAGGGTTATCTGTTGTTTATGGTTCAAGCAATATGAAAAAACATGTGGTGATGGTCAAATAGAAAGTTCCCTATTAGGAGGTGAACATAAGTAAGATACAACTAATCAATGTGGACCATGACATTTAGTCAAGAATGAACTTGACACAAACACGCTATCATTAATTGAGGGCTCCCACATGAAACATGCATGCACTTAGCCAGTAGCATGAGGAGGATAGAGGCACTAAGCAGGAATAGTCAAGGGAAATACGAGATAGATAAGAACCTCCACAATATGGCCTGAATAAGAATGAAAGGGAAAGAGTGCACCCAACTGGTAGGGGAAGGATGGGAAGGTATTTTTGAGGAGAAAACTAGCCTGCCACTTACCATCATCATGAGATGCACCAAGCAATGGGTGCCAGAGGCACTAACCATACATAACCTACACTGAGTAGGGATAATGAATAGGAATGTTGTGTTGAGTTCAAGATCACAGTCAATCGCCACCATGAGGTGTACTAAGTAATTTATTCCAGACAAAATCCACACTTACACTTATACACAAAGTAGGAAGGAGCTGGTTCAATCTGGAGGAATACTGTGAGAAAAGAAATACACTACAAGGTTGATGCATCTGGAAGAGCACAGAGGTCAGGTAGCTCCTAAATCCATTGAACAAACCATAGATCTCTATTGGGGAAATGTATACAAAATTAAATAAAACCAGATTCACCCCAATGAAAAAATGAGAAAAATGCTAATGCAATTGCTAGAATCTCAACAATTGAAATGATACTACTAAAAGATGTATAATATGATGAAACATTTGCTTACATGTGGAAAATTGTATATTTTAAATTGATTTGTTTTTGGTTGGTTCATGTGATTTGCGTTGTCGCAACTACAGTTCCCATAATGCTTCCTAATGCTAAAGAGGGCCTCAGTATGTAAGCCGAAAGTAAATAGGTACTCACTCACTGTGAGCATGACTGATTGTCGAAACGTGTTGGTGTGGACAAGTGCATATGGAAGAAAGAGACAGAACACAACACAAAGAGTGCCTCCCCGACACGTTTCGGTCTGATTGTTTAATGGACATGACCAAAGTGAACTTATTGAAAATAATTATAAGAACAGTGACATTTATATCTCAAGCTGTATTCCAGTCGGATTGCTGTTTATTAAAACAGGATTATTTTGATTGCCTATTTAGACCATAATGCATCATTTGCAACTCTGATTGGCTGGCGTATCAGAAGTGCTGTTGGTATCAAAGACAACAGTCATGTGACAAGCTGATTTGCCTGCTACATGCATGAGTAAGGTCAGGAGACCGAAACGCGGGGGGAGGCACTCTGTATTGTGTTCTGGTGAAAATAAAATAGATTGGATGCTTGCAGTCGAATGCCTCCCTCTTTCTCTATGGTTATCAGAGAAGTTGTGTGTGTATATATATATATATTCACTGAAAAAACCATAGGTTATAGACCATATATAGTTAGGAATTAGCATTTACAAAACCTTGAAAATTCACTGAAAAAACCATAGGTTATAGACCATATATAGTTAGGAATTAGCATTTAAAAAACCTTATTTTACTCACACAAAACCATTGAAATTCCATATATAGTTAGTTGCACTAACTATATATCGCGCACCCGCAATCCACTGCTGATCATGTCACATATTACATCATTCATGACATGGTCAGTGACATCACTGATGACATCACTGATGACATCTCAAATGACATCACTGATGAGATCACTGATGACATCTCATTTGACATCAATGACCACATCACTGATGATATCATTCATGTGACAATACAATGCATCTCCTCACATTTTAATATAACCTCTGTTTCACCCAGTGTTAAATACAGAGTATAATTTTTGAAACCATTGACACACCAATACTAGTTACTACATACGTACTCACTGATTCCTACGTCTACACACACATTCACTCATTCACCCATACAATCATTCATACATACAATCACTCATCTTTACAACACTATCATATGCACTCATACACCTATACAGACACTCACACTCTGCCACTCATCCATGGAGTTACTCACACACCTAGTCAGTCCTGTAAAGAATCAATCACACTTCCATTTTCTTGTCTATACAGTTAAACGTAGAGCACCTTACATTTTCAAACATATACTAACACATACTTACTTTCTTATACAATCATTGATACAAGTACACATTGATCTGCACAGAGTCACACACCTCCCAGCCAGCGACACACACACTCAGTCTCCCATACAAATACTTGGACAATCAATCAATAACCCATATAGTTAATCATATAGCTACTGATCAACACATGCAGCAGTTTACAGAACAACAGACATAATGATGCACAAATTAAGACAGTTTAGTCACTAACCCATGCACTCAGTGAGACACATTTAATCACTCACTCATACATTCAGTCATGCACCTACTAAATCCTTCGTCCAGACACTTATACATCTACTCATTCTTCAATATGTAAAACATATTTAAACTTTACAGAAACACACAGTCACTGGATGATGTCATCAGTGATCTCATCAGTGATGTCATTTGAGATGTCATCAGTGATGTCATCAGTGATGTCACTGACCATGTCATGAATGATGTAATATGTGACATGATCAGCAGTGGATTGCGGGTGCGCGATATATAGTTAGTGCAACTAACTATATATGGAATTTCAATGGTTTTGTGTGAGTAAAATAAGGTTTTTTAAATGCTAATTCCTAACTATATATGGTCTATAACCTATGGTTTTTTCAGTGAATTTTCAAGGTTTTGTAAATGCTAATTCCTAACTATATATGGTCTATAACCTATGGTTTTTTCAGTGAATTTCAATGGTTTTTTAATAGCAAATATCATAAGCTGTCGAATGTCAAGTACGTGGTAAGTGAAAACATTTTCGTGTTTATGCACACTGATCTGCTTTGAATGGTGCCCCCCCCCCTCATTTCTATTAGGAGTACTCTCTCTTTGCATATAGTGAAGGGTAGTTAACGCAGGCCTTTGCCCCCGTTGTAATACGTCGTGCCTGCTTCTCTCTCCATTTGATTGATGGTTATCCAAGTATTTACTGTTTTAGAATTGGTTCTCTTTGGTTCATTCTCTATTTACAAACAAACACAGAGTCGCAATACTCTGTTTAGTCTTCGCAGATAACGAAAAATCGTGTAAAAAAAAAAAAAGGAATCGAGCAAAATCAGTAGGCCACTAATGGGATCTCTTTTTGACCTCGCTAAAATAGAAACATTAGGAACAACCCCTCATGACAAATACAAAACTAGTGAGATGAACTGAACTCCACACAATGATGGCTGCAAAACAGCTTGGCTCCGCCACCCACCCCGCCCAAAATAACGATAAAGAGCGGCTGCCATGATTGGTTGCGGAATGGCCACGACGGAGCTACGAAATGGTGCTGCTCTCATGCTAACCCCAGCTTCAGTCTGAATATCCAGAAACACTGTAGACTACCAATTCGATCAGTTCCGGTAGCGCCCCAATGTAACCCGGTAGAGAAGAACTAGCCCTCCCCTCTTTGACTGATGGTTCTTGTTGCCTGTCCCTTCTGTTGTCATTTAACAGAACTATTTAGCCTGCTGAAAGGGGTTGTGTTCCAACCGCTGGTTGGTGGAGACATTTTGACTATATTCTGGACCTGCGTTGTCGCGTAATGCGTCATATGACGCGCCGCGTTAGCGCATCCGGAAGTCATCCGGGGCGCGCAGCGCGTAACGTAAGCATAACAAGTCATGTGACTTGTTAATAAAACTTTTCATTGGTTCATTTTACTTTTCTTATTCTAATGATGAAAGGCTTGGTCATATGACCTAAAAATTACGCTTTTTATTACTTCCGAACATTATTTTTTCTTAAATATATGTTATAATGTTCCAGGCTAATGTACTTTCCCGGAAAATTTACAACTGTCCTGCAAGTAAAATATATTCTTTTTTCGAGAAAAAGAGCGTTTCTTCGTCCCATGACGGAGCCGTTGAGCAAAAGAGGGTCGACCTGCTGTCTTAGTCGCCGATACGCCTGAATATGAGATTCTTATCGATCACTTTATGTTGCAGGAGTAGAAAACACAACAGCCCTTGACCATTTATCTTTACTGCGTTCCTTCGAATTATACCTTTTACCCTTCATGTAATTGGTCTGCTTTATTTCACTTACCTTTTACTGATTCTAAAACAGTGACTATTATTAAAAACTTTACCAATGTATATACTACTACCATGTTTTCTTTTAAAAACCTTTATTGTGAAAATTTCATTATACAAATACGAGCCTATAACCACGTGGGCCGGCCACGGAGCAAACTGTAATTGTATATGATGAGTAGACATTTACACTGTAGAGGAACGTAACGGGCGGGCCATTAGGTTGCAAGAACTAAGGTGTCTAACAGTTACGGAATCGGTGGACGTACATTTTATAATTAAAATACGACAGGGCCAGTTACAATAAAATTATCTAGATATACATTTGCGGGCAAGTACCATGGGTGACGTTAATTCGAACTTTCAATAGTACAGTAATCAATAACACATCAGAACTTAATATCAATAGGGATGTCGAAATATTCAATCAATTCTCGTCCCCGCCCGCCATGTGCTTCAAAACTGCATACGTATCTCGTGATTTCAAGGTTCTGCAACCAGTACACAACAAGGAGTTACGAGTCCCATTTATTCCGGCGCCATTTTGGGCGAGGACGGGCAGGTCCAGGATATAGTCAAAATGTCTCTACCAACCATCGACTATGATGATGTTCATATGCTGTATTTATTAGAGTAACACTCATCTGTCCACATGAAATTAATTTGCCACAATCTAAACATGTCATTTTAATCTTTCCAAAGTTCTTCTAAATATTTGGGACCGTTTCCCTTGCCTCTGATGCTGTCAGTGCCACTTCTTTGATGAATGTACTAGCAGGTCAGGGGTTCTCCTCCAAATCTCTCTTTTATGCAGCACTATAATTAATTGGTGCCACCTCTCCATATGACGATGCATGGTATAGTTACCATAACTATATTTTTTTTCGGTTCCTCTGGAGAGTTCATCGTGGCAGATGAAGCGTGTAACGTACCGGGCATTTACCTTTTTTTGCATGTACAGGAAAGGAAAAAAAAATCGAGCGTCCGAGTTCTAAGGTGTCCCAGGGCCATTTTAGTGGACCAGGCCCAAATCCAAAGAACAGGCCGCCATTTTGAGAGTCCTGTTGCAGCCGCCTGTCGCTGTAGCATCAAGAGCAGCCGAAACTCAGCTGAATGGCAACTGAAACGGTAAAGGGGCGCCCCACTACAGCAGACGAGCCTCCACCTAGGAAGGCCCGTTCACGCCGCCTCCCCCCCCCCCTTCGGGCACCCCACGCCGTTATTCGGAGCAGTATTGTAGGATGGCCACACCAGTGCGGCAACTTGCTAGACATCACCTCGGTGGTAACCGAATCTCAACGCCTTGTGGTGTCTTCTATTCAGAAAACATTGTTATGCTTCCTTCGACCTATTCGCCGCAAGTGCGCACACAACTCAACTGCATAGCTTGCTAGACACCACCTCGGTGCCATCCGGATCTTGGAATCTCAGCGTCTTTTGGTGTCTTCTCTTCAGAAAATATTGTTGCGCTGCCTTTGGCCCCATTCGCACATCGGTCCGCTACTGACGCCATCTCACAGGCTAATGGGGCGCCCCACGCCGACTTTCAGCATTGTAGGATGACCACACCAGTACAGCAACTTGCTAGACATCACCTCGGTGCCATCCGGATCTCGGCGCCCCACTGCAGATGAAGTGCCTCTCAACTATGAAACCACCACGGTGACATCCGGATCTTGGCGCGTTGTGCTGCCTTCGGCCTATTCGCACATCGGTCCGCTACTGACGCCATCTCACAGGCTAATGGGGCGCCCCACGCCGACTTTCAGCATTGTAGGATGACCACACCAGTACAGCAACTTGCTAGACATCACCTCGGTGCCATCCGGATCTTGGCATCTCAACACCTAGTGGTATCTTCCATACAGAAAATATTGTTGCGCTGCCTTTGACCCCATTCGCACATCGGTCCGCAACTTAGACATCACCTCGGTGCCATCCGGATCTTGGCATCTCAGCGCCTTGTGGTGTCAGTCAGAAAATATTGTTGCGCTGCCTTTGGCCCCATTCGCACATCAGTCCGCTACTGACACCATCTCACAGGCCAACAGGGCGCCCCACGCCGACTTTTACCATTGTAGGATGGCCACACCAGTGCCACAACTTGCTAGACACCACCTCGGTGCCATCCGGATCTTGGCATCTCAGCGCCTTGTGGTGTCTTCTATTCCGAAAATATTGTTGCGCTGCCTTTGGCCCCATTCGCACATCGGTCCGCTACTGCCGCCATCTCACAGGCCAACGGGGCGCCCCACGCCGACTTTCAACATTGTAGGATGGCCACACCAGTGCGGCAACTTACTAGACACCACCTCGGTGCCATCCGGATCTTGGCGCGTTGTGCTGCCTTCGGCCTATTCGCACATCGGTCCGCTACTGACGCAAACTCACAGGCCAACGGGGCGCCCCACGCCGACTTTCAGCATTGTAGGATGGCCACACCAGTGCTTCAACTTGCTGGACACCACCTCGGTGCCATCCGGATCTTGGCGCGTTGTATTGCCTTCGGCCTATTCGCACATCGGTCCGCTACTGACGCCGCCTCACGTGCCAACGTATTTTCTCCGCATTTTATACCCTATGCCGCATAACAGGTCATGTGACTTGTTTATAAAACTTTTCATTGGTTCATTTTACTTTTGGTTTCCTAATGATGGAAGGCTTGATCATATGACCTAAAAACAACACTTTTCATTGGATGAAAACTTTTTTTTTTTCCCAAACGATGAAAGCCCCACCTTGTGGAGAAGTGTGGCTCAGGGGTTAGAGGCAGCAGACCCGGAAACTGAGATTGGTCCTGGACCAGGGTTCAATTCCCCGCCTCGGCGGGTCTTGGGCTAGAAATTCCACGGACTCGATAATTCTCGCCCCGGTGCCTCCTCGACTCATGGGTTCACACTCTGCGACTCTGGGCAATAGCTTGCTTAATCTCCACAACGGCCCCTCGCGGCGGGATGCCTGACTTTCACCTTGTGGATACCCTGCTATCTCACAGGGGAATACCAGGAAGGGTTCCCTAAGCAAGCGCCGGGAAACCCACTGCGGGTAGCTGTGCGCTATATAAGCTCAACTACATTTACATTTACACATTTGTTTCTGGATGTTTTAGACTGAAGCTGGCTTCAGCATGAGAGCACCACCATCTCGTAGCTCCGTCGTGGTCATTCCGCGAGCAATCATGGCAACCGCTCCCCACCAGAAGCCTACAGGAGTCGGGGGCCCCCAAAACTTTTGATAAATCCTCAAGGCGGAGGGGACGCTTTCGAGAATGGGGTCCAAGACCTAGCAGACAAGCGTCCGATTTCCAAGGTGTCCCAGGGCCATTTCAGTGGACCAGGCCCAAAAAGGAAAGAGCCTGCCGCCATTTTGAGAGTCCTGTGACAGCCGCCTATCGCTGCACCGCAAGAGTGGGCGCAACTCAGCTGAATTGCGGCTTTTGACACAGTGGACCAAAAACGGACGGAATGGCAACTGAAACGGTAAAGGGGCGCCCCACTACAACAGATGACACTCCACCTGGAGAGGCCCGTTCACGCCGCCTCCCCCGGGGCGCCCCACGCCGTTATTCGGAGCAGCATTGTAGGATACCAAAACCAGTGCGACAACTTACTGGACATCACCTTGGTGCCATCGTTCTGCTGCCTTGGAACTATTCGCACAACAGTTTGCTACTGATGACCCACCCCCCGCAACGCCCCACGCCAGAAATCTGGACGTTGTGCTGCGTTGGCACTATTCGCACAGCCGACCGCTACTTCGTTGTTTTTCCCTAAAAATGTTTATATGTTATTACTGTTTTTGTTTTCTTGTATATATTTATAAGTTAATAAAGTTTTATAATCTTACTACTTTGTTGGAGTGCTATATATTTTTAATGTGACACATAATTGTAAAAACTTTGATGTACAAAGAGTCATCCCTGGAATCTTCCGCTTCAGGCTCGGTCCCCTCCCCAATCACAATACAGGATGGTTTTCAGATAATAGGAACGCGTCTGCTGTGACGGATCTCATCGAGTGTGGGCCTTGATCTACTATAACTCCTTTGAAGAGGGGTGATTCTTTACAGCTGGGGCCATAAACTACATCTGCAGGGCTAGCTGATACCCTAGGACCGGCCTGGACAATCGGACACAGAGGAAAAGGAGTGTCAGAGGGTGCGGTAGTGAATAGGGCGAAAGGGAGGTGTCGGGCGGGCACAGGGCGTGATTCTCAGGGAAGAGCAGCGCAGATGGGGGGAGGTTTATTACCCATGCATAAGACAGAGAGCGGGGGTGACCACTGCCTGGGGGAGATGCTTGCGAGGGTGGGGAGTCATGCTAAGGATCGACAGCGTGCACAGAGTGGGTCTGGTCAAGGCATCTAAAATGACTGCCGTGCACGACAAAAGTGTGGCATTTGAAAAAAGGCAAGATGGCGCAGACAATGTTTTTCAACACTTCCTGATTTCCTTCGAATCGAACGTTAACAGACGTTGGGGCATATTACCAAAGTTAAGCGATATTTATCCCTAACGATGCTTAGCAACGATTTTTTTACCGCTAAGCATCGTCAGAAATTATCGCAGATAAACCTTGCTATTATCAAGGTTTATCGCAAATACGATAAAAAACTACCGCAATACATTAATATCGCTGAAAACTCAGCGATATTCATGCATTACCGAGCTAATGCTCTTAGCCATGTTATCCACCTCCCATTGGATAACATGCCTTAGAACTGCTCAGGGCAGGTGCTAGCTTTTGGAGATATTCGCGCTTATCGCGAATATTTCCAAAAGTTGATAATAGGAGATAGCGATGTTAGCGACTGTTTCCAGTCGCTAACATCTTGGCATGCCCACTTTGCATGTCATTAGTGATAAATATCACTCACATGCAAAGTGGGGCCCAAGATGGTCGCTATCTCCTACTAGCCGTCGCTAACTGGTGTTAGCAACAGCTAGGTAATACAGATATAATTTTATCTCCGCGAAGCGGAGCGCTGTTACAGATATATATCTTTTTTTTTAACGTTAATTTCTCAAAATCCACTGGAGCACATATATTGAGACCTAGCAAAGGCACATCGGACTACCAGTCCCTACAATTTTGCCAAGTTTCGTGCAAATCCATTCAGCCGTTCGATTATTATTATTATTTTTTTTTTTGCCTCGCGGGGCCCTTTTAAAACCTCCACATCAAACCTAAGAGGTCAAGGAGGATCTACTATGCCCCCTTATGGTCATTTGCCCCTTCGCTTTGGCCTCCTCTTGTCTCTCGATCCTACCGAGAGACAAGATGGCGGCCGCTACGGACTGTTTGCAATGTTTACAGACGCCGGAGAACCAATCAGCTTCGCAAACCTCCGTTACGCGAAGCGGAGCGCTGTTACAGATATATATCTTTTTTTGAACGTTAATTTCTCAAAATCCACTGGAGCACATATATTGAGACCTAGCAAAGGCACATCGGGCTACCAGTCCCTAATATTTTACCAAGTTTCGTGCAAATCCATTCAGCCGTTCGATTATTATTATTATTTTTTTTTTTTGCCCCGCGGGGCCCTTTTAAAACCTCCACATCAAACCTAGGGGGTCAGCGAGGATCTACTATGCCCCCTTATGGTCATTTGCCCCTTCGCTTTGGCCTCCTCTTGTCTCTCGATCCTACCGAGAGACAAGATGGCGGCCGCTACGGACTGTTTGGAATGTTTACAGACGCCGGAGAACCAATCAGCTTCGCTTCACAAAGCTCCGTTGCGCGAAATGTACGCGAACTGGAGCGCTGCCCGGTCCGCTGTTACAGATATATATCTTTTTTTGAACGTTAATTTCTCAAAATCCACTGAAGCACATATATTGAGACCTACAAAAGGCACATCGGGCTACCAGTCCCTACAATTTTGCCAAGTTTCGTGCAAATCCATTCAGCCGTTCGGGCTAAAAGTGAGGCCAACCGCCCTATGGAAAACTCAATGTTAAAAACACGTTTTGGGACCCCCCTTTTTTCTCGGCCCCCCCTTGACGAACCCCCCCAAATTTTCAAGGGCTGCTCAGAAACAAAATGTGCCATTTTCCTGAAAATTTCAGCCAATTCCGTCCACAAACGCCAAAGTTATTAGACATAGAATTTTCAAAAATCCCATAGGGAAAAAATCCTAACTATATATACCTACTGGCGACCGCCAGTAGGTAATATATATATATATATATATATATATATATATATATATATATATATATATATTCAATGAAAAAACCATAGGTTTTACACACGGTAAAGTTAGGAAGTAGCATTTAAAAAACCTATGAAATTCACCGAAAAAACCATAGGTTTTACACCAGTTATAGTTACCAGGAAATTTTACTCGCATAAAACCATTGAAATCCCCACGTTATAGTTAGTTGGACTCACTATAACTTGCGCGTGCAATGCACTGCTGATGACGTCACATATTACATCACTCATGACGTGGTCAGTGACATCACTCATGACATCACTGATGACACCATCCAGTGAATGTGTGTCTTTCTGAAAAATAAATATTAGTGAGTAATGTTTAAATTTGTAAACATATGTATTAATGTTTCACTTTGTGTATAAGTGCCTGCATGGGTTGGTGAGTAGCTACATGTGTAGGTATATGGGTTATTAGATGTTTTTTTTAATATCAATATGAGTGTCTATATGTTTGGTGGGGGTGTTACTTAGCACAGATGCATGAACGACTGACTCTCTGTATGTGTTTTGAATACAGCATATGTGCAGGACTGTATGGGTGGATGAGTGTGTATATATGTATGTTAGTGAGTGAATCACTGTCTCACTAGTGTCTTTATCTGTAACTACATATGTTTTAATCTAGTATATGTGAATATTGATGTATATAAGTGAGTATATGTGAGAGTGAGGGATTGTAGGAGTTCCTGTTTAAATAAGTATGTGTTTCTATAAGTGATTGTTTAAGAGAGTAAGTATGTGTAAGTTTCCTTAGAAGTAAAGTGGCAGTGTGTGTATAGCTGTATATGCAAATAAATGGATGTTTAATAGTTTATTTGCATGTGTGAGTATGTGTGAGAGTATCTTTTGGATGACTGTCGTTGTGTAACAGGATATATAGGTGTATCACTATATATGATGAGTGAGTATATGTATGAGTGACTACAGAGAACTGTTGGTGAAAGAGTGGATGTGTATATAGATGGTGGATTTACTGAATTGGTTGTTGTAACTGGTATGGGTATCTCCATTTTTTTGAAAATTTTAGTTTCTATTTTTGAATATGTGTTTCAAGGGTTACATTACAGTGAAAAGAGGTCTGTCACTCTGTCGCAAGGATGGTGTCATCAGTGATGTCATGAGTGATGTCACTGACCACGTCATGAGTGATGTAATATGTGACGTCATCAGCAGTGCATTGCACGCGCAAGTTATAGCGAGTCCAACTAACTATAACGTGGGAATTTCAATGGTTTTATGCGAGTAAAATTTCCTGGTAACTATAACTGGTGTAAAACCTATGGTTTTTTCGGTGAATTTCATAGGTTTTTTAAATGCTACTTCCTAACTATAACGTGTGTAAAACCTATGGTTTTTTCAGTGAATTTCATAGGTTTTTTAAATGCTACTTCCTAACTATAACGTGTGTAAAACCTATGGTTTTTTCAGTGAATTTTCAAGGTTTTGTAAATGCTAATTCCTAACTATATATGGTCTATAACCTATGGTTTTTTCAGTGAATTTCAATGGTTTTTTAATAGCAAATATCAAAAGCTTTAAAATGTCAAGTACGTGGTAGGTAAAAACATTTTCGTGTTTATGCACGCTGATGTGCTTTGAACGCTGCCCCCCCTCTTTTCTTTTAGGAGTATTCTCTCTTTGCAGATAGTGAAGGGTAGGTAACGCAGGCCTTTGCCCCCGTTGTAATCCGTCGTGCCTGCTTCCCTCTCCATTTGATTGATTGTTATCCAAGCATTTACTGTTTTGGAATTGGTTCTCTTTGGTTCATTCTCTATTTACAAACAAGCACAGAGTCGCAATACTCTGTTTAGTCTTTGCAGATAGTGAAGGATAGGTAACGCAGGCTTTAGCCCCCGTTGTAATCCGTTGTGCCTATTTTTATCCCTCATTTGATTGATTGTTTGGCCGAACATTGATCGTTCAGAATTGGTTCTCTTTGGGTGATTCTCTATTCACAAATAAGCACAGAGTCGCAATACTCTGTTTAGTCTTTGCGGATAGTGAAGGATAGGTAGTGCAGACTTTTGTCCCCTTTGTAATCCGTCATGCCTATCTCTGCCCCTTTTGTTGGTAGTTGGTTCAGCCCGGACCGTTTATTAGAGGTAGATCATCCGACTCCACCGGAGGACACCCCTAATAAAAAGGAGGGGGGGGGTGAATGCCTTGCTGATGACCCCCCCTCTTATTGCCTGGTCCGACCATCACATATACCTGCGCCAGGAGACGGCGTGGGGTGCACTGGGAGGGAGAGGCGGCGCGAACGAGCCTCCCCCACCTCCCCAGGTGGAGGTTCCTCAGCTGCACCCCAGCGCTTCACTCGACCAGCTGAGTTGCGCCCGCTCTTGCGGCACAGTGCCTCGCTCGGCCAGCTGAGTTGCGCCCGCTCTTGCGGCACAGTGCCTCACTCGGCCAGCTGAGTTGCGCCCGCTCTTGCGGCACAGTGCCTCACTCGGCCGGTTGAGTTTCGCCTGCTCTTGCGGCTACAGCGTCTCACCCGCCTCCGGCCGCAACCACAGCGCCAACGATCGCTGCTGACGGAGGGGAGCCTTGCCGGTGAGAGCCACTGATCTGAAGAACCGCTGCCTGCTGTGCCTCCCTGAGCCGGTTGACGGAGGCCCCCGAAGGGCGGTGTGGTGGCGCGGACTCGGAGGGGGCGCTTGGCTCCTGCCCCCTCCCCAAGTCTTGTTGCCCTGGTGTGGCCTGAGATCGCCCCCGACATAGGCGGCCGGCTCCCGGGGTCCGGCGGGACTTTTAGCCTTTTGGTGACTCTTCCATTCTGGACCTTGTCCCACAATCCGTTTGACCTGAAGACACGTCCTGCGGTGCCCTCGCAATGCGGCCTGGTCCCTGAATGTGTGCGGGGGGACGGTATTGATTGGATCAAGATGGCGGCTTCACACAAAGCTGACTCAAGTGTTGCTGCTGATGCTATGCAGACAAAAACTGGTTTTCAGTCTGTACATTCTTCAGGATTTTTCCATCCAAAACTGGTTGAGAGTTTGTAGAACGATAGCTTCAGATTTTCAACATACTACTCTTCAACATTCTTCATAAATGTAAGAATGTGAGACTCACTAGGAGAACGGCCGTTTATATTTCCTTTCTAAATGCTGCCAACAATATTTTCTGTATGGAAGTCACCATCTTGTAGCATAAAGAGCTGCGTCAAGGCTGGTATTGCCCAGAATGTCTTGTTTTCAAGTGCTCGTAATGACGAAGCCAGGACTGTGGCAGAGCGTCCAAAATCTACAAAAAACACCACTGCCAACTCTTCAATAACTTCCATCACCCAGCACCGCATTTCCAAAGAAACAGCATAGCAAGCTTTTGTGGCCTTTAGAGTTTTCGGAAGCAGTTTCCCAAGACCATCACTGCAGCCATTACAATCCAACAGAGGAACTTTTTCCAAGATCGGCATATTAACAGGGCTGCTGGTATAATCGGGGCTCTTGCAGCCATTCAACTTAATTGAAGCTTTCACAATGACAGACCGCCCACTGAACTTCGTGCCATGACATTTACTTATAACATGGGTCTTCGCCGAACTGAAGTCTACAAATGCAAAGCATTTAATTCCGCTTTGACATTTCTTGACATGTAGTGGGTTGAAGTCTTTAAAGAGGTCCACAATTTGCTCCTCAGTCACATCACTTGAAAGATTCCCCAAGCCAGGCAGGTCCCACACCACTTGAAAGGACCTGCCTGGCCTCGACCAAAATGGCGCCAGTATGGGAGCGACTTGCAACTCCTTATGACGTTCTAGTTACTTAGCCTTGACGTTATGGGGGATGTATGCGGTCTTTGTGCACATGGCGGGCGGGGAAGGGTACTGACTGGGCATACGGACAACCCTATTGATGTCGGTTTTTCATTATTGATTATTGCATTATTAAAGCTTCGAAGTAATGTTACCCATGATACTCGCCCTTGGTGTGCGTATGGACGATTTTATTGTAACGGATCCTGTTATACTTTCGAATAAAAAATCAACCTTCACTGATCCTGCAACCGTTTGTCACGTTTATTTTTTTCAATTTATTGGCTCGCTTGTTACATACTCCTATACCCCTGGCTTTTGACCCTTTCCTACGCGCGGTCTGTACTACCGCCCTCGGGCGATCTATGTAATGAACAGACTACCATTGCCGAGACACAAGGGAATGCATCTCAGAGAGATAAGTCAAGTACGTGGTAGATAAAAACATTTTCGTGTTTATGCACGCTGATGTGCTTTGAACGCTGCCCCCCCTCTTTTCTTTTTCTGCAGGTTACATTGGAATTTCAGCTAAAGTATGGAGAAGACCTAAACCGCACCGTGTTCCACGCGAGGAAAAATAGGCTAGCTCTGTGAGACGGTACATTATATGTACGAGCTATCTCTGGGAGCGTGAAAGATTGTATGGTATGAATGTGCGCATGGGCCCTGATTTGTACGGTATGAATGCGTATGTGTGGCGCACGACTGGGTCAATAAAAGAATGCTTTTTGTATGACTGAGGCGTTGATGGAACGGTTAATGGAATGAGAAAAATAAGCCCGAACATGGTATCCGCATGTGAAGGACGAAAAAGAATATAGCACTTTCCTTACTTAGGAACGACTCTCTCTGGAGCTAGTGAATGGGAGAGTAGCCTACACCAGAAACTTGAAGGGTTATTTCAGTACGACGAACCCGACCCCAACCGATATTCCAAATGTACACCCAAAATAATGCGCACCAGTAAGTCAATTTATGTGCTGACTAAATAAGAGAAGTTAGCTCGGCTCCGCCGCCCACCCCGCCCAAAATAACGACAAACCCTATGCAAATATTATAAATATATACAACACACCAGCAAAGTAACAGGGTAAAACGTTTTATTAAATAACTATTTACATGGCAGCCTGCTGCAACATCGATCCAAATGCATGACGCTGTTCCTGTCGAGGTAGCATAGGTGGCGGCATAGGGGTGGAGGACCTTTGTGCAAATAATCCGGGGGCGACACCACGCGCGAAGGCCCATCCCCGCGGTCAGCTGCAGCAGGGCGACCCTTAGCGTTTCACTCCCCGGTCAGCTGCACCATGACTGCCATTGGCTTTCCACTCGGTTGGATGGCCGGGGACCCGCTCCGGTGGCCGGGGTGAAGAGCGGCTGTTGCTGCGGAACGCTCAAAATGGCGGCCCACTCCCCGGATTTGGGCCTGGTCCACTAGAACGACTCTGGACTACCCTGGAACTCGAATGCTTGCCTGCTCGGGCATGAGCCCCACTCTTGAAGACGTCCTCTCAGTTTTAAAGGTTCTACGAGAGTCGTTGGCCCTCAACTCCCGCGGGCTTCCGATGGGGGCAACCGCCACTGTTGCTCGACTATCCCCCATGGATATACCGCTGCCACGGGTGTCCGCCGCCTTAGCCCTTTGACGAAGCTCTCAATAATACTTCTATCACTGCAACCAAAGAATAATGGCATAGATTTTCTGTCAATACACACTCATATATGTCTCCTCAACCAATCATATTTGTTCCCGCACAATTTCATATTCAAATTAACATTTCAGTTGGTTATCCTTTCAATATTTTCAAAGTTACATAACGGTCACCCTTCACCCTCTGCCTTCTCTGGCTGTTACCATGGTAACAGCTCAATCTGCACCTAGCTGAAGGCAGAGGTCAAAAGTTCATATCTCAACGTTCTAAATCCAAGCAAAAAGGATAATTTCCCTCCAAACACACCTGCCTATCCACTCTTGTTTTACATTTCTTTATTTTCCACGACCAATAGAAGATTTGTTTATAATAAAACTATAACATACAGCGTAGTCTTCAATCTTGAAGTATATCAATTAACCAATCATGTTCAGTTTTCTTTTAACACCAAACCTCACACACTTTTTTTATCGTGACTTTCACCATCTACTTGCCATTCCACTTCACGAACCCATCGGAGTACTACTGCATCTACCTTGAAAATGAAGGTTTGGCTTGTAGGACACAGTTATATTCACTGGAGTGAAAAATATGCTGCAAACAGACGAATTTGTAACCTTGACTTACCAAATGTGCAGATTACGTGGATTGGCCAAAGAGGATTAAGATGTCACCAATTGATACCATTGGTGAAAACTTTTACGCATCTCCCTGAACCTAACCTGATAATTGTGCACTGTGGTGGCAATGATCTAGGCACATTAACAGGGGTAGGTCTGGAAATGCTTCTAAAAGACACCTTTCGTCAATTGATGTCACTTTTTCCTCGAACTGTCTTGGTGTATTCAAATATATGCCAAAGACAAAAATGGAATTGGTCCAATGAACGTTGTCCACAGATTGAGAAAGCAAGGAAACATGTAAATAAATCTGTTTCTGCTTTCCTCAGAGAATATAACATGGGTTCTATATACAACAACAACCTACGTTTCAACATGGAAGGCATCTATCGGAGATATGGTGTTCATTTCACGGATGAGGGAAATAGAATTTTCCTCTGTAACATGAGACTCTGCATCGGAACTTACTTATAAGTTCAGCAAAAACTCAATTAACACAAGGGCTCTTTTAAGAGCCACCTTAGATCTAAACACTCAAACTTGTAATTTATCTCCATCTTTCCTTCTGTTTTTTGATCGCCGTGCGCGACCGATTGCGCGCACCTCGTAACTTATTTGCGAAAAAAAGCTACTTTTACACTTTCGTCACCCTTAATAAACCCCTCAAGAAACCTACGAAATCAAACACTCTACACCCTGCTTCCTTTCCATTCTCACCACTATAGTTTTTCACAGTCTTGTAAATAGGGGTGCGCGACCGAATGCATGCACCCCGCAAATGTTTTGCCCCCAAAAAAATAGTATTTTCGCGTTCAGGGTCCATACTGTACCCCCCTAGAAAACCTACCCAGCCAGACAATCTCTACCTTCTCCCCTTTCCATGTACTAACCCTTTGTTCTGTATTATATATTCACTCGCACTAACAAAATGGCGGACAACACTTCCTGATTTCCTCCGAATCGAATGTTGACAGACGTTAAACAGCAAATCACAATGCCGCTCGCGCACACCCGCATAGGTGCGCGCACCCGTGCTCGCTTACAGATATATAACTGATTTCAACTTTAATTTTCTCAGCAACTACTGAACGGATTTACACCATTTAAACAAAAGCGTGATCTGCGACCCACACTCTACCTTTCTACCAAATTTCTTATAAATCCATTCAGCCGTTCGAGCTGTAGCCGTGTCTAAACGTCCTATGGAAAATAACATGGGAAAAACTCGTTTTGGGACCCCCCTTTTATCTCAGCCCCCACTTCACCAATCCCCCCAAAACTTTCACAGAATGAGCGCAGCGGACCTAGCCATCTTCTTTGAGAAATTCGCAAACATTCGTCCACCAGGGCCAAAGTTATTCCCAATAGAATGTTGCGGATTTCCTATGGAAACTAGGTCCTAACTATAACTACCTACTGGCGACCGCCAGTAGGAGATATATATATATATATATTCACTGAAAAAACCATAGGTTATAGACCATATATAGTTAGGAATTAGCATTTACAAAACCTTATTTTACTCACACAAAACCATTGAAATTCCATATATAGTTAGTTGCACTAACTATATATCGCGCACCCGCAATCCACTGCTGATGATGTCACATATTACATCATTCATGACATGGTCAGTGACATCACTGATGACATCACTGATGACATCTCAAATGACATCACTGATGACATCTCACTTGACATCAATGATCACATCACTGATGATATCATTCATGTGATAATACAATGCATCTCCTCACACTCTAATATAACCTCTATTACACCCAGTGTTAAATAGAGAGTATAATTTTTGAAACCATTGACACACCAATACTAGTTACTACATACGCAGTCACTGATTCCTATGTCTACACACACATTCACTCATACAATCATTCATACATACAATCACTCATACATACAATCACTCATCTTTACAACACTATCATATGCACTCATACACCTATACAGACACTCACACTCTGCCACTCATCCATGGAGTTACTCACACACCTAGTCAGTCCTGAAAAGAATCAATCACACTTCCATTTTCTCATCTATACAGTTAAACACAGAACACCTTACATTTTTGAAACATATACTAACACATACTTACTCTCTTATAGAATCACTGATACAAGTACACATTGATCTGCACAGAGTCACACACCTCCCAGCCAGCCATACACACACTCAGTCTCCCATACAAATACTTATGCAACCAATCAATAACCCATATAGCTACTTATATAGCTACTGATCAACACATGCAGCAGCTTGCACAACAACAGACATACTGATGCACACTTTCAGACATTTTAGTCACTAACCCGTGCATTCAGTAAGACGCATTTAATCACACACTCATACAGTCAATCACGCACCTACTAAAACCTTCATTCAGACACTTATACATCCACTCATTCTTCAATATGTAAAACATATTTAAACTTTACAGAAACACATAATCACTGGATGTTGTCATCAGTGATGTCATCAGTGATGTCACTGACCATGTCATGAATGATGTAATATGTGACATCATCAGCAGTGGATTGCGGGTGCGCGATATATAGTTAGTGCAACTAACTATATATGGAATTTCAATGGTTTTGTGTGAGTAAAATAAGGTTTTGTAAATGCTAATTCCTAACTATATATGGTCTATAACCTATGGTTTTTTCAGTGAATTTTCAAGGTTTTGTAAATGCTAATTCCTAACTATATATGGTCTATAACCTATGGTTTTTTCAGTGAATTTCATTGGTTTTTTAACAGCTAATATCTGTAGCTGTAAAATGTATTCTTCTTTAAATCCAAAAATATATTTTATATGTTTATGAATAATTTTTTTTTTAAATATTTTTTTTTCTTCGTTCCCGCTTCGCGAATCGGGAAGCTTCCCGTTAGCTGACCTTGATGCCGCGAAATAGACCGCGAGCCGGTAAACGTTTCTTTACCGCAACTGCCGCGTTACAAAACAACATCGTGACGTCTCCCGTCCGCATGACGTTTCACGTTGTCACGTGATACGTCATATGACGTGCTACGTTAGCGAACTGGTACGCGAACCGAGTCGCAAAGCGCAGGTTTCTGGAAGCAAACCGGGAGGCCCTGCAAAGCGCTTAACGTAAACACAGCAGGTCATGTGACTTGGTAATAACACTTTTCATTGGTTCATTTCACTTTTGGTTTCCTAATGATGTAAGACTAGGTCATATAATCTAAAATGAACACTTTTCATTGGTTGAGAACTCTTGTTTTTCCCAAATGATGAAAATCCCTCCTTCTTTCCTCACTCTGACTTTCATCATTGTGAGAGAAAGACCCTTTGTGATCACTGAGCAATGGCTTCTTTAGTAGCTTCAGCTGGTGCTTCCCCACCACCTCCACCACATCCAAGGAAGAGTGGACCACCTGCTCAAGTTATAATTCAACAAGAAGAGGAAGAAGAGGAATAGGACGACGAGCACGAAGAGAGGCAGTTTTTGCCTGAGGAGCCCAGGACGTCTCACCGGAAAGAAAACTTCATTTGGCAATTTTTTAAAATTCCCAAAGGTGAGAAAAAAGTAAATGCAAGATACGTAACTTGCCTTATATGTCAAGATAGACTGTCCAGAGGAACCGAGAAAAAATACAGTTTCGGAAACTACACAATGCATCGCCATATGACTAGGTGGCATCCTAACAACTACAGTGCTGCACAGTTTCGGAACAACCTAGATAATCTCCCTATTATGGCCAGAAGATCTGTTGTACCGGAAGTAACGGGACCAGAGGGCAGGGAGATGGTGCCAAATATACAAATGAGATTTGGTGAAGTAAAACACACCTGCGTATTTTGCGATGGATTCATTTGCTACGGAGAAAGAAGCATCACTCTGATCAACAGAGCTATTGACTATCATATGCAAGTTTGTACGAAACGCCCAAAATAATAAATACTTTTTTTTGTTTTGTTGCTCCTGTTGAGCCCTTTACAATGAATCGTTTTCATTGCCCCCTCCAAGAAAAACCCAAAAAAATATAAAACTGTTCAGAAAAATTCAAAAAAAGTAAAAGAATGTTCCGAAAAATAATAAAAAAAATGTAAAACAACAAAAACAATAAAAAAAAAGTTCTTTTCAGAACTACCTCCCCGTTATTAAAAAATTGGTACAATATTTGGAACTGTGCCAACCTCTATTTCTCTTAGTTCGCTTCCCAGTTTGCTCGCCGGTACGCGAACCGGAAGCGAACCAAAAACAGTAAGTATAAGGGAAGGAAACAGACACTTATGTTAAAAGAAAGACAGCTATAGGGGAGTAAACTAGAGATACTATTACCCGTAATCCACTGCTGATGATGTCACATATTACATCATTCATGACATGCTCAGTGACATCATCAGCAGAGGATTGCGGGTTTTTTGGCAACGTGCCTTATCCACGGTTTAATAACGCTGCCTTTTGCTTTATATAAGTTTTCAAATTGTATGAAATATATACCAATAGGTCGTTATGAACCTTTAGGTAGTGCTTTTCTTCATGAGGTCTGGTCGCTTCCATACACATACAGATGTTTCAAAGATGATCAAGAAGTTTATCTGAATGGAGAGGAATGCACTGAGACGCCAGATCATTCACTAATGTGTAGGCACATACAGTTACACGGTTCATGCAACAAACACCGACCAAATATGGCTTGCGTGTTGCAAGGCACGCCAGTTTCTGCTATCATCCCCACGTTCAAGTTGTTGGAAAATGGTAGTTATTTGATGCTCAATAATGAAGATTGATCTGGGTTAATTAAAAGTATTCCTTTTATCGTAACAGTAAGTGAACGGGTTATTTGCTGCAGAAATGTTCTATTTCCTCCCACACATGAACATAGGGAGTTTTCAATCTCGCCACAAATACCAACCTTGGGAGCAGATTTCAACGGCATGGCAAGAATAAGAGCTCTTTTGTCTCAGAGAGAGGTGGCCTTGAGTTCGGCCCGTGAAACTTTCGTGCTTCACATAGCGAACACCCGTACAGAGGTGCAGACCCTTTTCAATTCAGATTTGCCTTTCCATTTCAGCAAGATGGTTCGGACTATCTCTAACGCATCCTCCACAAAGGCCCTGGCGCACTTTTTTAAAGTTGTTACCAGTGGTCTCGTGACTTCATTTGAGAAAATCTTTCGAGTCATCCCTACTTTCTTTCATTGTATTTTTTCCACTTTGCTTCGTGGATTGCCATTTTTACTTGCATTACCAGCGGACGCTCTTGTGCTTTTTTACATTTTTAAATATGGATTACCCTCCTATGCAACCTCCCGCCCTGCAGCTGCTGACACTGTTCCGCAATCGCATGCTAGAATATTATGGCACAATGCCGTTGGCGATATTAAGCACGGCATATGGATTATCTTTTCGATTCTCCTACTTCACCTGTGTCCAGCCTGTATTTCACTGCCTGACCTGTGATTTCGATTGGGCCATTGATTTGTGTCTCTGCGGACCGGTTTCTCCTGACGTCGACTTTAATCAGCTGATGACTCCTATCAGTACTCACGAGTTGGTTTGTCCTGGCGAAAGGATTATGGCTGTGGCATTGATGCATGGACTAATTGGTCCCTGGAATTTACTGGCGGCAACACAGTCTTTCTTGGAACAGAGCTTTCTTGAAAACCCACCGAGCTGTCCTCTGATGGTGATAGAGGATCCGGTGCTGGGAGAGCACGTATGTTCTTTTCCGCTTTTAAATTGGATGGCTGAACTGTTTTCGGATGAAGACGGTGACTTCCTATTGGAGGCTGTTGCAGCTTATTTTGCATACACAGTTATGTCATAGACCTTTTTCATGTTTGATATGCTGAGTACTAGCATTTCATTGACAATTCATTGACTTATTTGTCAAGTTTTTATTATTTACCTTGCCTATTGGCTTAAGACTCGATAAAGTACTTGGCTGTTTTATTTTTCTTTAGCATTAAATTTTCCTAGTTTTTAATGCTTTACCTTGCGGACCGTCCACATATAAACTTGCAATCTGCTCTCATGAGATGGCACTTCTATTATCTTATTCATTTCGTTTCCGGATCATGGGGAGGTGTCATCTACGTCCTGGATATCTTTACACCGTGTTAAGTTAGCATGGGCTCATTACCGGTTTAAACGCCATTTTTCCTTTTTTGCAACTTCTGCACACGACACTTAGTTGTTGCTTTAGCTTTCAACCTAGTAGTTCATCGTGGTTTACATGAGAATAATATGTTATTGCTCTACTATCTGCTTTGCTTGTTAAACTATATCTGTACAGCGAGTGCTAAAGTTTCAAGAACAACACGATACAGAATTGTTATGAGGTCTGATCTCCACGACTTCATACTCATAACATAAGTGCAACTTCTGCCAATTCTGGGCATGAGGCGGGTTTTATATTGCTGTGCCGAACACACATACACAACACTTGATGCGGTTCACATGAAGAGAGAGCTGGTGTATGCTGATGTGATTCCTTCAAATCTAAGACACTAAAGTATGGGCACGCCCTAAACCAACACAAAGAGACCTTCTTAGCAAATAATATAATATGTGTATTAGGGAGGGTGAGATATAAGCAGCCGCGGGCCGTGGAGGGAGTTACGGTGAGGCAGGGAGGCGGGGAGGGGGAGAAGCAGGGTGGAGCCCTCTCCACCCTGACCCTCCCCCTCCCCGCCTCCCTGCCCCACCGTTACTCCCTCCACGGCCCGCGGCTGCTTATAAGTGTTGCTAACTCTTATTCATTTACAGCATGTTAACATACTGTCACCATTCGCTTTTTATGTACTAGTAACTATGCTGGTAATTTTGCTACTGATAATATGTGTACTTGTATTATCTAAGATACTACGCCTGAGAAGACGGCATTAGTAAATAAACATTTCAAATACACATGTGTTCTTCTTAACTCCATGTTCTGGTTTCTAAGAAATATATAACGACCGACTGTTCATGAGTTCCACGTATCCTGAGGTACTATAAGTTCATATTCTGGATTGTCTAAACATTGAGAGTTTGTTATATCCAATGTGACACTGTACCTAGCTTGCTAAGGGGTTTTTGATTACTAAGGTGAGTTTTGGGACACCCTAATTCGCCGAGGTTCCAATCCTCTGTCCACAGTTCTGTGTGAGAACAGAAACCCTGCGACAGGGGCACCCCGACCCTTGCTGGAGCTTCATCACACTTGCGATACAACACCAGCAATGCGCCACCTTTACGGCACAGATACATCACGCATTTGTGCTGTTTTTGCCCCATGATGCGCCGCATTGTAAATGCAGCACACCATAGGTGACGGAACAGCGGCACAGAATGACTAACACATCCCTGGTGATGCGCCAGTCATCATAAATCTATCCCTATGCTTCTTATCTTGTTAGAGATGAACCGCCATATGTATCATCAAAGTTTTTTGCATTTCCTAAATAGCAAACTTTAAGGAATAAATAGCGATTCTTTACCATTCCTAGTTTGCGATGAGCTATTTGCTAATTACAAATTACCCATTCATTTCCTTCATTTCCATAGGACGGTTGGACTCACTTTTAGCTCGAACGGCTGAATGGATTTGCACGAAACTTGGCAAAATTGTAGGGACTGGTAGCCCGATGTGCCTTTGCTATGTCTCAAGATATATGCTCCAGTGGTTTTTACGAAAATTAACTTTGAAAAATATATATTGGGCTACATTGGCCTATATATATGTTGGAACCCAAATGTAGCCCAATGTAGCCCAATGAAGCCCAATGAAGCCCAATGTAGCCCAATGTAGCCCAAAGATGGCCGCCAGAGACGAAAAAAAACAAATGTAGCCCAAATATCAGCCAGATGTAGCCCAACTATAGCCCAGTGACAGAATGACCAATCAGCGTCGCAAACCTCCGTTACGCGAAGCGGAGCGCTGTTACAGATATATATCTTTTTTTGAACGTTAATTTCTCAAAATCCACTGGAGCACATATATTGAGACCTAGCAAAGGCACATCGGGCTACCAGTCCCTAATATTTTACCAAGTTTCGTGCAAATCCATTCAGCCGTTCGATTATTATTATTATTTTTTTTTTTTTGCCCCGCGGGGCCCTTTTAAAACCTCCACATCAAACCTAGGGGGTCAGCGAGGATCTACTATTCCCCCTTATGGTCATTTGCCCCTTCGCTTTCACCTCTTCTTGTCTCTCGATCCTACCGAGAGACAAGATGGCGGCCGCTACGGACTGTTTGGAATGTTGACAGACGCCGGAGAACCAATCAGCTTCGCTTCACAAAGCTCCGTTGCGCGAAAAGTACGCGTCCTGGAGCGCTGCCCGGTCCCCTGTTACAGATATATATCTTTTTTTAAACGTTAATTTCTCAAAATCCACTGTAGCACATATATTGAGACCTACAAAAGGCACATCGGGCTACCAGTCCCTACAATTTTGCCAAGTTTCATGCAAATCCATTCAGCCGTTCGGGCTAAAAGTGAGGCCAACCGCCCTATGGAAAACTCAATGTTAAAAACACGTTTTGGGACCCCCCTTTTTTCTCGGCCCCCCCTTGACGAACCCCCCCCAAATTTTCAAGGGCTGCTCAGAAACAAAATGTGCCATTTTCCTGAAAATTTCAGCCAATTCCGTCCACAAACGCCAAAGTTATTAGACATAGAATTTTCAAAAATCCCATAGAGAAAAAATCCTAACTATATATACCTACTGGCGACCGCCAGTAGGTAATATATATATATGTCCCCATGTTAATTTCCATAGGGCGGTTGGACTCACTTTTAGCCCGAACGGCTGAATGGATTTCCACCAAACTTGGCAAACTTGTAGGGACTGATAGCCCGATGTGCCTTTGCTATGTCTCAAGATATGTGCTCCAGTGGATTTTGAGTAATTTAGGTTAAAAAATATATATATATCTATAAGCGCGCCCCGGTACGCGCACCGGGGCGCGCACCAGCGAGCTAAGCGAGTACGCGAGCGGAAAGCTGATTGGCTCTCGGGTGTCTGTCAACATTCTAAACAGTCCGGAGCGGCCGCCATCTTGTGTCTCGGTAGGATCGAGACACAAGAGGTGGCAAAAACAAAGGGGGAAATGACCAGGGAGCGTACCCTGGAGAAAAAAGAATGACAGAGTTTTTTAAAAATGTAGCATTTTTTAAAAAATTGGAGGTAGTTCTAAAAAGAACTGTTTTTTTATTCTTTTTGTTGTTTTATATTTTTTTTGTTTTTTGAACATTTTTTACTTTTTTTGGCTTTTATGAACAGTTTTATTTTTTTTTGTAATTTTTATGGGGAGAATCAAAAAACAAGGATTTGTAAACGGCTCAACTGGAGCAAAAAAAATCAGGAAAAAAATTAAGGTTTTTTTCTGCAGATATGGTTATCTCCTGCACAGTTGATTAGGTTTATACTTTTTTCGCCATACGTAATTGTAGTCCCACAATAGATACAAACCATTTTATAACCTCCAAACTTGGTTTGTATGTTTGGGACCATCTCCCTTGCCTCTGGACCCGATGGAGTGGGTTCTTTGCTTGTTGAGGTTCTGGAAGAAGATTGGGGAAGGTTTCTGCACAGTTCTCTCACCTCTGCCGCAGAATAGTTGTTAGGATGCCTGCGTTGCATGTGGCGAATCATGGTGTAATTACCAAAAGAATATTTTTTTGTAGGGTTCCCCCTGGAAAGTTCACAGCCACAGATCAGACAAGTCACTTTTGCCGCATTGACTTTCTTCTGGCCTCTTGGGAATTTAAAAAACTCCCACACAATGTGCTCTCTCGGTTTGTAAGGGGGATTGTCTTCAGGCAGGAAAGTCCTCCCCTCCTCCTCCTCCTCCTCCTCCTCCTCTTCTTCACCACCAATGTGGTGTTGTGGTGGTGGTGGTGGTGCAGATGCTCCTGCTGCTGCTGTAACTGTAGCCATTTTTCAATGAATGAAAACAGGTCTTCCTCACTCAAAGAACAAAGTGAGACTGAGGAAAAAAGGTGGGGGCTTTCATCATTTGGAAAACAAAACTGTTCTGAACCAATGAAATGTGTTATTTTCAGGTCACATGACCCGGTCTTTCATCATTTGGAAACCAAAAGTGTTCTGAACCAATGAAAAGTGTTATTTTCAGGTCACATGCCCCGACGCGTTTACGCTACGCGCCCCGGTGCGCGCCCAGAGGCGCTTACGTTGCGCGATCGTATGAGCTCGGGCGCTTCCGGGTGCGCTTACGCCGTGCGTCATAAGACGCATCACGCGACTACGCGATACGTCACGCTGATGTTTTCGTTCGCGGCAATAGCGCTAACGGGATGCTCACCGATACGCGAACCGGGGCGCGGCAAGACTGCGCTTACCGGTGAGCGCATCGCTACGCGCACCGGCAGCGCACCAAGGCAAAACATTTTTTTAAAAAAGGGAAAAATATACATAAAAAAATAGTATTACATAAATATACAATATAAAATTCATTATAAAAAATATTACATTTCATACCTATAAAGATTTGCTATTAAAAAACCTTTGAAATTCACTGAATAAAGCATAGGTTTCACAGCAGTTATAGTTAGGAATTAGCATTTAAAAAACCTATTAAATTCACTGAAAAAACCATAGGTTTCACACCATTTATAGTTAGCTGGAAATTTTACTCGCATAAAACCATTGAAATTCCCACGTTATAGTTAGTTGGACTCACTATAACTTGCGCGTGCAATCTACTGCTGATGACGTCACATATTACATCACTCATGACGGTCAGTGACATCACTCATGACATCACTGATGACACCATCCTTGTGACAGGAGACACACCTCCTTTCACTGTAATGTAACCCTTGAAACACATTCAAAAATAGAAACTAAAATTTTCAAAAAATGGAGATACCAATACCAGTTACAACAACCAATTCAATAATTCCAACATCTATATACACATCCACTCATTCACCAACAGTTCTGTGTAGTCACTCATACATATACTCACTCATCATATGTAGTGATACACCTATACATCCTCTTACACACCGACAGTCATCCAAAAGATACTCTCACACATACTCACACATGCAAATAAACTATTGAACAACCATTTATTTGCATATACAGCTATACACACACTACCACTTTACTTCTAAGGAAACTTACACATACTTACTCTCTTAAACAATCACTTATAGAAACACATACTAATTTAAACAGGAACTCTTACAATACCTCACTCTCACATATACTCACTTATATACATCAATATTCACATATACTAGATTAAAACATATGTAGTTACTGATAAAGACACTAGTGAGACAGTCATTCACTCACTAACACACACATATACACACTCATCCACCCATACAGTCCTGCACATATGCTGTCTTCAAAACACATACAAAGAGAGAGTCAGTCATTCATGCATCTATGTGCTAAGTAATACCCCCACCAAACCATACAAACACTCATACTGATACTAAGAAAAACATCTAATAACCCATATACATACACATGTAGCTACTCACCAACCCATACAGCCACTTATACACAAAGTGAAACACTAATACATATATTTAAATATTAAAACATTACTCTCTAATATATGTATTCACTAAGATACACTTAATAAACCAGTTAACCAATCAATTTGTTTAAAAAAAACATCCATGTAAACACTTATTTAAACATTTATTCTTCCATCAACTTTTACATATACATATATAACACATATTTATTTTTTAAAAAGACACACATTCACTGGATGGTGTCATCAGCGATGTCATGAGTGATGTCACTGACCATGTCATGAGTGATGTAATATGTGACGTCATCAGCAGTGCATTGCACGCGCAAGTTATAGTGAGTCCAACTAACTATAATGTGGGAATTTCAATGGTTTTATGCGAGTAAAATTTCCAGCTAACTATAACTGGTGTGAAACCTATGTTTTTTTCAGTGAATTTAATAGGTTTTTTAAATGCTAATTCCTAACTATAACTGGTGTGAAACCTATGTTTTTTTAGGTGAATATATATATATATATATATACACACACCCAAAAAATGCCGGTAGTTTCAATTGAAACTTTAGTGTTTTAGCCTTTATACAATGGCGGCCAAAATGTAATGCACCCCGTAGTTTCAGTCCTATTTTGATTGTAATGACTGAGTATGAATACGGAAGTACAACAGTGCAAGCTTTACCGTGACCAAGCCTTAATGGCGAAACGCGTCGGTTTGTGACTTTTTGTTGCCAATAAATTTGCAGAAGCATCCAGGAGTGTCCGGAGTATCCTTTTTTTGAAAGAGGTGGTCGTTACATACATATATACACATACATATACATACACATACACATACATTTACATATACATATATATATATATATATATATATACATACACACATACATATACATATACATACATACATATACAGACATACATATACATACATACATACATATACATACATAATATTGTCCACCAAAATGCCCGAAAGCTTGTGAAAGCACACACTCTGCAAGCTGAACCTTCCGGTTATTGTTTCAAGGCAGAAGCTGGCGCTGATATTCCTTGGATTATTTTTCTTAGACCTGACGCGTTTCATGGCTGCTGCCATTCATCAGAGGTCGCTTGTGAAAAGACTTGTGCAGGCAGTTCTGCTTACCTTTATTTAGTTACATTCATGCCCTCAGTGGGCTGCTCAATGTTTACAATGCATGCTGGCTTTAGTAGTCCCATCCAGAAACAAAATCACACCTGAAATCACACCTGTAGTAGGTCCTGCCATCGTGTCATGATTTTAAAGCATTATACACCCATAGTGGGCCCAGGAATTCAGAACGAGCTGTTTTCGCCGCAGTTTGCCGAACCGTATTCAGATCCGGACCCAGTTCCGAACATGGCCTCCTTTTTGGTGCAAGGACGGTGCCGCTTTCCGCAATATACATACATATACACATATATATATATATATATACATATACATACACACATATATCTACATATACACATATATATACATTACCTACTGGCGGTCGCCAGTAGGTATATATAGTTAGGATTTTTTCTCTATGGGATTTTTGAAAATTCTATGTCTAATAACTTTGGTGTTTGTGGACGGAATTGGCTGAAATTTTCAGGAAAATGGAACATTTTGTGTCTGAGCATCCCCTGAAAATTTGGGGGGGGTTCGTCAAGGGGGGTCCGAGAAAAAAGGGGGGTCCCAAAACGTGTTTTTAACATTGAGTTTTCCATAGGGCGGTTGGCCTCACTTTTAGCCCGAACGGCTGAATGGATTTGCACGAAACTTGGCAAAATTGTAGGGACTGGTAGCCCGATGTGCCTTTGCTAGGTCTCAATATATGTGCTCCAGTGGATTTTGAGAAATTAACGTTCAAAAAAAGATATATATCTGTAACAGCGGACCAGGCAGCGCTCCAATTCGCGTACTTTTCGCGTTACGGAGCTTTGTGAAGCGAAGCTGATTGGTTCTCCGGCGTCTGTAAACATTCCAAACAGTCCGTAGCGGCCGCCATCTTGTCTCTCTGTAGGATCGAGAGACAAGAGGAGGCCAAAGCGAAGGGGCAAATGACCATAAGGGGGCATAGTAGATCCTCCCTGACCCTCTAGGTTTGATGTGGAGGTTTTAAAAGGGCCCCGCGGGGCAAAAAATAAATAAATAATAATAATCGAACGGCTGAATGGATTTGCACGAAACTTGGCAAAATTGTAGGGGCTGGTAGCCCGATGTGCCTTTGCTAGGTCTCAATATATGTGCTCCAGTGGATTTTGAGAAATTAACGTTCAAAAAAAGATATATATCTGTAACAGCGCTCCGCTTCGCGTACTTTTCGCGTAACGGAGCTTTGCGAAGCTGATTGGTTCTCCGGCGTCTGTAAACATTCCAAACAGTCCGTAGCGGCCGCCATCTTGTCTCTCGGTAGGATCGAGAGACAAGAGGAGGCCAAAGCGAAGGGGCAAATGACCATAAGGGGGCATAGTAGATCCTCCCTGACCCCCTAGGTTTGATGTGGAGGTTTTAAAAGGGCCCCGCGGGGCAAAAAAAATAATAATAATAATAATAATCGAACGGCTGAATGGATTTGCACGAAACTTGGCAAAATTGTAGGGACTGGTAGCTCGATGTGCCTTTGCTAGGTCTCAATATATGTGCTTCAGTGGATTTTGAGAAATTAACGTTCAAAAAAAGATATATATCTGTAACAGCGCTCCGCTTCGCGGAGATAAAATTATCTCTGTATTACCTAGCTGTTGCTAACACCAGTTAGCGACCGCTAGTAGGAGATAGCGACCATCTTGGGCCCCACTTTGCATGTCAGTGATATTTATCACTAATGACATGCAAAGTGGGCATGCCAAGATGTTAGCGACTGGAAACAGTCGCTAACATCGCTATCTCCTATTACCAACTTTTGGAGATATTCGCGCTAAGCGCGAATATCTCCAAAAGCTACCACCTGCCCTGAGCAGTTCTTAGCCATGTTATCCAATGGGAGGTGGATAACATGGCTAAGAGCATTACCTCGGTAATGCATGAATATCGCTGACTTTTCAGCGATATTAATGCATTGCGGTCGTTTTTTATCGCATTTGCGATAAACCTTGATAATAGCAAGGTTTATCTGCGATAATTTCTGACGATGCTTAGCGGTAAAAAATTCGTTGCTAAGCATCGTTAGGGATAAATATCGCTTAACTTTGGTAATATGCCCCAACGTCTGTTAACGTTCGATTCGAAGGAAATCAGGAAGTGTTGAAAAACATTGTCTGCGCCAACTTGCCTTTTTTCAAATGCCACACTTTTGTCGTGCACGGCAGTCATTTTAGATGCCTTGACCAGACCCACTCTCTGCACGCTGTCGATCCTTAGCATGGCTCCCCACCCTCGCAAGCATCTCCCCCAGGCACTGGTCACCCCCGCTCTCTGTCTTTGCATGGGTAATAAACCTCCCCCCATCTGCGCTGCTCTTCCCTGAGAATCACACCCTGTGCCCGCCCGACACCTCCCTTTCGCCCTATTCACTACCGCACCCTCTGACACTCCTTTTCCTCTGTGTCCGATTGTCCAGGCCGGTCCTAGGCTATCAGCTAGCCCTGCAGATGTAGTTTATGGCCCCAGCTGTAAAGAATCACCCCTCTTCAAAGGAGTTATAATAGATCAAGGCCCACACTCGATGAGATCCGTCACAGCACACGCGTTCCTACTATCTGAAAACCATCCTGTATTGTGATTGGGGAGGGGACCGAGCCTGAAGCGGAAGATTCCAGGGATGACTCTTTGTACATCAAAGTTTTTACAATTATGTGTCACATTAAAAATATATAGCACTCCAACAAAGTAGTAGGATTATAAAACTTTAATAACTTATAAATATATACAACAAAACAAAAACAGTAAAAACATTTAAACATTTTTAGGGAAAAACAAGGAAGTAGCCGTCGGTTGTGCGAATAGTCCCAACGCAGCACAACGTCCAGATTTCTGGACGGCACCCAGGTGATGTTGCCTGGGTGCTGCACTGATTTCGGTATCCGGCGTGGGGCGTCGCGGGGGGTGGGTCATCAGTAGCAAACTGTTGTGCGAATAGTTCCAAGGCAGCAGAACGATGGCACCAAGGTGATGTCCAGTAAGTTGCCGCACTGGTTTTGGTATCCTACAATGCTGCTCCGAATAACGGCGTGGGGCGCCCCGGGGGGGGGGGGGGAGGCGGCGTGAACGGGCCTCTCCAGGTGGAGTCTCGTCTGTTGTAGTGGGGCGCCCCTTTACCGTTTCAGTTGCCATTCCGTCCGCTTTTGGTCCACTGTGTCAAAAGCCGCAATTCAGCTGAGTTGCGCCCACTCTTGCGGTGCAGCGATAGGCGGCTGTCACAGGACTCTCAAAATGGCGGCAGGCTCTTTCCTTTTTGGGCCTGGTCCACTGAAATGGCCCTGGGACACCTTGGAAATTGGACGCTTGTCTGCTAGGTCTTGGACCCCATTCTCGAAAGCGTCCCCTCCGCCTTGAGGATTCAACAAAAGTTTTGGGGGCCCCCGACTCCTGCAGGCTTCTGGTGGGGAGCGGCTGCCATGATTGCTCGCGGAATGACCACGACAGAGCCACGAGATGGTGGTGCTTTCATGCTGACGCCAGCTTCAGTCTGAAACATCCAGAAACAAGGTGGGGCTTTCATCGTTTGGGAAAAAAAAAAGTTTTCATCCAATGAAAAGTGTTATTTTTAGGTCATATGATCAAGCCTTCCATCATTAGGAAACCAAAAGTAAAATGAACCAATGAAAAGTTTTATAAACAAGTCACATGACCTGTTATGCGGCATAGGGTATAAAATGCGGAGAAAATACGTTGGCACATGTGCGAATGGGGCCAAAGGCAGCGCAACAATATTTTCTGAATAGAAGACACCACAAGGCGCTGAGATGCCAAGATCCGGATGGCACCGAGGTGGTGTCCAGCAAGTTGCAGCACTGGTGTGGCCATCCTACAATGCTGAAAGTCGGTGTGGGGCGCCCCGTTGGCCTGTGAGTTCGCGTCAGTAGCGGACCGATGTGCGAATAGGCCGAAGGCAACACAACGCGCCAAGATCCGGATGGCACCGAGGTGGTGTCCAGCAAGTTGCAGCACTGGTGTGGCCATCCTACAATGCTGAAAGTCGGCGTGGGGCGCCCCGTTGGCCTGTGAGTTCGCGTCAGTAGCGGACCGATGTGCGAATAGGCCGAAGGCAGCACAACGCGCCAAGATCCGGATGGCACCGAGGTGGTGTCTAGTAAGTTGCCGCACTGGTGTGGCCATCCTACAATGTTGAAAGTCGGCGTGGGGCGCCCCGTTGGCCTGTGAGATGGCGTCAGTAACGGACCGATGTGCGAATGGGGCCAAAGGCAGCGCAACAATATTTTCCGAATAGAAGACACCACTGGGCGCTGAGATGCCAAGATCCGGATGGCACCGAGGTGGTGTCTAGCAAGTTGTCGCACTGGTGTGGCCATCCTACAATGTTGAAAGTCGGCGTGGGGCGCCCCGTTGGCCTGTGAGATGGCGTCAGTAGCGGACCGATGTGCGAATGGGGCCAAAGGCAGCGCAACAATATTTTCTGAATAGAAGACACCACAAGGCGCTGAGATGCCAAGAACCGGATGGCACCGAGGTGGTGTCTAGCAATTTGCTGTACTGGTGTGGCCATCCTACAATGCTGAAAGTCGGCGTGGGGCGCCCCATTAGCCTGTGAGATGGCGTCAGTAGCGGACCGATGTGCGAATGGGGCCAAAGGCAGCGCAACAATATTTTCTGACTAGAAGACACCACAAGGCGCTGAGATTCGGTTACCACCGAGGTGGTGTCTAGCAAGTTGCTGCACTGGTGTGGCCATCCTACAATACTGCTCCGAATAACGGCGTGGGGTGCCCGAAGGGGGGGGGGGGAGGCGGCGTGAACGGACCTTCCTAGGTGGAGGCTCGTCTGCTGTAGTGGGGCGCCCCTTTACCGTTTCAGTTGCCATTCAGCTGAGTTTCGGCCGCTCTTGATGCTACAGCGACAGGCGGCTGCAACAGGACTCTCAAAATGGCGGCCTGTTCTTTGGATTTGGGCCTGGTCCACTAAAATGGCCCTGGGACACCTTAGAACTCGGACGCTCGATTTTTTTTTCCTTTCCTCTACATGCAAAAAAAGGTAAATGCCCGGTATGTTACACGCTTCATCTGCCACGATGTACTCTCCAGAGGAACCGAAAAAAATATAGTTATGGTAACTATACCATGCATCGTCATATGGAGAGGTGGCACCAATTAATTATAGTGCTGCATAAAAGAGAGATTTGGAGGAGAACCCCCGACCTGCCAGTACATTCATCAAAGAAGTGGCACTGACAGCATCAGAGGCAAGGGAAACGGTCCCAAATATTTAGAAGAACTTTGGAAAGATTAAAATGACATGTTTAGATTGTGGCAAATTAATTTCATGTGGACAGATGAGTGTTACTCTAATAAATACAGCATATGAACATCATCATAGTCGATGGTTGGTAGAGACATTTTGACTATATCCTGGACCTGCCCGTCCTCGCCCAAAATGGCGCCGGAATAAATGGGACTCGTAACTCCTTGTTGTGTACCGGTTGCAGAACCTTGAAATCACGAGATACGTATACAGTTTTGAAGCACATGGCGGGCGGGGACGAGAATTGATTGAGTATTTCGACATCCCTATTGATATTAAGTTCTGATGTGTTATTGATTACTGTACTATTGAAAGTTCGAATTAAAGTCACCCATGGTACTTGCCCGCAAATGTATATCTAGATAATTTTATTGTAACTGGCCCTGTCGTATTTTAATTATAAAATGTACGTCCACCGATTCCGCAACTGTTAGACACCTTAGTTCTTGCAACCTAATGGCCCGCCCGTTACGTTCCTCTACAGTGTAAATGTCTACTCATCATATACGATTACAGTTTGCTCCGTGGCCGGCCCACGTGGTTATAGGCTCGTATTTGTATAATGAAATTTTCACAATAAAGGTTTTTAAAAGAAAACATGGTAGTAGTATATACATTGGTAAAGTTTTTAATAATAGTCACTGTTTTAGAATCATTAAAAGGCAAGTGAAATAAAGCAGACCAATTACATGAAGGGTAAAAGGTATAATACGCAGGAACGCAGTAAAGATAAATGGTCAAGGGCTGTTGTGTTTTCTACTCCTGCAACATAAAGTGATCGATAAGAATCTCATATTCAGGCGTATCGGCGACTAAGACAGCAGGTCGACCCTCTTTTGCTCAACGGCTCCGTCATGGGACGAAGAAACGCCCTTTTTCTCGAAAAAAGAATATATTTTACTTGCAGGACAGTTGTACATTTTCCGGGAAAGTACATTAGCCTGGAACATTATAACATATATTTAAGAAAAAATAATGTTCGGAAGTAATAAAAAGCGTAATTTTTAGGTCATATGACCAAGCCTTTCATCATTAGAATAAGAAAAGTAAAATGAACCAATGAAAAGTTTTATTAACAAGTCACATGACCTGTTATGCTTACGTTACGCGCTGCGCGTCGCGCCCCGGATGACTTCCGGATGCGCTAACGCGGCGCGTCATATGACGCATTACGCGACAACGCAGGTCCAGAATATAGTCAAAATGTCTCCACCAACCAGCGGTCGGAAGACAACCCCTTTCAGCAGGCTAAATAGTTCTGTTAAATGACAAAAGAAGGGACAGGCAACAAGAACCATCAGTCAAAGAGGGGAGGGCTAGTTCTTCTCGACCGGGTTATATTGGGGCGCTACCGGAACTGATCGAATTGGTAGTCTACAGTGTTTCTGGATGTTTCAGACTGAAGCTGGGGTTAGCATGAGAGCACCACCATTTCGTAGCTCCGTCGTGGCCATTCCGCGAGCAATCATGGCAGCCGCTCTTTATCGTTATTTTGGGCGGGGTGGGTGGCGGAGCCGAGCTGTATTGCAGCCATCATGGTGTGGAGTTCAGTTCATCTCACTAGTTTCGTATTTGTCATGAGGGGTTGTTCCTAATGTTTCTATTTTAGCGAGGTCAAAAAGAGATCCCATTAGTGGCCTACTGATTTTGCTCGATTCCTTTTGTTTTTTTACACGATTTTTCGTTATCTGCAAAGACTAAACAGAGTATTGCGACTCTGTGTTTGTTTGTAAATAGAGAATGAACCAAAGAGAACCAGTTCTAAAACAGTAAATGCTTGGATAACAATCAATCAAATGGAGAGAGAAGCAGGCACGACGTATTACAACGGGGGCAAAGGCCTGCGTTAACTACCTTTCACTATCTACAAAGAGAGAGTACTCCTAATAGAAATGAGGGGGGGGGCAGCATTCAAAGCAGATCAGTGTGCATAAACACGAAAATGTTTTTACTTACCACGTACTTGACATTCGACAGCTTATGATATTTGCTATTAAAAACCATTGAAATTCACTGAAAAAACCATAGGTTATAGACCATATATAGTTAGGAATTAGCATTTACAAAACCTTGAAAATTCACTGAAAAAAACATAGGTTATAGACCATATATAGTTAGGAATTAGCATTTACAAAACCTTGAAAATTCACTGAAAAAACCATAGGTTATAGACCATATGTCGTTAGGAATTAGCATTTAAAAAACCTTATTTTACCCACACAAAACCATTGAAATTCCATATATAGTTAGTTGCACTAACTATATATCGCGCACCTGCAATCCACTGCTGATTATGTCACATATTACATCATTCATGACATGGTCAGTGACATCACTGATGACATCACTGATGACATCTCAAATGACATCACTGATGACATCACTGATGATATCTCATTTGACATCAATGGTCACATCACTGATGATATCATTAATGTGACAATACAATGCATCTCCTCACACTTTAATATAACCTCTGTTACACCGAGTGTTAAATACAGAATATAATTTTTGAAACCATTGACACACCAATACTAGTTACTACATACCCACTCACTGATTCTTACATCTACACACACATTCACTCATTCACCCATACAATCATTCATACATACAATCACTCATCTTTACAACACTATCATACGCACTCATACACCTATACAGACACTCACACTCTGCCACTCATCCATGGAGTTACTCACACACCTAGTCAGTCCTGTAAAGAATCAATCACACTTTCATTTTCTAATCTATACAGTTAAACATAGAGCACCTTACATTTTCAAACATATACTAACACATACTTACTCTCTTATACAATCATTGATACAAGTACACATTGATCTGCACAGAGTCACACACCTCCCAGCCAGCCACACACACACTCAGTCTCCCATACAAATACTTGGACAATCAATCAATAACCCATATAGTTACTCATATAGCTACTGATCAACACATGCAGCAGTTTACAGAACAACAGACATAATGATGCACAAATTAAGACAGTTTAGTCACTAACCCATGCACTCAGTGAGACACATTTAATCACTCACTCATACAGTCAGTCATGCACCTACTAAATCCTTCGTCCAGACACTTATACATCCACTCATTCTTCAATATGTAACACATATTTAAACTTTACAGAAACAAAAAAATCACTGGATGTTGTTATCAGTGATGTCATCAGTGATGTCATTTGAGATGTCATCAGTGATGTCATCAGTGATGTCACTGACCATGTCATGAATGATGTAATATGTGACATCATCAGCAGTGGATTGCGGGTGCGCGATATATAGTTAGTGCAACTAACTATATATGGAATTTCAATGGTTTTGTGTGGGTAAAATAAGGTTTTTTAAATGCTAATTCCTAACGATATATGGTCTATAACCTATGGTTTTTTCAGTGAATTTTCAAGGTTTTGTAAATGCTAATTCCTAATTATATATGGTCTATAACCTATGGTTTTTTCAGTGAATATATATATATATACACATATACATATACACATACACATACACATATATACATATACACATATACATATATACATATATACATATATATTCACTCTCCCCTCATCCGATTGGAGAAATCTAGCCACTCCGCTAGGGCAATAAAGCATTAAGGCGTTTTATTCAGCACCAAAAAATAACATGTATATTACCTACTGGTGGTCGCCAGAAGGTAATTATAGTTAGGACCATGTTTCCCTAGGAAAAGCATTTTTTGATTTGTCTATAACTTTGGCGCAGTTTGATGACTCTTCACATAGGAACCTGTCAATATGACTACAGCCCGAACCACTGAATAGAATTACACCAAATTTGGCAGAAAGGTAAGTGTTGTTAATCAGTTTGTTCTTTTTGTTATTTGTTGCAAATCCGTTCCATAATTTGAGACATGTAAGAAGAAAATTACAGTAATATCTCCGGGTGCAGATAGTTTGCGAAGATTTTGCGATTACTTACGAATGGGTGCATTAATGGGAATGCAGTGATTAGCTGCACGCAACCTGCACAGAAAGTGGCAGCTGCCATTTTATCGATCGGGAAGAGTTACAGGGGCTGAACATTTCTGTGAAAGCTAACATACTGGGTGAGAGTGAAGGTACTCTGACCCCATGTTTGAGAAATGGGGGTGTTAGTGACACAAATGTCCCCAAAAGTGATTTTAAAAAAAAATCACACACGATATTTGCGATGACGACATGACCGCCAGCGCGGGCCCGTGTACCATTACGAAGAAGTCACAACGATCACCACGTGTTCGTGAAAATTAATGGAAATATTAAACAAAAAGTATCTACATCTATATACTAACTCTCGCTGGTCACATTCACAGACTCATCTACCTACTCACATATCCTCTCAGACACTCATACACCCATTCACATACCAAGTCAGAGACATACACCCACTCACAAACTCACTCAAAGCCTGATGCACCCACTCAAATACCCACTCCGACTTAAGCACCCACTTATGGACCCACTGAAGGACTCATGCAGCCAGTCACAGACCCACTCAAAAACTCATGTGCCCACTCACATATCCACTCAAAGACTCATGCACAGACTCGCTAATCCACACACAAAAAACTCATGCAAACAGTTATATACCCGCTAACAGACTCATGCACCCACTCACATACACACTCAGAGACTTTGGCTCCTAGTCACAGATCCACTCAGGCACTCATGTACCCACTGAGAGAGTTACTCTGAGAGTTATATACCCAGTCAGAGACCCAGTGAAAGATTCGTACACACTCTCACATACCCACTCAAACACGTATGCACCCACGCATAGATTCTGCCACAAACTGATATATCACTCACATACCCACTGAGACAGTCATACACCCATTCATATTCCAACTCAGACACTTTTGCACCCAGTCAGAGACTCACTGAGAAACGTATCTACCTTCTCACATATGATCTCCGAGACTCGTACACCCACTCACATACCCACTCAGACACTGTTGTACCACTTAGACTTAGTAAGAGACTCATGTGCCTACTCATATACCCACTCAAGACACCCATGGAGAGACTGACTCAGACTGATGTTCCAACTTACATACCCACTCTAAGACTCATGCACCCACTTGTATATACATACAGAGAGTCATGTACTCCCTCGTATACCCAGTGAGGTACTGATGCACCCATTCAAATACTCATTCAGAGACTTATGCACCCAGTCACAGACACACTCAGACTATTACAGACACTCAAAAACCCACTGAAACACTCCTACACCCATTGACACACCCACTTACAGACTTATGCACCCACTGCCAAACCTAGTCAAAGACTCATACACCCACTCACAGACCCACGTAAGCATCCAGTCAGATTCAGTCACACACAAGAACTCACTGACATGGCCACTCAGACACTTATGCACCCATTCCCATACCCACCCAGACACTCATACAACCACTCACATACCAACTCAATAACTCTTGCACCCACTCAGAGTCACTCAAAGACTCATGGGTCTACTCACATACAGACTCCCAGACTTATAGACTCACTCACAGACCCACTCAGAGACTTATGCCTCCACTCACATAACCCAGTGAATCATAAATACACACTCTAATAGAGATATTGAGAGACTGATAAATGTTTTTATAGAGTTATTTAGAAAGTGATTTATATAGTGTGATGGTTAGAATGAATTATATAGTTATATTTTTTAATGTGGTGGTGGCTATTGAATTTCTGACTTACCTTATTTTTTCGCGATGTATCCGCAATTATCGCGGGTACTTATGTCATCGCAACTCCCGATGTCAGAACAGTAAATAGGTTTTAAAGATCTGTTTTACCACAATTCTCTTGAAAAACATGAATTTGAACTGTACAGTAATAAACTCCTAGTGCCAAAAGTACTGTAATGTGTGCATATGTGTTTTTCAGTCTGTAAAAAAGGCGCGTTAATAGCGGCTATGGATATCATTGCAACTTCCGGCATCACCGTGAAAACGGAAAAAAGGTTTTAGAAATGTTTTTTTTATAAAAGATCACCAGAAAAGCATGACTTTAGACAACAGAGTAATAAACCCCTAGTGTGTAAAATATTGTAATGTGTGTGTATATATGTGTTTTACACTTTATAAAAGAGGCGCGATCGCAATGTCCTGAATAACTACGAAAATCGAAAAAAGGTTTTAGAGATCATTTTTAAATAAACTTAGTACAAAAACATGAATTTAAATATGATTTTTAAAGAACCATTTATATAGTAATATGTGTAGAGCAATGTTTACAATGGATTTTTGTTTTAGATATTATTTTATATTTATTAAAGATTTTAGTCATAAGTTACAATAAAGAAAACATTGTGCAGCTGATCATTTTGAATACAAACTGTGTCCCATACACAACTTTGATTCTATAATAAAAAAATACGACATTTACATAGTACAGCACAAAATTAGAAAGACAGCAAAGTTCATCAGCATTTTTCTTGGCACTATCGTAACATCAGGCGGCTGAATGACTTAACATATAGGCAGTAAATGGACCCCACACATCACGTAGTCTGGAGGCACTTGGAAGTTCCTGCGCATAACAGGTAAGTTGATCACGGCAATAAGCCACATCATGCAATCACTGTCTCAGCTGGGGCGCCGGTCTACCATCCCAGTGTAATGCAACTCTGCTTTTGGCCAATTGTACAGACATTGCCTCTAATTTCCGAATAGTGGACGGGGAGTTTCATTACATTAACCAATAGGCATAACTTCACATCGCACTCAATAACTCCCCCCACCGTTTCAGTTAAGGCTGACACTACATCTCCCCAAAAAGCAGCCACCTTAGGACACGCCCATGCTAAATGTATAAAATCAGCGTTATCAACCCCACACCTACAAGAATGCGAGTCTCTCAAACCATATTTATATAACTGCGCTGGTGTATAATACATCTGATGGACGTATTTATAATGAATACGTTTGAGATTGCCATTTATCGCAAAGCGACCGGTCATCCCACAGCATTCTTCCCACTCATCCTCCGTAAGAGACTGCGACAGAATAGCGTCCCATTTAGCCCTAGAGCTCGTCGCGCCAGCACCTTCATCTAGTTGCGAGGCAGCGTACAAACGCGAGACCCATTTAATTTTTGACTGCGCAGTATAAAGGAGTTCCAAAGCGCCCAATGTTGAGGGCTCCTCAGGAAAGCATGGGTATATGACCCGCATGGCAGAGCGTAGCCTAGTGTACACAAATGTCAACATAGCAACATTCACCTCATCCTTTATGTAGTACTGCAAACTCATAAACCCCCCACCAGGAAAGACATCCCCGAAATTCCTCCTCCCGGCCTTATGTAAGACTTTAAGGGAGCCATTCTTCCCAGTAACAGAGAGTGCTGTTGTAGTGTAGTTCCTATATTCCCAATAGGCTCTGCGCATTGGAATAATATATACTGCAGTTTAGACGTAGGACTAAGGTCTACTAGGTCTCTACCTAATATATTCGACTTAAATAAGTGTGTGCCAGCTAGCTCAGAGGTCACTAGAAACTTTCTCGAAAGTACAAGAAGGGATTCGTTCCTGACAACCATATAATATGACAACTTTGTTTCCCAAGAATAAGAAATCAATCTTCAGAGTCGCGTAAACAATAGATAACTATTTTACTCAGTCAATCGTGTATACTTAGTTTCACCAGAGTTGCTGAGAAATTAGAGAGACGGGCGTTTTCAATAAAAGGTATTTATTGAACAGTCTTCTATCTCAGGCATGAGAAATGTACTGCTACAATAGTAATGCTGGTTATAAAGTACAAGGCATATAATACAAACAGTATTATAAAGTAGTACTGTAAAAGCATGATATGGCTTCTAAGCCATAAGTTGATTTAAATAGATAAAATGCATAAAATACATACAATGATAAAGGAGATGGCTAAAAGTACTCAACTGGTGCTTCTAAAATACGCCTAACCCGGTGTACCTGACCTAAGAGTAGCACAAGGGAAGAAATACTTTTTAGGAGTGGTTTTAAGTTTAGTATTCTTTGCCTAGAATCTGCCAAGAGTCTAATCAAGAATTCTCTACGGGTTTAATCAGCTCCGTAACTTGGTTTAGAATGAAGGAGGTCTTGTATCTCTCTCTAAGGACTCGATCTCCCAGATACCCGCAAGGGTAAGCTGGAAACACTGGAGCTGGATTTCTCGGCAAGAGAAGAAACAGCGTCTCTCAGTGCGTCTGCTGGAGGGTCGGCTTCCTTCGGCACTTGCTGCTGCAGGGCGTCGGGCAAGTAGTTAGTCGATCTGCTCCAAGAACCACCGTGTGTTAGTTTGGGCAAATGTAGGCATATTTATACCATGAAGGTGCCGAGTTTGACGCATGATTGGACTTAATAACGTCACTCAAAGGTTCATTTCCTAGAAAACTCCAGGATTTTTTGGATAACTTAATATTCAGTGTGGCTCAGGGGTTAGAGGCAGCAGACCCGGAAGCTGAGATCGGTCCTGGACCAGGGTTCAATTCCCCGCCTCGGCGGGTCTTGGGATAAAAATTCCACGGACTCGATAATTCTCGCCCCGGTGCCTCCTCGACTCACGGGTTCACACTCTGCGACTCTGGGCAATAGCTTGCTTAATCTCCACAACGGCCCCTCGCGGCGGGATGCCTGACTTTCACCTTGTGGATACCCTGCTATCTCACAGGGGAATACCAGGAAGGGTTCCCTAAGCAAGCGCCGGGAAACCCACTGCGGGTAGCTGTGCGCTATATAAGCTCAACTACATTTACATTTACATTTACATTCAAGCAGGGGGAAGATCCTAGCTGCTGAAGGCGGGTTTCTCCAAGAAATCGTTGTGAATTCTCAGAACTTAGTGGAAGTAGCCTTGCCGTATTTGGGCTGTAAGGCTCAGGCCAAATATGGTAATGATTTCTATGCCTATATAAGGATAGGGCAAAGTATACCTATATAAGGGCATGAATCGGGAAAAGTTACACTAGGGTCCTAGATTCGTTTACAACACTGTATGCTGCAATAAAGGCATAGCTGGCGCATAAAAAGGAAGTCTCTGAGCACGCTTCCCTAACGAGTGCCATGCACGGGCTGTACACTGTACAGTGTCTATGTCATCCCACTCAAACACCGTGTGCGTATTCACAATCATTGCCTTTAAAGGAATGGGGTGAACAGCCCCAGCTTCAACCGCAACATGCGGCGTGAATGGCAGTGCGTTCTGCCAGTAATAGGCGAATTGCGCCTGTGCACAGAGGTAGTATATGTGCAGATCAGGCACTCTGAAAACACCCATCCCATAAGGTTTTGTCAGTGTCTCCCAACCAACCCGTGGTTTATTACCCCCCCAAGCTAGAGTGATCAGAAATGACTGAAGCGTAACAAAAAAATGTTGCTTAAGAATGATAGGTACATTTACAAACAAATACAAAAATCTCGGCAGCACTACCATTTTTATCAGTGCGACCCTGTCCGCAAATGTCAAAGGAATTCTAATCCGCAGAGCCACCTGGTTTTCCAGCTTAGATATCACTGTGCCATAATTGGATCTTCTAACTTTTTGCGGGTCCCTGGGAATCCAAACCCCCAGGTGCTTAACAGGGTCAGTAGTCCACTCTAGGGGGTAATTAAGTGCTCAGTGCAAGCTGTAAGTGAGAAGACTATGGACTTATTCCAATTGATGGTGAGACCAGAATACCACTAAAAACTGATATATTTGCGAATCACTTGTCATCTGCGTACATGGTTATCGCTAACGGACGTTAGTAAAAACGCAGTGCCGTCCCCGCATGTCTCAACACACAGGCCAGAGGTTCCAATACAACCGCAAATAACAGGGCGATAGCGGGCAGCCCTGTCGGGTGCCACGCTTGACTGGGAATGCATCAGACGTATGGCCGTTTACCCTCACACGGGCTACCGGGTCTGTGTAAAGCAATCTAATACAATTTGTAAAAAAAAAACAGCACGCCCATGCATCCAATAGAACCGCCGCCACTGGTAATTTAGGATTCAAAAGATGCATTACAGCAAACAGCGTACGTAAATTGTGGGCTGTAGAACAGGTGGGGATAAACCCCAACTGATCCGGTAATACCATCACTGGCAGAAACAGACGCAACCTGGTCGCTAAAACTTTCGCCAAAGTCCTTAAATCAGTATTCATGAGCGACAGTGGCCTATATGAGTCACAACACTCTGGTGACTTACCCGGCTTCAATAATATGACTATTAAGGCTTCCCTAAGCGTGTCAGGACGTTTTTGGTGTTCAAAAGCCTCATCATCCATGGCCGTTAAATGGGGCAACAATACATCCATGTACTCTTTATAAAACTCCGCAGGGAGCCCATCAGCGCCCGTTGCTTTGCCATTAGGCAGGGCAGCAATGGCGTCCCTAAGTTAATCAGCCGTCAACGAACGCATGAGGAAATCATGCCGACCCTTTGACAGCCACACCAAAGCAACATCTTCTAAATATTGTGCTATTTCATATTCACTAGCTGTATGCTTGCTTCCATATATATCTTTATAATGTGTGATGAACCGATCAAGAATGCCCGCAGTGTCAGAGTACGATGTGCCGCCCTCTGAAATTACCTGCACAGTGCAATGTCTTGCCCAAGGTTCTGTAAGTTTAGCAGCCAACCCACGCCCCGGCCTACCACCCTCACCATAGTACCTAGCTTTACAGTGCCGCGATATATACCGCACTTCCTGTTCTGACAGCTCATTATATTCAGTAACCTGCGCCCGTATGGCCGCCAATACAGCATCACCCGGCATTTCTTCATATTGCTGTTCTAGGCGTACCAGATCTTGCTCAATCTTCTTCATGGAGTCCCGCAGAGATTTAAGCACGCCTGCCTGTAAACCTATACACGCCCCATGGATAGTTACCGTAAAAGCTTCCCATATAGTACATAAACTCTGCACCGAGCCCAAATTATCAGTAAATTCGTGTACTATTGCTTCACGCACCCCTTCTCGAAAGACTGGGTCCCGTTAGATATTATTTTCGCATATGTTGGTAGCCGTTGAATGTCTTCTGTTTTGCAATATGTACACAATGTCCACAATGTGATTGGAAATCTTCTCAAAAATAATAAAAAAGGATCTTTATCAAACAAATGAACCCTATTTCAGATACAAGGGTGGCTCTGGCAACAGCCATTTTGTTGAATGTGTGTATATGACAGCTACACATAAGACGCAGAGTTTCAGGCTCCTAAGAGACACCGTATTGCCTTCGTCTGTAAAGTGCACTTCATCATTTGAATACATTTCATGCATGTCATAAAGCAGGTTGTTGTTATAGATTGAGCCCATGTTGTAGTCTCTGAGCAATGCAGAAACAGTTTTAGTAACATGTTTCCTGGCTTTGTCAATCTGTGGACAGAATTGATTTGACCACTTTCTATTTTGTCTTTGGCATATGTGAGAGTACACCAAGACAGTGTGAGGGGAAAACATCCTCAATTCGGTAAAGGAATGCTACATTAGGATTTCCAGTCCTACCCCAGTCAATGTACATAGGCCATTGCCACCACAGTACACAATCATGAGGTTAGGGGTTGATAAATCCACAAACGCTTTTAACCAAAGGCAGCAACTGATGACACTTTAATCCTCTCTGCCCAATCCAAGTAAAGTCCACATTAGCGAATTCCAAGTCCCTGTTAATACTTCTCTTGCTTGCAGCCTTTTTTACCACGATGCTCCCCTCTATTATTCTGAATATCGAATTTTGTATTTGGATCCTGAGGTACCTTGGGGGCCAAGAAGCCCTCCTGTTACCTCCAGTAAGCCCCATACAGCGGGATTCCTGAGAGATGGTCAGAAGCCCGCCCCCTTTCTCCACCACTCTGCAAACCAGACCAAGTTAAAAAACCTTAGATGTTATAGTTAGGAAATAGAATTAAAAAAACCTTAGAAATTCACTGAAAAAAAACAAAGGTTACAGGGACATTGTAGTTAGAGGCATGCACTATACAAAAGTCAAATGTATTGGCTATTTTAAATCTGTAATGTATTGTATTGGCTATTTCAATTCTGTATTCTCTGGCCTTAGAAACTAAAATAGAAAGTATTTGAAAAATGGTCTAAAAAGATACAACACATTCCAGACCCCATTACCGAAAGGTCCGAAGTATACAAGCCAGCAGTAACGAACATCTAAAGTTGGGATGCGCTTTTATTTACCTGTTTTGCAGCAGGCCTGCAATGGGGGAATATATTTTTCGGTGCCCCATGGCTGCAGGTGGTGCATATCGAGACAGAGGTCTCATGACTAAAAAAACATTTCTTCAGTGAGGGAAAGTGGACACCAGTCCTGAGCTTAACCCACATACCTTCCCAATGGAAAAAGGACTGATCCATGCAGAGTAATTTCTCTAGCAACATAAAATCTGGCATTGATTTTGCAGAGAGCGAAGACCTTATACGTACACAATCCTGTCTATGTGTTTTCTACGTTCCCCCTGTTGAAATTCTAGTGAAAACCTGTAAAAGTATCAAATCCGGCTCTCCACGAGATCCCGCTCCACCCAAAATTTTAGCAGCCAGTCTTGCTGTTTTAGAGCCCCACTTTAGACATCTGCTCCAAATATCTTTTTCCACTGCTTGTTTACCTGCAGAATGGAAGAAAGCTATAGTGCTTCCAATCAAAAAAAAACCTAACATAAGTCAAGACATATTGGAGAACCTACGCCCTATCTCCCTGCTACCCTATCTGGCAAAATTAGCAGAGAAAGTAGCCAATGTCCAACTTATGGCCCATCTTGAAGCCCATAATGCTTATCATTCATCGCAGTCGGGCTTCAGATCGAGCTTCTCCACAGAGACAGCACTCCTGAGAGCTACTGAAACTCTGCGGGAAGGAGCTGACGAAGGCAAGACCATGGCTCTTATCATGCTGGACCTCAGCGCCGCGTTTGACACTGTAGCACATTCCATCTTGCTACAGTGTCTAAACAGAGCAGGGGTCATCAAAGAGGCGCTGGGATGGCTGAAGGCTTTCCTTACCAACAGGAGTTTTCAGGTCCAGAGAGGGACCTTCCTTTCGGACAGCATGACATTAGAACAGGGGGTACCTCAGGGCTCTGCCCTGAGTCCCACCCTGTTTAACCTATACATGGCACCGTTGGCAGAGGTGGTCCAATCGTTCGGCGTAGAGATTGTCTCTTACGCCGACGATACTCAACTTCTGATCTCCCTGTCTCAAGCTCCCTCCTCTGAGGCCGACAACTTTAAATCCTGTATGAGCAAGCTTGCAGCTTGGATGACCGAACATTGCCTCAAATTAAATGGCACAAAAACTGAGGTACTCATAATAGGAGGAAAAGACACAACATGGACTAAAGATTGGTGGCCTACCTGCCTGGGACCCCTACCATCTCCCAGTCAGGAAGCTAAGAACTTGGGTGTCTGGATAGACAACAAGCTCTCCTATGATAGCCATGTCAAAAAAACAGTAGGGAAGTGCTTTGGAGTCATGAAAACTCTTAATCGCACCCTGGACTTGCTCCCTGTGAACTCCAGGCGCACCATGACTCAGGCACTCATTACCTCCCGAATAGACTATGGCAACGTGCTGCTGCTGGGCACTTCTGAAAAAAACATCAGAAAATTACAAGTCCTACAAAACTCAGCCGCACGTCTAGTGCTGACACTCCCCCGCAGAGCTCCTTCCAAACCTTCCCTAGCTACCCTCCACTGGTTACCTATCGGTAAGAGGATACTATTTAAAGCACTCCTCTGGTGCCACAGGATTATCTATCAAAAAGCTCCATCCTACATGTCTGATTTAGCCTTACTGTATGAGCCCAACAGATCCCTTCGCTCCAAGGGAATGGGTATGCTCAAAACATCGCTTCCTAAAAAAGCCAGAATGGGAGGCAGGTCCTTCCGCACCCTTGCAGCTAAGAAATGGAATTCCCTCCCCATGAATATCAGACTAGATAAAAATGAGGTCTCCTTTAGAAAACTGGTGAAAAATTATCTTTTCACTCTCTAGCTGCCTGTTATATGTCTCCATCCTCCTAAGACTCTCTCTCCACAGCGCGGGGACACGCCGGGAGGCGTCACCAGGCGCTTTACAAACCCCTTTAATAAATGATAAATAAAAGTAGTATCTTACCTCCAATGGTTTTTAATACCTATAAATTAAGTGATGTTGTGATGCCTGTATATGTTTTATTATGCAGGACTGAGTCATATAACTAATGGCTCCACTGCATCCAATTAATGATTAATTTTATGGTTTTTTTTAAATTCACATCAAACTTTTGAATATATCAGCGAACTGCAAATTCTAATCTATTTCAGTGTAATTTTTTATGATTTTTATTTTTTACAGATTTTTATAGTGCGAACTTGACCCGAATCGGGTATCAGAGCACTTTACATAGCACCAGATGCGTCACATGAGGACAAATTCATTTTTGTTAGGCACAGGGAGGTTAAGTGATTTGCCCAGAATCACAGGATGTTTATCACCATTGCCGAGACTCTAACCCAGATTCGAGGTTGACCGCCCTAGTCGCTAGGCCAACTTCTCTCCCTCTCCTATCTCTATAAAAATGCATACTAATGATTTATTGATATATATTTAAAAAATATTTTCAAAAATATTCGCAACAACGTTGATTGTCACGATGTCCCTGTGATATTATACGAGGGCTGTGCTGGCGGCTGCGTCGTCATGTCGAATATTGCATGTGGTTAAAAAAAAAAAAATTGGACATATAAATTCTGTCATTAATAGCTCCATTTCTCAACCATTGGGTCAGAGTATCTCCACCCTGACCCCTTATGTGACTTTCACACAGTTCACATTTTCAGCCCCAGGAACCGTTCCCGAGCAATACAATGGCAGCTGCAACTTTCTGTTCAGGCCCGTCCAGCCAATCAAGAGCATTCCCGTTGGCATGTGCATTCCGCGATTCAGCGCGAAAACCTTCCGGAAATATCAGAGGCCAGAGAGATCACTATAATTTTAAGCTTCCATTTCTCAAACTACTGAAGAGACTTACACAAACTAAGCAAAAGGAGCTTCCTTGAACCAACATCTACTCCCTGCAAAATCTGATGTAAGTTCATTGAGCGGTTCGGGTTGTAGAGGTGGCTAAAAGTTCCTATGGGAATTAACATTACAAAAGCAACCTTATTTTGTCCCCAAATTCTTGGTCCCACTGCATGGATCACCCCCAAAGTTTCCCAAACAATAGTCTCCACCATGACGTTTTTTGGGCAAAATTTCATGCAGAGTGGTCAAAAGACGGCAACGTTATAGCCAAGTCAAAGAATGATTTTCCTATGGAAACTAGGCCCTCACTATAACTAATATATATATATATATATCCAAACAAACGATTCCTTCCTCGGAAGGAAATCACGGAGTCGCAGTTTAAACCACAATTATTCCAGGAGATCGATTCAAAATTATTTATTTATATCCATGGAGTGCCAACCAAACGAAAAAACCAACGCGTTTCGACAGCCTCCGCTGTCTTGTTCACGGTCCGTGAACAAGACAGCGGAGGCTGTCGAAACGCGTTGGTTTTTTCGTTTGGTTGGCACTCCATGGATATAAATAAATAATTTTGAATCGATCTCCTGGAATAATTGTGGTTTAAACTGCGACTCCGTGATTTCCTTCCGAGGAAGGAATCGTTTGTTTGGATTGATAGCGGTTGGGCTCAACCGCAGGAGTAACGCGGCCACGCTCAGCAGCGCCACTTGGGAAAGAAGCGAGCCATATGGAATATATATATATATATATATATTCACTGAAAAAACCATAGGTTATAGACCATATATAGTTAGGAATTAGCATTTACAAAACCTTGAAAATTCACTGAAAAAACCATAGGTTATAGACCATATATAGTTAGGAATTAGCATTTAAAAAACCTTATTTTACTCACACAAAACCATTGAAATTACATATATAGTTAGTTGCACTAACTATATATCGCGCACCTGCAATCCACTGCTGATGATGTCACATATTACATCATTCATGACATGGTCAGTGACATCACTGATGACATCACTGATGACATCTCAAATGACATCACTGATGACATCACTGATGACATCTCATTTGACATCAATGACCACATCACTGATGATATCATTCATATGACAATACAATGCATCTCCTCACATTTTAATATAACCTCTGTTTCACCCAGTGTTAAATACAGAATATAATTTTTGAAACCATTGACACACCAATACTAGTTACTACATACGCACTCACTGATTCCTACGTCTACACACACCTTCACTCATTCACCCATACTATCATTCATACATACAATCACTCATCTTTACAACACTATCATATGCACTCATACACCTATACAGACACTCACAGTCTGCCACTCATCCATGGAGTTACTCACACACCTAGTCAGTCCTGTAAAGAATCAATGACACTTCCATTTTCTTGTCTATACAGTTAAACATAGAGCACCTTACATTTTCAAACATATACTAACACATACTTACCTTGTTATACAATCATTGATACAAGTACACATTGATCTGCACAGAGTCACACACCTCCCAGCCAGCCACACACACACTCAGTCTCCCATACAAATACTTGGACAATCAATCAGTAACCCATATAGTTAATTATATAGCTACTGATCAAAACATGCAGCAGTTTACAGAACAACAGACATAATGATGCACAAATTAAGACACTTTAGTCACTAACCCATGCACTCAGTGAGACACATTTAATCACTCACTCATGCATTCAGTCATGCACCTACTAAATCCTTTGTCCAGACACTTATACTTCCACTCATTCTTCAATATGTAAGACACATTTTAACTTTACAGAAACATACAGTCACTGGATGTTGTCATCAGTGATGTCATCAGTGATGTCATTTGAGATGTCATCAGTGATGTCATCAGTGATGTCACTGACCATGTCATGAATGATGTAATATGTGACATCATCAGCAGTGGATTGCAGGTGCGCGATATATAGTTAGTGCAACTAACTATATATGTAATTTCAATGGTTTTGTGTGAGTAAAATAAGGTTTTTTAAATGCTAATTCCTAACTATATATGGTCTATAACCTATGGTTTTTTCAGTGAATTTTCAAGGTTTTGTAAATGCTAATTCCTAACTATATATGGTCTATAACCTATGGTTTTTTCAGTGAATTTCAATGGTTTTTTAATAGCAAATATCATAAGCTGTCGAATGTCAAGTACGTGGTAAGTGAAAACATTTTCGTGTTTATGCACACTGATCTGCTTTGAATGGTGCCCCCCCCCCCCTCATTTCTATTAGGAGTACTCTCTCTTTGCAGATAGTGAAAGGTAGTTAACGCAGGCCTTTGCCCCCGTTGTAATCCGTCGTGCCTGCTTCTCTCTCCATTTGATTGATTGTTATCCAAGTATTTACTGTTTTAGAATTAGTTCTCTTTGGTTCATTCTCTATTTACAAACAAACACAGAGTCGCAATACTCTGTTTAGTCTTTGCAGATAACGAAAAATCGTGTAAAAAAAAAGAAAAGGAATCGAGCAAAATCAGTAGGCCACTAATGGGATCTCTTTTTGACCTCGCTAAAATAGAAACATTAGGAACAACCCCTCATGACAAATACAAAACTAGTGAGATGAACTGAACTCCACACAATGATGGCTGCAAAACAGCTCGGCTCCGCCACCCACCCCGCCCAAAATAACGATAAAGAGCGGCTGCCATGATTGGTTGCGGAATGGCCACGACGGAGCTACGAAATGATGCTGCTCTCATGCTAACCCCAGCTTCAGTCTGAAACATCCAGAAACACTGTAGACTACCAATTCGATCAGTTCCGGTAGCGCCCCAATGTAACCCGGTAGAGAAGAACTAGCCCTCCCCTCTTTCACTGATGGTTCTTGTTGCCTGTCCCTTCTGTTCTCATTTAACAGAACTATTTAGCCTGCTGAAAGGGGTTGTGTTCCGACCGCTGGTTGGTGGAGACATTTTGACTATATTCTGGACCTGCGTTGTCGCGTAATGCGTCATATGACGCGCCGCGTTAGCGCATCCGGAAGTCATCCGGGGCGCGCAGCGCGTAACGTAAGCATAACAAGTCATGTGACTTGTTAATAAAACTTTTCATTGGTTCATTTTACTTTTCTTATTGTAATGATGAAAGGCTTGCTCATATGACCTAAAAATTACGCTTTTCATTACTTCCGAACATTATTTTTTCTTAAATATATGTTATAATGTTCCAGGCTAATGTACTTTCCCGGAAATTTTACAACTGTCCTGCAAGTAAAATATATTCTTTTTTCGAGAAAAAGAGCGTTTCTTCGTCCCATGATGGAGCCGTTGAGCAAAAGAGGGTCGACCTGCTGTCTTAGTCGCCGATACGCCTGAATATGAGATTCTTATCGATCACTTTATGTTGCAGGAATAGAAAACACAACAGCCCTTGACCATTTATCTTTACTGCGTTCCTTCGTATTATACCTTTTACCCTTCATGTAATTGGTCTGCTTTATTTCACTTGCCTTTTAATGATTCTAAAACAGTGACTATTATTACAAACTTTACCAATGTATATACTACTACCATGTTTTCTTTTAAAAACCTTTATTGTGAAAATTTCATTATACAAATACGAGCCTATAACCACGTGGGCCGGCCACGGAGCAAACTGTAATCGTATGTGATGAGTAGACATTTACACTGTAGAGGAACGTAACGGGCGGGCCATTAGGTTGCAAGAACTAAGGTGTCTAACAGTTATGGAATCGGTGGACGTACATTTTATAATTAAAATACGACAGGGCCAGTTACAATAAAATTATCTAGATATACATTTGCGGGCAAGTACCATGGGTGACGTTAATTCGAACTTTCAACAGTACAGTAATCAATAACACATCAGAACTTAATATCAATAGGGATGTCGAAATATTCAATCAATTCTCGTCCCCGCCCGCCATGTGCTTCAAAACTGCATACGTATCTCGTGATTTCAAGGTTCTGCAACCAGTACACAACAAGGAGTTACGAGTCCCATTTATTCCGGCGCCATTTTGGGCGAGGACGGGCAGGTCCAGGATATAGTCAAAATGTCTCTACCAACCATCGACTATGATGATGTTCATATGCTGTATTTATTAGAGTAACACTCATCTGCCCACATGAAATTAATTTACCACAATCTAAACATGTCATTTTAATCTTTCCAAAGTTCTTCTAAATATTTGGGACCGTTTCCCTTGCCTCTGAAGCTCTCAGTGCCACTTCTTTGATGAATGTACTAGCAGGTCAGGGGTTCTCCTCCAAATCTCTCTTTTATGCAGCACTATAATTAATTGGTGCCACCTCTCCATATGACGATGCATGGTATAGTTACCACAACTATATATTTTTTCGTTTCCTCTGGAGAGTTCATCGTGGCAGATGAAGCGTGTAACATACCGGGCATTTACCTTTTTTTGCATGTACAGGAAAGGAAAAAAAAATCGAGCGTTCGAGTTCTTAGGTGTCCCAGGGCCATTTTAGTGGACCAGGCCCAAATCCAAAGAACAGCTATCTCACAGGCTAATGGGGCGACCCACGCCGAGTTTCAGCATTGTAGGATGACCACACAAGTACAGCAACTTGCTAGACATCACCTCGGTGCCATCCGGATCTCGGCGCCCCACTGCAGATGAAGTGCCTCTCAACTATGAAACCACCAGAAAACGCTTGAGTCAGCTTTGTGTGAAGCCGACATTTTGATTCAATCAATAGCGTCCCCCTGCACACATTCAGGGACCTGGTCGTGTCTTCAGGTCAAACGAATTTGGGACAAGATGCAGAAAGGAAAAGGAAAAAAGTTCCGCCGGACCCCGGGAGGTGGCCGCCTATGTCATGGGCGATCTTAGGCCACACCAGGGCAATAGTGAAGCTGCAGCAGGTGCAAATAAGCTTCAGACAGTGTTACAAGCGCTGCTCAGAACTCTCAACTATGACACCACCTCGGTGCCATCCGGATCTTGGCGCCTTGTGCTGGTTCCGGCCTATTCACACATCGGTCCGCTACTGACGCCACCTCACAGGCCAACGGGGCACCCCACGCCGACTTTCGGCGCAGCATTGTAGGATGGCCACACCAGTGCGGCAAATTGCTGGACACCACCTCGGTGCCATCCAGATCTCGGCGCGTTGTGCTGCCTTCGGCCTATTCGCCACAAGTGCGCACGCAACTCAGCTGCATAGCGAGTGAAACACCAAGGGGCGCCCCACTGCAGCCGAGGAACCTCCATCTTGGGGGCGACGCACAGCATCACATTGCTTTCCAATGCAGTCAGATCCTCAAACAGCCCCCACTGACTGACGCGAACTCACAGGCCAACGGGGCGCCCCACGCCGACTTTCGGCGCAGCATTGTAGGATGGCCACACCAGTGCGGCAAGTTGCTGGACACCACCTCGGTGCCATCCGGATCTTGGCGCGTTGTGCTGCCTTTGGCCCCATTCGCACATCAGTCCGCTACTGACGCCATCTCACAGGCTAATGGGGCGCCCCACGCCGACTTTCAGCATTGTAGGATGACCACACCAGTACAGCAACTTGCTAGACATCACCTCGGTGCCATCCGGATCTCGGCGCCCCACTGCAGATGAAGTGCCTCTCAACTATGAAACCACCACTGTGACATCCGGATCTTGGCGCGTTGTGCTGCCTTCGGCCTATTCGCACATCGGTCCGCTACTGACGCCATCTCACAGGCTAATGGGGCGACCCACGCCGAGTTTCAGCATTGTAGGATGACCACACCAACTTGCTAGACATCACCTCGGTGCCATCCGAATCTTGGCATCTCAACGCCTAGTGGTATCTTCCATACAGAAAATATTGTTACGCTACCTTTGGCCCCATTCGCACATCAGTCCGCAACTTAGACATCACCTCGGTGCCATCCGGATCTTGGCATCTCAGCGCCTTGTGGTGTCTTCTCGTCAGAAAATATTGTTGCGCTGCCTTTGGCCCCATTCGCACATCAGTCCGCTACTGACACCATCTCACAGGCCAACAGGGCGCCCCACGCCGACTTTCAGCATTGTAGGATGGCCACACCAGTGCGGCAACTTACTAGACACCACCTCGGTGCCATCCGGATCTTGGCGCGTTGTGCTGCCTTCGGCCTATTCGCACATCGGTCCGCTACTGACGCAAACTCACAGGCCAACGGGGCGCCCCACGCCGACTTTCAACATTGTAGGATGGCCACACCAGTGCTGCAACTTGCTGGACACCACCTCGGTGCCATCCGGATCTTGGCGCGTTGTGCTGCCTTCGGCCTATTCGCACATCGGTCCGCTACTGACGCCGCCTCACGTGCCAACGTATTTTCTCCGCATTTTATACCCTATGCCGCATAACAGGTCATGTGACTTGTTTATAAAACTTTTCATTGGTTCATTTTACTTTTGGTTTCCTAATGATGGAAGGCTTGATCATATGACCTAAAAACAACACTTTTCATTGGATGAAAACTTTTTTTTTTTCCAAACGATGAAAGCCCCACCTTGTTTCTGGATGTTTCAGACTGAAGCTGGCGTCAGCATGAGAGCACCACCATCTCGTAGCTCCGTCGTAGTCATTCCGCGAGCAATCATGGCAGCCGCTCCCCACCAGAAGCCTGCAGGAGTCGGGGCCCCCAAAACTTTTGATGAATTCTCAAGGCGGAGGGGACGCTTTCGAGAATGGGGTCCAAGACCTAGCAGACAAGCGTCCGATTTCCAAGGTGTCCCAGGGCCATTTCAGTGGACCAGGCCCAAAAAGGAAAGAGCCTGCCGCCATTTTGAGAGTCCTGTGACAGCCGCCTATCGCTGCACCGCAAGAGTGGGCGCAACTCAGCTGAATTGCGGCTTTTGACACAGTGGACCAAAAACGGACGGAATGGCAACTGAAACGGTAAAGGGGCGCCCCACTACAACAGATGACACTCCACCTGGAGAGGCCCGTTCACGCCGCCTCCCCCGGGGCGCCCCACGCCGTTATTCGGAGCAGCATTGTAGGATACCAAAACCAGTGCGGCAACTTACTGGACATCACCTTGGTGCCATCGTTCTGCTGCCTTGGAACTATTCGCACAACAGTTTGCTACTGAAGACCCACCCCCCGCGACGCCCCACGCCGTTATTTGCTGGGTGGCAACTTACTAGACATCACTTTCGTGTCATCTAGATTTCAGCGCGTTCTGCTGCCTTGGAACTATTCGCACAACAGTTTGCTACTGATGACCCGCCCCACGCCGGAAATCTGGACGTTGTGCTGCGTTGGGACTATTCGCACAGCCGACCGCTACTTCGTTGTTTTTCCCTAAAAATGTTTATATGTTATTACTATTTTTGTTTTCTTGTATATATTTATAAATTATTAAAGTTTTATAATCTTACTACTTTGTCGGAGTGCTATATATTTTTAATGTGACACATAATTGTAAAAACTTTGATGTACAAAGAGTCATCCCTGGAATCTTCCGCTTCACGCTCGGTCCCCTCCCCAATCACAATACAGGATGGTTTTCAGATAATAGCAACGCTTCTGCTGTGACGGATCTCATCGAGTGTGGGCCTTGATCTACTATAACTCCTTTGAAGAGGGGTGAATCTTTACAGCTGTGGCCATAAACTACATCTGCAGGGCTAGCTGATACCCTAGGACCAGCCTGGACAATCGGACACAGAGGAAAAGGAGTGTCAGAGGGTGCAGTAGTGAATAGGGCGAAAGGGAGGTGTCGGGCGGGCACAGGGTGTGATTCTCAGGAAAGAGCAGCGCAGATGGGGGGAGGTTTATTACCCATGCATAAGACAGAGAGCGGGGGTGACCACTGCCTGGGGGAGATGCTTGCGAGGGTGGGGAGCCATGCTAAGGATCGACAGCGTGCACAGAGTGGGTCTGGTCAAGGCATCTAAAATGGCTGCCGTGCACGACAAAAGTGTGGCATTTGAAAAAAGACAAGATGGCGCAGACAATGTTTTTCAACACTTCCTGATTTCCTTCGAATCGAACGTTAACAGACGTTGGGGCATATTACCAAAGTTAAGCGATATTTATCCCTAACGATGCATTGCAAAGATTTTTTTACCGTCAGAAATTATCGCAGATAAACCTTGCTATTATCAAAGTTTATCGCAAATACGATAAAAACCGACCGCAATGCATTAATATCGCTGAAAACTCAGCGATATTCATGCATTACCGAGCTAATCCTCTTAGCCATGTTATCCACCTCCCATAGGATAACATGGCTAAGAACTGCTCAGGGCAGCTGTTACTTTTTGGAGATATTCGCGCTTATCTCGAATATTTCCAAAAGTTGATAATAGGAGATAGCGATGTTAGCGACTGTTTCCAGTCGCTAACATCTTGGCATGCCCACTTTGCATGTCATTAGTGATAAATATCACTCACATGCAAAGTGGGGCCCAAGATGGTCGCTATCTCCTACTAGCCGTCGCTAACTGGTGTTAGCAACAGCTAGGTAATACAGATATAATTTTATCTCCGCGAAGCGGAGCGCTGTTACAGATATATATCTTGTTTTTGAACGTTAATTTCTCAAAATGCACTGAAGCACATATATTGAGACCTAGCAAAGGCACATCGGGCTACCAGTCCCTAATATTTTACCAAGTTTCGTGCAAATCCATTCAGCCGTTCGATTATTATTATTATTTATTTTTTTTGCCCCGCGGGGCCCTTTTAAAACCTCCACATCAAACCTAGGGGATCAGCGAGGATCTACTATGCCCCCTTATGGTCATTTGCCCCTTCGCTTTGGCCTCCTCTTGTCTCTCGATCCTACCGAGAGACAAGATGGCGGCCGCTACGGACTGTTTGGAATGTTTACAGACACCGGAGAGCCAATCAGCTTCGCTTCGCAAAGCTCCGTAACGCGAAAAGTACGCGAAGCGGTGCGCTGTTACAGATATATATCTTTTTTTGAACGTTAATTTCTCAAAATCCACTGAAGCACATATATTGAGACCTAGCAAAGGCACATCGGGCTACCAGTCCCTACAATTTTGCCAAGTTTCGTGCAAATCCATTCAGCCGTAAGATTATTATTATAATTTTTTTTTTTTGCCCCGCGGGGCCCTTTTAAAACCTCCACATCAAACCTAGGGGGTCAGCGAGGATCTACTATTCCCCCTTATGGTCATTTACCCCTTCGCTTTGGCCTCCTCTTGTCTCTCGATCCTACCGAGAGACAAGATGGCGGCCACTACGGACTGTTTGCGGCCACTACGGACTGTTTGGAATGTTGACAGACGCCGGAGAACCAATCAGCTTCGCTTCACAAAGCTCCGTTGCGCGAAAAGTACGCGTCCTAGGCCGCTGCCCGGTCCGCGCTTACAGATATATATCTTTTTTTAAACGTTAATTTCTCAAAATCCACTGGAGCACATATATTGAGACCTACAAAAGGCACATCGGGCTACCAGTCCCTACAATTTTGCCAAGTTTCGTGCAAATCCATTCAGCCGTTCGGTCTAAAAGTGAGGCCAACCGCCCTATGGAAATTAACATGGGAAAAACGCGTTTTGGGACCCCCCTTTTTTCTCGGCCCCCCCTTGACGAACCCCCCCCAAATTTTCAAAGGCTGCTCAGAAACAAAATGTGCCATTTTCCTGAAACTTTCAGCCAATTCCGTCCACAAACGGCAAAGTTATTAGACATAGAATTTTCAAAAATCCCATAGAGAAAAAATCCTAACTATATATACCTACTGGCGACCGCCAGTAGGTAATATATATATATATATATATATATTCACTGAAAAAACCATGGGTTTCACACCAGTTATAGTTACCAGGAAATTTTACTCGCATAAAACCATTGAAATTCCCACGTTATAGTTAGTTGGACTCACTATAACTTGCGCGTGCAATGCACTGCTGATGACGTCACATATTACATCACTCATTACATGGTCAGTGACATCACTCATGACATCACTGATGACACCATCCTTGTGACAGTGTGACAGACCTCCTTTCACTGCAATGTAACCCTTGAAACACATATTCAAAAATAGAAACTAAAATGTTCAAAAAATTGAGATACCCATACCAGTTATAACAACCAATTCAGTAATTCCAGTAATTCGACCACCAGTAGGTAATATATATATATATATATATATATATATATATATATATTCACTGAAAAAAACATAGGCTTTACACACGTTATAGTTAGGAAATAGCATTTACAAAACCTATGAAATTCACTGAAAAAACCATAGGTTTGACACCAGTTATAGTTAGCTGGAAATTTTACTCGCATAAAACCAATGAAATTCCCACATTATAGTTAGTTGGACTCACTATAACTTGCACGTGCAATGCACTGCTGATGACGTCACATATTACATCACTCATGACATGGTCAGTGACATCAGTCATGACATCACTGATGACACTATCCAGTGAATGTGTCTTTTTAAAAAATAAATATGTGTTATATATGTATATGTAAAAGTTGATGGAAGAATAAATGTTTAAATAAGTGATTACTTGGATGTTTTTAAAAAAAAAATTGATTGGTTAACTGGTTTATTAAGTGTATCTTAGTGAATACATATATTAGAGAGTAATGTTTAAATATTTAAATATATGTATTAGTGTTTCACTTTGTGTATAAGTGGTTGCATGGGTTGGTGAGTAGCTACATGTGTATGTATATGGGTTATTAGATGTTTTGTTAGTATCAGTATGAGTCTTTGTATGGTTTGGTGGGGGTATTACTTAACACATAGATGCATGAATGACTGACTCTCTCTCTGTATGTGTTTTGAAGACAGCATATGTGCAGGACTGTATGGGTGGAAGAGTGTGTATATATGTGTGTTAGTGAGTGAATGACTGTCTCACTAGTGTCTTTATCAGTAACTACATATGTTTTAATCTAATATATGTGAATATTGATGTATATAATGAGTATATGTGAGAGAAAGAGATTGTAAGAGTTCCTGTTTAGATAAGTATGTCTTTCTATAAGTGATTGTTTAACAGAGTAAGTATGTGTAAGTTTCCATAGAAGTAAGGTGGTTGTGTGTGTATAGCTGTATATGCAAATAAATGGATGTTCAATAGTTTATTTGCATGTGTGAATATGTGTGAGAGTATCTTTTGGATGACTGTCGGTGTGTAACAGGATGTATAGGTGTATCACTACAAATCATGAGTGAGTATATGTACGAGTGACTATATAGAACTGTTGATCAATGAGTGGATGTGTATATAGATGGTGGAATTATTGAATTGGTTGTTGTAACTGGTATGGGTATCTCCATTTTTTTGAAAGTTTTAGTTTCTATTTTTGAATATGTGTTTCAAGGGTTACATTACAGTGAAAAGAGGTCTGTCACAAGGATGGTGTCATCAGTGATGTCATGACTGATGTCACTGACCGTGTCATGAGTGATGTAATATGTGACGTCATCAGCAGTGCATTGCACGCGCAAGTTATAGTGAGTCCAACTAACTATAACGTGGGAATTTCATTGGTTTTATGCGAGTAAAATTTCCAGCTAACTATAACTGGTGTCAAACCTATGGTTTTTTCAGTGAATTTCATAGGTTTTTTAAATGCTACTTCCTAACTATAACGTGTTTAAAACCTATGGTTTTTTCAGTGAATATATATATATATATATATATATATATATAAAATTTCTATGGCAAAATGAAACCCCTCATTTTGTTCCTTTTCAAATTAAATGTATTAAGTGTTACCATTTTATTCCAATCAAGATGACTTCAGGTGTGCCATACTTTTGTCCTAAGTAAGACTGTTAGCGTTCTAGTTGTTCTTTAGAACACTCTGGGACATTCTGTCATTGGGCTATAATTGGGCTACATCTGGCTGATATTTGGGCTACATTTGGGCTCTTTTGTCTCTGGTGGCCATCTTGGGAGACTGCATATCAGAATTTTTTTAATGAAATATAAGAGGATTTGAGAAGTCACTCAAAATGTGCCCTAATTTTTCTTTCTTCAGCACTAATCATAATTTCTATGGCAAAATGAACCCCCTCATTTTGTTCCTTTGCAAATTAAATGTTGTAAGTGTTAACACTTTATTCCAATCAAGATGACTTCAGGTGTGCCATACTTTTGTCATAAGTAAGACTGTTAGCACTCTAGTTGTTCTTTAGAACACTCTGGGACATTCTGTCATTGGGCTATAGTTGGGCTACATCTGGCTGATATTTGGGCTACATTTGTTTTTGTGTGTGTCTCTGGTGTCCATCTTTGGGATACATTGGGCTACACTGGGCTACATTGGGCTACATTTGGGCTCTAACATATATATAGCCCAATGTAGCCCAATATATGTTTTTTCAAAGTTAATTTTCTCAGCAACTACTGAACAGATTTACACCATTCAAAGAAAAGGGTAATCTGCGGGCCGGACTCTACCTTTCTACCAAATTTCTTATAAATCCATTCAGCCGTTCGAGCTGTAGCCGTGTCTAAACGTCCTATGGAAAATAACATGGGGAAAACACGTTTTGGGACCCCCCTTTTATCTCAGCCCCCACTTGACGAATCCCCCTCAAACTTTCAGGGAAGGAGCGGAGCGGAGCAGGCCATCTTCTTTGAGAAATTCGCAAAGATTCGTCCACCGGCGCCAAAGTTTTTCTCAATAGAATGTTGCGGATTTCCTATGGAAACTAGGTCCTAACTATAACTACCTACTGGCGACCGCCAGTAGGTAATATATATATATACACATATACACACACATATATACATATACACACACACACAAATACAACTGTAGCCCTTTCTCTCCACTCCTGGTGAGCCTCTGTGTATCACTCTAATGTGCTAAAACTGCACATGCTGGAACAATAAACTCAAACCTGTTGTCTTTGCCAATGCTGGTTTTCCTTCCTGCCTGGCAGCTCCCCTACTCCAACACTGCTTCCAGGCCTCTTGGATGTCTTTATACACAATCCAAAACAGCTGGCCTTTTGTGTGCAAGTCTCCATCCACACGGAAAGTTATCTTTGACCTTTTTATCTTTTAGAAAAAACATTAGGTGATTATTGCCTGTACGAGTGCGAGCATGCACATACATGCATGGAAGAAAATATTTGATGATTTTGTATTCATGATTGTGCATAATCTCATAAGGATTGTTCAAAATATGGAGTCTAATGTATCAATGGATTCTGTGATCACAAATCATGTGACTTGCAATATCAAAAGGTTTATAGTTCCAAAATTCAAAGCACAATGCATCAACCAGACATTGTGATTTGCAGAAGTATTTGTGATTCCCGCTGTACTTTTTGCAATCCGTTGTAAATCATTGCAAAAAGAAAACATGAAATGGGCATCCGCCTTACTAATAATTTACAATGGAATATGTCAATTATTTGCATTGACTGTATTCGGACACCTGGAAGTGGGTTTTATCAATCTGAAGTGTAGAAGCTACCCATGACTGCTGTAGGCATTAGAGGAGCATGCTGTAGTTCAGAGGTCGGATGAATGCGCGTCCCAATGTCTGTTACATCAAATCATTTTTTTGTGTGATTGCATCCCCTGTCCCAGCCCCCGCGCCTTTAAGGGACAAAGGTTGCCATAACAAATTACAATTTCGGATGTCAATTCTGCACTGTGGTACATCCTAAGTAGTGTAAAATATTCCATGGGCTTCAATTAGACACTTTGCAAACACAGTAACTGTTTAGTGAACCAGATCTTGGAGTACCATGCCCAAAATCTTGTTGAGATGAGAGCTCTTGCCCTTATACTGTTGTGTAAATGCACATTTTTGTTACTTTTCACTTTATAAAAGTACATATGTGATATAAAAACTAAGCTCCATACTGCAAGTATATGTCATTTAAGCCAAACAAAAGTGCCCACATTAATTTAAGCTATTCGTCATCATAATACTTTCAAGACAAATCATGACTTTGCTAAACAACCTTTTTAATCGAAGACCTAATTTTCTATCTGATCAAACGCTGATTTATTTGCATTAAAAAAATGTATAAATGTAAGATAAGTGGATTTTCACTTTGACTATTCAACGTTTTCAACTTAACTCCTAGCTCCACCATGCTCGCCTCCTTAACCCATAGATATCACAGATTACCTAACAAATGGTATCATCAATGACATCACTAGTGACAACATCGAGAAGACCACTGATGTTTAAACACTTAGTGAGTATATGCACTAAGCACTAATTGATAGGCACTGAATTTTTAGATGGTATTGATGGAGTGAGACGCAGAACAACATTTTGTTCAAACTCGCAAAGTTAAACTTCCATAATAAAATAACCGTTTTAATAAGTTTGTGAATGAAAAGTACTAATCAACTTAGTTTTAAAAAGCATTACACGACACAAGGGACTAATGTATGTGCTCTTTGTTGCACTTGCAAGTACGTTGAAAAATAATAAACTAATCTTGTCTATTGTCTTTGTCAGTATTAAATGCGGCTGTATAACCAATGGCATGTGCTTATTTATGTGCTTATGTTATGTCTTTTTTGTGGCAAAAGCTCGTGAAGAATACTGCGGCCTAAATGAAGATGGTAGATATTAATTTGCTGCCTTTTTGTGCTAAAGCTAGGTAACAATTAATGGGTTAATAATTAGCAAAGGGGGGTGGGTAACAGAATGGGTTTCAATACTCTAATTAATTAATGTCTTGTGTTTGTTTGAATACTAGTTTTCTATGGGAGAGGCTTAAGGCCTAGCGTTTTAAAGATGGTGTTTAGAATCCTGTCCAGAGTGGAGCCCTGCACGTTTTCGAAGTGGAAACTTTTACCACGTCGACAGTTGTCAAAGAAATACAGACAAAATGAAATATGCAGAACGTGCTTTTGGAGAGACAAATCCAAGGACAGGAAGCGGCAAGTTTGACAAGCTAAGGAAGTAACGGACTGTTACTCAGTAAATGTTGCATTTCTGAGGAAGCCAAAAGTTGTGTATTAATTTGGACAATGGAGTTACAGAAAAGGGCTCGATTTTGGTATGAAGACGTGATGACACGTAATAGACTGACATCAGTCAGCCAATAAGGACACTGGATGGCAAAGAAAAATGTATTTCTTAGTGGAGATTAGCTAGTTAGAAAGGTATTAAACCTAGCCCCATGGGCAGGAGGGCGCCTCCTCGCTTCCTGATTCCTGAAGGGCGTGTCGTGCTGTTGGACTTAGGCGCACGTAAGGACAGCAGTCTTTAATGACTATTCTTTTTAGGTGGAGCGAGTTTTAGACAGGGAAATAGATTAAGGGAATGGAAACTGTTATTTACTTTAGTTCATGCTGAATGATTTACTTCTAAATGTCGGTCTAATAAGTCCTTTCCTCAATAAAATGCTGCTAATTTGCTAATAAATAAAGATTCTTATTTGAAAATGCTCTTTCTCTGAATAAATAAAATTAGATTTTGAAACGACAAGCTGGTCTTGTTTATTCATGATCTAGTTGCCATCAGTTGATCCATTTACCTTAGTGACTTAATTAAATGATTATTGTTTAAAAACCATGGTTAGAAATGATAAACTGCAGTTGTATATAAATGTGTAAATAGTTTTATGAATAGTTCTGATTAATTAGATCACATGATTCAGCTGCTCAAAATTTGTCTCATTAGTTTATGGGCCTTGTGAGAAATGTATGATTAATGGTGAGTATCATGGTGTTGGGTAGCGTTGTTGAGACAGATTTTCTATAGGGGCGCTGGATCAGTATTAAGCCCGAAGATGCAAGGCAAGTGAAGCAGCATAAAATACAAAACCAGCATGTATTAAGGACATATGAATGATCCTACTTTACTGATCCATGGTAACAGATCTTCAATATGTCAAGTAACATGCCCTATGTCGCAATCAAACATTCTTTAACCTAGTGACAATAGTTCTACTGACAGTGAAACTATTGTTTAGTGATCTACTCACGTTACCTTTGACTCAATGGCTGAATGACTTACAAGTATCAAACACAGTAATTGAAACTCATACAATCAACCTCACACTCACTCTAATATTCCTACTCTGCAGTACATAGTGGTGTGGCGCATGGCCCATCACGCACCTACACACTCGTGAGCCCGAGTCACACCACTACATTTTAATGTTCAAAAGTGCACATATTTAAATGTAAGGCCCGTGTGGGCAGTGAGCGGCAGGAGAAGATTACAACAGACTGTGGTCAGTTTCTCCTGGCATTTGAGCCAGCCGTTCGCTGCCCATCGTGGGTGAAGTACCACCTGAATAAAGCATTTCTACTCAATCAGCCGGCTCCAGTAGGACTTAACAAATTTGGCGACGATTCATCCTCATCCACTAAAGCTCCTCGGCATTTGATTTTCACATTTCCTGATTTGAGGAGTTTTCCAGCCTGGGGCTTGATGGTGCTGTATCATCTTGCAGCCTAGAGCTTCCACTCGTGCACGGTTCATTGTGCCTCCCCTCGTGTCTGTTTCTACAAGGCATGCCTGCGCTTCCTAGTGACCTCAGCAACACCGCAGCAGGTTTTGGAGAAGGCATCTGTTGGAAACTATTGAAAGATTGCAGAAACAATTTGCTGAGGAACCCAGTATCATCTTGGAAAGGCATAATTTTGTCAAAAGCAAACAACTTCCTCAAGAAGGGGTTGAGAAGTATGTTGCTGTACTCAGAATTTTGGCAGCCACATGTGAGAGTTTGGTCCCAATGTGGCAATTACATTTGTGACCTGTTCATTTTTAACTGTGCTCCATGAAGATTCAACCCCACCCTTAACGAAGTACTAGACCTGGGCAAGAGTATAGAGAGGTCTTTAATCTCCTCAAAAGTGTTGAATAAAGCTTCTATAGTTAATTTTGTTTCAACCAGAGTTCCTAAAGAGGAAATTGATGCATTGTGTGCAGTTTTCAATAAAGCAAAACCTTTCGCACAGTGAGGAAATACAAAGAAAGCTTTGACGTACTGTTACTGATGCGGATCTAAGAACCATGTTTTCAACTTTAATGGTTGTCCTGCAGTGAACAAACACTGCATTAATTGTAAAAAGATGACTGCACTTTCAAGTGGTGTACAGAAGTAGCAAAACTCCTGTGTGCATAAGTAATGTTGATGTTGAAGTTGACTCGTGTACAGATTCCATCAGTCATGTGGTTATGACTGTTGATTGTAATATTGTGTGCACATCTAATAAAGTTCCTACTTATGATGCCTTAATTGTTGACTTTTTTTTGAATGGTTATGGTGGACTCAGGTTCGCCAATCACTATCCTCTGTGACACTACCTTCTATGATAAATGATGTCAGGAGAAAGTTCTCACTACATCTGATGTTAATTCTAAAGCATTTGGTGAGAAACCCTTAGAAATATTAGGCTTCTTTGCAGCTAAAATAGTGTTTTGAATAGAGGAACAATTACCAATGTGTACGTTGCCATCAAAGGTAAAAACGTCATTGGCAGGCAGGATCCAGCCAAAAAGGGTCTATACCAAGTTAACACAACAGTTGGCAACAGGTACAAATAGAGCGCACAGCAAGTCAAGGTAAGTAGTCGAGCAAAGTCCAGGTTGGTGCTCAAAGAAGACAGGGTCGGTTGCCACAACCCCAAAATTAACCCACAAAAGTGAGTCAAGACAAGCAAAGATATCTTCCAAGCACTCAGTTAGAATTGTCCAAATTTATTTCTCCAAAGTTCAGAGGAAATCTCCTTGCCCCTTTGTTTGAACTTTATTATACTGTTACGTTGCTTCTTTACTAGCAACTCCCCACATTTAGTGAAATATAGAACGTGGTATTGCACATACCTTGGGTGTGTCCGGTTGTAATTTGGCTTGATCTTTTCTTTATTTCACACTTTTCGTCTCTCACTTGGTCCTGAGCACTTTGGATGGTTTGAGGGTATACACTTTTGCTTGAATTGATATGATTAGTTTATGGCTCTGCAGTACACTGTAGTGCGTTTATTATGTTAAATTTGAATTACTCATGTACTATTATTTGGATTGAAGACCTGAAGAAGTCTAATGTCCTTTACTGACTAGACGAAACACGTGTTGGCTGTACAACAATTTTATGTGAACAGAATTGGATTTCCTCTGATGAAATTTGGAGGAATAAATTTGGACAATTCTAACTGAGTGCTTGGAAGATATCTTTGCTGGTCTATACCAAGTTCCTGGTCCAGACATTCATGTAGTGGTTGACAACATGCCTGTGCAGTGAATATGTAGTCTGGAGGAACCGCTTGAAGCAATTCTGGATAGGCACAAGGAGCTCTTCAGTGAACAAGTTGGGACTGTCAAGAGTTTTGTGCCCTGCATCAGAGTCAAACCTAATGCTAAACCATTTGTTCATAAGGTAGAGAAGAGCTTAAACAAATGCTAAAAGATATTTGCACCCAAGGCATCATAGCTCCTGTAGAGTCACCACAGTTGGTGGCTTTGGTCATAGTCACACAAATAAAACGGTGAGATCAGGCTCTTTGCGGACTTGAGAACTATGAATGCTAACATTTTAGTAGACTGCCATTGACTACCTAGCATACAGGAGATGCTGGCTAACTTGAGTAGTCCAAGGTGATTTTCAGTCATTGATTTGCGGTCAGCCTATCATCAGATTGCCCTAGATAAGGCCTCTAAGAAGTTAACAGCATTTGTTTGGTGCCTATAAATATTGAAGGCTACCTTTCGGGCTGGCATCAGCTGGCAAAGTCTTTCAGAAGCTTATGACTGTTTTGTTTGTGGCTACAAAAAGGGTCCAGGCTTACCAGGATAATATACTTTTATTTGCAGAATCTATAGAAGAACATAATATTCTCAACAGGGTGTTGTCCATTCTAATGCACAGTGGCATGGCAGTTATGAAGGACAAGTGTACATTTGCCACCAAAGAATTAGACTATTTAGGGCACACCATATCAGAATCAGGCATCAAGCCCAACATTTCTTTGGTGAAGGCCACTAAGGAGGCAAGAGAACCCACAGACCATGATGTGCTTTGCTCCTTTATAGGTATTGCCAAATACTACTCACATTTAGTTTCAGGATATGCCCTAGCAGTAGATCCCCCTGAGGTTTTTACATAGGAAAGGGCAGAAGTTTATTTGGTCTTAGGAGGTACAAACCGCTTTCACTATGGTAAAAGACTTAATTGTAGAAACACCAGCACTCGCTGCATTCAGGGAAGACTGCACTTTAATAATCACAGTAAATGGCAGTCTTGAGGGGCTAGGTGCTGTTGTGAGCCAGAAAGTAGGGGGCAAAGAACAGACTACCGCTTTTAACTCCAGATCCCTCAGGAATTTTGAGAAACGCAACCATTGAACCAGAGGCGCTTGCATGCATCTGGACAGTACAAAAGTTCAAGATGCCCATCTGGGGCAGGTGGTTTGAACTTCATACAGATCATAAACCCTCCGATTTAATCTTTATAGGGGGTATTCATAACTGCATCAGCAAGGTTGACCACATTTGTTGCAAAACTACACAAATACACTTTCACTATTAGCCATGTGTACGGGGGAAAGAACTTTAGGGCAGACTGCCTTTTCCGGATACCATTACCAGCGTTTGATTAAGGTAACGACAATGATGACATTGAATATGTTGTTTCTATTGATGCTGTTCATGCTTTCCATGGTGGAGAGTCCACATTTACAGCTGATGAGTAGTTAAACGTATTTCAAGAGTATGAGGTACTGAGCACATCGTGAAAAGTTGCCTCCTAGGTCTCTACCCATGTTGAAAGGGTCACGGCGTCCAGGTCAAATTTGTGGATCTAGCTCTTATTTTGGCCATATGTAGCATCACCAGGTGGTGGAAATCTGCCATCCCACCCAGGATATTGGCATGGAAAGTAGAAGTAGAGCACTGAGGACTAGCAGAGTGGTGCTCTTCGCAGGGAAGAGCTCCAGGGCCTACACAAAAGACCTAAAGCAATGAGCTGGGACATTTTACTAGAGTCCTTCAAGGCTTCAGACACCTATAACACCTAGTGACATGCTAGTATTACACATGCACAGCTTTGGATTATGCATTTAGTAATTATTGTTGGCCTGCCCAACTTGCCCTCCTCACTACTACACACGAATTTACGAACAAAGTGGGTTCCAATAACATCATTTGTCTGTCATCCCATGTACTCGAACAGATGGGTACCTAAGCCACCCCCACCCCCACTATTAAACACCATCACCTATGCAGGTCTTTCATTGAATCAGAGTCTACTGGACAAGTCTGTCTCTAGTGGGAGGGGGGATTTCATGTAGTATTATAATCAGTTAATTGTTATGTTCCTGAAACCGGGTTGAACAATTACAGGCAACATGGTACAGTCACAATATTACAACTGCTGTATTAGACGCCGACTCTCACTAATTCAACAGCACATTGTTACCAAATGTGATCCAATGTACTCACTGATATTGTATACGTATGTTATTGCATTGAATGATGCTCTTTGAGAAACCCAATAAAATTTGTTTATGCAAAAAAAAAAAGATGCAGTGCTGAAACAAATTGCCACATACATTGTTGAAGATTGGTCTCTTGTCCGATGTTTACAGGGTGATCTAAATACATTTGCACAGGTATCGAGTGAGCGGTCACTTGTCTATGCACTGTTTTTGAGAGGTGATTTACATGTTTCTCCCTCCAAAATGCGCCCCTCATCAGTGGCATCTAGGGACCACAAAGAGATGCTGGTGGCTACTGGTGGCCTTGCTTAGATAGCCAGGTGAAGCAGACAGTGGACAATTGTCCTGAGTGCTTACTTTCAGATAAACACTCGGATTTGAAAAAGGTGCCTTTGCATCTTGTTTCATTTCCCAACTCGCCATAGGACAAACTAGGTCTTGACTTTTCAGTACCTTATGTCACCTTGCCAGAGAAAATGAGATCTGCCATATTACTGGTTGATTACTTTTCAGACTGGTTATATTTTTCTTTTTTGAACTCTGCCTCTACAGATACATCAATCAATTGTTTGAAGCAGGTATTCACCATAGAAGACCCACCCAGATCTTTAGTCCTAGACAATGAGTCACATTTCGTGTCAGAGCAAATGCTCCAATTTTTGGTCAAACATGATGTCAAGACCTATGGGGTTGCACTCTACTCGCCATCTTCCAATGGTCTGGTGGAGAGAGGGAGCAAGATAATGAAGGAAGGTGTGCAAAGAGCCATTGCAGCTGGATTGGGTGTGAAACAGTTTCTCAAACAGAAAGTCTGGCAGTATAACACTGCATTGCACCAAAGGTGTTATTCCATGCGTAATGTGGAAAGGGAGGAAAGTTCATTCGGTTTGATTTCCAAACTGGTTGAAGGATCAACTGGACATCAAGGTAACCAATGTTGGTGTGATGGTTATGGAGTAAGTCATCCCAAGGGTTGAGGTGAAACAATTATATAGGAGTATAGAGAGCAAGGGAGTATCCCCACTGACCAAGAGACAGGGTACTGCAGGTACTAATTAAGAAGGAACTCTCTTGGACCAAATATAATTACCAAACGTCATTTGCCTCAACATCCAATTAATCCGAGGTCACACATCAACCACAAGACCAGGCACAAAGATCAACTATAATCACATTGATAAAAACTGAAAGTAATAGAATATTTTTATTAAAAAATAGTTTTCTTCGGAATTATTCAGGATTAAAAACAAATTCAATGTTTAATCAAAAAGATGACACCAATATAATTACAAACAACAAATGATCAAAGTGTAAAATGCATGAGAGACAAACATGTGAAACCTTCAAATCATCATAATACGGTTATTTCAAATGAATCAATCAATTAAATCAAAGTCCGTCAGTGAATTATACAACTGGGCATGGACAGTTCCTTGAATATAACCTCAAAGTAAAACAAGAACATCAACGCGTTTCGGTGGCAATAAATTATTGAGAAGCCACTTTCATGGCCAGGGTAAAAGTTGTCTCTCTTAATGGTACAATTTGTGGTACACTTTCATGTCACCTAATTGAAAACACAAATATACAAAATCACAACCATATATTTTATCATCAATACAAATTAAAAACACAATTAAAAACATTGTTATGAAAAACTGTTTCAACCGGATTTTAACTATAAATATATATCCAAATGTCCTCTTAAAACCAAGAACAGGCCTAAGCAAATACATTTTATTTATAATTGTTGATTGGGGTCCGTATTTATCCTGTCTTTCATCCCACATTCATACCCACACAGGGTGAAAGACACCACTCATTCATCCAGCCATGCTGCAATCTACTCACATCTTTAGAATTGACGGTCTATAATAACACTGCTATAATAAACTTCATCCAATGTATCATATTTTTAATCTTTTATATGAGGGAACACGGTGGAGATCCCTCACCTGTGTTTAGGAATAAACAACTATATTTGTTATACATCTAACTAAAGATGTCAGCTCAAACCTTGTATCAAGGATGTGGTATAGTATTAAGAACCACATACATGGGCTTAAACTATTACAACCTTTTTACCCATAACACTCCCCTTTACGGGAGTATGTAGTCAACTGTCAACCTACAGACATGTAAGAAGACACGGTGGCGAAAAAATCCTTAAAAAATCTTCATAGGCCAATAAGACTACTATGGGAGAAATGAACATTCCTTAATTTTGGCTCGTGACTTACTTGACCATCACCCCATCTAACACTGGTGGTGGCTCTGTATATACGTGCCTACCACTTGTGGTGCTTTTCAATATAAAGACGGAGATATCCTCAAATAGTAAGTGAGAATTAAATACGTTGCCTGCCTCGGGTCCAGGTCAAAGAAGAACCCCGGTTATATCAGTGGGATGCTGTAAAGGGACAGAACTAATGGATATTAATGTGTGGTTTTTTTATAAATACTATCGACACTCATCCCCCTTTGTGTCCTGATCTCATAAAAAAGGCACCTCACCTACCTTTATTAGGCACAATTTGGACATAAAAAGTAACTTTTGATTAAATATATTCCATTTTCATCCTAGTATGCCACGGGACGATCTCTTTATTGTTGATCACAGTGGCCTTCTGCTGCTTTGTGTGATCCCTGAAATGATATATACGTATATATATGCGCATTCTAATGTGAAGGGTATGATCTTAAATAAACAATAATATAGTAATATTTAGAATTTCCCTGTTTATTCTAAGTACCCTATGTTTTATAACATTCCTTGCATTGTTTCCAGACATTTCATATCTTATCAGTAATTTTCTTCCAAATAGGCAATATCCTGACCCACATTAAATTGGTTTAAGAGAAACCATAGTAAAAGGCTCACACACACCATTTCTTGTGTGTTCGTTTAAAGACTGCCTTCAGTTCTTATATAGTATTTTGACCACCCCAACTATTTGCAAACATTTCCTATCGGTAACTTTCGTTCGCTCTTTAACCCCAACTATACAGCTTCCTGACCCGTGTTACTTTGCTTCAAGAAAGTAAAAGATACAAGACTCATACATCCCACTCATTAAATGTTTGTTGGAAGAATGTCTCATGTGAATATCGAATCAATACCCACCTGATTCAGCCTTGTATCCCATATCGGGATCATCTGCATGCTCTATTTTCTCACCTCTATGAAGGAATCCAGCATTGGGTATCTCGCTGTACCTTTCTGCTCCACAATCGAGCAGATACTGACCCGTATCGACGCCCTCTTTAAATACCTTATTTAATTAGCCGCACCTGGTGGAATGACCACACGTCATTCAAAATTACCTAACAGCAACGGGAATATGTCGTTAAAGCAGCAATGCCTCTAGAGCTCCGTCGGTGAGTACCCCCGCCGCTCAAGAATGGCTCAAATTATTGAGCTGTCCGGGAAACATCATGCAATGCTTTCATGGATGGCTGCAGTCCCATATATCGCCTCAACCTCATTACTAGCTCACAATAAAATCACCTAATGTGAAGCATCCAGAAGCTACTAAACAAAACCACAGTATATTGTTTAAGACACTTATTAAAGCAGCAAACCTTGATATCACGAGATACCTGAATCGGCCCAACCGTGCCTTCCCGAACCGCTCAAAATTGGGTATTAACAGGAGACTCCATGTAGGGATCTCAATGATGGATTTAAATGCCATACGTAGCCTCAGTATTAACCCTCAAACCCATCAATGAACAATGTCATATTGTATTTAATTATATTAATAATATGAATATATCGAGACAGAATAGAAGGTGCACTCTAAGAAAAGTCAGTATCAGGGATTGTTTTTTTTATGTAAATTCTTCTTTATTTAGAAATTCTTTCAAACAGCATAGGCACAGCCAACGCGTTTCGTTCCACTCTTTGCCTTTTGGAACTTCGTCAGGGCTGTAATAATTACAAACATATATATACATAAATATTTAATCAACATGACCAACAAAAATAGAAATAAAATATTAAACCAAAATACATTTTACAAAACGTTGCACATACAAAAACCCAAAAAACACAGACTAAAATAATACACAATATTTAAAAACTACCAGAGATAGTAATGGTATTGTCTCTAGTACAGGAAAAACAAATGACTGCAATGACTCACAGTAATTGAATTATTATTAAAAAACATCATGTAAGCTAGAGGACAACTCAGAACAATATCATATTTACCATAGATAATAAAATTTTAATGAATACACAAAACTGATATATTGTTATAGGAACTCAATCTTACTAATGCATGAGAAATACCTAACTAAAAGAATTTACAACAAATTTATTTATTTATTTATTTATGCATCTTGTACCGCGCAAACTAAAACCCGAAGGTGTCAAGGCGCCTAACAAAAGAGTCAGAAAAGCATGGCACAACTACTCATACGCTTGTACAAAGAGGCGTATTTTAAGGGCAGCTCTAAAGGACTGAAGAGAGGGGAGGGACCTAAGTTCTAGTGGAAGGTCATTCCACCATTTAGGAGCCAAAAGGGAGAAAGCCCTACCACCCCATCTAGCTTTCCGAATGCGAGGGACGTGGAGAAGAAGATGATTAGAAGAACGGAGGTTCCTGCCAGGATTGTAATAGGTCAGGATGGATCTGATGCCTGTAGGGCTACTTTTAGACAAGGCCTTATAGACCATACACATGGATTTAAAAGCAATCCGCTCCTTTATCGGGAGCCAGTGAAGCTGCTTCCTGGCCAGAGAGGCCGAGGAGCGTCGGGGGAGATCCAGGACAAATCTGGCTGCCGCATTCTGGACTACCTGCAAGCGCTGCAGCTGACTCTTATTCAGTCCAGCATACAGCGCATTGCAGTAGTCCAGACGAGAACCCAGAAGGGCAACAGCAAGTTGCCTTCTTGCCTGCAAGGAAAGGTAGTTCCTAATTTTCCTGAGCACGTGGATTATACCCCAACAAATGAAATATCATTTGAAACATCCTATACCCGAGTGGAAAACTCCGAATAATATCATATTCACATTAAGTAATGCGAGTTTAATGAATAAGCAAAAGAGATAAGTTATTGTAAGAGTTCGATCTTTGTCATGGGAAACATCGTATTAGTTCATATTCTGCAGGAAATGGCTTGCGCAAAAAAGAAAAAGAAAGAGAAAAAAGGGCTAGAAAATTCAGTACTTGACCCCAAAAGATTGGCCATAATCAACGATAGGGGGGGTTATCCTAATGTGACCCTTTACCTAGAGGTGAATTAAAAACTGAATCGTTGGGGAAGACCTAAACCAAAGACATTATGTGAAAAATATATATAAGTATATATAGTTATGAATAGTACCCGCCAATACAAAAAAGGCCCAGAGAGTAAATTGTGCTTACCGATGAATAGTAAACTTGAAACTCCGAAGAGAAAAAGAAGATTCAAAATGAGATACGGTTCAGCGTAGTAATCTGTACCGGCCGGACGTACATTCTAAATGAAGAAAAGCAAACGTGTATAATAGTATTTAAATAAGAACAAATATAAATCAATTAAGAGCCCATGTGGGTAAAGACCACGACCTGAAATATCTGACCTCGGTGTAGTAACAAATATTAATGGTCATCTCTTGCAATCATATTAACCAAAACATCCGACCATATTTAATGAAATCCTGAAGGAGAGATGAGCTATTTTGAGACTCTTATGCTATTTTTATAATAAGTAATGATCCAAGGCAAGGAACCGTATTATATCTATGTAGTACTAATGCCCCCGCTAAGTGTTAATGTACCTCAATAGTTAAGATAGCGTATATCGGCCTGTAGATTTCTGGAATAACCTTGTTTCTCACGTGGAAAATTCAAAAACCTGTAGGGGTCATAAACGGATCAAATGAATATATACATGAGAAAAAAGTATAATAAAAGAAACATGATAAAACGGGAATTTAGGTCACAAGAAAAAATATATTGCCACTATTAGTGTTAAGGAACCATCTAAATCAGGCCTCTTCTTTATATAATGCAAGTCTTGTAGCAAAAGTAGCAATGAGTTAGAAAGAAGTATAATTAAAGAAACATGATAAAACGGGAATATAGGTCACAAGAAAAAATATATTATCACTATTAGTGTTAAAAGAACCATCTAAATCAGGCCTCTTCTTTATATAATGCAAGTCTCGTAGCAAAAGTAGCAATGAGTTGGACCGTGGCGGGAATTGTACCGTTATTATTATGGTCTATGATAAATATCTCATAACATAGACAAGCATGATGTAACATGGGGAAATTCAATAATAAATATAGAATGCAACCGTACCAATTCCAAGATTGAACCCGCCTTTAATCGTATTCCAAACGTCGAGGTCCCCCGGATTGTAATAACAGCCCAAGTGCCTGAGATCGGTGCAGGAAACGGGAAGTATAAAGTGCCGAACCTGGGGTAACGATTAGAAAGCCCAGTTAAAATACGTAATTCCGAATATCAATAAGTGTCAACTAAAACCCTCCCGTTCCCCTGTCTGTAAAACATACCTATGATAGGGTATCGACTGCCAGACCCTCGGCGTGCGCCGCGTTCAGCAAGAAAACCGTGTATGCCGTCCTGATTATAAAGGGCAATGTAATGATTGAAAACACCTGTATCCCTGGTGAAATGCGCCCACAGCACGTGACATGGTCCTATTCAACCTCAAACGGCGGGAAGCGCCATCTTGGAGTGGTAGTTTCAGCATAAAGGATACAATGTTAAGAACATAAGATTACTGCCCGTCATTAGAGCGAAAAATTTCGGGAATAGGGATAAGATGCACAAAGAGATGAATGACTGGACGTACCAATTCCTAATTTTTGTAAGCCCTATAGCAAAATAAAGCCATCAATAGATTTTCATCGGTTGTGATTTGTATAGAATAAATCTCAAGAGCGTATTTAGAAAAAATTAATTAAAAATGAACGAGAAAATCATATTGTATTTTTTTAAAAGGACTTATAAACATAATATAATCTATTTTGCCTGCAGGGATTCGAAGGAAAAAGTATATCCGGACCTGCCGAACAGTATGCTATAGGAGTAAAAGAATTTTTTAATTAAGGCCATTTCACAACTGTAATAGGGCTAAGCCATGCATACTTCAAACACGAATTATACTATATTATAAAAATTGGTACATTAGGCAAGATAGCCAGCAACATAGTGTGTTTTTGAAAGAAAAACCCTGTTCAATGCCCCATAATAGAGCTAGAGGTATCATACGCAAACACATGAATAAAAACAATTGGGCATATAATGGCTGGAAGACATATATAGTGGGTTGCCATCTAGTATCTATATTTAAACTGGCACCATTTTACATATTAGATGATGTCTATATATGTTCACCTTAAGAAACATGTTAGGTACACACAGCACTACTCCAAGAAGAAATTAAGTTCCCTGTCAGTATTGTGCCCCATCTGAGTGGCCCTAAGACGACAAATCCATTTTGCCTCCCTTTGTCGTAGTGCCAACTCACGATCACCACCCCGAATATCTTGTTGGATATGGTCAATTCCCAAAAACCAAAAGGTTGAATCATTTGGATGGTGATCGTTGTAGTGTGTGCTGACCGGATAGCGGATGTCCTTGTTAATTATCGCCCTACGATGTTCTTGAATTCTAATCTTTAACGGGCGTGCTGTGCTACCGACGTATATTATATTGCAACTACAACCCAAAATGTATACTACATAAGGTGTGTTACAATTAATGAAAGCATCGATCTTAAATGTTTTGGATGAATTGTGTGTAAACTCACTAGTTTTATGTCGGCCAAAGGAACATATGTTGCAAGTCCCACAAGTGAAGAAAACAAGAGGTTTCGGTAGGAACCATATTTTCTTATCACTTGTGACATAACTTTTACATAAGGTATCCCGTAGGGATCTTCCTCTGCGGTATGTTATCTGAGGTCGATCAGTGATAACACTAGATATGCTATTGATGTTTTTGAGAATTGCCCAATTCTTTTTAAGAATGTTGTACACCTTTTTACTGTTGGTGTTGTACTGGGTGACAAATCTAACCGGGCAGTCCTTTTTACGGGTTGACTTGGGATTTCTTCTTTTTGTACAAAGGGTGTCTTCCCTATCAAGATTGATCGCTCTTTCGACTGCTGTCTGCACTATTTTCTTTCTGTAACCCCTTCTAAGGAATCTGTTGTTTGCTTCCTTGATATTAGTGACAAAAGTATCCTCCTGGCTGCAATTTCTGCGTATCCGTACCATCTCGCCATAGGGGATATTATTAATCACTGACTGCGGATGAGCACTGTCGGCTTGTAATACAGCATTGCAGGCTGTTTCTTTTCTAAAGAGTGTACTCTGGACACTATTATTTTTGATGTAAAAGTGAATGTCCAAAAAATCAATATTTTCTTTTCCCTGCTTCATTGTCAATTTGACATTACAATTGTTGTCGTTAAGATAACCATGAAAAGCCTGCAATTGTTCATTTGTACCGGACCATACGACTATGATGTCGTCTATATACCTCCCCCAGAACACGATGTGATCAGTCCAGGGGGAGGCATAATTGCACCATACATGTGACCGCTCGTACCAGCCCATGAATAAGCAGGCATATGACGGCGCAAATTTAGAACCCATAGCCATCCCACAGGTTTGGTGGTACCAGGTACCGTCATGCAGAAAGAAGTTGTTTTCGTATTTATCATTTCCAGGAGCATTTCGTTAAAATCGTGCAATTCTGCTCTCTCTTTGTCTAAGAAAGATCGTACCGCAGTTATGCCAAATTTACTCTGGATGCACGTGTACAAACTTTCCACGTCGAAAGGGACGAAGGACAGTTCTTCAGACCATTGTAAGCCATTAAATTTGGCTAGAATGTCAGAGCTGTCACGAATGTAAGATGGAAGGTTAGTGGCATACTTCTGTAAATTGAGGTCAACAAACTCTGAATTTTTTCGGTCACCGATCCAATGCCAGAGATTATGGGGCGCCCTGGTGGAAAGGCGCCCCCTTTGTGAATTTTAGGTAACATATAGATACACGGGTATCTTGGTTTGTCTACCCGTAAATATCTAAATTCATCCTCCGAAATGAGGCAAGTCTCTCGCCACTCCGTAAGTTTGCCAGTAATCAAACTGCTGATCTTATTAACAGGATTGGCAGAAATGCGTCGGTAGCAATTGGTATCATTAAGTTGTCTCAGGATTTCGGCCATGTAATCATGATGGTCCATCACTACCACATTTCCGCCTTTGTCGGCTTCCTTGATGACGATAGTGTTATCACTTCTTAAGTTTTCAAGGGCAATTCTCTCCCTGGCAGTAATATTGTGTGTAACGGAAGTATTACGTTGCACTGATGTTTCTAGTTTGTATAGGTCACTAGTCACTTGATCGTAAAAAGTGTCAATACTAGGATGGTAATTATATGAGGGAGTAAATTTTGATCTTGGTTTCAGATGTCTATCAGTTCAAAGATCTTGTTGTATGCCCAATTCACTTAGTATTGCCCCCATGTCATATGGGTCTTCGTCATCTAAGTTAAGCGGCAAATGTATGCCTCTGATATCAGCTATTGTGTGTGCCCCCACACCTTCCGTTGTGACATTATCCTGGGCTTTAGGTGTCTGGCGAGAGAAAAAATCCTTCAATTTTAAAATTCTTACAAATTTGTACAGATCTATGTGTACATTTACAAGATCCCCTCCCTGGGTAGGACAAAAATTAAGGCCCTTACTCAAGACAGAAATCTCATCATTGTTCAACATTTTATTAGACAAGTTGATGACCTTTAAATCAGAAGTACAATCCATTTCACAATTAGACATTTCAGTACAAACAGCATTCATTGTTTCGGTTTTGTCCCCATATTGGGTTTGCTTACCGTGTTGTTCACCTGGTTCTTCCCAGTACCTGTACCTGTACCTGCCCTTGCCCCTCCCCCCCCCCCCCCTCCTTGTTTTGTTTGATTTCCCTGGGGGTGAGTCATTTCTCTTTTTTGTTGTAGTCTGTTGCTCATACGTAACTTGGCCAACTCCTTCTGAAAAGAAGTGGCCGCTTCGGCTAAAGGGATCTCCTGTGTTGTGTTTGAGGTTGTACTACAGGAAGAGGCAGAAGCTATACTGCTTCCAGATCTTGCATCATCATTATCATCCCTCTCTTCCCGTTGTCTTTTTTTATTATCCTCATTACCCTGGATATTATCAAATTTCTTGGCGAATGTATATATTCGACCATCCTGATAGTCTCTATCATCTCTTCTTATTTTCCTCATTTTTTTCTCTTTTAGATAAACCTGGTGTTCATTCATTACCTTTTTAAGGATTACAAAGTTTTTTTCAATCAGATCTTTCTGTTCCATCTCGTTGATTTCCAATATAAGGGCCTCAATTTCCTCTCGTAACTTATCTCCCTTTTCACGGGCATGTTTAATCAATATTTGCATCATGATCTTCGATGCATGTTCCAAATTGCCCTCCCATTCAGTGAGAAGGACATCATTTAAATCCTTGAATGTTGGAAAAATCAAGATTCTGAGTCCTCTCGGTACTTTCTTGTTATTAAGATATTGTTCTAAAGTGACCCCATCCCACCATCGGGACAGCTCAAGTTTTTTAAGGCGCTCTAGTTTTAAAAACAAAGCTTTTAAGCTAGGTTTGCCAGTATTAATATTAGTATTAGTATTAATATTAATAATATGATATAACCAACTTTTTAAATGCGTGACCCTACCATATAATGTGTCAACTGGTTGCCATTTTCTATTTATACTTGGCTAAAATGAACATAAAAGCCAAAGAATGGCTAGCACACACTATTAACTACTAAGAGATACTGGTACCTAATGGGTCTCCATCAAGCGAAACACCTCTAGACAAGCAATAAGACCTGGCCGGTACATGCCCACCTGCTGCTCACAAGGCCCCCGCATGACCAAAGTACCCAGTCAATCATATCCTGCTTCCATAAAAAACCTAGGGATAACTCTGAAGTGATACATAATCTTATTACTCGATCAATTTCATCCAATCTTCTTTGGTGTACACACCAGTTCACGTTTTTTTCCGCCTGATCGTTAAATCACCGCCTCTTCTATTTCCTTAAATTCTCTCTATTCTAAACCATCTAAAATCAGTAGAAGTATGGCCCATTTTTAAAAAAAATTACCAACCAAAGGGGCATTCCCTTTGCTATTTTATATCGCCGACTTGTGTTCCAATAAACAAATGCCTAGTTCTCTTGATGTTTCACCTACGTAGCCCAAATTACATGGGCATACTACTTGGTAAACCAAATTTTTACTTCTACAGGTGTTGAAATCTCTGGAGACAAGGGTGTGTTTATTATACATCATATCCTTGCCCACTATGCACTGACCACAAATAGTGCAACTACTGCATTTGTAGTTGCCTAATACTCTGGTACCCAGCACATTGAGGTGAAACAGGCCAAATGGCCCAGAGTGGGAGCAACAGTCACAGTTGACCCCTTCATACCCAAAGTTGGAGAATATGTTGTGTTTAGAAAACCCATCCTGGTAAGGAAAGGCAAGTCCATTTCCCCTCCCCAGCTAAGGTGGCCATAGTTAGTACAGGTTCTGTATTAGCGGAAGGCAAACGCTGATGGAATGTATGCAATCTAGTGAAGCTCATCGGCAGGCCAACATCAAGCAGAAGAAAAGATCGGGCCTACATTTAGATTGGACTCAGTAAATACAACCTTCTAGAGCTAATGTGGTTACCACCCCAGTAAGTGGGTTTGTCACCAGAAAAGCTGAAACTGCTAACACCTTCACTGATTATCCACCCACAGCGGCATGCACTAGGTCTCGTGAGGGTAGTGGACTTCAGAAATTCAAGGACCTATTATGTACTAGTGTTCCCTCTTTAGATCTTCTGTCGTTCTCCTCACAATTTTTGCTTATAGCATTGTTCTGCTTACTTCACGTCTTCTGCTGGAAGCTGTCTAATTTTTATAAATTGTTTGTGTTTTGTTGAGGGGGAAGGTAATGTAGTTTATAGCAGTGTGGCTCGTGGCTCATCACACACCGACACGCTCATGAGCCCGAGTAACAGTCTGTGGCATGTTGATGTTCAAAGAATGTATACAAATGTAAGGCACATTTAAATGTGCTGGCAGTGAGCAGTAGGCGAAGATTCCAGCTGACTGTGGCCATTTTCTCTTGGAATCTGAGACGGCTAGTCTATGCCTGTCGTGGATGAAATACTACCTGAACAATGCATTTCTACTCAATCAACTGGCTCCAATAGTACTTACCACAACTTCCTACACATTACTGTGGGAATTCCTAGCGTTTGTAAGTCTGGTGTTAGCCAAGACCTTTGGATTCTACTAAAATTATATGATAATAGACTTACTTAAAGAGTCTTTCTGCCGCCGCTCTCCATCCACTGGTCTGTTCTTGTGTCATTCACATTTTGTTTCTACACACTACAGCATGGGTCAATGGTTCGATCTACTTCAGAGACTGGCTAACTTTCCTTTGGTGACTATATTTAGCCCTCTCACAGGGAGCATATCCGTACACAAGGTGCAAATGTTTTTGCTTCACTTAATCACTGTTGTCTCCTTTGTTTGTAGAAATTGATGTTATAGCAGGACACTTTCTCCAGATGTGAGCTTAGGGCACAGTTCAGCTTTATCAGTTTGTGTCTCCTGCCAATGCGGTTGTAAATTCCTTTTGAAGTTGTTCATCTGACCGCAGCTTTTTCACACGATACCAGCAGCTCACATGAACTCCGAATATAATAAGCTCATGATGGTGCTCTATCTTTGCACACCTATCTCACTGTTATCCTTCCTTACTTCTTTATTTTTCCTTCTTTCTTTCCTTTAATCCTGGTTTTCTTCTTTCGTACCTTTTCCCCTCTTTCCTTCCTCTTTTCCTCCTTTCTTTTCTCCCGCTCTTTTTCCTTTATTTCTTTTACTCCTCTTTTTGCATTTATTCTTTCCTTCCTTTTTTTCTTTCTTGCCTTCATTTATCTATCTTTCTTGCCTTCCTTTATTTCTTTCTTGCCATTCTGTTTCTTTCTTACTTCTTTCTTTTGCATCTTCCTCTTTCTTTCTCACCAATCGCAAAAACCATGACTAAGAAGAATTACCGAAATGCTGGCAGGCAACACCAGACTTATTGGGTGTGCCTGTGCTGGTTTAGAGTTGTATACCATCCACTACCAGCTACATCACTTCAGGAATATTGTTAAACTGTCCATCTGAACTTTACTTGAACGTTAGCGGAGGGTTTTCACTGGCTCACAAGAATTTTGTGATGATGCAACACTCATTAACATGGAAGACATTATGTAGCCAGCTTAATGCTCATGATCGCTATTTGGAGGTGGTAGTAATACAATGATCATGGTAGCTTTTAATGTAAACTATTTAATAATAAGCCTAATATGGAGAAGGTATTTACAGGCGTAGTGGTGGCACAGGTCATTCCTATTTCTGCTGCTTGTAAGAAAAATATGTGCTAATGATTGTGATCACTAATTCAAAATAGTGGCAGTAAAATTATCATGATTATTTACATAAGAAACGCCTAATTAACAAGGAGTTTTTGTATATTAACCACATATGGACAATGAACATGATTTTTGCCAGTCTCTGCTCACCAGGATGATTGAGAGAGCGCAAACAGACTTAAATGTATGAGTGCATCACACTTACCTGTAGTAAGCACAAATCATGAGGAGAAATGCCATGAGTGCTAGTAGTATCTGCAATTATATTCTGAATGTATAGCTAATGTAGAGATTTAAGTAGAAGTGGAACTAATACAGAAATGTGTGACACTATATGATTTTATTAGATGTGATTATTCCTGAATCCATGTCGTGTAGCTGTTAAAAATGTAAGATGGCATGTGGTTAAACGCAGAATGTGGTAGGCCTCAGGGCCAGAGCTAGAAGGGAAGGGGAAGGTGTTTCTTTTCACGACATGGATTGTACTAATGTTTTGGCCATTGCATTAATGGGCCATGATTTATAGATGTGTTTACTGAATAATAGAATAAGAGTATTAACATGCTTTAATTAATGAAGAAGTTGAATGCTATAATCATTATGAGAAATATTGTAGGCCTGAAATGTTTTAACATTGATTTACACGTACATGTCTGGGCCGAGAAATGTTGCAAACCTTTTTGGAAGTCTATGAGAGTTGGGTTCTTGGCTGCAGATGTCTGTCTGCAAGAGAAAGGGAGGATCAGATTATAAATAATATGAATAGAGGTCTGTTCAGTAGACGGCCCAGACATGGAGGAGGGTTCTGGAATGTTTAAGGGGTATCAGCGGGCCGGAGAAGAGTCTGAGAAGCAAGGTCAACTCCAACGTATGAGGCCCAATACAAAGCAGCATGGAAAAAGCCAGAAGCTACACCACGTGAGGGGCGTCTCACAAGGGGCGTCTCAAATGTTGTTGACTGTTTTGTATTAGGGACAGCACCCATGGGTGGAGTTAGAGCAGATACCTGAGGACCCTTTAGAGAGCGGATGGGTAGGCAGAGAGGGGTCATGACTGGAGAACTATAGGTTTTCACCAAGAGACTTAGAGTGAGTGACTTCCCTTGGGGGTCATTCACTGCTGACACCTTTGTTAGGTTGGGATTTGGTTAAGTAGGGATACCATCTAGAGCAGGGTAGGGACAGCCTAACCTGTGCGTTTTCATCCAACTTAAATGAAGGAGAGATATGCGTCAATGCTGATAGCTTTATTATTCTTAGAACTTGTGTTAGTAATTTCCGTTGCTCGTCTGAGGGCTTTCAGAGAGCACATGTATGTAGTTGGACCTGTGTATCTCGTGAATCTCATTCTGAGATGCCTGTATTTGCAGCTTATCATATCTTTACAATAAACTTTTGAAAGCTAGAAGTTGTTTGTGATCTTTTGGAGCGGGGTCCTTTATTGGGTGAACTAACTTGATAGGAGAGGCACTTTCTTCCTTCAATGACAGGCAACAAAGGTTCAGTCGACCAGATCGGGGTTTGGATCAATAGTGATAAGGTATCGATCAAAATCTCGCCCTTCCAGTTGGTAGCTATAGAGGATGGTTGCCTTCTTGAGGACGGTGACCTAGGCCAGGTTAGCTTACCCCAAGGCCCCTAGAAATCGATGATCGGAAGAACCGCCCGCCGAAGAAGATCCGGATGACGTGAGACAGAAAAAGCAGCAGTATCGGTCGAGAGTGAGTATAAAGGGTCATGCGTGTTAGATTGCGGTGTTTTTGTATTGTATCTATGTTGTAATGTCTGGCGGAGTTGAATGTCTGTAGAGTGACTGTGGAACAGGTTGTGAGCGCGCGCAACCGGTGGAAATCTTAAGTTCAAGGAGAGCTTAAGTGGTTCGGGTGTATCGGACACCCAGAGTAATTGTCAAATAGTGTGAAGGGGGTCATGAGGTACCATTGATCACCCGAAAGACCGAGATAGGGGGAACGTAAGAGTGAGTGCGTGAGTAACGGACGCTGGTCGGAGGTTACTGTGTGTGTAAGCAACCTATCAGAGAGACGATAGACATTTCGTCAGTTGTGTTGACAATTACATATAGACTGTGGACGTACAGTCGAGGGAAGTGACCGCTTGGTCGGAAGTAGTCATTTTTCGGTGTATGAATGGGACGCATGCATGACCGGGAGACGAGTTGAGAAAGGAGGGGTGCTGCTGCGAAGCGGAGAAAAGTGACGTCAGGAAGTGTCGCGACGTGATTGGCCGACAGGAGAAAGACCGCGCTGTGATAGGCCAGCTAGCAAAGACGTCAGAAAGTGTCGCGACGTGATTGGCCGACCGGAGAAAGACCGCGCTGCGATAGGCCAAGTTAGCAAAGCCGCGACAGGATTGGTGGATTGTCATCAGGAAGTAAACAGAGTAGCGAGGCTGGATATTGTGCGCATAATTATGAAGTGTTTTAAATGGCTGAGAGCGGTGTTTAAAAAAGAGAAGCGGGGATCGTATGAAGGGGAAGAAGCCCCGCCGGAGGGTACGCCGGCTCGTTACATGGCAGTGAATGTTGGGTTGCATACGATCCTTTGGATATCAGAGTGGAGTAAGATTACGGAAGGAAATGAGGAACTGACGTTCCCGAAGTACGGGACGTTCAGATTAGAGGTGTTACATCGATTAAAATCAGTCATGACCTCAATGAGACCCTTGCCTAGACCGACCCAGTTTGAAGCTCTTGATGCATGGATTAGGGCAGCGCATGAAAAGAATATGAACAGACGACAAGAAAGGGTGAAACGATCGGTAAGGGCAGTGCAGGATGCCAGGTGGGATGCGGATGCTAAAAGATGGAGAGTGCATAACATGGAAGTAAATAAACTGTACCCAGTGTTAGAGGTGCCCGGTAATAAAAGCCCCCTAGAAGAAGATGATGAGAGCGAAACAGAGGATAGCCTGATAAACAGATTATTGACAGACAGGCCACCCCCGTATAATAGAGCAGGGGGAGAGGTCGAGCATAGTGAAGGAGAAAAGGGGGGCAATGCAGGAGAGCATAGACCGCTTCCCAGTTCAGAGTGGGATCCTGAGGCAAAGAAAGAGCTGTCCCAGCCTAGTCAGGTGCAACAGGTAGTCGGGAGGTTTGTGGTACAAAGAGCGCCGGAAACGGAGTGCGCCACATCCTACGGATTACCAGATGCACTACAGGTACCTGTTACCATAGGTCCTATAATATCGATATATGACCAAGAGAGAGCAAGAGGGGAAGAACGGGTACGGAAGGACAGAGAAAGAGCAGGGACGGCAAGGAGGAACGATACGATTAATTCCCCAAGTCAGATGCCGATACCGAGAGAGTGGAGCACCCCGATGCACACAGCAGGGGATCCAGGAGGGGACCCTGGGGGCCCTAGATGGCCAGTGGATCTGAGGGGAACTGGACGAAAATCCTTTCAAGAGCTAAATGAGTACATGAAGAAGTGGGATGAGGCAGTGGAGGCTCACAAGAGCATCATAGCTGCAGAAGCTGAAAGGGAAAGTCAGGACAGCAGAGCTCGGACTCACTGCGGGGCTGGGGAGAGCAACGCGGAGTGGGACGGGAGAGAGAGAGATAGTAGGGGAGTCACCCATTGGGCCCGGAGTGGGGATAGAGCAGACCTGGAAAACGGGGGCCCCGGGAGTGGAGGGGTGGCGTGCCCAATTCTCAGTGAAGGGGAGAGGAGAGCGCAAGAGTACAGAAACAGCTTTAAGTGTCCACACTGTGTGCCCGGCACCAGAGAACAGAATGGGAGTTGTGAGAGGTCGCACCATAGTCCCTGTGATGACGGAAATGAGCGCAGCCCAGGGAATATGGGGAACCAGGAAGGATCGTATCGGATACTGAGCGATACTAGGCAAAGGGAGAGTAGCGACCAGAGGGAAAATAACAGAGAGGCGTACGGTGAAAGGAGAGAAGAAGAAGAGAGTGGGCAGAGCAAGAGTGGGGGTAACAGGCCTGTGTTCCATCACCTTCCAAGATCGGATGGCCGAGCATGGGACCTGGAGAGATGGGAGCAAGGGAGAGCACTCATTAACTCTCCCGAGCCCAAACGTAGAGCTCGGAGTTGGGATGGTAGGGAGACTAGTGAGCCCCCTTCGAAAGACATATTGCGAGCTGAGATAAAAGCCAAGAGACTCGATGTCGCCAGCTTAAGGTCAGACCTGGATGACATGATAGATGGTACCCTGCCTTTAGAAAGAATGGAAATGTATGAGCAAGATGAAATACTGTATATGGCAAAGGACATTACTCGAAAAGCGAGAGCAATCCATGAGAAGTTAGTCGAACTAGCAGGCAAATATATGGTGGACCTGTCAAGAACCAAAGCATTACAGGGTAACCACAGGCTACATTACACAGATCGAGACCTAGATGAGAGGAGAACGATTGGGCTGAAAACGCACATAAGGGAACTGATCACTGGAATTAGGACATGGAGGGCACTAGATAAGTGGGAAGAGAGGTGGTCCAAGAAAGGGACCGTCAGGAGAAGCACGCTTGGTATGACACCAGGAGGACTGCAGGGAATAGAAGCATACCCTTTGCGTGAAGTCGCAAACGGGAACTATGTGCATGTCCCTTGGAGTAGGGGAGATTTAGCTGCTTTTACCACCTCCTTCCCCAAATTGCGGGAAAACCCAGTGGAGTGGTACAAGCAAGTCGAGAGATTTGTAAAAATCTCAAAGGTCCTATGGATAGATCTGAACACGCTGTTTGACATTGTAGTACCAGGAGATCTGTGGACAGCATGCAAGGTTAGCGCTGAGTGGCCCACAACGGAGCCAGAGAGAGATGCTAAGACTAATGGGCCGTCCGAGATTGTGATGGCAAAATTCGAGAGAGTGATGACTTGGCTGAAAGAGAAAGTGCCAATGCAAGACATAGATTGGGTCAGAATAGACCGAACCAGACAGGAACCCAAAGAGACCGTCCACGAATATTACGAGAGATTGCTGAAGGCGTTTAAACAGTATAGCGGCTTGGATGTAATGGATCCAAAGGACATAGGGCAATTCGTGTCCAAGTTCGTCCTGGGACTGAGACCGGATATTAGTTTAATGATTCAGCAACACTCGATTTGTTGGCAAAGTAAACCCCTAGACGAAATACTGAGGTATGCCAGGTACTGCTGTGATGAGATAGACTCCAAGGCTAAGAAACTAAAAGAAAAGTTGATGGTGGTACAGATGCAGGCAGCAGGGAAGGGGGGACAGCAGCAACAGCAGCAAGGAACAGGTACAGGAGGAAAGAAGCAGTACAGTCAGAACAAGGGCAATGAGGAGAGTTCCACCTTTAGACCCAGAATAGACATAGCTGCCTTGAAGAAAACGACTAGGTGCCACCAGTGTAACGAGGTGGGGCATTGGAAACGCGAGTGTCCCTACAATGTAGAGATAGGAGAGCAAGAGATAGAGGAGGAAGAGGTCCAGAGCGCGCCTACAAGAGGGGTGACACCATACCAGGGAAAGGTGCTCAAAGGGGGGGGGGCTCCTCCCCGAGCCCAGTTCCCGCAACCTCCTCGAGTAGGGACTATGGGTAAGACCTATAGACAAATGCCCCTGTTTGTAGAAGGAGAAGAGTGCTATTATGTGGACCCATTAACCGGACAGAGAGTGGAAAGAGAAGACTGCACCCTCGGGGCAGCCTTAGAGGTGGACCAGAGGGGACCCTATGTTGAAGCAGAAGTAGCAGGGTGCCCTACGACATTTCTGGTGGACACAGGAGCCACTAGATCCACGATCAGATCAGCTGCAGTTCCAGACCTGCCCATGTCTGGAGAGACCATACAAGTGGTGGGGGTCGCAAACAGGAGAATAACCAGCCAATTGACAGAACCGGTACAGGTGAAAATAGGGAAGTACAGCGATGAGCACCAGTTTGTGGTTTGCGATTCAAGTCCTGTGTGTCTGCTAGGGAGAGACCTGTTGTGTAAATTGAATTGTACAATATACTGTACACCTCAGGGAGTGGAGGTATTGACCAATGATGATGACGCAGATTTCAAAGTTGCAAACTCAAGAATATGCGTGGAGCTGTACCCTACTTTGACAGTAGATGAGCTCCCCTGGGACTTGAGAGAGACAGTGGCACCAGAAGTATGGGATTTCACTGGGGAAGAGATAGGATTGGTCAAAGGGGTGGACCCAGTGAAAATTGTAGTGAAACCGCATGCTGAGTTCCCAAGAACACCCCAATATAAATTGACTCCAGAAACGATTGCAGGCATAAAACCCGTGATCGAGTCCATGATTAAACAGGGAATACTGAAAGAAATCGTGGGTAGTCCATGCAACTCCCCGATTATGGGTCTGCAGAAACCAAATGGGAAATTTCGGATAGTACAGGACCTTCGAAAGATTAATAACATAGTCGTTTCGTGTTGTCCAGTGGTACCGAATCCATCAGTGATACTGTTTCAGATTCCATTCCAAGCTGAGTGGTTCACTGTGATTGATCTTTGTCAGGCTTTCTTTTCGATCCCTCTGGACGAAGAAAGCCATTTTCTTTTCGCATTTAAGCTGGAAGGTCGCGTCCTAACATGGTGTCGTATTCCTCAGGGGTATACAGAGAGCCCATCGATCTTTAACCAGCTTTTGAAGAAAAATCTTGAAAGTCTAGTGCTGCCCCAGAAGTCAGTTCTGGTCCAGTACATAGACGACCTCCTCGTGGCGTCAGAAACAGAAGAAGCTTGCAGGGAGGACTCCATTGCTTTGTTAAATCACCTAGCTGCCAATGGGCACAAGGTGTCCCCGGGAAAGTTGCAGTACTGCCTGACAGAAGTGCAGTACTTGGGACACAGAATAGAGAAAGGCAAACGAAAGGTGTCACCAGACAGGATAGAGGCGATCATGAAAATGAATGCGCCTAAGACACAGAGAGAGGTCAGGATGTTCCTAGGGATGGTGGGTTATTGCCGACAGTGGATCGCGAACTTTTCACTGAAAGCAAAGCCCTTGCAAAAACTGACGCACAAGGAGGTGAGCGATCCGGTACCATGGGACAAAGACTGTTTGATGGCATTCCTACAGCTGCGAGAGGACCTGTGTCGTGCTCCGGCATTGGGAATGCCTGATTACAATAAACCATTTTTGCTTTACTGTTGTGAGAGAGAAGGTTGCGCGTTGTCTGTGTTAGTCCAAATCCATGGGAATGCCCGTAGACCAGTTGCTTATTTCTCGGCTACTTTAGACCCAGTAGCCGCAGCGTTGCCCGGATGTCTCAAATCCGTTGCTGCAACGGGTGTCAGCATTGAGAGATGTGAAAATATCGTCATGGGGCACCCGTTAGAGGTGTGCGTGCCCCATTCTGTTGAACTGTTGATGACCAGGACCAAAACACAGCATCTGACCAACAGCAGGCTCACGCGTTATGAGCAAGTTATTCTTGCTGCAGAGAATGTGACCCTCAAGAGATGCTCTGTTTTGAACCCTGCCACCTTGATGCCACTCCCAAATGATATCGAGGATGATGATGAATGTACAGACCATGACTGCCTCGATGTGACTGAACTATGCACCAAACCCAGACCCGACATCGTAGATGAGCCACTGACCGACCCAGACGAAATTTTCTTTGTCGATGGCTCATGTGTAAGAGACGAAGTTGGGCAGTTGAGAGCAGCTTATGCTGTTTGTACAATTACTGGAGTTGTGGAAGCTGGGTGCCTGGAAGGAGTACACTCCGCTCAGGTAGCCGAGATTATTGCCTTGACACGTGCTTGCTTGGCAAGCAATCAAATTCGAGTCACCATATACACCGACAGCCAATATGGTTATGGGGTAGTTCATGATTACGGGCAGTTATGGTCTCAAAGAGGGTTCATGACCTCTTCAGGCTCTCCCATTCGCAATGGAGAGTTTGTGCGCCTGTTGTTAGAGGCGTTGCAATGCCCAGCAGGTATCGCAGTTGTAAAGTGCACCGCACATACCAGAAATGAGGACTTCGTTTCGAAAGGCAATAGATATGCTGATGAAGTTGCGCGGTATTGCGCAGAACAAGGGTACTCTTTCACAGAGGTGGAAGTGGGTGGAATAAATGTAAGGACTGAATTAGCCATGATATTGGAAACTGTTGATACTTGGGATGACCTGTCAAACATGCAAGAAAATGCTCCTGATTTTGAAAAAGAAACATGGGAAAAGGCAGGATGTGTAATGGGTGAGTCCCATTTTTGGGTCTCAGCAGACGGCAGAGCAGTGTTGCCCAATGAGATGGTGAGTCCAATGGCCAGACTCATACATGGTCCCGTACACTTAGGGAGAGATGCTATGCTGAGAGTGTTTAGACAGACCTGGTACAATCCTAAGTTTAGAATAGCAGCAGAAGCAGTGTGCCAGCGTTGTGTGACCTGTCAGCAGCTGAACGTAGGGAAAAGAACACCAGTTGCACTGAGTCACATAGGAAGGTCTGGAGGTCCATTCAATCGAATGCAGATAGATTTCATTGAAATGCCGAGGTGCAACCGCCTCCGCTATGTCCTGGTGGTTGTTTGTGTGTTCTCCAGATGGGTTGAGGCATACCCTACACGTAGGTGCGACACCCTCACAGTGGCCAAGTTACTGCTTAGGGAACTCATTCCGCGCTTCGGGGTGCCGGCCTCTTTGGAATCAGATAGGGGAACGCATTTCAACAGCGAGCTTGTGAAGATGATTTGTGCAGCTCTGAATATCGATCAGAAGTTGCATTGTAGTTACCGACCAGAAGCCTCAGGAATTGTGGAGCAGATCAATGGCACGATCAAAGCCCGAATTGCAAAGGTGTGCTCCTCAACGACCCTGAGTTGGCCTGACGCCCTGCCATTGGTCCTCATGAGCCTTCGTAGTACCCCAGACAGAAGAACGGGGTTGTCACCACATGAGGTGTTAATGGGGAGAGCAATGAGGCTGCCATCTGTCCCAACTACTGCACTGTTAAATATCACAGATGATATGATCCTGGACTATTGTAAGGGGCTGTCTGACGCCATTCGTTCTGTGTCCCTTCAGGTGCAGGCTGCCGAGGTTCCATCGTGCCAGGGCCCGTGCCATGACCTGTATCCAGGGGACTGGGTCCTGGTGAAAAAACATGTGAGAAGAAGCTGCTTGGATGTTCGTTGGCGTGGGCCCTTCCAGATCATCTTGATTGCGAATACGGCTGTGAAGGTGGGAGGCCTGCCCAATTGGATCCACGCATCACATACGCGAAGGGTTCCAGCACCTCGGGAAGAAACAGCTCCTCTCTCGGATAGACGTCCAGTAGAGGACCGAGAAGCCATAGAGGGGGCTAGCCAAGCTGTAGAGGTGCCAGCGGAAGCAGGGAACGAGTCTGACCAAGCTGAGGACGGTCAGTACAACAGCGAAACAGACGACGCTACAGAAGGAGAAAGTAGCTGGGAGTACGAGTCAGACACTGACAGGTCTGACGGAGAGCGAGAACAGACAAGAAGGAGAAGGAGTAGAAGGGCACGTGGAGAAGCTAATTGGCCGCAAAGAAGGAGCTCTAGCCTGAGGTCAACTCCAGAGGTAACCCTTCCTCCGATATCAGAAGACTCAGACCCGGAAGAAGGTGCTCAGGGCGCTGAAGCACCGGACCGAAGAAGGTCAAGAAGAGTGCGTGTGCCTAACAGAAGATACTCCACACCTGAGTGGACATATCTGGCGACAAATGTCTTTGAAACAGGAGACAGGGAGGATTCGAGCGGTGGTGGTGTCCAGTTCTGAGCCCATCGTCACCGTGGAAATACGACTGTTGGTACCCGGAGTCGAACAAGAAGGGTCACTAACATTCATGCTCCCCAGACCTCCCCGCCTCAGCAAGTTAAAACATATGTTTCTTTCAGAATTGCAATTCCCCGACTTTGGTACAACGATAACAGCCCATGAAGAGCACAATCTTCGTTTGGAAATACTGAACTTTGCTATCGAAGCTGCAGGTACAAACTTGATAGTAGATGCTTAAAGGACTTTGTAAATAAAGCGAGCAGAAAAAGAAGATTACCTAGCGCCCAGGAAGCAGAGAATATTAGGGAACTTCCCTTGAGTTGATGGAGAAGGGCTAGGGTTGTCTTTATTGAACTGTTAAAGGACTTTTGCGAAGAAGGTTGTCAGCTTCCAGTTGTGTGATTCTAAAGACAAAAGGATTAAAAAGAGACTGTAAAGGAACGAGAAGAAAAGAACTTTTTGCTAAGATAAGAGAGAGCCATATTGTCTGACGAAATGGAAGCCGGCACCCAGAACCGCAGAGCTAAATGTATAGTAGGTACACTAATAGTAGGAGTGATAATATTAATAGCTTTAGTGGTAACAATTTCTTATGTAAAGGGACATGAGGAAGAGGCGAAGGTAACTGATGTGAAATCTGTAGAAACGCTTACACCCACTGTTGCTGGTGAGAAAAGGGAAAACACTCAAGAGAAAGCGTTATTAGCTGCAGAAGCCCGCAGGTTACACGTAGATGAGTCCCAAGGAGACTTTAGGTCAAATGCTTATGCTAAACTCTTATATGAATACGTGGATGCCATGGAGGTTAAGGACTGTTACGTCTGCATGCAGTTGCCGGCGTCTGTAGATGAAGGCATTAGATATCATCACCTCCCGCTGACATATGGCATTACATGTAGCTTACTGCTTAGTATATTTTATGAGAGAGATAGTTTTGAATACTATTTCTCCAACTATGATTCAGTGTTGCCAGAAGTCCCAAATTATAAGCAGATGAACAAATGGGACTACTGGAAGAGTGAAGACAGATTGGCCAAGTTCTTCATTCCTTGGATTACCTTAGATACTTCACATGCCCGTAGAAATAACCTGACATGTAAAGTGTCAGAAGTCGAGAAGAAGTTCATAGGGCAGGTGGATGATCGTTACAGGAGACAAAAGATTTTGAAAAAATCAGGACAATGGAAAACAGATTGGACCGAGGAAGAGAAGGCACACAAGAGAAAGGGTAGTAGTGGTCCAATAGCTTTAGATAAGACGCAGAGAGGAAAGCTATGTCTTCACCGAGCCAAAACGTATTATGAAAATGTATACGTGGGAGAAGTCGACTGTGAACATGCTTTCAATATAGAGTACTATACTAAGGATTTCCTGAAGGGAATGCAAGTGATCCCAAATGTGTATTTTGTATGTGGAAGAAATGCCTACGTGAGACTACCTGACAACTGGTATGGATCATGTTACCTAGCAATTGTCTTCCCCAAAATATATCATGCACAAGACTTAGTGATCATCGAGGGTAAGACATCATCAAGGGGAAAGAGAGATATAGGAGATGCAGAAATGGTTGGAGATGTCTTTGGAGCTATGTTCCCTCTTTTGGGAGTAATCCTTAATGATGTTAAAATTAGACGACTGGCAACAGTCGTCGACAGGTTGTCTGCCAGCACTGCTCAGTCCTTAATGCTGGTAGAAGGAGAGATGCAATCGATAAGGGCTATGGTTCTTCAGAACCGTCTTGCGTTAGACGTCCTACTAGCAAAAGAGGGCGGAGTCTGTAAGGCTTTGAAGGTCCAGGAATGTTGTACTTACATTCCAGACAATTCGAAGCCCCTTGAGAAAGTTATTAGAAACATAACTAATATTCACAAGGAGATCGAAGACTTGAGTAGAGAAAATGTCTGGGAAAAGGTGGGCCACGGAATGAGTGAAGTTGGAGGGTGGATTTCCACCTTAGGCAAAAGCTTTGTGTGGTATATACTAAAACCTATCATCATAATATTGATCTGTGGGATCATATTGTGGGGATTGGTGAGGGTATTCAAATGGTACAGAGCAAGAAGGTCAGAAAGGGCCCAAAGAGAGCAGCTGCAGAGATTGGCTGCCATACAAGATAATCAGTACAGGAGTCTGAGGGCTCTGGAAGCGCAGAGACAAGTTATGCTAGCAATAACTGCAGTTTAAATGTTAGTGATGACCCCGAGAGGTCATCAAAGGGGGGAACTGAGAGAGCGCAAACAGACTTAAATGTATGAGTGCATCACACTTACCTGTAGTAAGCACAAATCATGAGGAGAAATGCCATGAGTGCTAGTAGTATCTGCAATTATATTCTGAATGTATAGCTAATGTAGAGATTTAAGTAGAAGTGGAACTAATACAGAAATGTGTGACACTATATGATTTTATTAGATGTGATTATTCCTGAATCCATGTCGTGTAGCTGTTAAAAATGTAAGATGGCATGTGGTTAAACGCAGAATGTGGTAGGCCTCAGGGCCAGAGCTAGAAGGGAAGGGGAAGGTGTTTCTTTTCACGACATGGATTGTACTAATGTTTTGGCCATTGCATTAATGGGCCATGATTTATAGATGTGTTTACTGAATAATAGAATAAGAGTATTAACATGCTTTAATTAATGAAGAAGTTGAATGCTATAATCATTATGAGAAATATTGTAGGCCTGAAATGTTTTAACATTGATTTACACGTACATGTCTGGGCCGAGAAATGTTGCAAACCTTTTTGGAAGTCTATGAGAGTTGGGTTCTTGGCTGCAGATGTCTGTCTGCAAGAGAAAGGGAGGATCAGATTATAAATAATATGAATAGAGGTCTGTTCAGTAGACGGCCCAGACATGGAGGAGGGTTCTGGAATGTTTAAGGGGTATCAGCGGGCCGGAGAAGAGTCTGAGAAGCAAGGTCAACTCCAACGTATGAGGCCCAATACAAAGCAGCATGGAAAAAGCCAGAAGCTACACCACGTGAGGGGCGTCTCACAAGGGGCGTCTCAAATGTTGTTGACTGTTTTGTATTAGGGACAGCACCCATGGGTGGAGTTAGAGCAGATACCTGAGGACCCTTTAGAGAGCGGATGGGTAGGCAGAGAGGGGTCATGACTGGAGAACTATAGGTTTTCACCAAGAGACTTAGAGTGAGTGACTTCCCTTGGGGGTCATTCACTGCTGACACCTTTGTTAGGTTGGGATTTGGTTAAGTAGGGATACCATCTAGAGCAGGGTAGGGACAGCCTAACCTGTGCGTTTTCATCCAACTTAAATGAAGGAGAGATATGCGTCAATGCTGATAGCTTTATTATTCTTAGAACTTGTGTTAGTAATTTCCGTTGCTCGTCTGAGGGCTTTCAGAGAGCACATGTATGTAGTTGGACCTGTGTATCTCGTGAATCTCATTCTGAGATGCCTGTATTTGCAGCTTATCATATCTTTACAATAAACTTTTGAAAGCTAGAAGTTGTTTGTGATCTTTTGGAGCGGGGTCCTTTATTGGGTGAACTAACTTGATAGGAGAGGCACTTTCTTCCTTCAATGACAGGCAACAAAGGTTCAGTCAACCAGATCGGGGTTTGGATCAATAGTGATAAGGTATCGATCAAAATCTCGCCCTTCCATGATCATAATTTCATGTGGAAGCTGACAAAATTGCAGTGTTTAGAAAATGTTATGACTAATCAACCAATCACAGGTCTCAATATAACATGACATTCATGAGCAGTATTAAAAATAAAAACAACAAAAAAAACAAAAAAACAGAAAGGAGATTTCTGTAACTTATTTTTAAGGCAATGGTGATTATCTAACGTATGTTTAGACAACAAAGGGACAGTGGCATTTACCTTAATAACTCCAAGCCAGTTGAGCTAAATGCTACAAATCTACCCAAAGCGGTACAAAAGGGGGTGGTGATGGACGGAGCATCTGAACCAATCAAACACTCGCACCCAGTCAAAAGATCTGGGTTTGCTCCATCACCGTTCTTTAGCCCACTCTGCCACCCCAGTTCAGACATGGCTATATGCAAATCAGTCTGACCCTGTGCCTCATGGGAACAGCCCAGCCCGAACTGCCAAGCCATGCCTTCCCTGGACCGGAAACAAGCTTCCGAGGACCGGTTTCTGGCATTACAGCCGTCTTCAGCCCGGCTTGCTTGAATCCAGTGGAAAATTGAGCAAGGGACTACCCAAGGCCTGGAGGAATCCAAGAAATAAGTGAGTACCAAATCTCACACTATAAGAGGAAAATTCCGTAGGGGTGCTACCATGAAAATAAGTACTTTTGATATCCCCCCATCCTTTGAACATTCTTTGACAAACTTGCCAAAAGGAGAGTGAGGTCAACTGATTTTTTGGAGAATTTGGCGCTGACTGGTCAGGCAAGAGCAGTTATTAGCAAGTCAAAAAATCATCTGTGAAACCACATTGCCACCTGAACTACTGCTGCATGATATCAGTAATGTACACAAGATAAATAACGGTGACAGGCAGCAACAACACCGGTTGGAGACCCCTTCCACTAATTTACGGGCAGTGGTGCCTCATTTGAATCAGGGTCTGACTGGGATCTATTAGCAAACACTAGATAAGAACACAAATATTGGAGAGCAAGAGGCTGCTTATTTTTTTCAAACTGGATACACGTCCTCCTAGCATGAAAACCAAAAACAAAATATACAGCATGTATCTAAAAAAAACACAACAGGATTCCTCATGTGAAACAGTATAATTACACACATTTTAAGATATAAACTAGATGACTGACTATGGTGTGTTTTTTAAAAAGGATTTGCATTACACTAGAACACTAGGTGTAGATTGCAACATGCACACTTGCTAAGTAGCTACACCTTAAAATGCGTGTTCCTCCATGAAGGTAGTCGGGTGCTCTTTTTGGGTAATATGCTGATCATGCAAAATCATCTATTAGATACCAGATCTTTTGATGGTCTAGTATACAGGAATTTCCTACACCAAGCTTTCTTCATACACCTCATACTTCACACCGGCAGAGTAGATTCTAGTTAGTGATTTGCTGGTGAAACAATAGGGATCCTTATCCTAATGAAACTCCCTAGTCTCTTTCCTTGGGCGGCAGTGACTGAAAAAATGTTGACCTAACCTCTCAAGGATAACTCAGCCTCTTGTGTCTGTTTTTAATATAATCAACAGGAGTACCTGAATAAAAAAATCACATCCACCCTTGAGGCCATTTTTACAACATCAATGCCCCCCTCCCCTCCATATTTAGGGATGCCTTACGATAGTGTACCAAACATTTGGCAATATTCTAATGCTGAACACTGATGTCCTTGTTTAAAGATTTGCAGGCATTTTGCCGTGTGGCAAACACCAACTTACTCTTAATGTTGGTGGTTGCCCCACAGTAATTGACTTTTTCTGGGGGGCGGGGGTGTGCCCCTGTACCTACGTTCCCATTCCTACACTGCTGATGGGCATTCAATCACCTACAACTGGAGTGCTGTTCAATTAGGTGCAGAGTGCAGGCGGCAAGCTGTCCTGGCAGGAAAAATGTGACGCAAAGTCCAAATACCATTACCGAGTCCCCTTATAAGTATTCCCATTGGCAAGCCCACGCTGATTAACCAAGATTACATATCAGGGTGCGGAGCTGTCCAATAAGATGCATGCCATCTTTGTGGTTAAGGGTGGAACATCCTTTTTTTTTATAAAAGATACCATAGCCAAATTTACCTTGTGTTGAACCAAAAAATAGCGTAATTAAACTATTTCTATCCAGTAATCCTACCATTACTTCATGATATTAGCCATGTCCTGTTTATGGTAAACACTATCTTATCCTAGGCCAACATTTAGCTGGTCTACACTTAGATACCTTGTCTGGTGGTTACGAGTAGTGGTCACGGGAATTCCATCCTCCCTTCAAGAAGGGTGCACAAAAGTCCCCTCACAAGGAGGTTCTCACAATGGCAACTCTTTCTTTGCCTCTGTAAATATTTCTCCTTGAATGACCTGGTAGAAATCACTGGTAGGGAGGTAAAAAGGAGCACTCAAACCTCTAAGCTATCTATTCTTCTGAAGAGATATTTCCTTCACTAATCCCTCTTTATCTGACAATTACTCCCAGTGGTAGGAAACATTGGAGAACAAGTATGCAACCTTTATTAGACAATGAACGCCTTCAGGCACAGCTTTGAATCAACCCCAGAAATACTGTAAAAAGTATCTAGGCTCCTACTTAGGACTATATTTCCTGCATGTTTGTGCTTACTTCTTCGTCACTCTTGTGAACACAAATCTCACTTGCACCAACTAACAACTCACCATGCCGTAAGTGTTGGAGATAGCCACTAGCACACAACCACCTGTTAGTGGCAACACTGACCTACATGCTCCCCAAAGCACATCAAGCACCCTGTACATTTTAAGTAGACTACGGAGTCGTCTGGAATTAAAACCTACGTGTAAGCAATTTGGAATCTTCATGTCTGCGCATGATAATAGTACATCATTTATAGTCTGATCATTTTTGGCACATTTTGAAATAATGGACCATGTGTTCACGCCACATCAAAATCTGAGAAGCCTGCACTTTTAAGGTCTGGCGTTAACCAAGACCTTTAGATTGTACTATAATTATACTTACTTAAAGGGGCTTTCAGTCACCTCTCTTCATCCATTAGTCTGTTTTATCATTAACTTTTTACTTCAGTGTCAGCCCACCTCAGCGACTGGTTAACTTCACTTTGAGTGACTACATTTTGCCTCAGTGCAAGTGTTCCTATTTATACTCTATAGTTACTTTAGCATTGCCTTTGTGTTTAGAGCTTGAGGTGAAAGCAGGACACTTTCTACCAGATGAGAGCACATGCCACATTCCAGCTTTATCAGTTCCTGTCTCCTACCAACGTATTGTAAATTCCTTTTGAAGTGGCCGTTATCTATTTCACAGTATAACAGATTACATCCATTTGAAACTGTTCAGCATTAAGTTATCCTAATTTTTACTATGCATGCAGTACACAAACCAACAGTTTCAATAGTATACATGTGAATTCATAAGTGGAAAAGTCTTCAGAACACATTTGTTTTAACTCAATTTCACTAATCTTTTTCATATACTTTGCTTAAGAAAAGAAGCCCCTATCATGTTTAATTTAAAACTGTATCTCCTTCTTCCTTATCTCCTTGTTTCTTTGTTTCTGCCTTCTTGCTTTCTTTCTCTCTAACCTTTTTTTCATTCGCTCCTTTTCCCTTTCTTCTGTTCTACTAGCTTTCTTTTCTTCAGGTTTTCTTTTTTACTTCTTTCTTTCTTTCCTTTTGTCTTTCTTTCCATCTTTACTTCCTTTTCTTTTTCTCTTTCCTTCCTTCATTCCATCTTTGCCTGCTTTTTTTCTTCTTTCCATCTTTCAGTTATTTCTACTTACCTCCTTTCTTCTCTTCTTTATTCCATCTTTCTTTCTATCCTTCTGTGTTTGAATATATTTATAAATGTTTTAGTTATACAATAAAAAAATCATATAACTGGCTCTTCAGAGATGGTAAGGAAAGACGCTTCTTTACAGCTGTTTCAGGGGAGGAAGAAATGTGCAAAAGAAACAAAACCAGACTCTCACTAAAAGAACAGTGAAACCGGAGGTACATCCCATATCCAGGTCCCTACTGCACTTAACACAGTTAACCTTAGTACAACTAAAGAGGACATTATCAACAATAACATGCATCTCAGAGATGGCAAGTGCCTTAGGGCACATCCCATTTCAAACATAACATGATTTGTGGGCTGGGCCCTTGTTTATGGCATCATCAAAGAATTCACATTTTCAATGAGAACTGCCAGCTAAGTTTTCAAAAAAGGCTCCAAATAGAGTGATATTCCAACATATGAGCATTCACCTTGTAAATTGATTTTTCAAAAGAATCCATGAAGGACATTGCTTTATACCAGTCTGCTATTAAAGGTGAACTGCTTAATTTCAATTTTAGAAGAAGACACATTTTTGCAGTGGCCAACAGGTTTACATCCACAAATTGCCTGCAAAAATTCTCCAACTGGTAGATTACCTAAAGTCCTGATTTAAAAATGACAGTCTATCAAACTTTTGTTATTGTTACTTACTTCCATAACCTTTTTCAGGTCAAGCTTAGCAATGCGCATGTGCTGCTCTGCAAGGCATGCTATATCTGGTAGTGGTGCTTAGGCCACGCCCACCACTTTCCTTTTGTTTCTTCTTGGTCCTTTCTGAATTCTTTTCTTATTGGTAAAGCGTTCCTCTGTCTCGCCTCTGGGTGCGTTTTTCACTTTGTGGCAACTGCCCCTTTTACATGTCCCCTTACACGCTGATGAATTTTTTGCTTGTTTAGTGCACTCTTTCTTTCCACTAAATTGGTCCCGAGCCGTGACAGCTTCAACATGGCCCGATATATATTTTTTAACGCTTTTTTCAATGTGGGACATAAAAAGGTTTATGTGGGAGGGACGCCTGTATGAAAAAGTCCCTGGAAGATTGACATCTCTACTCCTCCTAGTGGGGCCACGCTCTCCAGATGCCTCCTAAATCATCCCAGATTGCGATAAGTCCAGCATAACATATGTACCACTCGTCGCCACTTGTAATAGCACTATATTTTTCAATACTTTTTTCACTGTGGGATTCTTTAAAAGGGCCCATGGGGGGAAAGATGCATGCACTCGGCCTGCACCAGAAAGTCCCTGGAGCCCTTTTGCTAATGGTCATCTAGAAACTAATGATCTCTTTAAAAACAACCATTTCAATGCAATAGGTCTTGCATTACTGAAAGTTTGAGCTATTGGCACTGTAAATAATAAATCAATGCCAATAGCTCAAACTTTCAATAAAGCAAGACCTATTGTATAGCAAATGCTGTTTTTTAAAGAGAACAACTGGAACCCTGCCTGCCTCTCTTGTATACAAGTTTCTCTAAATCTCATGCCGATCCATATTAAGCTCTTTTGGAAATATTACTATCTTATTAATACCTTTCTAAAAAACAAGGGAACCCAGCGGGTAGCTAAGGACCGTGGGTAGTAGTTACTTTAAAGGGGACAAAGGTCCTAAGCCCAATTTGGATAGTGAATCAATGAAGTATAGACCACAATAGGCTCTATATAACACTTTTCCTTGTCCAGCCGGACAGGAAGCTTTAATAGTTGATTTGATCACAATCTTATTTACAATACAAGTATACAGCAACGAATCATTGCAGTATAGCACACTCCTGTGCCATACCATGGGAAAACAGAAGGAAGGATAAGATGATAGGAAAGGGTGTATCAGGCAAAAAGAAGAGCGGACAGGTCACTATTTTGGATCAGAACAATTTGTTAGTGTAACCTGAAGCGGCGCATACAACAATCAATTTACAATACATCAAATGTATGCCCACTCAAAAGAGTCGACGTTTTGATCCCACACTCGAATTATCAAGGGATCATCATCAGGACTTAAATGATTGTTTGCCTGGTTGAAACATTATTATTGGCCTTTGGAAACAGTGTACCAAGGAAGGATGTAGCGCACGGACGCGTGCAATTGGTGCTGATGGTCACAGCAGGGCTCAGCATATGTGGTGCTAGGGCTCAGTTTTAGAGCATACAGTGTGCCTCGATGAGCTGTGAGCACGTGTGCCCTCTGTGATTGTCGGTGCAGTACGAGGGACCGGTGGGGCGATGTCCTCCTGAACCTTTTGTAGTTTTGGGAACCCTTAGATGAGGGTTAAAGAATTAAGTAGAAGCGGTGAGGCTTGATGGCCAAATCCGGCAGCGGTCATAAAATACGGCGATCCGCTGAAGCGGTCAGTGCCTCAGCGTGCAGAGGTTCAGCTGTCTGCTGAACCTCTGCACGCTGAGGCACTGACCGCTTCAGCGGATCGCCGTATTTTATGACCGCTGCCGGATTTGGCCATCAAGCCTCACCGCTTCTACTTAATAAAATACGTCGATCCGCTGAAGCGGTCAGTGCCTCAGCGTGCAGAGGTTCAGCTGTCTGCTGAACCTCTGCACGCTGAGGCACTGACCGCTTCAGCGGATCGCCGTATTTTATGACCGCTGCCGGATTTGGCCATCAAGCCTCACCGCTTCTACTTAATTCTTTAACCCTCATCTAAGGGTTCCCAAAACTACAAAAGGTTCAGGAGGACATCGCCCCACCGGTCCCTCGTACTGCACCGACAATCACAGAGGGCACACGTGCTCACAGCTCATCGAGGCACACTGTATGCTCTAAAACTGAGCCCTAGCACCACATATGCTGAGCCCTGCTGTGACCATCAGCACCAATTGCACGCGTCCGTGCGCTACATCCTTCCTTGGTACACTGTTTCCAAAGGCCAATAATAATGTTTCAACCAGGCAAACAATCATTTAAGTCCTGATGATGATCCCTTGATAATTCGAGTGTGGGATCGAAACGTCGACTCTTTTGAGTGGGCATACATTTGATGTATTGTAAATTGATTGTTGTATGCGCCGCTTCAGGTTACACTAACAAATTGTTCTGATCCAAAATAGTGACCTGTCCGCTCTTCTTTTTGCCTGATACACCCTTTCCTATCATCTTATCCTTCCTTCTGTTTTCCCATGGTATGGCACAGGAGTGTGCTATACTGCAATGATTAGTTGCTGTATACTTGTATTGTAAATAAGATTGTGATCAAATCAACTATTAAAGCTTTCTGTCCGGGTGGACAAGGAAAAGTGTTATATAGAGCCTATTGTGGTCTATACTTCATTGATTCACTATCCAAATTGGGCTTAGGACCTTGATCTTATTAATACCAGCATGCAAAGAGACAACTAAGAGCTACAGAGAGACTATGGAGATACAACCCCTCAGTCACCCACCACGAACAACTGAAAGAAGCTCGTGTGAAGTACAAAAAACATATAGGGAACGAAAAATCCTCATTTTTCTGCACTGCACTAGACAACGCAAAAAACAGGCCTAGAAATCTCTTTAACATCATTAGACAACAAACCTCCTAGCCTGCTACCTCCGCAAAGCAAGCCTCCAAAGAAGTATGTGACAATTTTGCAAACTTCGTTGAGGAAAAGATCAACAAGATCGAACTCTCACTAAACATCAACATCAATACCCCCAAGCGAGATCCTCCCGCCCGGGACCAAGGACGCCCCATACAAGCTGCCTTCAAAATCGTGGACTTTTTTCATGATAGATAGTCAACCTGATCTCCACATCTAAGCCTACCTCACACACTCTAGATCCTCTTCTGTCTCAACTGACCAAAAAGCTTAAACTCTCCCTTGCCCCGCTCTGGTGCAAGATCATTAACAGTACACTGCGATCCGGTGTCATCCCTTAATGCCTCAAACAGGGGCAAGTCAAGCCTTTGTTAAAAAAAACGGTCCTAGACAAAAAAGATTTGAACAACTACAGACCAGTCTCAAATCTACCTCTTCTATCCAAAACCCTATAAAGATGCGTGCTCTTGCAACTAACTCATACCTGGATAGCATCAACCTACTCTATGCCAACCAAATCGGGCATTAGAAAGGGATGTAGCACGGAAACCTCAATCCTCAACGTCATTGATGACATGCACAAATCATTGGATGTGGACAAATGCTGCCTTCTCATCCTCCTAGATTTATTAGCAGCTTTTGACACGGTTGATCACATCCTCCTCATTAAGGCACTTAAAGAAAGGGCAGGTCTAGAGGAGGTGGTCTTACAATGGTTCTCCTCCTTCCTCCACAACCGAACTGAAAGAATAAAAATCAAAAACTTCACGTCTAACCTACATCATGTCAGCAAGGGAGTCCCCCAAGGGTCAGTGCTCTCCCCACAACTTTTTAACATTTACATGGAACCACCCACAACCCTACTCAGAAAAGTCAACATCCCCTTTCACCTTTATGCCGATGACACACAGATCTTTTTGGAAACCACATCCATTGATGACATTCAGAGACTCAATGACACGCTCAGAGAAGTCCAACACTGGCTGTCAAGGAACCACCTAAAACTCAATCAGGACAAGACTGAAATACTCCTCATCTCAAACAAAGAAGAGTACCCTCAAATTACAGAATGGCTATCTGCGATCGATACAATCGACAGAAACATCACCCTGGCAGACTCTGTAAAATCATTAGGCACCACTTTGGACCTGAAACTTAATATGACCAAACACATTAAGATCTCCGCCAAGAGATACTTCCTGAACTTAAAGCTATTGAACAAAATAAAACCTTTCATCCCAGCCAAGGACCTCAAACAAGCTACTCAATCACTGGTGTTATCCAGATTAGACTATAGGATCGCAACCCTCTCAGGCTCATCGAAGGTGCACCTGGCCCCCCTTAAAACACTAAACGCACCAGCTAGAATGGAAACAGGGGTGAAGAAATTTGACCATATCTCACCCACACTCAGAGAACCTAAATGGCTCCCAGTTCAAATGGGTGCCAGTTTCAGAACAGCCTGCCTCACCCACAAAGCCCTTCACACAGGCAAACCTGAATACTTGGCCTCTAAACTCAAAAAAGCCGGAAAAACCAGGACCCTCTGGAGCTCAAACACACTACTACTCATCCAGATGAAAGTGTGCAAACAAAAAACCGCAGCCCGATCCTTCCCGGGATTAAGCCCTAAATCTGGAACGCCATCCCCCCTCCCCACTCCCCATATCAGAACTATCCCCTCCTTTGCAAAATTCAAAGAACAACTCAAAAATCTTTTACTAGATCGGTCCCTAGCAAAGGGTCATGAGACGCAGAAGAGCTGTTGACAATACACACTGATGGGGGTGTGACCCCAAACTATGGTCACCCAGATAAGGTACTACTAGTACCCATTGACACTGGCTACTTAACCCACTAAAACAAAACGTCCATACCCGATATGGTCTAAAGACTCTTGACACTTGTGCTGATACCTTCATTGTACCTACTGTGAATGTTTGTTTGGTCTATGCAATTCGACGGTTGTAAAGCGCTCCGATACCCCTGGGTCTGGCTAGCGCTATATAAAACTTCATAATAAAATAAATAAAAGCCCCCTCTAATGTCCACACCTTTGTCAATAACGTACCACAAAGAAACTGGCATCAATGTCTGGAATGAGCATGCAAACTAACCCCAAAAACGAATAGACTGACCACTAACTTTAGGCTCCTGGGTAGCGTGCTACTCGCCGAAAAGCACTTGGACAACTCGTCAGTGGTAGTAAGTGCTATATACATGCAATTTAAACAATTTAATTTGAGGATGAGAGCCATCTGTGACCATGAGAGTGGAGACCTCCGATAGAGTCAGTATCATGCAACAGTGCCAGTTCAAGAGTGGGTAAAACTATGAATGGTGGGCATTTTCTATTGCGCTCCATAGCGCCTTTCAGAAATCTAAAATACCACGACAAGCCCAAAGGATGGGAAGGTTTTCTGCTCCAGGTTGTCCGCAGCTCCAACAATTGGAATGAGGAGTGATGTGGTCTTGATACACTTTATATGGGTACTTCTACAAGTCATACTATATTTTGAAATAGCAACACTTTAGGCATGCTTCCCAAAGACTTGTCATGAAGGGACCACATTTTGACTCAGTCCCAGGCTTCATAAGCCTTCTGCCATTTCCTGCATATAGCTCTGAAATGGGGTGGCTGAGTGGGCTAAAGAATGGTGATGGATTAAACCAAGATCAGTTGACTGGGGGTGAGTGTTTGATTTGCTCAAACGCTCCATCCATCATCCCCTTTTGTATTGCTTTCTGCCATTTCCTGGGCCACACCATTTGTAAGAAGGTCTTGGTCCGATTAGAGTATACAATTCTGTGATATCACTGTGTAAATGCCAGATATACATTTTTTGAAGCAGACCCCTCTTTCCTTTCTTTTCATTTTTCTTTCCTTCCTTTCGTTCTCACCTTCATTATTTCCTTTCTTTTCTTCCTTCCTTTCTTCATTATGACTTTTCCCTTTCCTTTCTTTTTTCTCTTTAATTTTCTTTTTCCTTCATAATTTTTTCTTTTGTTCCTTTTTCCTTCCTTTCTGCCTTCCTTTCTTCTTTCCATCTTTCTATCCTTTTTCATTCTATCTTGTGTTCCTTTTTCTTTCATTCTTTCTATCCTTTTTTGTCTTGCAGCCCTTTTTCTTTCTTTCCTTCATTTTCACAGGCAAGAGGCTGGCTGCCAATGAGAGAACAACTGGCTTTTTTTAGGTTTGTGTAAGCCAAGACCTTTTGATTACTAACATTATGTGCCTGGCTTTTCGTTATAGAGGTTTTTTGGCCACACGTTATCCATTTGGGTATGGCTGTGGAATTCACATGTTTCTACAAACCACTTGAGGATGCATCAAGCAGCACTGAATCAGTTCACTTCAGACACTGGATTACTTCACTATGAGTTACGACATGCTGCCATTTTTTTTAAAATCTTTTTATTGAAAGTGAAAAACAAACAAGGCAAAAAAATACAGTACAATAGGATATCAGTCCGAAAGAGGAAGGAGGAGCAAAAAGAACCATACAGTAAATTATATAAATCATATCAGGGAAGGGAAGCAGGGGAGAGACGAGCTCCAGATCAGTTACATATATTACATTACAAGGAATGGCAGGTCAGGGGGAAAGTGGAACTTCAGGGACATCCAAAAGAGGAGGAGTGCAAATATCTCCACGGTACGTGTTCCATTGACCCCAAATCCTACCCCACTTCCTAGGTCGCCCGCGTGCCACATAGACCGTCTTCTCCCTAAACATGCACCAATCCATGTTTTCCATCCAAGCTTCGACCGTGGGTGGCCTCAGGGAGCCCCACAGCTGTGCAATGTCTCTCTAAGCTACCATATTTCCTAGGGTTGCCCATTGCGTCTGTGCGACATTATAGTCAGTTGGTTCCCAAACATTCAGGAGACAACGTCTAGCCTCAGGCTGTAGAGCAACACTGGTAGCCTCCCTCATCTTATTGTGTACCCAAGTCCAGAAGGTAGCAACTACGGGACACACCCAAATTATATGCAAAAAAGTCCCGAGCAGCCCACAACCACGCTTACAAAGACCATCCTCTGAATAACCCATTTTAATCAAGCAGGGGCCAGTCACATAGACTGTGTGCAGAATTTTAAGTTGCACCAACCGGAGACGGGCCGGAATCGCGACCTACTTAGGAGATGAGATCGCGGACTGCCAATCCTCATCGTCTAATTCAAGACCAACTCGGGTCCATACGTCCCGGAGGGGCACCAACAGGTCAGTCCTACCATTGATCAGCTTTTTGTAGATCAGGGAGATAGTACTATCCGGCACATGACCGTCCAGTATTTTATCCTCAAGCGGAGAGGACTCCGGAATATCTGCACTCGACCGCAAGGCATGACGGACCTGGGCATATCGAAAATATTCCTTGTTACTAAGTTGGAACTCGACTTGTAATTCCTCAAAAGTTTTAAACTTGCCCTTGACCCAGAGGTCACTCACCTTACTGATCCCAATCATATCCCATTTCTCAAATCATTTTGTTTTCCACAAGCTACCCAGCTTCTCGAAAGCAAAAAGCAGAGTCGCCCGGGTCAATCGATCTTTCCAACCCATCGCACTGTTTGCGCAGTTCCATATCCGTACCGCAATCTTTGTGGGCCCGAGAGTCTCCCTCCATCTAGTCTAGAATAAAGCGCTCTATAATAATCGCCCCCCGGCAACAACCACCTATCCATTGCAAACGCAGGGTTCAATTCGGGGCCATACATACCATGATTAATGGCCCCCAATTGAGACGCCCAGTAATATCGTTTGATGTCGGGGAGAGAGATACCACCGTCATACCATGGGAGCGTCAGCCTGGCGAGGGCGATATGCGAACGCCCAACCCAAATCAACTTCCTCTGTCGACCTTCAATAGCCCGAAAATAGCTCGCGGGGATTACATCAAAGGTGTTCTGAAGAGCATATAAAAAGCGTGGCAACAACAACATCTTAAAAAGCGCCGCACGGCCGAGTGGCGAAAGCCACGTCCAGCTTCAACCGGTTTAGTGGCGGGAGCAAATTCTGTTCATGTCGGACAGTCGTGTTCAACGATATATACACTCCAAGATACTTAAAACCCGTATGTGTAACCTGGATGGGACAATTGCGCTGCAAAAGAGGGACATCACCCGAGAGGACATATAAATAAGATTTCGTCCAGTTGATGACTAGGCCTGAATTTCTACCAAAAGATGTGAGGACATCGAACAAAACAATTAACGACTTCCTAGGCGACGTCAGGTACAACAGTATATCGTCCGCATAGAGCGAAATACGATCTTCAAAGTCTGGGGCCCACTGAATACCCTTCATCGACGGTTCCCGTCTAATCCATGCAGCAAGGGGCTCAAGAGCAAGGGCAAATAAGAGCGGAGACAATGGACAACCCTGTCTTGTACCTCTTCCAAGAACGAAAGGCTTAGAGACCAACCATTCACCACAATTTGAGCCAACGGATCCTCATAGAGGAGCTTGACCCAGCTAATAAAGCCAGGACCAAACCCAAACTTGGCCAGCACGGTCCACAAATATGGCCACTCCACAGTATCAAAAGCCATTGTGGCATCCAAGGAGGCCAAGATGGTCGGTTCACTCAATGACGAAGTCCTTGCGAGAACGCCATGCAACCGTCGCAGATTCAGGGCCGTATTCCGATGAGGGATGAAACCGGATTGGTCTGGATGAATCAAGTCACTAATCACCTTTATTATACGGTTGGCCAATAATTTAGTGATAATCTTGGGTTCTGCGTTGAGGAGGAGTGATATCGGCCTTTAAGAGGCACAGCGGTTCCTTGGCTTCCCTTCCTTATGAATCACCACTATGGTCGCAAGACGCTGATCACGGGGAAGGGAGCCTATATCTCGCGATTCCAAGAACATGTCATGAAGATACGGCGCTACTTTATAAAGTTCAAAGGGGAGACCATTAGGGCCCATCGCCTTTCCTGAACGAATGGAACGAATAGCAAGAGCTACTTCATCTGCGGTTATTACGGCATCCAGCGACTCTCTATCCGAGTCAGATAAGCTGGGCAATGCTATATCGCGTAACAATAAATGGGAATCTTCCTCCGGCCTATCAGACACGGGGGAGTACACTTCCTGGAAATGCTCCGCAAAACTCTGGACGATCTCCTCAGGTTCAGTCACACGCATACCATTCACTCTCTCAATCACGGGAACCACACGACTAGCCCTCTCTTTTTTGTCTAACCATGCTATCAGTTTGCCAGCTTTATCCCCGACATCGTACAACCGACCCTGCTGCTCCCTGCCCATGACTATCGCGGCATCCGTGACCAGTGCCCTGTAGTCGAGTTGTTTAAGACGCAAGTTATGCATCTTCTCACGGGTGACGCCCTGTTCTAGATCACGCTCCAACTCGGTGATCTCTGTCTCTAGTCGAACCACCTCCTCATTCCTACTTTTCTTTGTACCAGCAATCAATGACCACGCCTGACCTCGGATGACCGTCTTAAAAGCCTCCCAGAGCGACACTGCAGAAGACACCGATCCCTGGTTCTCAACAAAATAGTGGTCGAGGGATTTGACCAATGCCGCACGGGTCTTAGGAGTACGGAGATACCACAGATTAATTGGGGCCACCCACCCCTCCGCACCTACACGCAACTCTATCCGGAGCCACAATGGGGAGTGGTCGGCTATTCCCCGAGCTAGATGTCGGACCTCAGTAACAGAGGGGGCATGCGCAGCTGGTATCAGAATGTAATCAATCCTGGAAAGGCTACCGTGGGCACCTGAGTGGAAAGTGTAGTGGTTCTGGGTCGGGTGTAGCAGTCTCCAGCAGTCCACCAACCCCAGTGTGTCTATTAAGCCACTAAGCCAATTCTGAGACCCTGCGAGGTCCCTGGGTGGTTATCGATCTTCCCTACCGGAGACAGCTGAGTTAAAATCTCCGCCCACAATAAGAGTCCCCTCAGGAAGCCCCAATATTACTCGTCCCACGTCCACAAAAGTTGTCGACTGTAGACCCGGGGGGACGTAAACAGAGAGCAAGGATATAATCCTACCCTCCCATCGTCCAGTGATAGCCACGTAGCGCCCCCTATCATCTAAGAGTGTTGCATCTATTGCTAAGGGGAGAGAATTCCTAATTAGGATACCCACCCCTCTAGATCCAGAGAAGAACCCCGCATGGGCAACCAGGCGATACCCTCCCCGGTTCATGGCATGACAAGTGTTACCAATCAAGTGTGTTTCCTGTAACAATACCACATCTGGGGAAAGTCACTTCAACAATTGTAACACAACCCCTCGTTTTATCCTGTCCCCCAACCCATTCACATTCCAACTCATTAGTCTCAATCCCCTACCCCACATCCCAAAAGTGAACGTATCCTACCCCCCTCGGAACTCAGCATCCAAATCAATTGACAGACCAATATGTTGCCTTGCACTGAACCAAAACATACCCACTTAAACACCCCCCCACCCTCAGACCAGAAACCCGTTACAAATCCCCCCCACCCTGCACCCCTGCGTAGACTAAATAGCCACCCCAACTTGCAGTGTGCCTGTCGCCCTAACATCAACCTAGTCTACAAAAAGAAACCCTAGTGGAGGAAAGAGTCCCATCAATCGCCCCGCCACCCCCGGGTACGACACATCAAATCATACAATAAAAGTCATCGAACCGTAGACAGGGTTATCAATAAAGTTCAGAGACCGGAAACCATGCTCCTATTCCTGCTCCGTCGGGCCACCCTCCGCTCCTCCAGAATGTTCCTCCCGGCCACGTTGGTGTGGCAAAATGTCTAGCCAGTTCCCCGCCATCTCTGGACGATCAAAAAAATATGTTTTTTCCCCGTAATTCAACGCGCAGCCTGGCTGGAAAAAGCATTGCGTATTTCAGTTCCATCTCCCTCAGTCGGCGTTTGACGCCCAGAAATCCAAGTCTTTGCTTTTGGACAGACTGTGTAAAGTCCGGATAGAAACTTACAGTGGTATTTTCATATGCCCTGGGTCCATTCGTCCGCGAGGCCTGCAGGATAGCGTCTCTGTCCCTGAAATTAAAGATTCTGGCGATGAGAGGTCGCGGCAGGGCACCCACCTTCTGTTTACCACCCGGTACTCTGTGGGCTCGTTCGACCGCAAAAAACTTGCTCAGACCTTTAGGAGCGAGGTGCTTGATGATGAGATCTTCCACAAAAAGATCGGCCGCTGGATCCTCTGATTTTTCCGGGACCCCTATAATGCGTATGTTATTACGCCGGGCTCTGCTTTCAAAGTCCTCCAACCGGCGGGCAAAAAAGTCATTCGAGGGCCTCAGGTTGCGGACCTCTGTCTGCAAGTCGGACACATCACCCGTGAGGCTGGAAGTTTTCAGACCTAACGATTTTACCTTTTCATTGATTTTTGATAAATCCGTACAGATCAAATTAACATCGATCGATACGGTGTCCAGCTTGTGGGCGAGAGTTTCAAATTTTTGGCCGATGGATGCCTTCATCCCGTCCAGGGCACCCATGACGTCTTGCAAAGTCAATTCTATCGATGAGGCCGGGTCCTCCTTAGTACCATCTAGTGATCTACTCGGTCCACCAGAGGATCCTGTAGATTGAGCATATCGATCCATATTGTTCGCTTGGGTGTAGCCACCTCGCCGAGTGGTCTTGGATTTTTGCTTGTCGCCATCAGGTTTAGCCGCCATCACGGACAAGGAGGCCTTCCAGAGTAGTGGGCAACAAGAGAAAATGGCCGCACCGGGAACTGCAATCCAACCAGCAGTGGCGACCAGAGGGCACAGTTCGTCCGGGCCCAGTATACACAGTCGGAACAGCACCTTTGATCGCTTAGCCGCCAAATAGCTTCTGCTAGTAGAAGGCTCGCTCTCAGATAGGATCAGACTGGGGCCTCGGAAACAAAAGTGAAAGTCAGATCAGTGTCTCCTCAGGCCGCTGTTGTTCAACTACTGCCCGGGCATCATACTAACTCGAGTTCCGGGCAATTCCGAGGTGCAGGCCGCAATATTCAAATCGGTGTTATTCCGGCTCCTGATGTCCGATTTAAATTTGGACAACGGTATCTGCCTCAGCTATGGCTCGTCTACGATAACCCGTCAATATGATCAGGATAAGTTTCAGGATAGATGCGGGAGGTTGCGAGGGTCTCGGGAGCCCTGTGCTCACGCGGCCAGCTTGGTTACGCGCCCATGCTGCTGTTTTTTAGATCAAAAAACATTTTTGCCTTTAGTCAAAGTGTTTTTTAGATTGACACAGAGCCGGAACGTCCTAAACAATACACGTTTGTAAAACAAAAATTTAAAAACAAGAATTTCCAAAAGGCAGGTGGACAGCACCAGACCTATATAGCCTTTGCCATCACTTCTTTAATGATGTAGCTGCAGAATAATTCTATTTCAGTAGACAGCTTCATGTACAATATCAAATTCATACTTTAAGGATCAAAATTAGTGTCGAGTTCCATGGGTAGTTCTGTAACCGAGCACGAGATTTCAATCGAACGAATCGCACAGAATTAAGATACGACCCAAAAGATGCACAAAACTGCAATTATAGCACATACATACTTAAAATATAAACACCATTACAACATGTGTTTGCCTAGAACTTTTTAAAATAATTTTTAATGTGCCAATCGGATTTCCCATCATTTTTATTTCCTAAATTCGTTTTCTTCGAGGGATGAATCATAAACCTCGCCGGTCACGCTGTGAAATCTAAAGTGTGCACAACTTGGTGGGGAGTTTAGAACGTGGAAATCTGCAACGCTCGAGTGCCCGGAGCAGCCTTCAAACTCCTTTTATGCAGCGGATTCCGAGGCACAAGATACATATCAGTTCCAGCTCTAAATAATATTCTCATGTAATTACCCACTCCCCAGTCGGGGTGGACCCATGCTCCTCTGACTCCTGCTCAGGAAAGCTTGAAGCACTTGCAAGTGAAGATTAGGCTTGTGTGCTGGAGCCTGGGACGCCATTAGAAGGCTGCAGTCAGGAGGACAAATAGCTCCATGTGTTTAGTCTGCCGAGCCCTGGGACCCGTTAGCTACAGTAACAGTATTACAGCTGTAATTATTGTCAGTGAACCGAAGATGTACTGCAGTCACAGAGTTAAGCTGTTTTTATTTTGTACTGGAAGTAATGTCAAGCCTTCCAGTAATTAGAAAGTTCAAAGGGTACATTTCCCCTGCAATCACATGCTAACAGTTAGACACTTGACAAACGAGTTTCCATTTTTACTTGCCCTTTGTTCTGTATATGTGTCAGTTAGTTTCTGACAGCCATTATATTTGTCTGCCTTTTTTATGAATACATATCTTGTCTGGAAGTACACTTGCACGAGACAACGCAGAATCCGGACGTTTTGTACTTGAATATGCACAACCATCTAATTTTCTGGGGTAAAAAGTAACATCGATCTTTGCAGAAAAATCTCAGAGCCCGAATGCTGGACTAGCTCTTGCCAGTGATGGAAAGATGTGCACCAATGTTTATCATCCACTTTCTATGCTCTTTTAAGGTCTGTAAGTGTTTCATCTGTCACTTTCATTACAAAACGTATTTTCTATTTTTCCAGATCATTTTGCACAGTGAGAGTATCACCCATTGAGGTAGGAGTGCTGGTATACTGGTCTTTGTTGTGAAGGCAACACAACCTCTAGTACTCATACGCACGCTGAGCTGATGTATATACAGTGAAGTATTATAGGAGCGATTAACAAAAGTACTGATGAGGACAGGAACTACTGCCTGTTTATGAAGATCCTCTTATTACTACTTTAGTCCAATTTTTGGGTCAAGTTATGAAGTTATGTAAAAGTTACATTACAGAGGTAATACTTCATGTACTCCAAAATACCTTAGTGAATGGGCCCAATATTTTGTTGTTGCCAGACAGCACTTAATATAAAAGATTTGCTTAAACCAAAGTCAGTGTGTGTGTCTACTGTAAACAGTGCGAAATCCTTCTACCACCAATTCCCTCTCCCACCTTTCCTTCTCTTTGCCTCCTTTTCTTTCCTTTTTTAAATTTGTATTTATTATTCAATGCATAGCATATATGTGAATATACGTAAACATATCACAGACATTTCTACATATAAGCAAGTCACCCTAATAGAAAACCAAATTCAGATCACCATTACATATTCATTTGCCATGATCAAGCAGTTAGGTCACATGTTATATCATTGGGGCCCACATCTGAATGCCCAATTTTCTCCATTTAGGAGCTTTCAGACAATAAAGACTATATTCCAAATTGAATATATTATAGAATTTGGCCCTCCACATCACAAACGAAGAAGCCTCCCTCTATAGCCAACATGAAGCAAAACAACCTTGCAACAGCTTCTGCGATAAATATCATATCTAAACGTATGTGCCGGTTGGCCACTTAGCAGATCTCCCCCAATCCCCAGTAGCATAACTTATTTTGTAATATGGAATGGTATCCCCATAATTTCGGACAAAAACCTATCTATTTTTGTTTTGAATTGGGAAAGCGAGATGCAATCATAAAACACATGCACAATACCAGTTCCATCCATATCACATCTAAACACTTCCCATCATTAGCACCACCCCACTTAATCATCCTCTCCAGGGTATAATACAAATCAAATATAGACTTGAAGTTTTGTGTTTTCAAAGTTGCTGACATCGATATTTTCCCTGCAGTATCAATTGATTGCTGCATATTACCATCTTGAACTGCTAGATCATCTGATTGCACCTCAATTAACATAGCATATAAAACCCCTATCCTTGCCAGTCTTCTAATTACTTCAACTATCGGAACCCTAATTATTTCCTCGTGCATAGGCTGTTTAAACAGAAAATCACGAATTTGCAAATATTAAAAAAATTCTTTGTTGAAGTCCATATCTGTCAGCCAGCACTAAAAATGAGGTGAATACTTCCCCCTCATATAGGTCTCCTAACTGTCTGATCCCCTTAGTCCTCCAGCACAACATCCTATAACCCCAAAAAATAGCGGGGAATTTAGATGCTGAATTTAACAATGTATAATAACTAATTTGTGGAATGTTTAACCTTTTACGTATTAATCTCCATACCTTGTATACTGTGATCAATACCTTAAATCTTGTTTTGTTTTAAATAACGTGGTTCAAAAAATGTTTACTAACACATTTCTGGCTTCTGCCCCTAATAACAGCTGATATATGGATGGCATTTCTGCAGCTAGCACATCCTCCCCTGTCAGCGAAATCCGAATATTTTGAAGTATACACACATAATAAAAAGAAAAATTAGGAACCGCCCACCCTCCCCTATCGTGTGGTAGCATCATACATTTGAAAGTGTGCCTCGGTGTCCTTTGTCCCCATAGGAACCTATAACATTTTTTAGGAAGGACAATCATCTTAAGCACGTCACATCTCCACCAAAGTAAGATGCAAGCACTCAAACCGGTCAAGCAGCTGTTTAATCCCAGAAACTATATTTCCCCAAGTTACCGCCATCAAATCTTGGAGGGACATTCTAATTTTGATACCCAAGTAGCCGACTTCATAGGTTACCCGTGTCTCTCCCGTACATGCCATATTGGTACACACTATCTGAGTTTTAGCAGAGTTTAGTTTATAACCAGAGACTGCACCAAATTTTACAGCAAGTCTTTCTATCTCCGCTATTGCTTGCGCTGGGTCTGACAAAGCTACTGCTACGTAATCTGCATAGGCTAATATGTGCACCTGAATTCCCCACAGCTCATAAACCTAATACTTTCACACTGTTCCAGCATAATCAAAAATGTATTGATGTATAAAGCGAACAAGAGCGGGGAGCAGGGACAACCCTGTCTTGTCCCCCTAGTAATGTAAACTTGCACTGATTCCTTACCCATCACACAGATCCTCGCTTGAGGTACCCTATACATACTTTGAATAGCCCTAATATATCCTTTCCGAACCCCATCTTTCGCAAATAGCCCATAAAAATTACCATGAAACACGATTGAATGCTTTTTCTGCATCAAGAAAAATCAGTCCAAACCTCTTCTGTCTTACGTTAACATAATCTATAAGAGTAACCACCCTATTTATGTGATTAACCGTGCTTCTGCCAGGTATGAATCCATGTTGATGTATGGATACCAGCGGTGTAATTATTCGCGCTAACCTGTTGGCAGGTATCTTCGCATATATTTTACCCTCTGCATTTAACATAGAGATTGGCCTAAATGTTCCTGGCAAGTTCGGGGGCTTATCTTTTTTTGTTTTTTTTTTAAACACCACTGTATTGGGCTCGTCCCAAGGAGGAGGAAGTGTATTCCCAAGTTCCCGCCGTTAGCCGCCAGGGCCCCTGCCTAATTTACATCATATCTCTCGATAAGCTTATCTGATATTATGCTGCGCTACTCTAGTGAGGAGTTGCGATCTTTGAACTCTCTGAGCCTACAAAATCAGGTAAAGTCTCCTCCTACGATCGAGCCCCCTAACAATTATCAGCCCATCACTCAGAATTGCAAAAAGATGAATGCACCAATGCCTGATAAAACTGATACATGTGCTTTTGATTCAAAATTAGTCCCTAAAAAAGATATAGATCTTACCACCAGGTCTATGCCTAAGCATGCACTTGAATTTTGGAGTCTTTTGGAGGCAGAAAATCCCGACATTTGTCTCATCACTGAGGCCTGGCTTAACAGCCAGGCCTCCTCCGATGTTACAATAGCCTTCCCCCCTCAGTACCATTTAACTAGACTAGATAGTGAAGTCGGTAGAGGAGGAGGTATTGCATTGCTACTAAGGCCCCCTTCGAGATTAATGTGCTAGAGTCTTTTACCACCACAATGCTTGAGATATTGATTTTTAACATTGAAATTTCTAATTCTGAAACTTGGAGAGGAGCCGTATTTTATAGACCACCGGGCCCAAAAAACCAAATTTGTTAACCATTTTTTGGAAGTCATAGTGCCACATGTACTAGCCACAGACAATTTCATTCTAATCGGAGATTTTAATTACCATTCGGAGCAATTGTTGGACTCTGATTCCTGCCACCTAATTGGGGCAATGGCCACACTAGGAATGACGCAGAGGGTAGTTGGCCCAACGCATTTAGCTGGGCATACGTTCGATTTAGTATTTACAAACTCCCCCAAATTGACTATCGAATCACCGTTTCCAGTACTATGGACTGACCACTACCTTTTAAAATTTGACATGCCCACAAACGCTCATAGGAAATCTGGGCTGAATAGAAGCACTCTGATTCGGCCCTGGCGTAAATTAACTCCAGGCACCTTTTTAGCCCACTTTAAGCCACAGCAGATATGTCAATCTGATACTGTGGAACACGCCACAAGTATTTTAGAAATCTCTATTATATCTGTATTAGATAAGGTCACCCCGTTGACCAAGGTTAAAGTAAAAAGTAAAGCTTTACCTTGGTTCACGGCGGCACTGAAAATTGACAAACAAATAAGAAGAACAGCCGAACGCCAGTGAAGGAAAACCAAAACTGAGGAAGATCGCATGAATAAGGCAGTCTCATCTTAACTATATAAAAAACTTAAATCGGCAAAAAAGACCTATTTAACTCAGCGTATAAACAACGCCGCACACTCTAGTAAGGCACTTTATAAAATAGTGAAAGAAGTCCCTTTCGCTCGGGTTGAGCAGTCTTCTTTCTCTCCTACTCAAGAGTGGGTTAATACAGTATCTTCCTGCATTGATAATAAAATTAAAACCATCTATTCTTCCTTTTCTCATCATGACAGATTCCCATCACCCAATCAGTAATACGTCTATGGCACCTCCGACACTAGAAATAAATTATGTCCCCCTGTTAATGGAATTAGAACCCATAACCACTACTGAAGTATTAGAAGGCTTACCCAAGATTAAATCAGGTTCTCCAGTAGACCCTTTTCCACCCCGATTCTGCACCAAGATCATGCCCCTATTTGCTAATGTTTTAACTGTAATTTTAAACATGTCACTAGAGCAAGACAAATTTCCAACATGCTCAAGTCAAGCCTATTCTTAAAAAATCTCTGGCTGACCCTAATCTACCAGTCAATTATTGTCCTATCTCACTGCTACCCTATTTTAGGAAGGTACTGGAGCATCTAGTGAATAAGCGTCTCACTGCCCATCTAGAGAACCACGGTCTCCCTGACACCACACAATCGGGCTTTCAGGCTGCCCACAGTATGGAGACAGCAGTCACTGAGATGATTTATAAAATGAGGCTCACACTGGAAAAAAAAGAGAATCAGCAATTCTGGTTCTCTTGGATCGGTCTGCAGCCTTCGACACCATCTCCCACAGTATTTTGAAACATCGAGTGTGGGAGGTGGGTATCAGAGGGAAGGCCTTTGACTGGTTTGAGAGTTACTTGGCAGACCGTTCTACTACCGTTCTTGTAGGCTCTATAGTCTCATGTAGTCATCCAGTTAGTGTTGGCATCCCATATGACTCCATTCTCAGCCCCATGTTGTTTAACCTATATCTATCATCTCTGGCTGGCATCATTAGATCGTATGGCTTTGAGACTGTCGTATGCCGACGATACCCAACTGCTGGTCACCTGTTGTTCTGACTACGTTGACACACGAGCTCGTTTCAAGAGCAGTATGGTCCAAATAAACAACTAGGGGCCCGATGTAGGAGCCCGAATACCGACCGGTATTACGGTTTTCTTATGTAGGTGGCTACATAAGTACAGATTCGGTAATTTTACCGATTCTGTACATTTACCGATTCGGTAAAATACAGAATCAGTAAATGTACAGAATCGCTAAATAGAGATGTAGGTGGCACTCTGAAGAGTGCCACAGGCCTTCAAGAGTCGGTATTTTACCACCCAATCCAATTGGGTGGTAAAATACCGAATCCAGGTGTGCATGCACATCTGTGCATGCACACCTGTGCCATGTGACACACAGACATGCCCTTAGGGCTTGTGTGCCATGTAGCACACATACATGCCCTTAGGGCATGTATGTGTGCTACATGGCACACAAGCCTGTAATTGGGGTGCTAGAGGGTGTCAAAGTGACACCCCCTGCACCCTTGCAAGAATAGGTAATTACCGAATCGGTAATTACCGATTCGGTATTCCACATTGATTCCTATGGGCTTCAAGGCCCAAAGGAATCAATGGGGGATACCGATTCGGTATTTACAGAATCGGTAAATACCGAATCTTATAGATTCGGTATTTACCGAATCAGAATTACCTACATTTCCCCCCCTCTAATTTACCACTTCTTAAATACAGAATCGGTATGATTCGGTATTTTAGAAGTGGTAAATTAGATTTACCTACATCGGGCCCTAGATGAGTATAAATAAGTTACAACTAAATGGCAGCAAGACTGAGATCATCTTGTTTGGCAGAGCTGAGGAATTCTGGGCGCAAGATTGGTGGCCCTCGGAATTTGGTACCTGTCCCTCCCCTAAGTCAGCAGTACGTAACCTTGGAATTACCATCGACAGTTCTCTATCTATGAAAACCCATGTTCATCAGGTTTTAGGGGTTTGCCATGGGATTATGCGTAACCTCCGCAAAATCTTCAAGTGGCTACCCACTGAAGCGAGGAAACCTCTGGTGCAGGGTCTTATCATCAGCAGTCTTGATTATGGAAACGCTCTGTTTATGGCCCTTAATGAAGACCTGCTTTCCAAGCTTCAGATTCTCCAAAATACCGCAGCTGGACTTATTCTTAATCTTCCCCCTAGATCTCCCCCGCCCCTAATCTTAAAACCCTCCACTGGCTCCCGGTGCGACAAAGAGGCCATTTTAAAATCTTGAGTCTCACACTCAAGATAATGTATGATGCTGGCCCTCACTACCTAGCAAAAAAACTCCTATGGTATAAACCAGGAAGATCCTTAAAGTCTGATACTAAACAATACCTTGTTCAGACTCGCATCCGAACTTCGCGTAATGGTGGCCTTTCTTTCTCTTATCTTGCCCCCATGCTATGGAATAAATTACCATCACACCTCTCGTCCATAGCCGACCACAAATGCTTTCGCAGAAAGCTGAAAACCTGTTTTTTCCCCCCAGTAAGCTTGCATTGCGTTTAGTTTTCAGGTTGCTGTCTGTATCACTGTCTTTGTTGCTTGCGCCATGAGACCTCACAGTGAGATGCGCGCTTTACAAGAATATCTGACATTGACATATTCATCATATCTATTTTCAAAACTGGAAAAAGCGACGATACACCTCCAGTGGTAATTTATCTGGCCCTGCAGCTTTACCGTTCGCCAAGGAACCCATTGCCTCCTCCAACTCCTCCATGGTTATAGTTGCATCTAATATCCCTAGCTCTTCATGGCTTAGCCTACAGACATCCATTTGTTGACAAAACTTCTCTATCTCATGCTCATCTACATCGTCCTGCGTGTATAGATCTTGATAGAAATTATAAAACACCCCCAACATACCTTCCACTGCTTCAACCATATTCCCAGCCACATCTAGCATGGTAAGTATTTTCTGTGAAGACTGCCTTACTCTCAACCTCTGTGCCAGGCATCGACCCTTAGCTTCCCATATTCATATCTATCGTGATTGTAGATCTTATATTGATGGGCAATTTGCGTACACCATTTCGCATTTATTTTAGCTTTACAACAAGCAATCTTAGTATGTATTTCCATACCCTCTAATCCCTGCATGATCCCCTGAATCAATTCTTGCTCCGCATTCCTTAGATTCCCAAAAAGTTGCTGTATCAAAATATGCCCTTGCTTCTGCTTGGCCTCCATAACTAAATGCTTCTCCACGTATTCCTGCTTTGAGCTTATCCCATACTATTGGGCTAGAGGAGGATCCCCTGTTCACCTCCAGAAATTGCCGGACCCAAGTAAGCATATGATCAATAAATGCTTCATACTTCAAAAGTTTCCTGTTAAACGTAAATGGCCTTCCAACCCTTACCGGACTAAAGCTATACAGATCTAACAGTACTGGGCCATGGTCTGCCGTTATCCTAGGCCATACCTGCATTTTTGCTCCAACAACATATGCCCTAGCCATAAATATATAATTAAGTCTCACCAATTTGTGATGGGGGTGTGAATAAAAGGTATAGCCCGGGTCTGAATTGTTTAACGTCCTCCATACATAGATTAGCCCATGATCCTTCAACAACTGCTTTAAGGCTCTGAAAACTTTTGGCTTCCGACCCAAATATTTATCATCTACAACTTGTCCATCTATATGAATATTAAAATCCAAAGACAAAATAAGGGGGTTAGCCCACAAGGCCAACTCTACATTTAAGGTCTCCAATATAGCAGCTTCATCGAAATTCGACCCATAAACTGTACAAACTGTGCTCTTAATACCCCCTATGACACATTCCACAATCGCCCATGTTCCATAGTTGTCTGTCATTATCCTTCCAGTCCCACTAATCCCCCCCTCTTGCCAAGATTGCAACTCCCCTATTAGTTTGCCTAGTCGCCGCAAGAAGAGTATATCCCAACTTTATCACCTTGCGTTTTGCCCAAGGTATAGCGTCTCTTGTATACACAAAATATCCGGTTTCATCAAGCGCAAATCTGCAGCTACCCTTCGTTGCTTATTGTTGTTATTTAAGCCACACACATAGAATGAACATATTCGTACCCACTAACCATCATTAATCCAATATTGCCTAATTTGACTTGCTCCTTGCTGATCTTGACTCCACAAAATTGTACATAATTTATATTGGCTAGTATTATTTTGCTATGGATTGCTTTTTTAAAACCCACTTGGTTCCCCTTCCCTTCCCCATGCCCCACACCACTTCCCTCACTCAAAACCTTCGTGCCCCCTACTGACCCCTCACCCTCCCTCCACCCTTTTGCCAAATTGCAGGCAATAGGGTGGATAGCCCTTAGCGAAGTACATCGAGTAAGCCACCCAGTGCTCACTTATACCCCTCTTATACCTTATTCCACATACATTTGTCCAGAGTATTTTACTACCTTATACGGACATGCTTACTACCATCTCTTGAAAACCAAAAAGAAAAAAAACCTCCACCCTCAAGTCACATTTTAGCCATGCATAATAGCTGAAAAGAAAGAGCCCTTATTACAAATCCAAAGGTCTCAAAGAGACTGCATATAGGCCCATGGCCTAAAAATTCCCTGGCTACATTTGTGAAGGATTCCCTCGTGAAAGTTGGCTGTGCAGATCTATTCGCTAACCCCTCGGAAATAAGTACACAGGATAGGGCATTGGTCAAGGACCGGTTCTTAAAGTATCGGTGAGAGAACATTTAGTTGCCAGATCCACCGAGGGCATTGAACCATATTTGTCCCGTATAAGTAGTGCCCATGATAGATTTTTAATGACTAGGTTCAGGCTAAACCTTCTGCATCACATTTTAGCCGAACCGGCAGGGTTTATACCGCATCCATAGTTGAAGGGGCAGTGTGGCTGCGACCATGGTTCTCCGCAGGACACCCTTCACTTTGTTTTATTCTGCCCATTTTATTCTCATCCAAGAAGAGTCTTTCTGAGGGGTATCCTATAAAAAGCCAGATTTAAACAAGCACGGGTAGCACTTTTATTTCTGAAATTGGCCACAGACACCCTTACACTTTTCTGTATCACAAAGTTTTTTTAAGGATTGCTTTCAGATTAAGGACTACAAGGGGTACGTGAACTAGACCTGCAGATGGGGTTGCTTTACAAGAGATGTTATATGCGATGTTTATTTTTTAGCTAGATACATTTAAGCAGTACAATGTAGATTTTAAAGTGTTGTATTGTCCCTTTTAAAAAAAATGAAATTTGTATTGTAACCTGTGGATAAATTGTCACTTTTATGGTATTTTCATATGCCGAATAAAGGGATTTGATTTGATTTGCCTGCAAATAGTCTTTGGCTTGAAACTCTGAAATGAAAAATCGTGGTTACCCCTAACATAGAACCTTAAGTGTGGCAGGATTTAACAAAAAGACTTGTGCCCACTTTGCCTGAAAGGGGGTAATCAATTGACGCAATTGCCACCTTTTCTCTACCGTATAATGACAGGAATCCGGTCTGACAAAAAAATTGTGTTCCCTTGCCCAGTCTCTTCTTATCAGGTCGTGCCAAGTCATATAACGCCTGCCGGGACAGAAAATTGTTCAAGGAAATCAAGATCGCTAGTGGTCTCTGTTCAGACTGTCCTCCTTTCACTACTCGTTGCTTGAATGGGAATCTATGTGCCCTTTGCACTTCCACAGCCCAATTCCAGTCCTTCAGTTCAGGAAAAGCTTCTTCAAACAATTCCACCACAAACTTTCCGACATCTTGTCCCTCAAACCCCTCCGCACACTCAAAATTCGGAGGGTATTTCTTTGAAGCCTACTTTCCATATCCACAAGTTTAATCTGCACATCATCTTTATTGGCATTCATAACTTCTGTAATCCCTTTCTGTGCCTCCATTTGGCCTTCGAGCATAGAAATGTGCGTCTTCGCTTCCACCATTCTATCTGTAAAGTCATTGCAAGTTTTGGCTAATCTTCTAGCCGTGTTTTGAAGCTTGCGGCAGGCTCTAACCGTGCTTTGAAGCTTGCGGCAGACGCCTTCTTTTCTTTCCATAGGGTCACTGACACTTTTAGGAATTTTCTCTGAACTTTCATTTGAAGTGGGTAAGTGGCCCTTTGCTATGTCAGGTAGGGAACCAGAAGAAACCAAACAAATCCCAAGAAAGTTTCCCCTGTGTCCCCCTCATGTTCAGATCTTTGAACCAGGCGACAGTCGAGTTACTGATTGATTTAGGAATGTGCCAGTCCCCCTTCCGTATAATATGATGTGTCCTAGGAAGAGTCTATCGATTTCTCTAGATATACAATGTGGCCACTTCAAGGCTTGTACAGGTCTATCTGCATAGGGTACCGTGCTCTTTTACCACTCCACTCACTTCACAATGATTTCACTGCAGCAGCACACCATTCAGGATTACCACTAGACACGGTCTCGCCTGCCTCCAAGCCCCTTAGAATAGAGAAGCTAATCTAATTTCTAGCACAAGACAAATGAAAGAGATGGAGATCCTACATCAGCAGATTTTCAGAGTACAGACTGAGGTTGAGATGCCAGACCTTGAGAGCTATCTGCCAGTACAAAAAGCATAACAGAATATAATATTAGCCATTTTTACTCCCCAACCATCTTCAAATGCAATGAGGTGGGCAGGTCGCCATTTCTTCCAGATGCCATTAGTAGAGAGTTCTCTGTATATGCAGAACAACTTCCGTTTCAGGAAGTGCTGCCTTGTTGATGACTTCCTCTTTGAGTTATTCAACGGGTATTATCAGAATAATTTGACTTTCGGCTTTATTAAAAAATGAAATTTAAAAAGTGCATTGTTGCTTTACAGATGTATTAACAGCTATTTCTGATCATTTAAATTCTGCTAAGGAATCACTACAACAGTAGAAAAGCCAACCTGAGAATACTTTACTATGCTTAGTCCTTGCTGATCACAAATGTGGGAGACCACCAGATCACATGCATAGTGCCACGGTGGGCACAATGATCTCTTCATGCTTCCAAGCTCAATAATAGATGCACCACTATTTTAAACAGTAACAACAAATGTTCATGTTGCTATAATACGGAAACGCTGCAGTAGCAGGTGATACAAAAAATCCACATGGAATTAGTATGCCCAAAAAAACCAACATACCTCAATATATAATAAAGCATCAAGAATGAAGACACTCTGTAAGTAAACATCTTATCACTCAGGGCAGAAATCAGTTGTCTCTTGTTATGGTTTCACGTTTACCATATAAACTAAAATGACCCAATAACAACATGAAACTGTGTGCTGCAGAAACGTGTATTTGTGCTGGAAATTGTGCACTGAGAAATATACAACTCCAAGGTCCAGAGTCCAATGGGAGACCAGAAAGACAGGAATGAGTATTCCACAAATTCCACATCCTGAATCTCAGAATCAGGATATGTTGAAATTTGCAATCTTAAATCTCACTTACAAAGACTGAAAATACACCAGTGGAGGCAGTTTTCCACACTGTGGGCCTGATTCACAAAAGTCATTTTGGAGTATATAAAGTAATATTGCACTGAAAAAAACAAAGGTTAAAGTAACATAGTTAGGTGAATATGTCAGTGACAACAATATTTTGAACTAAAAAACAGGCATTCACCAGTTATAGTCAGCATTACTAACTATAACTTGCACCATAACCAGGGGCTGCTTATGACTTCATATTACATCCCTGCCGCTATGTTCCATGACATCATTTATGACATCTCAAATGACATCAATGATAGCATCATCAGTTAAGCTAGTTTATTTTATAGTTTACATAGTGGAGGGTAACTAACATATGTCTTCTCTACCTAATTTTGTACTGCCTGTGCCAGCTAATTGGTGTAAGTGTTTACAAAACGCATGTGCTGCTTATGAATTATAAGTGTGTAAAGGTATTAAAGATTTAGTTTTTTCAGTCAATAAATATACGTACAGTAATATTGAATTACCATCCGGCCGGGCACGGTGGGGGTTGGGCACAGGACCTTGTGTTTTTTTTTTTTTTTTTACAGTGGAGGGGGGCCAAGTGATAACCCTCCTTGAAACTTATTAGTCCCACAGGGAAACCTATCCCACAGGGCCTTTTGTATGAAATGGAGGGGGGCCGCCCACCCAAGTCTTATTAGGGCCTGGGGACTCAATCCCATGACCTTTTTTTTTTTTGCAAGCTTAGGGTGGGCCGGGTAGCCCCCCCAACCCGAACCTTATTAGGCACTGGGAACACCAATCCCCAGGGCAACTGTTTTTTTATTAAAGGGAAGGGGACCATGTGACAACCCTCCCCAAACCTTATTAAGCCTTGGGGAAACCATCCACCAAAACTTTATTTTATGAAAGGAGAGGGGGCTGCGTGGCCCACCACTTCGAGGCTTATTAGGGCATGGGAACCTCACCCCCCAGGGCTGTATTTTTAAATTAAAGAGGAGAAGGTTCCCGTGGTCCCCATCCTTGAGCCTTATTAGGCACTTGAGACCCCATCCCCGAGGCCACATCTTAAAATAAAGGGGGGGTTTATGCAGCCCCATCCTGAGCATCGTTAGGCCCTCGGATTCCCATCCCCCATGGCCACTAGTAAAAATAAAAGAGAGAGGGTCCCGTTCACCAAGCTGTTATCGGGCCCAAGGACCCCATTACCCAGGTTTCATACTATTAAAAGTGGGTGTTTGGGACTGTGGGGGACGTCCCAGGGCCCCCAAGGACCGAGCCAGCTGACCGCAAGCAGTGGTTTTTAAATTCGTTTTTGGCCTTGTGGGGGTACCCTTGGGTCCCCCTATGGGACCTAGGGCGTCAGGGTATCCCTACTCTTCCCCCTTATATTACTTTCTATTTTTTACTGCAGGACATGGGGACTAAGTCTCAGAGTCCTGTAATAGCTGCAGGCAACATTTTTCTGATGTTGCTTCCAGCCAATCAGAGCACTCACTCCTACGGGTGGGTTAATCAGAGGCCACGCCCCCTTTCTCCACTACTCTGCAAACACCCCTTGTTGCGTGCTCCTGGTTGGAGGATGAAGTCCCCCCTGGCTGCTGAGGGTCCTTAGCGGCCAAGAAGACCTCCTGTTACCTCCAGTTAGACCCTCACAGTGTGATTTCTGAGAGGTGGTAGGAGGCCACGCACCCTTTCTCCACCACTTCGCAAACGTGCACTTCTGGTGAGGGGGGATGAGGTCCCCTTGCCTCCTGAGGGCCTTAGGACTAAAGTCGACTTCATCCCCAAGCAGCAGTAAGCCAGGAGGCACGTTTGCAGAGTGGTGGAAAAGGGGGTTGTGGCCTCTGATGACCTCTCAGCAATCAAGCTGTGTGGTCCTTACTGGAGGTAACAGGAGGGCTAGTTAACCACCATGGACCCTCAATAGCCAAGGGGACTTCATCCCCCTACTAGTAGTGCGCCATGAGGAGCTTTTGCAGAGTGGTGGAGAAAGGGGGCATGGCCTCCAACGATGTCTTAGCAATCCCGCTGTGAGAGATTTACTGTAGGTAACAGGAGGGGTAATTGGGCCCCAAGGACATCCTTGGGGGCCAACTGCCCCTCCTGTTACCTCCAGTAAGTCCCATACATTGGGATTGCTAAGAGGTGTATGGAGGACACACCTCCTTTCTCCAATACTCTGCAAACACAGCTGCTTGTGCACTACTGATTGGGGGATGAAGTCCACTTTACTCTTGAGAGATCATGGGGGCCAAGAAGCCCTCCTGGTATCTCCTGTAAGTCCTATACAGCTGGATTCCTAAGAGCTGGTTGGAGGCCCAGCCCCCTTTCTCCACCGCCCTGCAAATGCGATTACTAGTTACAAAAAACCTAGAAATTCACAGAAAAAAACCAAAGGTTACAGTAACGTTATAGTTAGGGTCAGATTTCACTAGTACAAAACCAGTGAAATTCGGCAGTTATAGTTACCTGACCCTGCAATGCACTGCTTATGACCTCACATAATACATCACTCATGACATGGTCAGTGACATCACTGATGACATCTCAAATGACTGTTGAGGGGGGAGGGGGGGCGCAGACCACCGAGTCCCAGGGACCACCATCTCTCAGGACTAAATAACACAAAATGTTGGCCCGTGCAGACCCCCTCCTGATCCCCAGGAACCACCACCTCCCCAGGGCTTATGTTAAATTGAATGGGAGGGCCATGGGGATCCCACAGAGCCCCAGGGACAAGCACCTCCCAGGACTAAAATTGACCTTAAAGAGGGTTGCTGTGTGGCCAAGCTCCTTGAGCCAATAATGGCCTTGGGGGCCGCCACCCTCCAGAGCCGGACCTGCTGTGTTCCGGGGTGCCATCCCCTGGGACATACCTATTTGCTTTTGCTTGGTGGGAGTTTTGATAGCTACCGCCAAGCAAAAGCAAATACTCTAGTTCCAGTGGGCAGGAGCTGTGCAAGTGTTCCCGCCTGCTAGAAGCAAAGGTTTAATCTCTTTCCTTGCCTGCATACGTCAGGCAGGAAAATAGGTGAAACAATTGCTCCTACACAGAGGGAGGTGCCTTTCCAGCAGCTCCCTCTGTACAGCCGTAATGCCAGCTCCTGCAGGATGCGGGATGCCAGCTGGAATCATGGGGGCTTTGAGGCTTCCCCCGCAGTCCAGGGGGAAAAGAGGCAAAATCAAAGTGAGAAACAAGAAGAAAGAGGCAGGCTAAAGCTCAGAAAGAGACAGAAGACTGGTAGCACTGAGCGGAAAGAGGTAAGATAAAGGTGCGAGACGAGCAGAAATAGGCAGAGCAAAGGTGAGAAAGCAGCAGAAAGAGGCAAAATAAAGGTTGGCAACGAGCAGAAAGAGGCAAAGTAAAAGGACAGAAAAAGGGAAAATAAAGTTCAGAAACTAGCAGAATGAGTCAAAATAGAGACCAACAATGAGCAAAAGGAGGCAAAATAAAGGTGAGAAACAAGCAGAAAAAGGCAAAATCACTGTCAGCAATGAGGAGAAAGATGCAGAATAGAGATCAGAACGAGCAGAAAGAGGCAAAATAGAGGTCATCTATGAGCAGAAATAGGGAAAATAAAGGCCAGCACAAGCAGAAAGGTCAAATACAGGTTAGAAATGAGCAAAAAGAGTCAACATAAAGGTCAGAAACAAGGAGAAAGGGGGACAATGAAGGTCAGCAACAAACAGTAAGATGCATGATAAAGGTCAGAAATGAGTAGAAAGAGGTAGAATAAAGGTGAGAAACGAGCAGAAAGAAGTCAGAAACGAGCAGCATAGAGGTTGGAAATTAGTAGAACGAGGCAAAAAAAGGTGAGAAACAAGCAGAAAGAGGCAAAATAAAGGTCGGGAATGAGCAGAAAGAGGCAAACTCAAGGTCAACAACAAGTACAAAGAGGCAAAGTAAAAGAACAGGAAAGAGCAGAAAAAGGAAAAATAAAGTTCTGAAATTAGCAAAATAAGGCAAAAAAAAGGCAAGCAACGTGCAGAAAAAACAAAATAAAGGTCAGTAACAAGCAGAAAGAGGCATAATCAAGGCCAGCAACAGGCAGAAAGAGTCAAAATAGAAATCAGAAAAGAGCAGAATGGCAAAATAGAGGTCACCAACGAGCAGACAGAGGCAAAATATTGATCAGAAATAATAAAAAATTGCCAACATAAAGGTGAGAAAATTAGAAAGATGCAAAATAAAGGTGAGGAACAAGCAGAAAGAGGCAAAATCAAGGTCATAGAGGGGCAAAATAGAGGTCAGCTACAAGAAGAGAGGCAAAATAAAGGATAGAAACGAGCAGAGAGAGGCAAAACAGAGGTCATAAATGAGCAGAAAGATGGTAAATAAAAGTCAGAAACGAGAAGAATCTGTTAAAATAAAGGTCAGAAGTGAGCAGGAAAAAATACAGAAAACAAGCAGAACCCACTCGGGCACTTATACACCCACTCATAGAACAAAACAGATACTCTCGCAGTCACTCACCGACCCATTCTGACATTCATACACCTATTCACAGATTACCTTGGACATGTACAGCCACTCACAGACCCACTGAGACACTCATACACTCACACACTCACACACTCACTAACACACTCACTCTCAAAGGTTACAGCTAGTAAATAACATTAAAAAAAACTGTAGAAATTCAAAGGTTATAGGGATGTGATAGTTACGAAACAGAATTCAAAAAATCACTGAAAAAAACAAAGGTTATAGGGGCATTATAGTCAGGCTCAGATTTCACTCATACAAAAACAAAGAAATTCAGCAGTTATTGTTACCTGAACTAACTATAACTAATGCCTACGCAATGCACTACTTATGACCTCACATATTATATAACTCATGACAGTCTGTGACATCACTGATGACATCTCAAATGACATCACTGATGACATTATCCACAGAACCACTCACACCCTCATACAACCTCTCATACACCCACTCACCCACACAACCACTCATATACTCATCCACAGATCCATACAAGTACTCACATAACCACACACTCATCTATAGAGCCACTCACACACCCACTCATTCACTCATACAGCTACTCACACACCCACACAGCTACTCATATAACCTGTCACTCACTCATACAGCCACTCACAGAGCCACACACTCACCCATGCAGCTACTACACACCCACTTATTCAACTATACAGTCTCTCACACACCCACTCGTCTGCACATCGTGCAAGGCCAAACAACATTGTGCCCTATTTTTCTCTGTGGTCGGACACTATACTACTGGGGTGAATGTATGACATTGTTCTACAATCTGTCCATCAACTGTGTTTTTTGCAATTTTCACCCCGAGTGGGCTGGGTATGCTCAGACGTGAGTCTCAGGCTCTCCACACCACTGGAGTCAAGCTATCCAGGCTGATGAAGGCTGATAGCCAGAAACCGGTCCTTGGATGTTTGATTCCGGTCTGGGAAAGACATGGCTTGGTAGTTCGGAATTGACTGTTCCCATGAGGCACAGGGTCAGAGCTGATTTGCATATAGCCAGTGTCTAACCCAGGGTGGTGTGGAGTGCAAAAAAACGATGGATTTAGGCCCAGATCCTTGTACTGGGGTGAATGTATGACATTGTTCTACATTCTGTCCATCAACTGTGTTTTTTGCAATTTTCACCCCGAGTGGGCTGGGTATGCTCAGACGTGAGTCCCAGGTTCTCCACACCACTGGAGTCAAGCTATCCAGGCTGATGAAGGCTGATAGCCAGAAACCGGTCCTTGGATGCTTGATTCCGGTCTGGGAAAGACATGGCTTGGTAGTTCGGACTGGACTGTTCCCATGAGGCACAGGGTCAGAGCTGATTTGCATATAGCCAGTGTCTAACCCAGGGTGGTGTGGAGTGCAAAAAAACGATGGATTTAGGCCCAGATCCTTGTACTGGGGTGAATGTATGACATTGTTCTACATTCTGTCCATCAACTGTGTTTTTTGCAACGGACACTATACTAGACATAACCGAGAGATTCAGCTGCTGTTTCTCGAACAGAACAAGTCTTGACATCCAAGCTGAGATTTGCCGTTCTAAAAACAGAGGAAAACGAGGCATGCAGAGAAAAGGTCCTGAGACAAACTAGCTATGCGCCTGAGATGTAGACCAACTGATTATGACCTTAGGTATGGGGTCCGGCACTAATCCCAGAGAAATTTTGTAGAATGCTTTGCTTTCATAATAAGGGTAGGCTAGGGCTGATTTGTCATTCGCTATGACAGGGCTTTTCATTGTGTGCAGTTTAATAATTGTGCTAATCACCTTAGTGACTTGCATATGTCTCCTAATTGCAGCACAGTTTTTTCATGATAGAGCACGTTAGTTTCAATATTGTAATCTTTCTTCGTGACTCTTTACTTTTATGGTGGACATGTGCGAGTGACTTAACCTATTACCGCAATTCCTGAGAGAGTTCAGAGTGTTGTGCTCTGGCGTGCTAATTTATCTGTCTCTCTGGAAGGATAAGAGGGCAGACAGCACTATGACTTAGTCTGGATTTGGGCACATAGGTACTGATGTGGTATGGTGACTGAGTCCATACATGCAGACATCCCATGATCCCAGACATAGTTATGTTTCAAAGCTGAATCTCTGCAAAGAAATTGAAGCCTTACTATAAGGAATGTGATTGTCAACGTTTTTACCTACATTCATTTGGATTAGGTGCACAGAAACTGGTGTGCGCAAGAACACATCCTATTCTTGATTGACAAAATCAGAAATTGTGGACTTTTAGCCTCAAACTGCCATTTACTCACCAATCTGATGGATTTCTTTATGGAGCAAATATTTATATGGATGCAGGTTTTTGATCTTACTATGACGCGGTCAACATTTTAAAGTTAACTAACAACTGGAAACTCATAAGTTGGACGACACTTACTAACAATTTGCAGGTTATTTGCTATACTGCAAAAAGGTTGTAGAATTACCTAAGCGAAGGTAATAATGATTTTACACGGTGGAAATAGGAGAGAACACCAAAAAACTGACAGGGTGTAAAGGAAGAAGATTCCCGAAGGGGAACATTATTTTATTTCTGAAGAAGCGTGAAAAAAAGTTTTAAACATGCAAATGCACTTATGCATCATATGTTCTCATGTGAAAATGTACATCTGTTCCATGCTCACATTTGGATATAGTTACACATTTAACTACTGCCACAAATCAGCGACTGTCCTTGATTTCCAGGAGTACTCGTACAACTATTTCAGAGTTCCAAAAACATAGCGAATATACTCCAGCTGAAGGAGCCAGCCTCCTGGAGTATATTTACGAGTTAAAAAATAATAATTGTGATTCAGACCCTAATAAAAGATGCTGCACTGCCAAAATAGTAACGTTTTGTGAAAATGCAATTGCTGTGCAATGCAGCTCTACAGCACAGCCCTGTGCGAAAAGTAACTTGAACACCGCAGTGAGACAGTCCTTTAAAAATCACCAAAGAATTGTAAACACAAATGCCAGCCCCTCAACAGGTGGTCACGTTTGTTACCAGAATCCATAACATTTTGCACGTCGAGTTTCCATTAGGACAGCCATTGTCTATGATGGACAACTCTATATATATTTGCAGATGTGCTGTGCAAGGAAGTCAGACGTGTGCAGGACATAACTCACACCAACCAATTGCTCGGGCATAGCTAGAAGGCAGTGTCCAATCAAAGGACCTCTTGGTGAATAAATGAGCTGCCTCGACAGGAAATTCCTACACCACTTTTAATTCTGTTCAGGCTTCAGGAAGTGGAGAGAATAAAAACACATCCATTATAGTGACAGGAAGTTTTAAATCACATGGCAAGCATCTGCTGGCCAAAACATGTCTTAAAACGTCTTGTAACAGAACAGTGTTTTTGTGGTGCACATTTTGCAGCATATATTCATAAACCAACAGCTTTTACTAACTATATATTTTCTACAAGCTGCGGAATGGAAAATTAATCAGTAAAGCACAGTTTGGCAAAATGAAACCAAGCCATACCTTGAAGGACAAATGAATAAAAAAAGTGTACTTAATGCTGCATGTAGAAGATTCCAGATTAAATACTAACGAAATCCATATTAAAAGGAAAGTGCCCTTTTCAAAATAATACTTTAAAGCAAAACAGCGACGGAAGTCGCTTCAAGCGTCGACAAAAGACTTGCAATAGATCTGGAAAACAGCCAGGTGGTCCCGCTCGCATTGCCTTGCAGCTGTGAAAGCAGAACCTGCTGCAGAACATGGCAGGCTCTGACACTTCACGTGCACACACGCACACACCCCTCCCACCCCACACAACCGCATAGAAGGAAGTCGGAATTGGGTCAGGGCAGTGGGGGCAGATTTTAAGGCAATTGAAAAGCCGACCAGGAGAATTAGGATAGGTAGGAGGAAGCCACAAAACGCCAAATCTGTAAAAACGTATATATGAGCCTTGGAAGTGGGGTTCAATTCCTACATCTATGGGAGCCTGCACTCTGTGCATTAATCATTCCCATTCAACAGCAAATGCACCTATCAGCAAGTGGCATAACATCTTGAGAGGGCCCCTTTGCAAAGTGCATGGAGGAGCCCCCAGGCTCTGGATCCAGCCAGGAACTAGAGAGGCCAGGGTCACCTGCCGCTTTCCACACAAGGTAGCGATTCAAACAGAGAGCCACGCAGCCACCACACTTGTGTGTGCAATTTTTGGGTGCACCCACCATAGTATGCGTTCCTGAGTAGCAAAAAGATTTTTTACATGTGTAACGCATGTGCTAAATCTCAGAGAGCACGCCACGGAAATACAGAGCAGCAGTTCAAAGCAAATGTCCACATTTCGCTGCGTCAGGTGTCTGTTGTGTCCTGCGAGAGACATTCTAGTGTCTCGACAGGCACTGGTTTAGTAACCACTCCCCCTATGGGAGTGGGCACACACACCTCACACTCATCCACCACCGGCGTCACGAGTGACGTGGGCCGGCTAACAAAAGGGCCCGAGTGCACGTTCTGGTGGCCAGTTGAGTAACCAGGAACACTGTTTGCGTCATTCATTAGCATGTGGGCCTAAGGCCCACAACACCACATTGGCGACGAGCGGGTCTGACCCTGCGTGTCACCGGCCATCTGTCGTGCTGTTCGTCGTGGCGAGAGAAATGTGACTGCTAATATGAAGCACCCCCACACCTTCTGCGAAGACAACAGATTGTCCATGCCCGCTGTAGCAACTCGCTGTACTGTCCGGCCATGAGAGGAAAGAAGAAGGGACAGAAGGTGCATCTTCACTCAAAAGGTGAGCACGCCAAATCCACGTGGGAGACAACACTGTGCTGATCCCCAGATAGCCAAAAGAGGTGATACGGCCACAAGGCCCAGGCGGTCACTGCCACGCATAATGCGGGCCCCGGGGGAAGCAGGTCAGCAGACCAGTCTTTCCCCCGGGGTATTCGCGCGATAGGACGGGCGGGAGGAAGTTAGGTAAGGGGTGGGTTTAGGGGGTGGGGGGAGTTACGAGGTTACTTAAGGGGACAGGAGGGGAAGGACTTCCTCTTCCTGTCCCCAGTGCCTCAGGGTGCAGTTTAGTTTGTGGGGTGTGCGGTAGTAGCTAGTGTAGGCGGGGGTGCATTTGAAGGACGAGAGTCGCCACTGGTGCCCCGGTGTGCGGCGTGTTCGCGGATTTCGGCGGCAGTGAATTTTGCATACAGTGAGTCGGGAAGCGCTGCGGGTGCCATGGCAACGCCCGATGCAGCGGCAGTGCGGGCGGCCCTACAGGTGCTCGGCCGGGCTGGGAGGGCCGACCTCCTCCAGCCCGGTGTTCTTGAACAGGCATGGGTCAGGATGTCCCGACCACAGAGAGCTGCCTCAGCGGGGGTTTTCACAGCAGTTACCGCGTGCTTGGATGAGCCCCAGGGGGCTCGAGGTGCTGGAGCAGGGTGGGGGAGGGGCAAGAAGGACCAGGAGGGCCCGAAACGCGGGGGGAGGCGGCTGAGCCTCCCTGCTCGCGAGACAGAGGTCAGTGTGGTGCTGGGGGGGGATAGGGTGGCCAGGGGGAGGGGCCCGGGGACCACAGTCAGATGGCAGGGGAGGACCAGTTGGTTTTGGCCCCTTTACCTCCACTGTTTGGTGATTCTGGGGGGGGGGGGTCAGTTGGTAGATTATGGGGAGAGAAGTGAGGGCAGTGGGATGGAGGACCTGGGGGACTGGGAGCAGGTGGCTGGAGAGGATTTCGCCCTCATGCTCACCGAAGGGGAGTCTGGGGAGGAGGAAGGGGGCCCCGCAGGGGGGCCGCCAGTGCAGCCAGTGGACCTGTCTAAGGGCAAGAAGGGGGTAGTCAGGGCACAGGGGTCCAAGGGCAAGGGACCAAAGAAGACACGGCAGGCAGGGGGAGTGGGGTTAGGGAAAGGGGCACCTGTGGTGCCCCCGCCAGGGAAGGGTCCCTTAGGGGACATGGAGAGACAGGGGTCGTGTTACGCCAGGTGGGAGCTCATGTCAGAGGAGGCGGCGAGCGAATGGCAGCGCTTATGCGCTGCCAGAGAGGCGAAGGCGGGTGGGGTGCCATGGGGCAATGGGGCCCCGGCACCTGCGCGTGGGGGAAGGCCTGCTACTGGCGCGGAGGTGAGGGTTCCTGGGGTGTCCGGGGAGTGGGTCTGGGTAGAAGGGTCAGGGACTGCCTTGGCGGCGCAGAGCCCTGGTGGCACTGGGGCCTCCCCGGGCGCATACGGCTCGGGGGGGGTGGGTACAGGCCAGCAGGTGCAGCTGGCAGAGGCCGGGGTGGGCCGACGGGGCGCAAGACGGCCTCCAAACGCCGGGACGAAGCAGCAGGGGGTCCACGGCGGCCTGCCCTCCACCGAGGGAGCGGGCACCGGCGATGTTGGAGTGCGAGTGTGTGACTGGAGTGAAAGGGAAAGGTGCGAAGAGGGTGGTGACTGAGGTGCGTGAGGTGATGGAGGATGAGGTGTTGGACTATGAGGATGAAGAGGATGAGTTGGAGGAAGGTGAGGTGAGAGAGTCTGAGTTGGGGAAAGAGCAGAATGGCACCGGACAAGCCGGGAGTTTTCCCGGAGGCACAGGCTGGCGCCGGTCGGGCCAGCGACACCGGCGGACGCTCGGAGAACTGGACGGGACGCCCCTGCAACTCTTTCAGGTGAGGGCGCTTGGTGGGATGCTTGGGGGGATGGGGTGAAAGGAGGGAGAAAGAAGGCCTGCCGGTCGGTGGGTGTGGGAGAGGGGTCTGTGAGGGATTTCGGGGCCTCGAAGGGAGCGGAGACGGCTCCGATGGATGGTAAAAAGCAGGTTGTGACGGCCAGTGCACAGACGGATAAGTCAGAGGATGATGGGGGAAAGGATAATGGGGTTAAGAAAGCTCGGAAGATGTTACCGTACATGGGCATGGGTATGGGTATGCCCCTTGGGTCCCATTTGTCTGAAAAGACGAAGGCGCGGATTTGGAAACATGAATATGTTGATGTTTTTAAGCTGTTACACAGAGAGATTCAGGCGAAGGAAGGGTCTAAGGAGGAGGAATGGGAGTTGACCAGGCGGCCGAGAGTGCCGGTGACGATGGAGAATTGGACGTCGGCCTTTCTGATTTATGCGAGTATCTATTGTGAGAAGCATGCAGATAGGGCGATTTCGTTATTTAAGTATATGGACGTGATTCGGAAGGCGCAGTTGCATTTTGGTGGTTTTGCCTGGTTGAGCTATGACGAGGAGTTCAGGGCCAGGATTAGTGTGAACCCGGACAAGCCGTGGGGGGACGTTGACCAGGAACTCTGGGTTCAGTGGATGTCATCGACGCAGACGGCGGCTTCTACGCATACGGCCAGTGGCCTTCCGGTTACCTATCGGTCTTTTCAGTCGTGCCCCGCCCAGTCTGGGGCGGGTGGGTCAGGCGTTGCCGGGGGACAGGGAGCTCAGGCGGTGTGGACAGGGGCAGCTGGCCAGCAGTACAAGCCGGGATCCACAGGGCCTGTTGGGGCTTCAATAAGGGATTCTGCAACCGCCCTTCCTGTAAATTCAAACATGAGTGTTCCAAGTGCGGGGGACGTCACGCGGTCATGCAATGCCTCACGTTGGCTACACCCTCAGAGCAGTGGAAGTTTGCAAGAGGCAGGGGACAGGTTGGGCCTAAGGGCCCATACTCCGGATAGGGTGGAGGCCATGTGTCCATGGCTCTCCCGGTATCCTGATAGAGAGGCTGCGGTGAGACTACTGGGGATTTGTGGAGGGTTTTCGGCTTGGCTATCAGGGACCGAGGGAGCAGCGTTGGGCGGAGAACTTGCGGTCGGCCAGAGAATTGCCGGAGGTGGTGGCGAGCAAATTGGAGAAGGAGGTTTTGGAAGGCAGGATCGTGGGTCCGTTTGAGTGGCCGATGTCAGATCTCATTCCCCAAGAAGGAGCCGGGGGAGTTCAGGTTGATCCATCATCTGTCGTGGCCGGAGGGAGGTTCTGTGAATGACTTCATCGCGGAAGAGGACTCTAGGGTCTTGTATGCGTCGGTGGATGATGCCATCGGTTTGGTGCGGGCGTGTGGGGTGGGGGCTGAGCTGGCCAAGTGTGACATCAAGTCGGCCTTTCGCCTCCTTCCCATTCATCCGGCGGATTTTTCCCTGTTAGGGATGCAGTTCGCAGGGGCCATTTTCGTCAACATGGTGTTGCCAATGGGTTGTGCGGTTTCCTGCGCGCTCTTCGAGACCTTCAGTTCCTTTTTGCAGTGGGCTTTTGTGGATCGCAGTGGGCACCGGCTTGTGTCTCACTATTTGGATGATTTCTTGTTTGTTGGACTGGGTCAGACGGGAGAGTGTGGAAAGGCCTTGGGCCAATTTCAGCAGATGGCGCAAGAATTTGGGGTGCCTTTGGCGCCGGAGAAGACGGAAGGGCCTAGTTGCTGTATTACCTTCTTAGGCATCGAACTGGACTCAGTGGCTTGGCAGGCGAGGTTGCCGTTGCAGAAGGTGGCGGAGATGCAGGAAGTTTTGAGACAGGTGCTTGCTGCTCGCAAGATTGAGTTGAGGTTGGTACAGCGTTTGCTGGGGCTGTTGAACTTTGCTTGCAGGGTGGTGAGGGCTGGAAGGACGTTTTGTAGAAGCCTCGGCATGGCCATGTCGGGGGCGGTTCTCCCTCATCACAGGGTCAGGGTCACGCTGGGAGTGCGGTCTGACTTGCGGGTCTGGCTGGTGTTTCTGGAGGACTTCAATGGTGTTTCTTTAGCATCTGCGCGGGACAAGATGGTGTGGCAGGTACAACTCTACTCAGATGCGGCGGGAGCGGCTGGTTTCGGGGTGTTCTGGGACGGCCGTTGGTGTGCGGAGCAGTGGCCGGCTCACTGGCTGCGCCAGGGCAGGAGCATTGCTTTCCTGGAGTTCTTCCCGCTGTTGGTGGCGTTGTTGGTTTGGGGCCCGGAATTCCAGAACAGGTCGATGTTGTTCCACGTGGACAACATGAGGGTCGTGGACTTGGTGAATAATCAGAAAGCAAAATACCTGCGAGTGCTGCGCTTGCTGCGAAGTTTCATGCTGCTGTGTTTGCATTTTAATGTGCTTTTTCGCGCGCAACATATGCCTGGCGTAAGTAATGAAATTGCGGATGCATTATCTCGTTCGCAGTGGCAGCGCTTCAGGAAGCTGGCTCTGGGAGCGGAGGCTTGCAAGACCAAGGTGCCGGAGGGTATCTGGGCGTGGGGGGAATGAGAGTGGTGGGTTTGGTTGAAAGATCTATAGCCGAGTCCACTTGGCGTTCGTACAGGTTGGCGTGGTCTGAGTTTGGGGCCTTTTTGGGTTGGAAGAAAGGTGCTTGGAGGATGTCCAAGGGTGCGTGCGAGCAAGGGGTGGTGCGTTTTGTACTGGACTGCATGGACAGAGGTTTGAATCAGACAACGATTGCTGGCAAGTTGACAGGTGTTTCTTTTTACAGCATGGTCTATATGGGTTTTGATCCGGCCAGGACGGATCTGCTGAGTCGTATGTTGAAAGGTTGGGGACCTGTGAGGGCGGAGGGGGAGGGGGAGTTGCCTCGTGAGGCGATTTCGTTTGAGCTGTTGGACGGGATTTTGGGTGAGTTGCCGTTTTGTCGTTATGACAAGGATGAAGTGGCGTTGTTCCGTTTATGCATGGTGTAGATGTTCTTTGGGGCTTTTCGGTTGTCAGAGTTGTTGGGGGCGCCGGGGCGGGTGTTTTCGGATGTGCGTTTGGATGGGGCCCGGCTGGGCATTTGGTTGGGACGTTCCAAGACGGACCAGGTTGGTCGTGGTAAATGGGTGTGGTTGGCAGAGAGCGGTTGTGCGGATGTGTGCCCGGTGCGTGAGTGGCGAGGTTTCTGTGGGCGAGTGCAGAGGTTGGAGGGTGAGATCTTCGTGCGTGCGTCTACGAGGCGTTTGACGTCCTTCCAGTTGCTGGCGGTGTTGAGATTGGCTCTGCGGCGGCTTGGCACGCACTTGTTTAGGATCGGGGCGGCCACGGCAGCGGCGGGGCTAGGTTGGTCGTGGGAGGAGATTCGGCGGATTGGTCGCTGGCGGTCTCGCTGCTGCGAACGCTATGTGCGCAAGTGAAGGGGGGGGCGCGAGCTAGCCTTGGCGGCTGCGGTTGTTGTTGCACTTTTGTTTTTGCCGTGGTACTAATCTCTTTCTCTTCGTAGGTTGTGTCCGGGGGCCGGGGGCCAAGACGGTCACTTGGATTGTGGCACATTCATTTGTACATTGGGCCTCGAAGTTTGCGGACAGGCAGGTGTACGGTCGTAGCCTGGGCCTGAGGAGCAGTCATCATGAGGTCCAATGGTGGGGTAAGAGCGGAATGCGTAGGGGCGAATTGCTGCCATGGCTTACGAAGAAGGTGTCACAGCTGGGCTGTCCGGACATGCTTGTGATCCATTTAGGGGAGAATGACTTGGTGAGACAATCAGGGGTGTCCTTGTTACACCTGATGCAGCGGGACTTGGAGGCAATGAAGCGCAATCTGGCTGGCGCCTGTATTGTGTGGACTGAATTCATACCACGACGGATCTGGAGGGGGGCTCTTAAGCCTGCGGCCATTGAAAGGGCCCGTAGGAAATTGAACAGGGCAATGAGACTCTTTTGTGCTGATCATGGACTTAAAGTGCTGGCTCATGGCGGGCTCAGGCTGGAGGAGCCGCTTCTCTTTCGAGATGATGGCGTGCACCTTTCGCACATGGAAAACGCATAATACCTTAAGGAGCTGCGGGATCTGATCAGCTTTTTGTGGAATGAGTCGATATGGTGTAGGCTTGACTGAGTGCGAAAGGCGCACGATTAGTGGGGCAGGTAACTGCCCTCCGGGGGTTCCCTGGGTGGCGTCCTTGACGGGCAGAATCACCCTTCCGGGGAGGGGGTTACAGGTGCAGGATGGGGGTGTGGTAGACGGGAGTGCGATGGATGGAGATGATGGAGGAGTTTGGAAGTGAAAAGGGGAAGTGAATGGTGTACGTGAAGAGGCGTGGTATGAATTGGGAGTGGCTATTGGAGTACGTGAGTGGATGATGGTTGAGAGGCAGGATGTTTGGGGGGATTGTTAATTGTTAATGACATTATGTTAATTTGGCTGTCATGCCTGTCCTAATAAAATGGCCTTTTACGCTAACTGATGCGTGGAGTGGTTATTGCGCGATGCGGGCCCCGGGGGAAGCAGGTCAGCAGACCAGTCTTTCCCCTGGGGTATTTGCGCGATAGGACGGGCGGGAGGAAGTTAGGTAAGGGGTGGGTTTAGGGGGTGGGGGGAGTTACGAGGTTACTTAACCGCTACCGCGCTACCGCGTTTTCCCGCTGTGCGCCGATTTTTGAAAAACGCGTGGTTTGTGACAAAGCCAGCTCGTCATCCGCGTAGCGCAGGTAACGCCCATGACAAGCTGGCTTTGTCATCAGCGCGGAAGGGGTTAAGGGAACAGGAGGGAAAGGACTTCCTCTTCCTGTCCCCAGTGCCTCAGGGTAAAGTTTAGTTTGTCCGCCCACCCACCCTACAAGGTTAAAAGGTGTGGAGATGGGGGCGTTTTGGTTCAACTATGTTGTGAGGCAAGCCAGTTTAGGACAGGATGGCACGGGGAGTGTTTGCAGGATCTGCGAGGGGTGGGGCGTCCTTGACGGGCAGAATCACCCTTCCGGGGGGGGTTACAAGTGCAGGATGGGGGTATGGTAGACGGGAGTGCGATGGATGGAGATGATGGAGGAGTTTGGAAGTGAAAAGGGGAAGTGAATGGTATACGTGAAGAGGCGTGGTGTGAATTGGGAGTGGCTATTGGCGTACGTGAGTGGATGATAGTTGAGAGGCAGGATGTTTGGGGGGATTGTTAATTGTTAATGACGTTATGTTAATTTGGCTGTCATGCCTATCCTAATAAAATGGCCTTTTACGCTAACTGATGCGTGGAGTGGTTATTGCGCGAGGAATGCCCCTACGACTTTGCTTGAGAGAACCGCTGTGGAGGTACATTATCTCACTGCCGGGGGTGCGCCATGTCGTGCAAGAAAAGTTACAATGACCCGGGGAGTGGCGCTGCGGCAGCCATACAACCTAACAAGATTGCGCATTTAGGGAACTGCAGACGGCATCCCCAGTCCTGCAAACTTCATTCGCCCAAGAAAGTACATGCTCCTCCTGTGCCTCCCTGCTGACACGGACACCGGTCTGCGCCTCATCAGAGCCCCAATTGTAGTCCTTGGTGAGAGACGTACAGACAGGGTACGGGCAGTCAACTACGACACCCCGCCAGCAGGGGAGAGAACAGAGGTTGTGACACTTTACACAGAGCAATGATGCAGCTCCAGCTGTACCATTGTCAAACCACAGATATATCCCCCCATGGCACGAGAACCCTCGCGCCAGCCAACACTCACCTCCGCACCAGCCTGCTCCCCTGAGAGCTGCATCGTCAGCATTTGTATAACGCTGCTGCGGCATGTAAAGAGTGGCTGCAGCGCTACCTAGTGGTCAAAAGTGGTACCGCACCTAAAGGACGACGGCGGACACTAGCACAGTCATTCATTAATACGTCTCCACAATTATCAAGCAAGAAGCAACCCCAACGGGGCTGTCCCGTTTCAAGGAGATGAGGTGCCCGGCATGAGGAAGAGCTGATCATGCCTAGCGAACAGTGAAGCATACAAGGGACTGTGAACAACAAAGCACATTAATGAAGCCCCCTTGCGCTTACACATACTGCCTTGGTGCATAAGCAGCACATGAGACCGTGAGATACCAGGCTTCGGTCTCCGCCCAAATTTTAGGCAAGCAAGGGCCATGAACAGCTCCCTGTCCGCAAGCACACCGAGACTATAACAGAAAGTGCTGCACCTCTACTCCACACCTGGCCAATGTGTAAATTGATTGGAGAAGTCTTCCCCCATGACAACGACAGTCAGCAATGGGGGGGAAGGAAAGCATCATGCGCCTCCTGGTGGCAGGTAGCCACCACTTCAATATAAGTACATTCAAGGCAGTAAAGTGAGAGGCAGCTAAGCCGAAGAAACAGCAGATCGCTTGAAGAAAAGGGGAAACTGCAACACACATACCCAGGCAGGCTGTGCAGTGCTCTCAAGGCTGACAGTGAACCCCGGCAGAGGGAGAAAACCACAATGCTGCCACCAACAGTTCAAGCTACCAAGAGTCCAGCTACACCCAAGGGAGTGTTAATGTTAATGTTAATCGGTATTTGTTAAGCGCTCGTACGCCCGAAGGCTTCATGGCGCTATAGGAAAGAACCAGGCAAGGCAGTCAGTAAGTGGAGCTGTACTAGCTCAGTAGTGTGCTTGAGAGAAGAGCCAAGTTTTCAAGGAGTGTCTAAAGCTGAGGATGTTGTCACTCAGCTTTAGGTGAAGGGGGAAAGAGTTCCAAAGAACAGCAGCAAGGTAGTCGAAGCAACTACCTCCAAGGCGCTTCCTTTTGAATGGGGGTACAATCAGGAGTGATTTATAAGTGGACCGGAGGTGACGGGAGGGGCTATATTTTTTAAATAAGTCTCTGATGAATAACGGGCCAGTGTCATTCAGAGACCTGAACAGAATACACCCGGCTTTAAAGGCCACACGTTGCTCAACTGGCAGCCAGTGTAGCTGCTTCAGACCAGATCTGATGGATTGCCTCCTGGGTATATTCAGAAGGAGCCTGGCTGCTTGGTTCTGAACAAGCTGGAGACGTTTGAGCTCTCCAATTTGGAGACCGAGATAAAGACTGTTAGAAAAGTCCAGCCTGGACAGAACCAAGGAGATGACAATCTGTGTGAGGGCTGCTGAGGAAAAGAAACGGGCGATTTTTTTTATTTTCTTCAGTTGGAAGAAACTAGAGGATACCACTGCTCCGACCTGTCTTTTTAGCGAGAGATCCTCGCTGATGAAGATACCCAGGCTCTTGACCGAGGATGACTTAGATGGGGGAACACCCATACTAGTAGGCCAGAAGCTGGGATTCCAACTGAGTGTGCTCTGTCCGGGCAGGACCAGCTCGGTCTTCCCTGGGTTGAGCTTCAGGTGATTGCAGCTCATCCAACTCAGTATGTGGGACATAGTTCTTTGAAATTCAACCACAGAGTCCTTGGTGTTAAGAGGAAAGATGAGCTGCAAATCATCCGCGTAGTTGAAAATGGTTACCTTTGCATTCCGAAGGGAGTACAGAAGGGGGCGTAGGTATACGTTAAAAAGCAGGGGAGATAACGAGGAACCTTGTGGTACCCCGCAGGTGGTAGGTATAGTGGGAGCGGAGGAGGAGCCCAATCTGACCGATTGTGTACGGCCCGTGATGAATGAGCGGATCCAGCTCAATGCAGGGCCCCTGAGACCTGCCTGTTCGACACGGTCGACCAGGATGGTATGGTCGACCGTGTCGAACGCAGCAGAGAGGTCCAAAAGCACAAGCGCCTGATGGATTCCTGCATCTGCGTTCCGCCTCAGAGTATTTTGCACCGAGAGAATGACCGCCTCGGTGGAATGGCAAGGTCGGAACCCGGCCTGATTCGGTGCCAGATACTCAGATTTTTCCAAAAAGCTGGAGATACTATCACATACATGTGACTCCAGCAATTTGGCACAGTATGGCAACAACGATATGGGTCTGTAGTTAAGGGGATCTAACGGGTTTGCTCCTGCCTTTTTTATGAGGGGGACGAGAAGGGCTTTTTTCAGATTGCAAGGAACTTTGCCCAAGTGTAACCACAAGCAGCCAAGCGCTGTCAGCAGCCAGCAAACCCACAAAAAAAAATAAAGAGCATCGCAGGCCGCACAGCCTCCTCCCCCCCCAGCGGCCTTCTGCCGCCATTGCAATCAAGAGGACACAGCTACATGCCCTTAGGAGCGATTCCCCACTGCTGCAAATGAAAGTACAGGCATGCAAGGGGACAGTGAGAGGCACCAGCCTATCAAGGGCTGCCCTTGCAAAAACAATGTGCAGAGACAATGCAAGAGCCCCGATAAAGTCCAAAGCTGCACAAGCTCAGACAAGAGTCAAGTGGTCAAGCAAGGCCCAGCAAAGACAATGTGTTCGGTAACAACCAAGCAATCTCCACCTACAGCACAAGAACGACTGGTGCAAAGCGCGCACCATCAGTGGCTGCCCAACGCAACCACATGTAAGAAGAGCACGCCACCCGCCCCTGGCGGTGAACGACTACCACTGCAAGGAGGAAGAGCAGGCACACCCGGTGCCAGAAGAGGGCGCCCAAGAAAAGATGAAGCATGCGCAGTCCTAGGTGCGTGACAAATGCACCCAGAAGCGCGCCATCATGAGCAAATGCCCAGGAGGGAAAGAGACATGTCCAAAGAAAAGAAAAGAAGCACTGCTGGAATCAGCAGGGATATCCCATACATCTCTGCAGAAGCAACAGCAACGGAGACCGGAAGGGGCCAAACGCAGCACAGTGTCCTCCCTCACAAGGCCGCAAGCAGGAGTAGTCAGTGACCCAAGGCTGACAAGAGGAGAGTCGTACACCACACGTGGCCAGCCGCCGCCACAGCTCACCACTGCCCGTGGAAGTCATTCCCTGGAGAGGGAACACCCGGAGTAGGAGCGCTGAGAAGCTGCCTGAAGAAGGAGCACCCGATATGAGTGGCTGCCGGCCATGCAGCCGAGAAGAGCGACTGAAGATTCGCCCGTATGGTCCGGAGACCATTGAAGTTAATAGGCCCGCTAGCCTTGTTAGAACATGGTGCATGTCACTGCACCCGGAGAAGGAGAAGAAGAGTGGAAATTGCGTCACCCAGAAGAGCTGGAATTTCGCTGGTGTGTCAAAAACGAGAGGAGAAGCACGAGGACTCGTAGCACCACAAGCCAATAACATCTCCAAAGACACCAGATAGCCAGCCAGGCGAACCGACGGCCCTGGCGACAGCACTAAGGGAGAACCACACGTAAGCCGCAGCAAGCGCAAAACGCGTTGCTCCCATCGCTTCACAGTGAGACCGTACAGCCCCGAGTGTCGGCAGCTGGAGTCGAACAGCATCCCTGCCCCTGACCGCAGATGCCCGAGGTGCAAGAGAAGATTCAGAAGAGGCAGTCACATGGCTACGACGTCCATCCAGAAACTTCCTCTCCTAGTTAACCATCGCCACCGGTCGGCCAGGCCACATGGCAGCTACGTCATCAGTGCCATGTGCATGACACCGCACTCAGCAAGAAACGTGGAAGTGTGACCGGAGGGTCTACACCAAGAATTGGACAACCTGCTAAGGTCAGAAGAGGAAGTCGTGAGTGGCCGGGCCGGACGATGAAGAAAACCCAAGCTACAACCGGAGTGAGTCCTGACAGCAACAGCAGGGGAAGAGGGGGATAACAAGAGAAGGAACTGGCAACCGCACAGCGGAAGTCAGAGAGTAAGCCGCACAGCCTGCGCGAACTGAGTCTCAAGTCGTACGTTCCTCGGTGTGTTCATCACTCCTCCGTCATCAATCTCCCAACAGCCCAAGAAGGCAAAGTACATGAATGCAAGTGCCTCCCCAGAGAACATGGAGGTACCTGGCCACTCCTTGCCTCAGGTGATCATCTCTAGACTAGACGCCTGCATCCATCAAGGCAAGTCGTCATTCGCCGTTGTCCCAATTCACCACATGGCTGGCAATGCCACCATGCCAGTCCTCATCAAGTGCGTCTATCAACACCATCTCAAATACTCATGGAATGGAGTCCGACAACATTGCCAAGCTAGCCAGCAAGAAGACTCAGAGGCCAACAGCTAACCTGTTCTGCAGCTGAACTACGGCAGCGACAGCATGTCCTGACCAAGATCCATACACCCTTGAGGTTTGTGCGAGAGACTGGCTATTGGCTCACCAGCGGTTTGCAGCTGCCCGCAGCCAGCACATACGCAGCCCCAATCGCAGCCTATCAGCAGTCCCAGGGCCTCCCCAGGCGGGAGAGCTGGAAGAGACATTGCCCCACGGACAGGTCACCGGACACAGCAAGACAGCCTAAGAGACACTTCAGGTGATCCAGAAACAATCCAGTGAACTTTCAATATGGACTCCAACCATGATCTTGACGCACCCCGTAAATGAACTATTGTTACACACCACACACAATCATCCAGGTCGGTGGATGGAAGTCATGAGGGACTAAAGGACATGATGACATTGGCACGTTCCTAGTGCGCAGATGACCTCTTCAAGCAAGAGTTTGTTTCCTAAACTGATCAGGTTAAATGATGAACTTCTGTTGAGAGCATCCTGCCACAGTCAAACTCACCAGCCCTTGTCGACCGTCTTCCTGATGCCGGGCTCGAGAAATTGATGGACCCTGTGGTGTACATTTCACTGTTAGTTATTCCCACAGATTGAAATATTGAGTTTTTATTTTCATTAAAGTTTTGGAGGAATGTTGTGTCCTGCGAGAGACATTCTAGTGTCTCGACAGGCACTGGTTTTGTAACCACTCCCCCCATGGGAGTGGGCACCGGCGTCACGAGTGACGTGGCCAGGCTAATAAAAGGGCCCGAATGCACGTTCTTGTGGCCAGTTGAGTAATCAGGAACACTGTGTTTGCGTCAGTCATTCATTAGCATGTGGGCCTAAGGCCCACTACAGCAGTGTCCTTACCCTCGAGGGAGAGCATTGTTTCTCCTTCAAAATGTGTTTTGCACGGTGGATGATCCACTAACTCTGTGCCATCACTTGGTGGAGCACAGCTGATCTCTATGACTAAGCCCATGTAAATTATCATAGTAGAGGATGCGGTCAGCAATTTGTACGAGGCTTAGGGAAACTAGCCTTGGCTTTGACAATGCTTGTTTGACTGGCCCTCTACAACGTAAAAATACATATTGAGAAAAAGAAAAATGATTGTTTGGTCTGTAAAAACACGCATTGCCATAATAGTACTTGCCACTAAATGGAACAACTTTGCGTGCAGATATGTTCATTGTGAGAGACCAGGATGCCATCACTCTTAGTGAAGATAGCCAATGGTTGAAGTTGGTTGACGCATCGCTCCATTATTATTTTTTATATGTCTTTATTAGTATTTTATATATATCACTCTGAAAAAACTACAATGTATACAAATAAGTAACAGCACTGAAGTTCATACATCAATTATTGATCCCTTAATGTACATACAGTTCAGTGTATCCTAGTGGCTGATGGTCACAGAGTCGGCGTTTCAATGGTGTGCTGGCACAGTCTTCTGGTGTCACCCTGTTTCGCTTATGTATCGACAAAGGCATATTACCACAATTGTAACAATAACGCATATAACGAAAACAACAAAAAACGAGTTCTGTTGTAGGGGTGGCAGCAGTATGTAATGAGATTAGGACTACAAAGATCACTAAGTAGTGGGGGGCTTGGCAGTGAGATGTTTGGGAAGGTGAAGGAAACTCATGGTTGATGGCAGACGGTGGGGGCGACCAGACCTGGGCAGAGTGGCAGCCACAATATGCCCCCTGGCTGGGTGCATCCCCATCAGGGACAGCCCCTCTTAGTCTCTAGTAGTTGTCAGCATTCCATGGGGTCATCTATTTTGTCAATGAATTTGAGCACACATGTGACCAGGAGCGTGGCAAGTCCAGCCCCTCCCTGCCACCTTGTATCCTAGGCCATAGTGTCTGTTTCCGCCACTGCACCACCCAGAGCCAGCATGCCTCAGATGGAAGCTACACTGCCTTTCACACCATTGCTATCTGTAGTTTAAAGAGGACCAAGTCTCAGTTTCAGATAATGTTTAGTGCGCTTGGTCCACTTTAGGATCCCCAATAGGCACAACAGAGGATCTGGGGACAAGTGCACATCTATCCCCTCTGAATTAAGTTCCATCCTTCGTTTCCACACCTGTGCCTGAACTGGGCAGTCCCAGACCATGCGTACGAATGTTGCGTCCACATGACTACAACGCAGGCACATTCGGGTTACTCCAGGGAAAGTCTTTTTGAGTTGCTGTGGTGTGAGGTACATCTGAAGGATATGACTAAACTAGGTGAATTTCAGGCGGGTGTTACTCGAACCGCTTGACATGCTCAAGGGCCATCCCCATTGATTGTCCGTCAGGGCCACCCCAAGGCATGCATCCCACCTGGACTTACTAAGCAGGGTATGACTCCTGTCTGATGCTTGTAGGGCAGCGTACAGCACCTTGATTGCCCTCCTGGCCAGCCCATGAGTCAGGGCACATTGCAGACCATGATGCAGATGTGGCTCCTCTTGGCCTACTCCCCAAGCTTTACGCACCTCTAGAACAAGCGCAGTGTGCACCAAAAAGAAGCCCACTCTCAAATCATATGCAGTTTGCATTTCATGGAACGATCATAGGGCACCATCCGTATAGAGAGTGCTTACCTGTGTCATCCCCGCATCCCAGCACAGTGGAGGATCGTGAGCATCCAGCGGGGCTCTTGCCCCGGTATGTTCCACAGAAGCAACTGCGTAGGTATGGCAACTATCTCTGCCCAGCCTGGATGTATCTGTTCCAGCAGATCTTAGCAACTCGTGCCAGTCTGCTAAGTTCCTTAGCAGGGCCACTGTGATGCAGCAGTCAGTCCAGCACTTCGGTGCGCCAGAGTACGTTTCCAATTGCTCTGCTTTCCCCCAGCTCATCTCTGGCCAGCCACCTCATGGGCCACTGCAGTTGTGCCACAGTGAAGTACAGCTCAAGGTCCGGCACCACCAAACCTCCCTCCAACAGCGGTCGCCATAGTGTGGCCATTGACACTCTCTTCTTATTACCTCCCCATATCAGGTCGGACACTACTCCCCTAAGTTCCACGAAGAAGGATCACATAGGTATCATCGGAAGAACCATGAAGAAGCACAAGGGATGCAGCATCTTGGTTATGGATGCTTGGCCCATGACCGACAAAGGGAGATGCGTCCAGAAACTCAGGGAGTGGCGCATCCCTGATCGCCCCATTATTTATGCTTTAGTTCTTGGAATAAGACTGAATGACAGAACAACAAACGAGTAAAACAAGAGGGCTGGCTAAATGCCCCTATAAGTATAGTGCATAAATCATTTTAATAAATTCAAAAGAAAACTAGTGCCAGGCCAAAAATAATTCCCCAGGGATAGAGAACAGGTTTTTCTAGTTGTTTATACAGCACCTAGCAGAATCTAGTGGTATTTCCTTGTCAGCCACCTGCTTAGTAATAACATTACAAAAAGCATTCGTGCTTAAAAAAATTATCAATTGATTTTGAAGCAGGAGAGCGGGGCCCTGCACAATCGCAGGCCTGGAACCGATGCCCCTTCTGTCACTCCTACCGCCATGCAATGGTCCTGCAACATAACAGCAGAAATGGACCTGGGAGAGCATAAAATTAATGCAAATGGTAATTGTGCTTCCTGGTCCTTTTCATTATAGATCTGCCAATACTACATTTCTGCCTCATTTTACATTATTCAGACAATTCGCTTGAATATTTTGTGACCACAAAGAGAAAATAGCTGCTTTCATCTTTTCACCTGATTTCGACCGTTATTGTCTCATGAAATTAAACAGGATGCTTACTTCGCACTGATAAGTTTTTCCATTAAAAAAAAATAATTCTCTGAACTAAAAATTGAACGCACTTCCCCCATCATGGACATCTTGGTCATCAAACATTATCTTAATTCTCCAAGACCACGGCATGGCCTATCAAATTACCCAAAAACATTTCACAAACAAATGGACAGTGCACCAGGATGAAATCAGATGATTCCAAATGTATTCCAAAATATATTCTTTATTTACATTTTTCAGTTTAAAAGTCGGACATCAGCCAACGCGTTTCGTTCTGAATGGAACTTCGTCAGGGCAGAAATGTCTATGTCTTGTTCACTCAATCAGTGTCCAACAGTCAATAGAATCCAAAAGGTATTACATTATATAAATATCGTATTCCTTGAAGACCTGGATTCAAATATCATGTCAGTTTCAATGTCCCACAGTATTCCAAATAGATCAATTCGTTTGGAGAATAAGAACCAGGTCCTTCATATTCATCTTCACTAATCTCATCTAAATTTAAGAAAATCCGACCCCAAGGTAGCGGCCAATAGACCTTGTCAGTTTTTTTATTTTGTTTTTTTTTAGATTTTATTACGTAACAAAACGAAAAGCATACAGTCGTACAGAGCTAGACACTGTCGCGATCTCCCTAATAATAAACACACTGAGTCGGGAGCTTTTCTATTCATGTGTTGCTTTATTCCCTGCCAGCCTCGCACTGGCTTACAGGCTATACCTTATCCGGTTTGCCTCTTCCTGTTCCTGTTTCCTGGTCGCCTGCCCTGTCCTGAAGCAGGGTCAGGCGGAGCGACATGACATCTCCCCCTTTTTTACAAAGTCTCGTTTCCTCTATATTTCTTCGACAAGGCGTCGAGGTTTCCTTACCAGACGTTGGGGACGTTTCTCTCGCCCTGGTGCTGGACCATGGTGATCTGTGGTATCCACCACTCGTGCGGGACTGCGGTGATTCTGGTCACTGCTGTCACTCCGGTTGGGGGAGTCACTTGAGAGCTGACTCGATGAAGTCTCATGTCGGGTTCGCCGAGAACACCTTTTGAAATGTGATATGTTTCTCGTTATCTGTTTGTGGTCAGCCTTGGCCGTGACCATAGTTCCTTTACTCTTGATAACTTGTAGGGGGGTGTTGAGATATCGACTGTCTGCTTTAGCTCGCCGGTCACCCCGGACTATCACCCAGTCCCCTTCTTGAATATTAGATTCTTTGGCATGTCTACGCCGATCAGCGTATGTCTTCATCTTATGCTTGTTTTCCTGATCAATCTCAACTAGAGTGTTGTGGTCAACAGTGATGTTCCGTCGTTGAGGTGTAGTGTTCACCATGGGTAGTCTGGTTCTTGGTGTCCTTCCTAGCATCACAGTGGCTGTGCACTGGTTGATGGTGTTGTGCGGCGTGTTTCGGTATGCTCTTAACACTTCGTTCAGTGTCTGTTGGACATCCCGGTGAGTTAACTCAGCTTGCTGGATTGCCTTCTTGAGTGTTCCCATGAATCGTTCCACCATGCCGTTCGCCTGTGGCCACAGTGGAGTGATTTTTTGATGCTTGAAGTTAAGGTGAGTCGCGAAGTTTGTGAATTCCTGACCATTGAATGGGGGCCCATTGTCTGTTTTTACTCGTAGGGGAATGCCCCATGCTGCAAAGATTTCATCGAGCACTGGGATTACTGCTGTTGCTCTGGTGGATGTTATTAGGTGTGCAAAAGGGAACCGGGAGTACTCGTCCATGGCAACGATGATGTATTGTCCGGACTGCAGCGGCCCAAAGAAGTCAACTGCAATTTGTTGCCATACTCCTTCCGGTAATTCTGACATCTGTAGTGGGGCCGGTGATTCCTTCTGACCGACTACTTGGCATGTCATGCAATCTTCCAGAGTTGTTTCCACCATGTGGTCAAGTGTGGGGAACCAAACACGTTCTCTCAGGGCTTTCTTGGTTGCGTTGATGCCTCTGTGGCCTTCGTGTGCCAAATTGATGACTCCTTGACGCAGTTTGTGAGGAATCACGATTCTCCCCCCCCTTAAGAGGAGACCATTGTCACTGATGGAGAGTTCGTCACGCACGCGTTGAAAACTGGCGAGATCTTGACGAAGTTGATCAGAGACAGGGTTCGACTGTTTAACGTCTCTCCAAGAATTAGCGCGGATACGAGTCATTACCGCTTGTACAAGTGGGTCGAGCGCAGACGCCTCCTGAATGGCTTCAATTGGGACTGTGGGTGGACACGCTGTGTCGACGATGAAATGGAGGTATTCGTCAGCCACCGATAGTGCAGTTCGAGCACCGGCCAGTGGATGACGCGACATGAAATCAGCCGGATTTTCGGCCTTCCCAGGCTTGTGGATGATGGTGAATATGTAATCTTGCAGGCGCAGACCCCACCGCTCAATACGCGGCGGCATTTTCGCGTTGGGGTTTCCAAAGATTGTAATGAGTGCCTGATGGTCCGTGATGATTGTAAAATGTTTGCCATAGACAAACAGGTTGAAGTGTTCGCATGCCCACACTACGGCCAAGCTTTCCTTCTCCGGTTGGGAGTATGCCTTTTCAGTGTCCGTGAGACTACGGCTTGCATATGCGATGATGTGGCGTTGGTCAGAGTTATCCCGATATTGAGCCAAAATGGCGCCCAGTCCCACCGGGCTGGCGTCAACTGTGATTTCCGTTTTCTTCTTTGTGTCGAAATATGCCAGGTTGATGGCGGATCCAAGTAGCTCGCCATCCCGAGGAAAGAACGGAGGTCACTCACATCTCGGGGTGTTGGGGTGTCAGCAAGTGCAGCTACCTTTTCTGGGTCTGGTCTCATTCCGTCTTTGGAGAAGATGTGTCCGTAGAACTTCAAGGTGTCTTTGTGAAACTCTCATTTGCTGGCGTTGAGTGTTAGGTTTGCGGTCAGCAATGCATGGCAGACTCTGTCCAGGGCGGTGTCATGTTCTGTTTGATCTTTACCAAAAACTAGCAGATCATCACTGTAGTTGAAGGCATTAGGGATGCCTTGTATGACCCGTCTGATGGCTTCCTGGAAGATCTCGGCGGCCGAGGAGATGCCAAAGTTCAGGCGTTTGTAACGGAATAGACCTTGATGTGTGGTAAAGGTCGTGATGTATTTTGATTTGTCATGAAGCTCCAACTGGTGGTAACCTTTGTTAAGGTCGAGTTTGGAGAACACGGTGGCACCATTGAGTTTTGTGATCATGTCACTGATGTGCGGCCCCGGGTGACGTTCCCGTTCAATGGCTGTGTTGGGCGCACGCATGTCGACACACAGTCTGACTTTATTGTCCTGTCCCTTTTTGGGGACTACCACGACTGGTGACACCCATGGGGTGGGTCCTGACGTTCGTTCGATGATGCCTGTTTGAAGGAGGTCTTGGAGCTCGTCATCAACGGCTTGTTGTAGGTGGAACGGCACCTTTCTGTGGTGTTGAGCGATGGGCGTCACGTTTTCATTGATGTGCAGTTTTACCTTAAAGTGGTTTCATTTCCCAAGGCCTTTGAAGAGATTCGGGAACTTCGCTACGATGTTGGGGGCGTCTTCAGTCATATAAAGGAGTTCCACCAGTTTCAGTCTTTCTGCTGTGGGCAGGCTGAGTAGGCAGTCTGCCACATCTGGTCCTTCTACTACATGTATGTAGGCATCGATTTTCCGCTCTTTGAACTTGAGAGTGGTGTGGAACCGGCCTAGGCACGGTAAGGGTTTGCGTGACATCCACGTGAAGATGCGGACAGCTGCGGGTTCCAATTTGGGTTTATGTTTCATGGTGTGATATTCCACTGCACAGATATAGTTTAGGGAAGCTCCAGAGTCCAGAACAAATTTCGCTGGATGGTCTGCTATCAGGATGTCAAGTTTCGGGTATCGTTTCAGGCAGTCTGGGTCCGATACCATGCAAATGTACTCATCGCTGTCTTGAGATGTCGGATGGAGTGACGAAGAAACCATGCAGATGTATTCATCACTACCCTGTGATGAAGTGTGTGATGATGATGAGTTGCTGGACGTGGCTCTGCGTGACCTGTAGGATTCCGTTGTTCGATATCTGGTTCGGTGAGTGCTTTCGGAGCGACCTCTTGATCGATGAGAGTATGCTGACTGGACACTGGAGTTGGATGAGCTGGACGAGCGTCCTTCTCTCCCCTTTACAGCACGTGCATGGTGACGCGTGTCGTAGCCCTTGGTCGACGATCTGTGAGTCGATTGCTTGGCTTGACATGCTATTTCGAAGTGATTGTCTTTTCCACAGCGGTGACACCGCTGGCCCATTGCCGGACATGGTCCTGAGTGTGGGTAATCTTGTCCACATCTATAGCAGGCGAGCGATGACTTTGCGGACTTGGTGTGCCGCGAGCTTCTTCTGGATGATGTCTTTCGGGCGTTGTGGGACTTGTGAGGTTTCGCCACGGGCTTGACAGTCCTGGAAGATCTGTGTACCTGGACTCGCAGAGCGTGGTCTTTCTGGTCTGGTTTGTGAGTTCCCATCCGTTTGGCATAGTCTTCCGCTTGATCGTTGATTCTCGTTAGTTCTTCGATTTCCTCTAGCGTATGCGGTTTCTTTAGGAGTCTACGGCGGAGATTTTCAGATTAACATCCGGCGATGATGCGGAGCCTCAATGCGTCTTCCGTCTTGAAGGTATCGAATTCACAGTATCGTGCCAATCTTCTGATGCGCATGATAAAATCGCTCATACATTCATCCTTTTCTTGTGTAGCTAGGTGAAATGTGTGTCGCTCGTAATCCACGTTGCGTTTGTGGAGGAATCGCCTATCAAGAGCACTTTTTACTTCTTCGTAAGTGGCGGTTGCTGCATTAGGTAGTTCTTTGATAATTTGCGCAATTTCTGGGCCTATGAGATTTCTCAGTGCCACTAGTTTCTGCTTGTGATCTTGCACCATGGATCCTACCATATAGTCGTCGAAGTCTTCACTCCAGCTTTTCCACGTCGGACCCATGCTATTGCCTGGCGTCAGTGGTAGTGGCTGTGGTTGTCGCATGAACGAGGCACCAGTGGGGCCGTTGGCCTTTGTGGGTTTATTGACCGGAGGGGCTGGTCCTCCTGTGTTAGATTGTGAAGCTGGGCCTGCTACGCTGTTCCCTCCAGACGAGCTATCAGGATTCGACATCTGCGACGGATGACTCGAGTAGCTGGGTAATGTTAGTGCGCACTGTTGTACTGATGCTGGCTCCTGGGCGGTTTCCTTTCGCCTTTACGTGCTTCCCGCTCTTTTCTGCACTGTTGAAATCACTTTTCATGAGTTTCGCCTGACCTTAAGATGGCCGCCATCGGGGATTCGTGGATTCACTGTGGGCTGGCGCCTGACTTAAAGATGGCCGCCGCGCGGGACGTCGTGTCCCCTTTCCAATATTGCTGGCGCTTTGCTGCTGCCTTTGGTCAGGCCTTTGGTCTCGCGGGGAGAGGCTGCCGGGTTGCGACTCACCCCTACTCCTCACGGTTCGTCCGCCTCTGGGTGTGTGCTCTTCACTTTTCCCACGCCTCGCGGCGTTCGCGCGCTCTGCCCGGCTGCTCGCGTCTGGAAGCGGGCGGGGGTGGCGCTCTGACGTGCGCTCTCCTGCTCTCGACGGCCGCTCACAGTTTCATGGCTCTGCCCGGCTGTTTGCGTTTTGCCGCTGCAGTTTCGTGGTTCTGCCCGGCTGCTTGCGTCTGGAAGCGGGCGGGGTGGCGCTCTGACATGCGCTCTCCTGCCCTCGATGGCCGCTCACTGTTCCGTGGCTCGGTGAGCTTCGGGACGACTCCGGAGCCGGTCTTGATTTTCGCGCCTTTCGCGCTAATGCTGTTTTGGGCTGCAGGACTCAGTGGTCGGCCACAGTAGTTGGCTGGGCGATAGCGTTGTCGGTGGGGTTTAGGAAGATCCCACCCTCGTCGCCATTGTCGCGATCTCCCTAATAATAAACACACTGAGTCGGGAGCTTTTCTATTCATGTGTTGCTTTATTCCCTGCCAGCCTCGCACTGGCTTACAGGCTATACCTTATCCGGTTTGCCTCTTCCTGTTCCTGTTTCCTGGTCGCCTGCCCTGTCCTGAAGCAGGGTCAGGCGGAGCGACATGACAGACACCTGAAAACAAAATAGTCAGCAACACAACCCCGTCTCAGGAGATACACAGCCGTAATGCCAACAGCCCCGCACGGGGCAGGCGGCGTGTTATGTCCAAATCACCAACATTATTACAAAAAAGAGGAGTCCTCTTGAATAGCATTACAGAAGCTTCAGCAGTTTTCCCGCCACCTTCTACCTGGCGTTATTTCCGTACCCCCTTAATCTATCCCCCTCCAAGTCAACCTCAATCGTCAAGGCTCCCGGCCGCTCCATCTGCGTCTATTCCATGTACGCACCTGCTCAGGGTGCACACTTTGCATGTAGGACCTTCCCCAAATCCCTCACTCAGTTCCAGTTATTTCCATCAAATCGTGTTTATCCATTGTGTGTCGCATTGTGTTGCGCTGCCTCATCCTCTAAAGGGTTCAGCCCTGCCGGCACTGCTTCCTCATTCCCACTGGTTAATTGCGTCAGAAATAGCCCCCAGAAATTTTTGGATCTGCTACGTGGTGGGAGTAGCTCGTTGTAATTTTCCGACTGCATGCAGCAGTACAGAACTTCATGTGTCCATCGCCTCACCGTGGGCATCGGTCCCCTCATCCAGCACAAGGCCACCACTCGTTTAGCTATAAGCATGGCCATATCCACCAGCCTGCGCTTCGCTCTAGGCAGCTTTTTAGAGCATCCTAAGAGGCCTACCATTGGGTCTGGGTCCAGCGATATTTCTGTTATTCTACTCTGTTCTCTGAATATCTCTACCCAGTATGCACGTATTTCGGGGCGTAGCCATGCCAAATGTAAAAAATCTGCTATCGGCACGCAACTTCTCTTGCACGTCGCCTCCTCACGCAACTCATACCGACAAACATTATGGTGTGTAGTACACCCTATTGATGTATTTAAAGTGTATGAGCTGGTGTTTACCATGTAGCGAGACTCTCCTAGTGTTTGTACAGCAGTATCGCCACAGATCGTCATCTATCGTTATTTGCAAATCCCTTTGCCATGCTAGCCACGCAGCTGTGTACCTGTTCTCCTGGTGGGACATTGCGATTTTGTAGATATTGGTAACTACCTTACGTGGAGATTCAGCCTTAATCACATAAGTAAGTTCGGGGACCTCCAGCGGCTCAACCAGGTCCTCTCCAATCTGTTCCTGCAGGGCCCTGCGTACCCTGTAAAATTGGAAACGCTGCAATGCAGTGCTCACTTCCGTAGTCTCGGACGCCTGTTCCCAGGTCTTCGCCTTGCCATCCAGAAACAAGTCTCCTGCCGTCAGTACTTTCAGTTGGTGCAGTGCCCTTATCACCCCCGTCTCTGCAGGGAGCCAACCAGAGGGCCCACTCCAATAGCATATTAGGTGAGTACAGAAGTGCTCCCCCCTGCTGCTGCAGCAAGCAGTGCCATGACTGATTGGTAGCAGTTATCGAGTCTAGTATTCCAGTTTGGCGGTCAACCGGTTTAAATATCGTCGCCGGTACGGGAAGAGGGTCCGCAAAAAGATTTTCCATCCGGACAAATGGGATATTCGAGTCTCCATGAATCCACGTGTACATGTGAGCTCCCTGCGCGGCTCTGTAGTACAATTCAAACTCCGGAGCTCCCAGGCCTCCCATACTGTATGGCAACGTAAGGACCTGCCATTGTACCCGGGCCTGTTTGCCCGCCCAAGCAAGTTTAACCATAGATTGTTTCAACCTCCGAAAAAAGACCAGCGGGAGCACCATTGGGATATTCATGAATACAAACAACAGCCTAGGCAGCACCACCTTCTTCATAATAGAGATAGAGATAGAAGTGGGAGGCGACAGCAGACTTCTACATCGTCCTACAATTTGCTGATGGCGACCCCGTAGTTCTCTCTAAATACTATCTAGGAGTCCGTATGTAACTGGATCCCTAAGTACCTGACCGAGTCTGTGGTCCACTGCAGCGGAAACTCCATCTCGAATTCCTTCGTGGATGGGGTGAGTGGGAAAGCCAAGGACTTTGCCCAGTTTACTTTCCGGCCAGAGAGCGCGCCGAAGTCACCACCTCTCTAAGAACCGCGTTGTTCTCGGGTTCGCAGAGGTAAAGCAGCGTGTCCTCAGCATACGTGGAAACTACTATCTTGTATGTCGGGAAGCCATTTCCATGATATTTCCTGAGCGCGCATGCCAACGGCTCTGTGACTAGAGAATATAGCAAGGGGGAGAGCGGACAGCCCTGTCTAGTCCGCCAGAAAATGGCAAAGGAGTCCGTAATCAAATTGCCCAATCGAATCCTTGCTCTGGGGTTGGTATACAGGGTACCAATCATATGAAGGAACACCTGCCCCAATCCAATTCTCTGCAAAACGTGTCGCATGAAGGGCCACTCCACAGAGTCGAAGGCCTTCTCCATGTCTAGAAATACTGCCACCATTTTTGTATCCTGCTTTACATGCTGCATTGTTCCGAGAACGGTACGAATATTACATGTCAGATTTCTGCTCAGAATGAACCCTGCCTGCTCCGGGGCTACCAGGTGTGGAGCCAGGAGCACTAGGCGATTAGCTAAAACGTTTGCATATATTTTGGCATCTACATTTAAGAGGGAAAGCGGGCGGTACCAGCTGCATTCCTCCAGCGGTTTTCCCGGCTTGGGAAGCGCAACCAGAATTGCCTCCCTCATCGACTGTGGCATGCTACCCGCTTCGCACATATCATCAAACAGTGCAGCCAGGTGCGGGAGTAGGACATCAAGAAAGGTTTTGTAGAAACCCACCATGAGGCCATCAGCGCCTGGGGCGCTCCCCATCTTCAATCCAGCCAGTGCCTCTACTATCTCATCCTTCTCAAAGGGTAGCATCAGAAATTCCCTTGGAGTGTTTGTGACGGAAGTTCAATGAGCTCCAGATAGACTATGATCTCCCCATCCAAGTCCCCCGTTCTTGTTGTGTATAAGTATAATATTGTCCGAACCGAGCCACGATATCCGCCTCATCGGTTAAGTGCTCTCCGTCAGCCGAGCGTATAGCAATGATTTGCGTCTTCCCCTGTTTCGCACTCAGCACCCTTGCAAGTACCAATCCTGGCCTGTCTCCTTCACCGTACATACTCGACGATGCATACTTCCCCATGTGTTTGACCTCCCTGTCCGCCTCTTTATGATATTCACTTAACAGTTCCTTAATCTCTTCCTCTACGTCTTTATTATTGTCTGACATCCGGTGTTACTCTAATTGCCCCAGTTCCAGTTCCAAGTCTCTAAGTCTCTGTCTTATGGTTCTAAGGACCCCCCGAGTGTTTGGTCATTGCTATGCCCCTAATGTAAACCTTAAAAGCCTCCAAAACTGTTTGGAAACTATCCAATGTTCCTATATTTGCCTCAAAATATATTTTAATTGCCTCCACAGGCTCCCCCTTAAATTGCGGGTCCAGCAGTGAGTAGGGTGGGAAGTGCCATGTAAACGGCGGAATTGTTTTCTTAGGGGCGGTCAGGACCAGGAGCAAAGGTGAATGGTCTGAGAGCGTGCGTGGCAGGACCTGACAGACCTGGATTTGTCCTAACAGTGATGTGGAGGCCAGCCAATAGTCTATGCGAGTGTGCAAATTATGAAAGGCCGAGTAGTGCGTGTACCCCCCTGTCCCAGGTTGCGCGTCTGCTAGACATCATTGAGGTCCATGCTGACCATCATGCTGTTTAGTGCGAGTGCCGCCGCGGCAGGTCTCCGGGCAGGGCCCACCGATCTATCCAAGTTCGGGTCCCTCACCAAACTAAAGTCCCCACCCCATAAAAACTGTGAGTCATGAAAATTACGTGCAGCCGTGGACAGCGATGTGAAAAACTCTGGGCAGTCATAGTTAGGCCCGTACACGTTTACTATCACCAGGTCCATGCCCCGCCCCTTACACCGGGATACTACATAACGCCCCTCCGTGTCTGCCCTCAGCAATTAGAACGTGTATTCTGACTTGGGGTTCAACCACGTCAGCACGCCTCTTTTGCTGCGTGGTAAATCCTGCCGCTGTGATATTGTCAATGAGACCTCTGTAGCGCAGCATCACGCTTGTCAATGGTAGATGGGTCTCCTGTAGCAGGGCCACATCAATACCGTGTCTGTGCAGATAGCTCAAAACCCTGAGGAACTTCCGATGGTCATTAAGACCCCTAACATTCCAAGACAATGCTCTAATGTTGTGAGCCCGACCAGGGGTATCAGCTGTAGCCTGTCCCGCCATCAGTGTAGTCGCTGCACATAGTGTTCCCTGCTCTATCTTGTGTACATGCGCTGTACCCTGCATGCAGAAACAAAAACAGATCCCTCAAACATTCAATAATCATCTCGCTCGCCCCCTCCCCACTACCACAGTTGACCGCCCCCAACATGGTCACTGAGTACCCCGGGTCCCACCCTACCCTCCCTTTACAACACCCCACAAACAAACCCCAATAACAAATACTGTGGTGCTCAGCACACGTGGGCAGAGGTCACTCCGTTTATGAAGAATGAAGCTGTATCACACTTTGCTCGGTGCCCCCCTCTGTGTCCCGCCGTGTCTAGCCTTATGCATCACCCGGTTCCAGAATAAACATGTCCTCCTAGCTGATGCCTCCCTACACATATCATTTACATGCCCCTTAGCCCCATCAGTTTCAATGCTCTACCTGCTTTAAGCCTTAGCAGTGTCACATTGTTAGTTATACTACCCAGGATCGAAGTCCCCCCCTCCACCTTACTTCCACTTATTGCAAATGTCCTTCTTTGTCAGTCCTGCTCCTCCATCTGGCCACCCGCTGCCTCGTCCAACAGCTGCCTGTCCGGGCTTCTGCGTTGTTCCCTCGACCACCCCTTTAAAGCCTGCTGCAAGGCCTTTGGATCTGTGAATATATGGAACCCGGTTCACTCGGCGTTTCGCAGGATACAGCATAGCATAGTCGATTCCTAGTTCTCGCAGTTGTCTCTTTAACGGGACAAACTGCTTCCGTGCTTCTTGTACTCTCGCTGTAAAGTCAGGGTATATTGAAATATCAGAACCTTCAAACCTCAGAGACTTCTTCTCCCATGCCACTCGTAGTGCCGCGTCTCTAACCCTATAGTTAAGCAGTTTAGCGATAATGGGTTGCGGTGGGGCGCCTGGGCGAGGTCGGGGACCAAGGGAGTGGTGCGCCCGTTCCACTACAAACATTGTCGAGAAGACTCCCTCTCCAAGCAGCGTGACCAGCAACTTCTCTGAACAGCTCAATATTTCCAGTGGGGGTGGTCTCCGGCAGTCCCGTGATTCTTAGGTTGCAGCACCGTGAGCGGGCCTCCAAGTCCTCAGTCTTGTCCTGCAGGGACTGAATGAGTTTTCCTAGTTTCTTATGGTCGGTGTCCAGTGTGGTATGCGCTTCTCCCACCTCCGTGATCCTCCTTTCTGACATGTCAAGTCTCTCAGAAAGTTTATCCAGTCTTTCCACCATTCTATCCATCCTGTAGGTTAGCGCATCCATTTTCGTGCCTAACGTCGGAATCCCACTCTGCAGACTTTTTTCCATTGTTAAGAGTAAGCTTCGTATGTCCATACCAGCGGGATCGCTCTCCGTAGCTGGCTGTCTCGTGGACTCGGCATCACCAGCATCGTGGGATTTCGAGCGCTTTTGTTCGAACGGCATCTTTGATTGGGTCTTGTCACCTCTTCCCATATGCCTTATAAAGGGGCAAATGGGGCAGCCCGCGGAGTCTCAGGCTCAACTTCAATCGTGGACAGAATGCGCTGGTTCGGCAGGAGGCGACAACTCGCAGTCGTCATTGGTGTACGCCACAGGCCAGCGATTAACACGTGCCAGTCAGACTCAGGGAGGACCAGATCCTTTGTCCCCGCTGCTACGTTTCACTTCCCCCGCGCCCCAAGGGCTCTTCTCTGCCAGCCAGGTCCGCCAGCACGCTTCAACGCTCCCCGGGTGCGTTCGTGCCTTCTCCCTGTAGTCTCTCCTTATCTCCAAAAAACAACGGTCCGCAGTATGTAGTGGCAGGAGAGCGGTCCTCCACTCTTCCTCACACACCCTCGGGTAGCCAGATGACTACTCTACACCTGCCACACAATGGGGGCAAGTAATCCAGGCCTCGGCGTTCTGCGCTGTGTCCTTCGCCTCGAGATCTCGTGCCTGTTGGGGAATACTGCACTCTCAACTCAGCAATCCACCCGAGTGAGGGCTCACTAGTCGGTACACAACGTGGCACCCGCTGCACCTGGCAGCTGTGTATTGGGCTAAATGGCTCCCCCGGACTGGCAGCAGGGCTCTGCTTTTCTTACCGCCCTGCACGTCTCTCCACCACCACCACTATCAGGGCCTCTCCTGACCCTTGCCACGTCCCTCTCCGGAGCCTCACATATGCGGCGCACCCTATTCCAGGACGCTGCTGGTGCCATGCTGCCTGATCTTTCCAGGGGAGGGCCCGCGTCTCTGAGGTCCCTGCGTCAGTCTGTGTCCCTCTCACCAATGGAGGCCTTCGTCACCTCAGGCCCGCAGCCGCCAGAGGGGCACCAAATGCCACTTAGTGTACACGCGGGTGCGGGCCGGCCGCACTACGGGCTTCTCACTTCCCCGTCCGCAGCGGCCCCGCGTGGAGAGATTGTCTGCTTCTCTGGGCGTTGCACTCAATGGCACAAGCGGACCGAGATACTCACCGCATGCCTTGCCCTCTGCCTCAGCATCCACTCCAAGGCTCCGTAGGGAAGAATAGGAGGGGGGTGGGAATCGTAGCTCACCCCTGCGGCAGCACGTTGGTCTCGCGCTGCTTGCCTTTCACGCGAAGCTCCGCTGGCAGCGATCGCCCACCGTCCAGTCGCCGGAGGCGGCGCCGCACGCAGTATGACACCGTGCCGGCCTGCCGCTCACCACAGTCCGCGGCTCGCTGGCCTGGAAGCTGCGCCCGCCTCCCGCCACGTTATCACCAAGTCCGGACCTCTCAATCAGGCCGGCACTCCACTCCGCTGCAGCGCTATTTCCAGGATATTATCACGGCGAGACGGAGTTCGAGGCTCAAGTGGCCATCTTGGTTGCGACCAAACTCAGCGTCCAATAGTCCTCGTCAATTGTCGACGCTCACGTTAGTCAACCCGTATCCGGACTCTCAAGGAACATTTGCAGAACTACATTCTTTAACTTCCTTAAACTAAAGGTCGCAATTAAACTTATTTTACCCCACCTCAGTCACTCTTCTCTTTGAATTACCCAACCTGCCTCACGCAGCAGCCACAATATACAGAATTCTAAACTCCTCCAATAGCAACAGGAAAATCACTTACGAAATTCAAAACAAATGGATAGACTCCGCCCCTAATTCCACTATCTCCCACCTAAATGATGAAATTTGGTTAAAGATTTGGACCCATGCCCTCAAAACCAAAAACTCTGCCACCCGCTCACAAGGCAAATAATGAAACTATACCATTAGAAAAGAGTCTCATGGACCTCATACTAATGATGTTAATAAAAAATATTGTTTGCGAATTGTAAATCACTCAAAAACCTGTTGCGCCACACTTGGAGGGTGTGGGTCTGCTTTACAAGAAGGGTAGACAATACACTTTGTAACAACAACTTCAACTGCAAGACATCACAGAAGCTATGGAATAAACTAGGCCTATAAATACAAAAACTAAGCCTCCGAGTTAGAACACAATATTCCCCCACTCACAACAGTGGGGCTAATCCATCTCTCTTTTCAAGTAACAGTAATAATACCTACCACCACATCATTATCGTTACACTATCCTTGACATCACTCTCTTCTCCTAAACACAAAGCTAACAGCGGCTGACCATAGGTTCTGCACCTCAATCCCAATCAAATTTAATTTATTGTCCTGTGCATCCTCTTTCGGCACTTGCCGCCATTTAGCGCCACTGTAGACCAGAGAAAACAGTATACTTTAAAATGGAAGGTGCACCAGAAATGAATTCAATATGGCAAATCTCAGTCTATCATCTTCTTTCATTATTGAAAATTGTTGCATATGAATTAAAATGAGCCAACGCGTTTTGTTCCTGTCACACTAGGAACTTAATCAGGGCTTCATATATTAAATAGTGTGTTAACAGAATTTCCAGTGTAAGCCTTTATATTATCACTCTCTTCTCTTGTTGTCTCTCTTATACCCCTCTCCCATTCTGGTGCTTCCTTACATCTTCTTCATCCCCCCGCACCCACTTTTCCATCTTTCTCATTCGGGGTCTACAATCTTTAATGCCTCATGACCCACAACTGTGCTATAGCTCTGTTTATCAATTTGATTATATCTTGCCCTACTCATGGATGTATTCATAGACTACAAGCATTTCCTTCATTACGAATGTGTATTACCCCTCTTAATCACCTCCCTTTTTCATTTTGTACCCCTAAAAACAAATAAAATATTTTGAAAAAAAAATTTTAATTCCCTGGAAAGGTGAGATTTGTACATCAAAGGTAATATTCCAAAACATATGCAACATTTATATTAACAAACCAACTTTAACAAAAAAATTACTACATCAATACACACGAGCAAAATCAGATTTCATCCTTGCCCACTTGCCTAGAAATATTGTGGACTAACTTAAGGATTTCCTCCGTTAAGGCCTGGCGATTGCTAAGCGAGTTGACTCTGGCATCTAATACCAAAGTTCTAGCACCCTGCCGACATGTGTCTGACTCACTTCACCCAGTACCATTACCACCATTTCATAAACCTGCAAACACAATTTAAAGCCATGATATCTTCTGCAATAATGCAGATCCTTTCTTACCAGCCAAATATTGTCACCACCTTCTATTGAAGAAATTGCCCCAGGAACTAACTACTTACCTATATATTTTCCTAACTGAACGATTCCACATTGTTACTTTTAGGATATAATCCAACCACAACAGAGTATGACTCCCTATTGCACATTTTCCTCCATTTTTCTCTCCCTTTTATGTTGTTCTACACATCATCTACCAATGGAGCCACTGCTATTTCACTGAACAAGTGACAACTTGTCAAACTGGATGCCTTAGGCCTACATCCACCGGTTTCCTGAGACATCCACAAGGGCCCTTGTTTTTCCTGGTCCTCTGAAACATTAGCATTCATTCAGCTTATCCAGTTGTTACATAACTTTGGAACCAGAGGTCAAGCCTATGTCAATGGCTACTATATCATCATGTTTGCTACTATCCTCGGAGGACCTGCTTGTCTGTTTTCAGCGACCTGAATGAATTGGAAGAATGAATGCACGTGCTGAAGCCTATTGACTGCACAACTTAGTATGCAGGTGAAGAACATTGTTAAGATTGGGGTTAGTGATAAGGCAAAGGTTTGTATTTGTATTATGGTTAAGTTAGTATTAGTATCATGAGAATCCTCAAATGTAATAATAAGGTCTTGGTTAAAGTTCATTGATAGTCAGGGTAACAATAGGTCACAGGGTTGGAGTTGTGGTTAGGGGTAGGTTTAGAAACAAGAGTTGGTGATAATTAAAGTTAGATTAGGGCTATGGTTTTTACTAGGGTGGAATAAATACCTCTGTATGCAATCACATTAGTATCTTTCCAGAACTTCTGCCCACCTGACAACAAAGAACCGATCGGGAATAGAAGACAGTTAGCAGTTTCTCTTGAAAATCACACCTGGAATGATTAGAGTTGGAGAAGCTTTCAAAGAAGGGGGTAAATACTCTAAGATTTACAGAATAGTATTGTAACCCTGTGTCATCATTTTCAAGGATTCGGATTGGGACAATTTGCGTTAGTTGACTGAAAGTGTCTGTACATTACCTGAGCATTACCATATCCCACAACTTAACCTATAACTCTAATATGACATGAGATTCATCAGCACAAGAATGGAAGGTAAAGTTTTCAAATAATTATAACTGCGGGCATTGGCCGACATAATAGAAAGAGAATAGAAATAACCCAGGAGTGGACCGAGAGTTTAAAAAGCTGTTGACAAGGAATATAGAGTTTAGATGACAGCTTTAGTAAAGTCAGTCACTGTAACTGCAGCCATGATGAGGATGATAAGGTTTATATAGATCACCATACACAAGTGTATTTAGCCACTGGAATATAATCATAAAATAATACAGTCCGGAGAATAGATGAGATTTGAATGAGGATCTGAATTCAGACGTTTAGAGTTTGACTCATTACTAAAACGAAAATTATTCTCAGCCTGTACATCAAGGAAAAATCACAACTGCACACAGTGACTTCTCTGTTGTGTGTGCCAAATCTGTGTGGCTTTCGTTCAAACCTGGTCTCCTCCTTGAATGTAACATATTGTACAAGGCAGAGGCTTAACATTTTAAGTTGAAAAAGGCCCATCAGCCAAGGACTAAGCCATTGATATGGCTGCTAATATGATATTAAAGTGCGTCACTTTTCCTTTTTAGGTCGAGCCTAGGCAGAGCGCAAGCACGGTCTGCAAGACCTGCTGTAAGCATTATACGGAGTGAAATTCTTCCTGCTACTTACCATTGGATCACTCCTACATCGGTCTTTTCTGCCTTGTAAGTTGCTCATGCAGCCCATACCTCACTTCCGGTCAAAGCTAAGGAGAACCGGTCAAGCAGAGTCTCCTTATGCTTACTTTCGTCTTCTGTTCTTTAGAGAACATTTTTTTTAAACGTTTACACTGCAGCTTTATTTCATCATCAATCAGGAATCCCGATTTTGGCACAAAGACAACTTTGCATTTGAATGAAGTTGCACGTTTTAGAAACTTACCGCACTCCAGGCATGGTTTTGTGACGTGCATTTTACAAGGAGGAAACTTTTAAATTTATGAGGAAAAAAGGTGAGAAAAAGTAAAATGTCATTCGGGTTCATTATGCAGTACTGACACATCATTTTTACTGCGGGAACTTTAATGACTGTCTGTATGTGCTCGATGTATGGCACAGAGGATATATTCTAAATAAAGTTGTGCTTTTACCGGTCTACTTGGATTTTACATGGCGAAATTCAGCGACGAGGATGGAATGTGACTACATCCTCCAATGGTCAGTGTGTGATAACAGTGCAATGTGTTATTTGAAACGCACATCCATAACATGCTTACCTCAAGCCCCACTTTCGACCAAGCGTACAGGACTTCACCACCCATCCTTCATAGACTCCGGCCTTTCCGAAGCCCTCACCTTCTCTTGAGCTGTTCTCGGCTGCGTGATCTGCGCTGAGTCGGTCTATTCTGAGACTGGCACGCCTCATGGGGAGGTGCTTGTCACCTATTACACTTCAGTGTGTCTCGGACTGATCCTGGGTGGGGCTCACCGCGATCGCTTAGGAACATCACATGTTCGTTTGTCTTGTGGTTTGAGTTTCGAGTTAGTTAACCCCTGGAACTCAATTTTTAATTCGAGCCTAGGCAACTTTAAGGGATCTGCAGCCAAACATAGTTAGTTCTTCGTCACCCCTTCCTAAGCAACCAGTATCCCCTCCCCACATCGGCCACAAGACAGAGTCTGGTCTCTACGGCTGCCCGAGGCCACCAATGGTGGCCACTCAAGGGGGCGGCCCTCTAGTAACAGAGGGCTTCGCCCGCGCCCCCCTTTCTTCTCCCCCCGTACTTCCACGGGGCGGGGGTCAGAGACAGGAGGAGTCTCCAAAGGGTCGTGGGACACGACGTCACGTCCGGTGCATCAGGCAGGGCGAGGGGTACTTAAGTCCCCCTCGCCATCTTTCATGCCTCTTTGATGCACCGGACGCACCGTGGTTGCCTCGCAGGGGACACGCAATCTTTCACTTGGCCTTTCTCGTGACGCTGGCCACTTCGTGCCCAGGAGTGTGGAACTGCCCTCACAGTGAGTGCTGTCCCCCTCACCCCCACTCCGCTCGCTCCCCCCCTTTGGGGGTTGTAGCTGGGCGGCCAGCTTCGGTGCGAGCCGCTGTTGGGGGGGGGGTGATTTTGGGGCATTCCCGGAAGGGCACTGGGGTCGCCTTGGGTTGTCCCGGCCCGGGGTGCGCTGTGGGCACTAGTCAGGCGGGTCAGAGGAGGTCGCGGGGAGACACCGGCGGGGACGGGCCTGGGCCTCCTCCCCTTCGGGTCGGTGTGCAGTGCCCCAAGCGTCGGGTGCCCCCAATTTTAATCGGGTGGGAGGCCCCGTAGTGGCGGCATGTTTCGCGGCCTGGCTATGAGAGGCGCGAGGTAGGCGGGGAGCAGGCCGTGTTGCCCGTGATCACGGGCTGTGGCGGGCTACTTGCAATCAACCCCCCACACCCCTCCCCGTCCCTATGTACTGGGTGGTTGCAGAGTTGGATGCCTTTCGAGTGTCTGCGCCCATAGAAATTAGCGGGGTGCCGGCGTAGCGAGGGTATCTACCTTTGGTCGGAGGGTGGTCACTGCATGCGGTGCTCATGGGACAGCCTGGTCACGGGCCTCCGGGGTCATGGTGGCCTTCCCCAAGGGACATGCAGTGGGAGAGCAGTGCCTGGCTCCGAATGGCCGAGACCACCACACTTGGGGTCGGCTCGCGTGGTGTGAGTACCGCCCCCGGCTTTCCAATGCTGCCATAGGATGAGTGGGTGGCTCGTTCACTGCTCCGGCCCATTTACTGTCTTTTGAGGTTTGACCCGGGGCTGCACCCTATTTCTCGTTTAGGAGCTAAAATGGCACCCACGCGGGGAGGACGCCCCTCCCCCCTCGGCGTGGGCATGGCGGGTAAAATGGCGCTCACCCATTTAGTTTCCAAGCCACGTCCAGCAAACTCGAGCGGCGCTCAAGCGGGTTGCAAGCCCGCCTTCCCTGCTGGACGAAATTTAAAGACGTTGAGCGTTTTGTTTAATTTTACTCTAGTCATTTTAGTTTGCAAAGCATGCCGCATCGTATCCCGCGAGCGTCCTCAGTTGCGGAACTCGCTGTGACGGCCATGAGTCCTAGTTCCCCCTTTGTGAGCATGATTAATTTAGGCACTTCTGAGCCTTGTTTCGGGGGGGTTGTGTGTTGTGTGGTTTCGGATTCTGCCCGCACTACACCCGGCGTGTGGCTGCAAAGACGGAGCTTCATTTTACACGCCCCCCCCCAGGTTTATTGCCGGTATCATAGAATTATAGGTAGTGGTCAGTGGCAATAAGGGCGTGTTAAGCCTCGCACCGAGTGAGTTTGGTTCTGTGTTGGTGAAGTTGAGTGCCGGCATGGTGCGCACCAAGACACCGCCTTTCCACACGCACCGCGTGTCCATGGGGGGGTGGGGAGGGGCGGTTAGTTCAGCGGCACTCGGGATGGACATTTTGTTTCCCCCCCCACGAGGAGCTATCCCGGTAATGCATGGGATCGGTTCCTAACAGGGAGAGGATGTGTGCCGTCGGCATAAACGCCCAACGCGGGTGCCGGAAACCAGCGGCCGAGCCACCCACGCCGATGGACGCTCCCGGCCCCCCACCCCGGTGACGAACTGTATCCTGCGGCTAGCTGAGCAGACGGGGTAGGTAGCGTACAACCAGGGAGGGCAGGCTGAGTGTGGTTACCCGGAGCGAAGAGTGCCAACTGAACAATGGGGGTTTGTGGGGGCTCTTTAGGAACATAGAGAGTCGAAACCGCGGTGCATGGTTGAATGTGGTGCGTGGTGATTGGACTACCACCCTAACGACAGTTAGGGGCACCAGGGGTGCACGAGTGCATGTGTGCGCACAGTTAGATAGCTGCTTGGTTGGATGGAGCACGCAGGAACTGTGTCAGGGAACGCAGGCCCACACTTCCCCAGGGGGGGCGAGGCCCAGATTGTTAGGCGCTGGGCCTCGCAGAAACAGGCCAGGAAGAACCTAAAGGCAGATCGCCAGCGCCGGTGGCATCAGGGCAACTGCAGCCGAGTGGTGGCCCTTGGATGAGCGTTCTCGCCAGGCCCGGTCCTCAGGCTGGGCACGCCTGGATTGTTTAGTTAGATGCTATCTGGCATCAGATGGCCTCACAACGGAGGCAGGATAATAAGTGTACGGCGTGTCAGTTACATTGTCACGTTTCAGATCACTTGTGCGACATGTTCCTAACTCCAGTGTAAGAATGGGTGGAGAAGCCTTGAAAATGGGGACACTTTCACCTTTACAACATGGGCACGCAGGAATTTGAGGAGCCCGGGTGTAGGTTTGTTCGATGGGACGAGTCCGCCCAGGGTTAGGAAAGGGCTTCCGGTGTAGGTGTGGCGACTCCGGATGTGCATTTGGTTTGGCTTGCTGCCGGAAGTTTAGTGCCGGTAGAATGGTCTAATCGATTTGCTCCTCTTTACCCATTTGAGCGCAATTATGAAGGAATTTACCTACATGGTTTGTCAGCCTCAAATACTATTGCAAACCGCACCTAAGGTCCCTTGTTTAGTTACGGGTGGCTTGTGCTACCAGCATTCGCCGGGGCTATGAGGATACTGTGTCTTTGACCCCTCCCTTTTTATCGTACTCGTCTCCAGTCCAAGGTTGAGAAATGAAGTACATGAGGACTCAATGTGACCAGTAATATACTTAGATCTGGCCTACCCCGGTTTGGGAACGTTAGGAGTGGCCACTAGGGACTCTTATACCTAGGCAGGGTTTATAGGCAATTGCCAACGTGGAACTCGTTCGCCCAGGTTCAGTATCATTCTACTGCGTCTGGTGGTTTCCAGGTACTACTTGCCAATAGCAACGGTTTCCGCTCACATACCCAGCACGGATCTTTACCCGGTATAATCGTCGCAGTACAGGGAGAGGCATCACGAGGCCCGGTCATTGAAAGTACGCCTCCCTCGCCATCTCCATCACAGTACTACAGTAGTTTGGCTATGCGCCCGGGGTTAGTAGGGTCATGGCTGAATGAGTTGATGCGTAATCTGTTATGTCAGGACAGCCCTACCAGTAAACACTGGGTGGCTAACTTATAGGTAGGAAGGTGGCCCGATGGACCAGTGAGTTATGATAACCCTGAAGACATGACGAGGTCTGGTAACACAGTGCAAGATGAACAGTTGGAGCCAAGTTAGCTTTTATGGAGGATACGAAGGAGAAGTTAAATAACAGCCCATAGAGTCTATTCAGTGGTGTGCATAGCTTGCAAATATGGGGGGCGGCGGCACGTTAAGCTGACACCGCTTCGGAGACAAGCTCAAAGGCTCTGCCTAGCTCCATAGGGAGTTAGCAAGCATTAGGAAAGTGTGTACGCCCTTCACCTGACAAGAGTGGTGAACTCGGCCAGGCATAGGTGCATATCGCAGCCAAAACCGAACGCCATGTGTAATATGGGTGGGAATGCCTAGGAGTGGTTTGCAGTCCTGCTGCAACCACTCCACGGGGCGAAGGTTTTAGGCCGCTTGGTTAGTAATGGGGCTCCTGTGGGGGAGCCGGGTAGAGAAGCTAACGTCAGTCAAGGATGTCTAGTGCTCTCAGTGCACGGGGAGGTCTCGGGCACGAGCGAATTTGAATAAGGGGGTCGAGAGCACCAATGCATCAGAAGCAATAAGCAGCTTTCAGCCAGGTTGGTATGGTCGATATCTGATTCAAGGGGCATCAGTCAGATTAGAAGTCGTGCTCAGAGTTACCACCTGCGGTAATTGGAGTTCTGTTGGCATCGCCTTTTCAAGGGAAGCCAGTGCCTACCAGGCAGATCGCTAGAACTAGTTCACGGGCCCCTGTAGTAGGTGCGCAAAGGTTTGAGGTAACCTGGCAAGGGAACTGTGCCACATGCGGTACGTAGCATGGGTCGCTCGGTTTGGGCATGAGAACCTTCTGTCCGTGAAGTGGGTGGCCGGTGCTCCCAGCAGTCACGGTTGGTGCGCTCATTTTAGGTCTCCATTGGTTTAGTGAATATATTAACCTGCTATTGCAGTCAGAGGAAGTAGATTCTAGTTGGATGTAGCAGTACAGGATCTGGGACACTTAAACAGTAAGCAGGCAGAACATGCAGCACATACATTTTCAACCGGATCAGGAAGGACTTCCCCCCGTGAGGAAAGGGAAGTAAAACACCTCAGGGGTTGGCATGCTTTTGCCGACGGTGGTTAGCTCGCACACATGGGTGTCCTGTGAAGTTTAGGGGTTGGTTGCATGCTTCAGCTTGCCGCGACCCGGTCAAAGCCAGCTGACCCCTAGGGTGACAGCGGACCCAAATACACGTCAGGTTGGAGGCAGGTCCAGGATGAAAGGTGGCGCTGGGTGCGGCTCAAATCCAATACGGTCGTGGTATCCTCCCAAGGGCCACACCTGGTTGGACAGGACGGAATTTCAAGGGTGTCCCTTCTTCATTCCCCCGGATCCCTCCCTGGTGGGCTTAGCTAACAATCAGCTTAGGGCTGTAAATTCTCAGCCCTCCCTGGTCATTGCATTCTGTGAGTAGGTTAGCAAGGGCCTTTAATAAGGCTGCAATGTCCCTTAATGCGATAGTACAGCATCTACTTTCCCGGTACTATTGGTACCAGCATTAGCACCAGCTGCGGGGCATGGGTGGCAGTAAGCTTCCCTTTTATTTCGCATCTGTTTGAAGCTGGCAAGGTCATCAAACCTTGTAGCCAGAAACTGATTAGGCAAATACGTACCTGTGATGGCGCAATGGGCACTCGGCGGTTATGGTGGTTGGCAGGCTTTTGGGTGGGTCGCTAGCCCAAGCAGGTCAAAGGATGGGTATAGTGCCTGAAATCTACCCTAGGATACAAGTTCACAGGCTGGTGGTGCGGCGAAACCGAAAGGGGCTTGGGTTTGAGCGCTGGTCACAGGTCAGAGCCTGGTAGGTCCACTGAGCAGTGCATCCCCTGAGGGCAATGAAACTAGTACCACAGAGTTGAGTATCATTAACATTGGCACTTTCTTACGCCCAATTGCCTTGGCTGGGAGCCATTCAGGTTGTGGAAGTTGTCAGCCAGCAAATGTGCTATGGTCCACCAGAGTGGGGAAAGCCCTGGGTTAAACACAAATGGGCTACATAATATTAAAGACTCTTGACATTCCCAATAGTCAATAAAATGCAGGTATTTACACTTAGGGTTCCCCTCGGGTTCACGTGGTCCTGACTGCTCCCCGGTATACTAGCAGAAGTTAGGGAGGGCAAGGCGTCGCCTAGGGTGGTGACTGTCTGAATGCGATGGCATACCCCGACAAGTGCTATATACGGATTACGGGGTAAAGGAGGAAGGGGGGCTCGTCACTCCTACTTTCTCCCGGGTACCGCAGATACTGTGTCTCCCTCCCAGTTGCAGACTCAGCAGGACATGCTGTCAGGTGGGGCATAGGCAATCCCACACATTCAAGGGGACAGCCGGCCATAAGCCACCCTAAGCCTAGTTATGGACTTTTCTGGGTGCCTTGAGTTAGCAAGTAAAGGGACTGTGCGAGGTCAAGTTTAATCCTTCTCGCCGCATAGCCTTATTAGGCAGCGGGGGGGAACGGTCCCTTAACAAGTGAGCTGCTGTCCCAAGGATGGAGTTTTTAAGTCAGATGGGGTACACCTATCACCAGTTGAGATGGGCTTGTTCCTGTTAGACTTACAAGAGAGTTATAAAAAGGGTTGCAGGTAAAGGAAACAGCGTTTGGTGGGGGGCCCGGGCAGCGACGGTGGCCGCCTCCAGGGCTGTGGCGGAGTTACAGGGCGATCTGGAAGCATATGGGTACAGAAGGGTACCTCAGCGCGGCACATAGGGGTGCCAGAGCCTAACGCCAGGGGCCTCATCGGAGGTTCCTGGAACCTGTGTCGGCGCCCCAGTAGTACTTCAGGCGGTTGTGGGCCTGTGCAACCGGGGGCTTGCCTAGCTACGCTCCGCCCCGAAAGGGGCGTGAGTACAAAGGACAGAAGGGGCAGCACATAGGTGGTTCGCCACAGTGCTGCCTGGCTCATCAGGCGGGCAGGTGGCGAGAATGCGGCCTGCCCTTGGATCGCCCGTAAGATAACCCACAATGATCACATAACGTTGTATGTAATAAACCTGCAGCAGCTTTTCCCAAGTTAACACTGGTGTCCATTGTGTTATTTGCGGGATGCATGCTATGAGGGACGGGGGACGGTTGCCATGATGTTACTATGAAGGCATGAGCTTGTCAGCAAAGCTCGCTACAGAAAATCACGTGGAATTTAGAAAGAGGCAGGTTTACAGCAAAATGCACACTCTTGGTGATTAACTCTTTTGTAGCCTGCCTCTTTTCAGTATAAAGTAGGTTGTGAGCTTTTAGAGCAAGGGGCTGTGGCTTAACAGCTAGGGGGGCTGATTTTGAAGCTGGGGAATCAGATTCTAGTCTCGGCGCCTGCTCAAACATCCTGCGATTCTGGGCAAATTATTTAATCTACCCGTGCCCCGCTATATAAAACTGCACTCTTTGTTTTAACTTGGAAACCTAGCAAACTTAAGGCACATGGGCTAGTTACAATGGTAGTTTGTTTTAACTATAAAAGCAGGACTTTTATGAGATTGTTTGTTTCATGTTAGTTTTGTTTCTTTTAATGTGGGGGTGGACTTTTGAGTAAGGGAGCGACACGCTCCAGGTAAGCAGAGAGCTGCTGAGCTGGTCCGCAAGGGGCCGAACAGAGAAGTGATTCGCAAGAAACTTTATGATCAAACGTAATTTATTTTTCATTAGGAGTGCCTTAGCCCTTTCAGGCAAAGGCAGTTACTCTGTGCAGCGTCTCGACTCTGCCAGGGAGAAGATTATAGCACCTGTCACTTCCAAAACCCGAGAATATTAATCAGATCTCGCAATTAGCCAAACAAATAAAACCCTTGACATCAAAAATATAACCCCCAAAAATATCAAAAACAATTATAAGCTGACAAAAATTGAGGCTTTGTATTTCTAAAAACACTAGACAAAAACAGAGCACCCGACAAAAATCACGATGCTTGGACATTTTTTTTACATTCATCAGCAGCTGTAAGGTGTGTAAGTAGCCACATATGAGACCTGCATGTCAGGGTGACAGACATCACGAGGGGGCTGATTTTAGCATAGTGCAGTGGCCCCTCATCTGTAACGTGAGGGCAGTGCTGTGCCGGATGCTCAGTGCTGTTTCTTCCTCATTATTGTTTTTGAGACTCAGATATCTGCTGTTGTCGGTGGAGGGTGCTAGTGATCCCTGCAGAAAACAACATGTATGTCAAAAGCAAACCACATTGGGGAGCCAGTGTCAGACGTTATGTAAACAGGGATTTGTTTATGTTCTGGCTTCAAAGCATGGGAAGGCCACAATCTACTGGAGGATATGGAATCTATTGTTTTCTGTGAATTATAATGTAAGAAAGATTGTAGAGGGTGTAATCTTAATTAATTCTCAAATTAAAAATCTGAAGGCATGCAGCATTGCAAAACCTTGCTAAAGTGGTAAAGCATTACGCTCACTCTTTATGCGTCTGTGGCCTGCGCTCCCCCTCTTTCTCTCTCACACACTCTTTCTGCTCCTCTGTCTGGAATTTATTCACCACTTCATGCACAAGCTACGTATCCCGCTCTATCTTCCTGTCATTCTATTCTGTGCTGCTCTCACCCCTATCCATTCACCATTCCACACAATTCCGCTACACAAATACACTACACACCATACAATCCAACAACTAACAATTCCAATACAACCCACAGAATTTGACTACTCACCATGTACATCCACTCCAAACCAAAACACATAGGAAAAAGACATTGTCATTTACAATGCCAATCACTCTCGCAAATGCAAGACCTATTGCATTGGCAAATCCTTTTTAGGTCGAGCCTAGCGCAACGCACATTTGTTGCTCTATGAGGAGGCTTCTTGTAAGCACGCCTAACTTCCTACAACTTCTCCAGGAAATTTTGTTCACACACACACACACACACATTTTATTGGCCCTTGTGTGTGGCTTTAAAAAATGAAAGCATGCAAATGGCAAAGGCGGGTATGTCCCGCCTTTTCTGTAAACGTTCACTCCTATGGCCTAAGGGTCTCGGGAGCGAGCGGAGCGAGCAGCGGCGCAAAGTGTGCCAGCTGCATTCTAGGATCAGGTTACTAATTAACCCAGTACAGTTGCTTTCACTTTCGCGACCGCCCTTGTCTGAGCCAGGGCCGTTTCTGTCATTAGGCAAGACTAGGCGGCCGCCTAGGGCGGCAAAAAGGGGGAGGGCGGCAAAAAACCGGAGCTTGAGAACGCCTGTCACTTTCTTTTTTTTTCTTCATCTTTTCATTAACCAGCGCAGTTAGATTGGTCCTTTCATACAGTAAGCATTAGTTACAGCCATGTCTGTCACTTTCCTGCAACAGCTTAGGAATGCAGTGGAGGACAAAGTTCAACGCAGCCCGTCTTGTCACCCTTTACTTTAGATGTTTCCAAAGTAAAGGGAGAGCAACAATCCATTTGTGTTGCTGTTTATCTTTGGCGGCTCGGAAATTATGGTTAGGCTCATCACAGCTCTGACACTCCAAATAAACGCTGCTATTTGGGGGCTGTCAGCTCCAGTGGAGGGAATCGGAAAAATAACAGTGTTCCAAGGAGGGAACTAAAGGTGCCGTATCAAGACAAGGTCAGATGCCGTGGCCTTCTTTCAGCGCCTCGACGACCTCCCTACTAACCTCTGCATAAAATATGAATCAGACCTGGCATATGTTGGCTCAGCAGCAGTTGTGCAATAAGCAGCAATTTATGGTCTGAAGAGCAAAATTAAATCCCTGGTCAATAAAATAACAAAAATGCTAAAGGAGGTACAAGTCTGTTTGAGTTATACATATTCCAACAGATCTGCAATTATAACAAGGATGTGGCTATCATATACCCATGGGCATATATATATCCAGATGACAGTGCTATGCAGTCCAATTACAGCCCCAATGTCCAGTTACTGCCTCAATACCAGCCACAGCACCACATGAAAAGGCACAACTATGTACGAAAGGTACAGTGATTAGGAACAGCATCAATGGTAGCAGTGCAGGTTTTAATCATATTCATAGACTTCTGCTATAAGGGCTCAGGGTGATTCTCCACTGGGAAATTTTTTGAATGATATGGGATCAAATTTGACACAGATTGGCTCAATAGCCATTGGTGTGCCAAGCCAGTGCAGCCTGACGCTCCCCAGGCGTGGACCCTATTTATTCAAAATGTGCCGGCAATAAATAGGGCCAAGAATTACTTTACATATGCTATCGTCAGAAATGTGTCATTTTCACTCACAAACACACGTGCTCACTCACATGTTCACACAGACACACATTCTCTCTCTCTCCCCTTTCTCTCACACATACACACAATCAAACGCACACACATGCACTCACAGTCTCTCTCACACATAGATAGTTTTTTTCTCCAACTTCCCTGGTTTCAGCTGTCAGCATAAATCCACTAGTGCTCCTCAGCTGCTGTTGCATGGACACTCAGGCAGCATGCAGTTACTTCCAGGCACAGGCTCTGAGGCAGGTAACTGAAAGCTGACATCTGTCTTCACTGCGCAGAGTTACGTTTTTCACTTCTAAATTTTTCTCTGTACCCTCTTACATCATGTCACAGTTGAGTGAGGCTCCTGAGCTCACCCTTTAATGAGATGAAGATGATGAGAAGACAGCCTGGTATAGGGATGGGCAAGTCACCAAGGCCAGTCTATTCTGCAGCAAAACGAGCAGAGTTGCCACTGTAACTGGCAGTTAAAGTTCTCAAAGAGTGCTAAAGGATTTTTGGGGAAGAGAAAGAATTAAAGTATATAGAGAGTGAGAAACTGCAGAGGCCTGATTGACAGGGGACAGAGTGATGGTTGTAAAAGGGAGAGGGGGGGTGCATTTTTCAATTCTCGCCTAGGGCGGCAAAACACCTAGAAACGGCCCTGGTCTGAGCTTGTTCTTATCACATCTTTCCTCGTTCCAGCTTGCTGTCATGACTTTGCAATCTCAATTATTTCAAAAACTTGCAGCCTGCTCTGAATAAACGGAGGCCTATCTACTTCAAAAACTAAATCAATCAGTCAGCGTTTATTAGTTCAACATATTTTGGAGCAAGTACCAATCAATCTGTTCTATCCAATATATGCACATATTCATAAATAAACATAAAAAGGCAACAGCACCAATATGGGACCATGAGCAATTTAATCCATTATTTCTAGGTCAACCAAGACACACATTTCCGAACATTTGTTCAGTACGAATCATATTGGTTGCCCCGAACAAAACGTGCAAAAATAGAAAAGAGGTGCAATAAACCGTGTTCGGTGGTTTAGAAAGAAAGAAGAAATTCATAAAAAAAAAATCACATAAAATATTCACAACAATTATACAAATTAGAACGGATCCACAATCATCCGTCCTGTAACCTGGCCACTTGAAAAATTAATGCAGACGCTCTGTATATAAAAACCTGGACCAATCTTTGTTTCTCATATTAATGTGCAATATTGATGTTACATATTTGTTCTTGTAAAAATGTATAAAAAAGTTTTGGTGCATTAATTTTTCAAGAGGTTATATGCAGGGGTTGTAAAGAGTAGCAGCCAGAATGCATCCCTGAGGGACATCCTGCACCAAGGAAACTGACAAAGAAAAGCAGCTCCCGAGCTTATTCAGCTAAGACTGGTTAGTCAGATATGAGATGAAATATTTGAGGACTGCAAACTCTATACCCATAGGTGCTTTGTGAATCTTAATAAGTATGGCATGATTCATAGTATTGAAGGATGAACACAAATCAAGAAGAACAAGAAGAAAGGACTTTCCATTAAAAAGTCTGAGAAGCATGCAAACTACTGTATGCCAAGCAGTTTTGGGGCTACAAGCCTCTCTGAAGCCAGGTTGGAGGTATTCTAAAAGATCCAGGCTTGACCAGCCATTCTGGTTAAAGATTTTGAGCTTTAAAAAGTTAGATGGTAAAACTTGGAACAAGGACAAGGTAAGAAAGTCACGCAAGTGGAAGCAATCTAGGCATGTTTCACTCAGAGTTTTTGGTGGCTAAATTAAAGATCTCATTAGGTTCACCATCTTGCTAACTGTCAGAAAAACTATTAAGCTCAGTGGTGAAATTATAGACTGGTGAAACCTATTAGTACTAGCCGACTCCTCCGCCATCACAGCCAGCCTCAAATTGTGACTAGGTCATGGTCAACGATAACCATTAATTTATTGTGGCAATTTCTGTTTTCTTGGCCTTTTTGAAACTTTCAAATGTTTTTCTCTTGTGGACTTAATCCCATTTTTTTCCATTTTCCATATTTATGTTTTATCCTTTTTACAATATTGGTTTGGGAATCTAATTGTTGTTTCATGACTTTAACGTTGTGTTAGTGCTGCCTAAATGCCTAACACCCATTTCTGTGGGTAAAAGTCCACTGCTTTCAGCTTCAGCTCCAGGGGTTAAGCCCAGATTTTCTCAGTGAAATCGTGTTTTGACCTAGCAAGATTCTGGACCCAATTCACAAAGGTAAATTTGGATCAAACTAAGGTAGCAATTAAATGTATCTATGTGGTTCCTGCCAGGGATTCACAAGAAGAAATATGGCAGACATAAGCCCATTTATGTGTTATGAGATCTCTGCACCAGAAAATCCCACTCAAGGGGTGGGACAACAGGCGTTCCAAGGTGTTGGGAGCCTGGGAAGCTTGCAAATGCCAACAAACTAGGTTGTCTGTCAGCGTTCACAAACTCCTCTCCTTGGGCAGGGGGTAAAGAGGCTGGCCCATTTCCATGTTTGGTGTGCCCTACAGGCCCTGCTTGCTGCTTTTAATATATACTTTTAATTTTACTGTCATCTTTGCTTTCTATCTTCTCTTAAATGTTTTCTCTTCTTCACTCTTTTTTCCCTTCTGCTTCTTGCTATTCTCGGTCTCTTCTTGTTCCACCGCAGAGGCATCGATTGCGTGAGATGAGTGCTTCAGTCTCAAACACATATTACACATTGATATGTCCGGGTTTTACCACTTGACCTCTTGCTTGCAGCTGGTTACATCTGGCATTAAGATTTGGGGAAAAATCATATCATGCTACTTTAGTTCATCTGGCCTTGTGCTAGAACCTCTGTTTTGTTTTGCACTGTCTCACCAGAGACACGTCCCCTTTCAAGGCATTAATATCTGGTTGGCGAACGAAGTGTTGGATGATGTGCGATGGTCTAACTTTTGGCACAAGATTGATTGTGCTTATGAATGTTGATCCACCAATGCGGTTTGCATCGCTTTGCGTCACATAAGCGCCAGCGCAAACCTGTAGGAGATCTAGGCTGTAATGTCATTGCAGTTAGTTTCAGCAGTCTTTTGGGGTACTGCTGTCCTTTGCAGTAATACTCCATAGGATTCCATATGCAAAGTTATTCCAGTAGCAATAACACCCTTGACATCTCAAAATATGCAAAGTGACATGAGCCAAAATTATCAAAGGGTTTTCGTCATTGTGTATGTGTGCAAAAAGTGTTGGACAAATGAGCCAATAAATCCATATTTTCAAGAGCAAATACATTCTTTTGTAATTACTGTTTTTTAGACAGGGTAAGAAATCCCCACCGAAACAAAACTTGCAGGCACAGACACCTCAAGCCTATTAATATTTATAAACGTCCTGCGTGCCAAGTTTAATTTCATTTTTGCTTCTCACATCTTGTACTAGGGGCCTGCAGGGTGTAGAAAAGGATGTGTTCTTTGTATTTTGCCACTGTGTCAGGCCACAGGAAGTACCCCTAGGCTGTAAAAGTGGGAGGTTTAACATCATTATATTTTAATGGAAATTTCATTCAAGCTGGAAAGACTGGCATACTCGCTCCAGACCAACTCTAACACACATCAAGTTTTAATTAAATTCATTATATATTCTGTGGCACCAAAGGGGTTTTTTATGCAGTCAGAAGACGCGCACAAGTGCCAAGACGTAATCCAGCCTGTCAAAGCTAATCATGGTACAGATGAGGTTTCTTACATGGCATTTTGAATAGCTCTGTCGCCCATGTGTTTTCTTAATATAGGTAACACTAGAAAAATCACTGCAAGATGCCAAGTTTGGAACACAGAAACCACGCTGCATGCACAGGCGGCAACAATATGTCTTTAGTGAAAAATAAATATTTTCGGGCTGAAATGTAAGGAATGAACTAATTATATGTTTACAGAACTATATTGTTCCTCGCCCACGATTGTGGTCCTCGTATTACAAAAATAAATGTTTAAAAATACGAACTTGGAAAGGGCAATGATGTTCTTTGAACATTTTTTCCTCGGATGTTTCCCTTTGTATAGGCGAACGTTCTGTCTGGATCACATAGGAATCGCAAATTGTGCACTTGGCAAGCACTTGATTTCGTGGGGTTTGGTTTTTACCGCGTGCATGCGCCGTTTGTATCCGAATACCCTGCGCATGACAGAATGGTTATTAATGTGTCGTTAATGCATACCAGTCGCTATTTGCAGGCCGTAATCTGTGTGTGTTGTTTCTTTCTCTCATGTGCAGCAGGATTGTCCTGGTGAAAATCGTCCAGCCAAAAAACACTCAGTTCGTGTCCAGGCTGTAGGCCTGTTTTTTCTGCCAACAGAAGTTTGTACCCAACATGGGATCACCTCACAGATTTTAATCGGGCTTTTGCTAACAATTTAGCATTTTATAGCACAGGAAAGCTGGACAAGCCATCAAGGAGATTTGAACAAAGCCAGGAAAGCTATCAAGGGGATTTGAAAACTACACTCTTAATATCCCTCTTAAGGCCGCATTCCTAGCCCTATAGTAGATCTTTCCGTAGTACAACCGGATAAGATTGTCTGGACACGGATGCGAACCCCAGGTGCGAGAAAAATTTACATACGGATGTAAGGGCAACGAGGGGTGTGCACTGGACATAGCGGAGCCCATTCTGCCCTTTTTAGGATTCTTGGGATTCCGCTGAATTCTGTGGAATTTGAATACAATTTCAATTAATGAAACTCCGCCCACCCCTGGTCTGGACCCAAAGTTAGGGGTTGGTACTTTTGCAATTTTGCAGAGAGGACCACTGGACATCCTAGCGCCAAGTATCACCCAGGATTGGCAAAGTGTATTGGCATTGGCAATATTTTTTTTTAGTTTTTTTTTTTTTTAGAGGTTTCACAGCAGCACAAGCTGTTGTGCACCATGGATTAAAGTAAAAACAAACACACAAAAAAAGCACCATGATGAGGTCCATGCTGGGTGTGTCAGTGTGTGTGTGTGTGTTTTTTTTTTTTACTTTAAGCCATGTTGCCCAGCAGCCTGTGCTGCTCTGCAACATGTAAAATATAAACTTGACAAAGTCAACATGCATCACATAGGCAAAACCTATTGGGTTTGCCAGTCCTTGTTTATTTTTCCAACAACCCTATAACATGTACTCTGTGAGGGCAGTTGAGTTGTAATGGCATGCAGGGCTATCTGTACATGAATAAAGTTACTAGATGACTTAGTGGAACTAAAGACATAATGCTCCTGTCCTATGTTATTTAAAATTATTGATTTCAGGTATGTTAATTCTCAGTAAACTGAATTGCACCAAAGTTTGGGTTGATACCTATTGCCTGACATACCTCAGTTGGCAGGAATGTACAGTGAATGCGCAGCACCTGTGTCTGTCACTTTGATGTCAGACTACAGACCGACAGCAGTGGCCGGCACAGGTAAGCGCGGTGAGGCAGGGCGGGGCGCGAAGCCGACAGAAGAGGTATTATTTATTCATTTAATTATACCTATTCGATCATATGTCGACTTCCCCCCCACCCTACACTGCCCCCCCACCCCACCCTACCGCCCCACCACGTTTACCTGTGCCGGCCGCTGCTGCGTGCGACATGAAGGGTGATTGCTTCTCTTGTACAGGCACAGAACAAATATAATCTATACAATATTTTCAGTTAACTTCATAAAACAATTTAGTATCAAAAAGTGTTTGCGCACTGTAGATACCATGGTTTAAACCAGGATGCTTGTTTGCGGTCCAGGGAGGACCTGGCCTGGCAGTTCAGTCTGGACTGTTCCCACGGGGCACAGGGTCAAGACTGATTTGCATATGGCTGGGTCCAAACTGGGGTAGCGTAGTGGGCAAAAGAACAATGGATTTAACCCACCAGATCTTTTGACTGAGGGAGAATGTTTGCATTGAAAGCATTCCGTCCATCATTGGTTTGTTGTAACACGGTTTAAACCAGGGCCTCAAAAATACAAAGCATGCGCTCTACCACGGAGGTCCATTCGCTGGTCGATTAAAGAGAGCATAAGCCATCTAATTCATACTTCAGAAAAACCGACTTGCCGAACTATTGAAGTGTGTTGTTTCTTTGCTTACTATTCCCTCCAGCTTTACTTTTGTATTCTGTTTAAATACTGCAGTGTTGGTGGTTTTATGTCCATTCATTTTCTTATCATATTGTGCACAGATTGGATGTTGAAGTGCAGTCACTCGTTTACGTGGAGGCTGACTTCGCTCAATATATCTTTAAAATAGGATGGCATCCAACCATCTTGCATCTTCAACGCAATTTGAGGTGCCAGGGTCAAGGATCATTTTCAGTCTGTGGGGCACTACAAAATCCTATTCTTGGTCCAGTATATATACGTACATACATACATATATATACATATACATATATACATATATATATATATATATATATAGTATATTTTGTGTACAATCAAAGATGCACAGGGAAAATAAATTGAAAAAAATTGACTTTTTGGGGATTGAGCCTTACTTTCAGCCATATCGTACCAGCATTGCTGAAAGTAAATAAAGAGAATAAAAGTGCTCTGACGCAGCCAGTGTAGATTGCTTCATAGTGCCTTTTTCTTTACCTTCTTTACTTTCAGCCGTGTTGTACAGCAACATGTTCCGGCTAGGAAGTGGTGGCGGGGAAGGGGCAAGAAATAAACTGAGTGTGTGGGATGATGAGCAAGTAAGGACAGTTGGAGGAGGCTATGGTTCAAGCTGAACCGGTGGAAGCAAGAAACTATGGGAAAAGTAATAAGAGATATGGGGAAGGGGAAAGGAAAAAAGCAGAAGGTGCGAAGAAGCAACCAGAGAGGGTGAGGACAGGGATAGGACAAACAACAATAAAGGCGGGTGGGGTCGGAGGGGCTAGTAGACACAGCCTTCAAAATGTAATCTTATTGAGTGCTACATTTGGAAATAAAAAAAAGTGTCTCTGCAGGCAAGCAGGCACAGACAGGAACTGTAATTGGTACACGCTCCACTGCAGGGACACACACAAAGCCACAGGAGGAAGCAGGAGGCAAGGAGGAGATGCTGACCAATAAGACGCAATAAAATGAGTGACAAGGAAGCCAACTAATTGTAGGTAATGGGTGGGTTCTAAGCCAGTTTTAAACTTTTTTGTATTTTCTTTTTACAAGAGATTTCACAAGCATAGGGAAGTTCTATGAAGGCGAAATCTAAAAAGGTAGTCCACCTACAGGAAGTTGTGCAAGACTCAAGTGTTGCATTCTGACATCTCAAATATATCAGTGTTTCTGTTTGTATTTTCATCTAACTGTCTCTCTGAATGATTTAAACAGATCTTCTTCTGTACTCTAACTTGGCACTCTTTTGCCATGCTACATGATGAATGGCATCTTTTTCCTTCTTTAAGGCTAACACCAACTCACAGTTATGGTAATTTTTCATAACCAGGCTTCTCTTCTTTAGGAAGTCCTTCTCTTCTTGTTCATTGTATTTCCCTTCTGCCCTCTGTTCTTAGGTTTCGAGATTCTGGCATCTTCCAGGTGGCATGGTACCAATTCGATTGGCATCCCAAGGAGCACCATCCTTTTCTTTAACCTTTATACATCTCTAAGCTTGGGCGGATTTTGCGGATTGGCAATCCGCGAACTTGCGTATTTACAGATTCGCAATCCGCAAAATCCGCGAACTCCTGCGAATTTGCGGATTTTTTATTTTTTTTGTTCACAAGGGTTTCTGCCAGTTCGCGAGGTTTGTGTACCAGTTCGCAATTGCAAACTTACTTGTCAGCTCGCAACGGCCGCGACTATGTTGTTTCTACGTCTGGTTCATCATCACAGGTTTGCGAAGTTACCCTAGCGGTCGTACATGGGTGCGGTCATCTTGTTTGCGTGATGTAATTCCGTTTACGGGCGCTATGTGTAATCTCGCAAAGTGTGAGGCTTGCTAGTACAATTTCGCGTGTGATCGCGAGGAAAATCTCGCGCGAACTTACCCATGCGGTCGTGAACGGGCACGGCCATCTTGTTTCTCATTCATTGCTATGGTTCTGGGCATGCTTTCTGTATCCTCTCTGAATCTCTGCCATCCTTTGCTTGTTTGAAGTTTTTTTTGATCTATTTTACTTATTATCTATCCCTCTATTTTTCTAGCTCTATATTTTTGTGTTTTCTGCTACTTTTTGTTAATTTTAAACTACTTTTTTAAACTCTTTTCTTTTCTTCTTCCCTATTCTATTTCTTCTTTATTATTTAGCTTCCTTCCTGCCCAGACCATGGTAAAGGGAGCCGGGAAGCATCCTGAGAAGGGGAAGGGTCCCGCACCCCGTGCCCGGCTCCCGTGCGGGAGTTTGAGGGGGAAGAATGTCGCACCCCGGGAGATCTTCAGCGCGGAGGAGGTGGCCGCACTAGTTTTTTATGTTCAGCGACGCCTCCCCAGGACCATCATGGCAGGCGGCAAGATCGCTTGCGGCTACGGGCTCCGGGAGCGCCGGAAGCGGTGGGAGAAGGTGTGCCGGGCCATGTACCAACAATCTCTGGTCCGGCGCACCTACAACCAAGTCACCCACCGTTGGACGGATATCCTGGACCGGGAACGCGATCTGCTGGACCTGCTCGGCCTTGAGATCCCCGGGCTTGGTGAGTAGTAGTAGCTATTTCTTTACTACTCTGTTTTCTCCTGCTCTGTGTGTTATTATCTTGCAAATTTTTGTTTTTTACCAAGAGCAATAATGCTGCTGATTACATTGTAGGTAAATTATATTTCAAAATCTTCTGTGCATTTCAGGTGCACTGCTCTCCTTCTCAGTAGCGCTGCTACTATGCTTATTTGTTCTCGATTTTGTGTTAATTTCATTGGCCTGTGAAATTATGCATGAGTGTAGTTTAAAGAACTGTGTAATGCTAGACACTAAGGGTCAGATATTTAATTACCGGCGCATCCCTGCAAAGTAGCAGGGATGCGCCAGTAATTGTGCGCCACGCCACCACCACCCATAGTGCGCCGTATTTACAATGCGGCACACCATGTGCCCAAAACGTCACCGAAGCGTTACGCTTCTGTGCCGTAAAGGCGGCGCATTGCTGGAGTTGCGTCGCAACGATGGTGCAGCTCCAGCAATGCTTTGGGGTGCTCTATCTCCCCAATGCTGCGTCAAGCCGTTCGTTATGCTTCAAGCAGGCGCAGGGTTTGAGTCACGCATCATTGTCCTCAAAGTGACTGATTAAAATCTTGTAGATGTCCCTCAGCCACTTTTAGGATGCGTTCCTGCGCAGAAACGTCCTCCCTTGCGCCGGAACGCCCCCTGATGGCGCAGGGCTTTAGAACATGATGCATCTCCCATATGCGTCACGTTGTTAATATACGCCGCACCATGGCGCCTCTTTTGTTCTGCCGCTGCGTCACAAAAGTCATGCAACAATGGAGCAAAAGAGCCGCAAGGGGCTTCTAAATCAGCCCCTACAGACTCAAGTCCAGTCCTTCCTTTGTACACATGGCGATAAGAAGAAATAGTGGTGGTGGATTGATAGTTTGAGTATTTTAATGACTGGTTAATGTAGTAGAATTTTTTTTAGTGTTGTCGCTGATCTACAATCACGATGGAGTTTGTCTGTCACTTCGCGTGCTGCGGACTGCTGCCTGCCAGTCCTAGGCGAACCTTTTTAGTAGTTTGTTTAGTGAGTTACATAAGAACTTTCCAAGTCGACGATCCGCAAATCAAGCAATACTAATAACGTAGTAGACCACATGAGATCGGTCAATATATCCTGTGAAATAGTTTTCTATTTGCTATTTCACCAAAATATTTTGTTATTGTTCTTTTGAAATGTTTGATTTGGTTGACAACAATCATCCATGTTTTCGGGTCTTTCTTTCTTTCATGTTGTACATCAGTTCCCCCCAGGGGCAAGAGGACAGAGGAAGAGGTGGTTGCTGCAGCTGTAGAAGGCCAGGATCGGCCAGGCGAGGGCTCCTTTGCTGGCCCCAGTAAGTTTTCATTTTAATATAGAGTACCTATTTTTTCCTAGCGTTCCTCATTCAATTTTTTCTAAATCGTCTTTGATCTTCTTGTAGACTGTATCTAAATTCTTATCCTGCCTCGACTATGACTCCCTGTGGTATTACTAGATTATTCTTATTAGTCTGTCTATGTAGCTAACTAAGATTGCACATTTGGCAATTCCATTGGACTCCCATTCTAGTCAGCAACAGCTCTATGCCCTGAGCCTTCCCTGGAAAAAGGGACATTTTTACTTTAGATTAGACAGTCACAAATTATTACATTGTTTTCTGTTTTTTTCACATTTCTTTATTCCTAGACCAAATATTATATAGTAGTGAGTGGTGTATTCTAACATTCTTAAATGTACTTTGTAGGTGGAACATCTGGTGGCGGGGCCAGCGCGGAGGTGGTGGTGTTGGATGAGGAGAACACTTCTGGGGAGGAGGCGGTGCAAGTGCCGGACGACACCAATGTGCCTGTGAGGGTTCACACGGTGGTGGCGGGCAGAGGTAAGCTATATATTCCTTACTTATTGAGATTGAAGACTGCAGAGTGTGCTTTCTGCACGGGTGTATTATAAATCAACCAGGTAGTAGCCTCCTCTAAATGTACTTCGACTTAGCTGTGAAGTTTTTGGCGAGAAGAATCCCAATCAGATCTGAGATGAACTTGATGGATGGGATGAACGAAAAGCGAAAGAAGGGTGTAAGTAAGTGTGGAAGGACGAGAAATTTAATGATGACTGGCAAAGAAGAATGATATGTGTTTGCTTGGTCCCCGAGGTGGCTGGGAAGGAAAGAATATGGTATGGTGCATGGCTGGGTGAATGATGAAGCAAGGATGGGTGGAAGGAGAACAGCCTGGGTGGGTGAAACAGAAACTGTATGTGTGCATATACTTTGAATGGATGGATGCCTGGATCATGGTACTATCTGACTCTTAGATAGCATATGTGTATCTAGAGAGAGTAGACGGTCACTGGATGAACTAAATGTTACTTGAAGAGCATGTAACACCGCACCCGCACGTCCGTTCCAGTGTAGGAAAGGCAAGGAAAAGAAGTTGTAATTTTGTCCAAATACTACCATGAATAGTAGCAGTAGTTTGTATTGCAACTGCAAGCACAGCATATATCCGGTTATTACAGTGGACACTCCCTACCTCTCTTAATAAGTTTAGTTTAGTAGTAGTACGTCATTCATTTGTGGGTGTATCACTGTTCACTCAATAAAAAGCAAAGCACCTAAAGTCATCCCATATGTAATCAAATACATCCCATGTGAAGTGATAGATAATCAGATTATTTATCTTCTTCAGTTTCCTTTTCTAGTACTCATTTGCACTGTAGGGTGAAAGTTAAATTAATTAAGCAGTAGCCCTTTTAACAGAGTATTCTCAGTGCCAACCGTAATAGAAAAGTAAGAGCGTCACCACCTGCATGTACTGGACTGGTACAGTAACGCAAGTCTGTCTCACTCATCATGGTGTGCGTCTGTTTTTCTCGGGTGCAAGTTCACTGCGCTGGCATTATGCCGGCTTGCAGAAGATAACGTACCAATTTTCCTAAACAAGCGAGAAGAAGAAGAATAAGACTGGTGTACTGTCATAGTCGACTGTAATGGAAGTCCATAGTGCTCGTAGAATTTGTTCCTTAAACTCCCACTAATGTTAGAGCAAGGATGAAGAAGTGGGAGGTTAGATAGATACTGGCCTCAATAGTTATGTACTGTGCTTTCAAGTTGCTAATTGTACTGTGACACAACTTTCTGCTGAATCATTTTGTGTTAATCTTAAAGAGCATTGGTTACAGACTATGTCTTTCTTTCTTCATATAGTTGCTCCTTCCAAATCAACAAAACCAACAAGGAAGGAGCAGGCTCGAATGGCCCGGCAACGCAGGCTGGATGCCACTGTCGCCGAATATCGGCGGCTGGTGGCCCTGGAGGAGGAGGACACGCAGTCTACTGGTACATCCACTGGGACAGCTGCATCCTCCTCCGTGCCCCCACGGGCTGCCAGCCAGCGCAGTGCTCCAGCGGTACGGAGCCGGGCTACCAAAGCCAACCGCCACCGCTGAGCAGCAAAGACAGCAGCTGCCCCTCACAGGAGTTGCAAGGCCCGCCAGCGCCGCTTATGCCTCAAAGTGTCCTACCTGGAGCAGGAGGTCTTAACCTATAAGAACTTGGGGGAGGGCCTCCGCTCCGACCATGCCACCCTCCGCAAGGAGTATGATGCCCTGGCCGCTAAAGTGAACAGCATCCTGCCGTAGTGTCCCTTGCCCCTTTTTCAGAGACTTTTGGGGGGTGGGAATTGGGAGTTGGGTTGTTTTGGGGACTTTTGAAGGACAATCGTTGGGGTAAGGGAGGGTCTTGCGGGAGATTATTTTGTTAGGGCTACACAAATATACTTTTTGAAACTTTATCTGAGCATACCTGTTTTTTACTGCTTTTGAGTCTGGTGGGTGGGGGTTTAACAGTAAGTTTGTTTTCCTGAAACTTAAGTCTGTGTCATTTTCTTCCTTTAAGCGTAAATGGCCAAATTGTTTTCAACACTAAGTGCCTCTCACAGAGTAAGTGATCCCCCCTTTCCCACCATGGATTTTTTTTTCAAATCACTTGCAACCAAACTTACACATTCCCACGAGTGCTCTAAGACCCCAGAACTCAGTTGCAAAAATCAAGAACACCCTGAAACACATGCAATGCTGCTGCTAGGGCTAACCCTAACGAACCCTAGGTTACAAAAAGTGCCAAAAGGCTTTTCCGCATGGATGTTGTCCAAACCAGTTTTATCCGATATTAGAGCTTCCCAGGTTTTGCCCCAGAGCCGTCAACCCAGGCGAAAACAAGTAGAAGACCCCCAAACAGCCAAAAATCAAAAGTACAAAAATGGGGACTTTTGTCACTTTTCTGAAAATTTCCAAAATCACTCAGTGCGCGCTCTGCAGCTAGGCCCTAACTCTCCTCTGCCTCCATGGATTTCCTTCAAACCTCTTGCTATCAAAACTATCCATACCCAGCAGTGCTCCCAGACCCCGAAACCCACCCACAAACACCAGGAAGCCCCCCAAACAGGCCCCCGAAAACACTACATTGAGCGAAATGTCAGAAAATGCAAAAACTTTTTCCTCATGGATGTTGTCCAAACCAGTTTTATCCGGTATTAGAGCTTCCCAGCAATGCCCCCAGAGCCGTCAACCCAGGCGAAAACAAGTAGAAGACCCCCAAACAGCCAAAAAGCAAAAGTACAGGTGATTAAAGTTTTAATTATATTAACTGTGCAAAACAAAGAAAGACAAACACAGGAATAAAAGTGAATAAGTACGAAAAAGAAATTTTTTGATTCATTGGCTCATTTTCAGGGCTCGGTGTCAGGGAAGAAGAGTTCGTCCTCATACTCTGCGAATTCAGGCAGGAGTAGGTCAGTGTCAACTAACACAGAAGAAATTCCCTCATCTAAGTTGCTGTCCTCCTCGTCTTCTTCCGTCGTGCAATCTGGTACTTTGTAATCTGGTGGTATGAGGTGCTCATTCATCTTGATCATTGTTAACCTCTCCACATTTTTGGGCGAGAGGCGGGTCCGTTTGCAAGTTACAATGCCACCAGCAGCACTGAAAACACGTTCAGAAGACACGCTTGCGAGTGGGCAAGACAAGTAATGTATAGCCAGGTTGGTGATCTCTGGCCACAATTCTTTGTTCCCATGCCAATACGCCAATGGGTCAGCATTAACATAGACCTCTGTTGAGTCATTCAGATAGTCCTGCACGATCGACTCAAGGTTCTCCATGGTTCCTCCACTTTGCTTACTTTTTGCTCGGACCTTTTGAGAACCAAACCCAAGCTCAGCTAGCCAATCCTCTTCACTATCATCACCCGATATTTCTGTTGTGTCTGGTGCAGATGATCCGGTTGCCGGTGTCTTTAACGGCTGAGAGGTCACTTCTGCCACAGCCACAGGTGCAGAAGTGGAGTCTTTTGACTGGGGATGGCCTGCTGATGCTGATGTACTGCCTTTTCCTTCAATTTGCTGCCGTTCTCTTTCAAACCGAGTGGCTGACACAGCTAGCCAATGTTTGTACTTTGTAACATCTTCATCACCAAAAGGAAATAATGCACAGCCTGCCAGCGCCTTTTTGTAGCGTGGATGCAGAATAGTAGCACAAATGTAATGCTGTTCTGAGTGGATCTTTTGAAGACGTTCATCGCCAAGTAGGCGCTCTAATAATTTCTCCGCCAAAACAAAAGCTTCTTGGTTTTCTTCATCTTTTTGAAACTTAGAAGACACCGCCTTCAGTTTGTGCTCCAGCATGCGCAACAATGGGATAGCTTTTCCCAAATTACAGTCCTCCCTGCTGACTGCACGCGTGAAGACCTCAAAAGGACGAAGCATGTCTGTCAGGCTTTTAACTAGCTCCCATTCCGCCGCATGTAACCTCAGGTACCCAGTGTTAAGAAATACTGATTGAGTACCGTAAACTGCTCATACAGACGCTCAAGCATGTAGAAGGTTGAGTTCCAACGTGTTGGCACCTCCTGGATGAGTGCTTTCACTGGCGTTCGACGTTCATGTAGCAGGCGCCTCAGATGCTTCCGGGCCTTAAAAGAATGGCTGAAATGGTTGCACATTTTTCGGCAGGTGACCACTAACTCGCATGCTGGACTGTCTTTATCCAAGAATTTTTTTAACAACCAGGTTTATACAGTGCTCCAAACACGGCACTCTGAAATAGTGACCCAGATCCATGGCCTTAACTACATTGGCGCCATTATCCGTGGAAACATAACCAATCTCGCGTTTTTTGGGGGACAGCCAGTCAAAGACCTTTGCGTTAAACTCATTCAAAATGTTTTGTGCTGTATGACGTTTCTCCAAGCCAAACATGGCTAGTGTTGCATGTTTCCGAGCAGCTTTAAAAACTTGGTCCAGGTCAACACCTGCGTTTAGCTTTGCTTTAACCCCTGAAAAAGAGACCCAGTGTGCAGTGATGCACATGTAATCAGGGGTACTGGGTGTAAGTGAAGTGTGTGACGCTTCTTCCTCCTCGTTATCATCAGATGGAACATCAACGTTTTCTCGACTTGCAATTCGGGCTTCCTTGATCTCCTTTAGGTGCGCAAACCATTGGACAGTGTGCTGTCTTTCAAGATGACCTCTCTGGCCTCCAGTCCCATAGTTGGTACCAAGCTTACCACGACTAACTGCAAGCTTACAAATGCTACAAATGGCTCGGTTTTCCTTTTTTGGGGAAATACTAAAGAAGTCCCAAACTGCGGACTTGAAATGTCTGGGGGGGCCGGAGGAGGCGATACTGGTGGTGGTCATGCTGCTAATGCCAGATGAAGTGGAGGATGCGTATTGCTGAACTTTACTACGTTGTGCACTTTGCCCACCACTAATTGAGGTCGATTTGGATGGAGGTCCCTTCTAGCGAGGAAGAAATATGGAAGCGGTAGGTGGTGGTGTACTAGTTAACTTCAATGATTGTGGTGTTCCCATTGCCTCCTCGTCGACTTCATCATCACGCTCAGCAGCTTGTCGGGCTAGGGTCAAAATGTCTGTTTGCTGCATGCCCGCTGGGGCTTCAGTGACGTTAGTGATGACTGCGTCGTCGTCGTGAGAGTCTTCAGCAGCAGGAGTATACGCCACTTCTTGTTGAGCGTCATCACACTCCATAACTATGAGAGTTTCGACGACCTTCCTTTTACGCTTAGCTACCTTTGTCAGATCATGGTGTGCCTCAGCCTCACTCTCGGACGGCAGTGGTGCTGGTTCCCAAGTAAGATCCATATCATCAGAAGGAGATGGGCTTGAAGAAGATGTAGACACCACCACCCTTGATCTTTTCCTTGCTCTGGATGTGGAAGACAATTAATGATCATCAGGAGGAGTGGCTTCCTCGAATGATATCTCGGCTTGATTGTCGATTTCCAGATGTGCCCCTACTTCTGGAGGAACAACTATTGTGGGCACTTGTTGTGCCCCTCCATGCACCTCTGCTTGCTCCTCTCCTTGCGCCGCCTCTCCTTCCACATGTACTTGGGCTTGTACTTGCACATGTGGTTGTTGTTGCGGCTGTGGTTGTTCAACACTCGTACTTTTTTTTTTATTCCCAAAAAATGTGGCGGTCAGCACACCAGTCTGCTTGGTAACTTGCTTCTTCTGCTCCTTTCTGGCATCTTTCTTGCTAGAGGAGCTACGGGGAACTTTTTTTGGGGCCATCTTCTTCAGATGTCACTCAGAACAGCAGGCCGCAGTTGCACAAATTGCAGAGTTGTCTGTGGCCACACGTGACGTTGTGCTGCACACACCGCAGCAGGACTTCTTCCTGGCACTGGTGGTTCTCTTGTGCACCTAAAAGCAATGGAAGACAGAGGAACATCAGTTATACACCCCAAAAAGTCGAAAAAACACACAAAAATCAACACAATGCCCTCAATGATGTTTAAATTCAAGAAGACACCCCACAGAAAGACTAGGCCCATGCACCACTCACTACCCCTGGGCATAATGGATGAAAACTATGCAAAATGGGTGCACCCCAAGCACATGTTGCCTGTACCAGCACTCAAGATGGCCACCACCACCCACATGGCCAGTCCACATCAACAGTACACCTAAAAAAAAAAGAAAAACACACAAAAATCACCACAATCCAATGCCATCCAGGATGTTTACATTAAAGAGAGTGAGAGCCCACAGGCAGACTCAGTCCATGCACCACTCACTAGTACTACCCCTGGGCAAAAGGCCACAACAGCAGCCCCAAAAAATCGACAAAAACCACAAAATTCAGCACAATACCAGGCCATCCGTGCCCTCAATGATGTTTAAATTCAAGAAGACACCCCACAGAAAGACTAGGCCCATGCACCACTCACTACCCCTGGGCATAATGGATTAAAGCTAGGCAAAATGGGTGCAGGCCTCAGACACTGCCTGTCTTCAAAATGGCCCCTTGCATCCCAAGCACATGTGGAGGGCCTGCCTGTACAAGCACTCAAATTGGCCACCACCACCCACATGGCCAGTCCACATCAACAGTACACCCCAAAAAAAACGAAAAACACACAAAAATCACCACAATCCGATGCCATCCAGGATGTTTACATTAAAGAGACCCCACAGGCAGACTCAGTCCATGCACCACTCACTACCCATGGGCAAAAGGCCACAACAGCAGCCCCCCAAAAAATTGACAAAAAACACAAAATTCAGCACAATCCCACCCCATCCATGACCTCAATGATGTTTAAATTCAACAAAACAGTTGTATCATGCACTCATAACTAACCCTGGTCCTACTGGATACTGTGGCTACCCACAATATATTTTATTTAATGTTCTGAAAAAGTTCCAAAATTGTAGTTGCAGCAACTGTAATGCCCCAAACAAACTTACTTGTGAAAGTTGATTTCTAATCCAAAAGTGATCCAAAGAAAGTCAAAAAGGCCTCAAATCCAAATATCCAGCAGCATCCACAAAGAGTAATCCTTCCAGGTCAAGGTCCAAATGAAAGTGACCAGCACATGAAGAAAGCACTGGGAGGAGCCTGCTGGACAGGAACAGGAAGTTGGAGACTGTGGGGCACTTCCTTCCTCACCCCCCCCAAAATGGACTCCTTGCTAAAAAAAGTGCAGGCAAATGTCAACCTGAGGAGTGATTCTGATAAAAATTATCATTTTCTGAAAGTTTATGCTGTTTGCTGGTGGATTTCTTGTGCAGAATTGCAAAATCGGTATTTCCCGAGTGCGAGATTGTTGCTGCCCGCCGCACCTACGTGTTCGCAATTGCGAACTCTCGCGATGCGTGCTGTGCAAGGTGGCAAGGCGTGATGACGTCATCGCGGTCGACAAACTCCCGCGGGATCCCGCAGCAAGATCCAAAATGGCGCAGCACTCGCAAAATATCGAGAAAAACAACTTTGCAAACGCTGAATGACGGCAAGTGAACGCCGCTCGCCGCAAAATTGTATCACCAAGAAAAAAAAATCTGCTGTGTGCGAATTTACGGATTTTCGGCAAATTCGCTAGAGTTCGCGGATTGCGAATTTGCTGAAAATCCGCAAATTCCGCGAGCGGAACGGATTTTACGCTCATGCTTATACATCTCTAATGCTGGAGTGCGATTCAATCCAGATTTATTTTATAGCATGGTTATTCTGATCTCTTACACTTTTCAGGGCTCTCAGGAAATGTATTGAATTCTCATAGAAATAGTTCATAGGTTAACTTGAAGGTGTTGTTTGGAGGCTTTTCTCAATCCGTCTGCATGCTCAGTACACCTTAACTTTGTTCAGCAACATCCCACATCCCAATAGTTCCCCGAGTGGACTACCCTTCTCAGATCAAGTTCCTTGTAATTTTCATTATGTTCTTCCCAATTACCTATATTCTAATGCTATTTTTTAAAGATCTATATTGAGTAAGGTATTCTTACTAAAAGGACAGACTCATAATTGTACTGTTTCCTATGTAAACATCTCCACTGTAGCGGATTTACTGATCTTCTGTTCAATAGAATGTGTAGTCTTCCTCAATGAGGCATCCATCCAGGACGGTGTCTGCAGGGAGCATGACATCTACCTATGATTCAGGTGGATTACAACATGACCTGCTCCAAAATGGTTAACCATGGAGGTGGTGGCGGGTAAGGGGCAAGCAATAAACAGGGTGTGGGGGGGACGAGCAAGCAAGAACAGTTGGAGGCGGCTGCAGTTCAAGAAAGCAAGAAACTATGAGAAAAATAGTGAGGGGAATGGGGCGGGGGAAATTGGTGGATGGGGAAAAAAGCCAGAGATGGAAGGGGCAAGCATCGATTGTGAGGGAGGTGGTGGGGATGGGACACGCAATAATGATGGCAGGTGAGGTCAGCGGAAGAGACAGCTTTTAAAACAATGCACTCTGATGGAGTGCTACATTACAAACTAAAAACCAGAAATACCTCTGCAGGAGCGCAGGCACAGACAATGAGCTGCCTCATCGGTAGCCCACATTTGCTGGTGTCCTGATGGCAGTGCATTCATCATAATAGGGTACACGGTCTTGGTTTGCTCCTGGTGCACCTTTTACAGGTGGGCTGTGATGCATAAAGGGACCGTGAACTCTATCTGTAATACAGACCCTGGAGTCCTGGGGTGCCAGTACTACAGACACTTCAACTAGGGGCCAGCTACCCATTTTTGAACATGGCTTCTGGGGTATCGAGGCAGAGCAGCAAGGCTTATTCATGAAGCTGCTGTGGGCCTGAAACTCAGAAGTCACAATGTAACAAATAACACTCATTAAATCATTAAAAAAGAAAAGTTCTTTATTACATGCGAATCTGAATCCTACACTCTAAATTACAAATATATACAAAATGGCAGGAGGAAAAATCAATGGGAATATCCTTTATGGGACTCTGCAAATGACAGGGGGTGTGCACTAAAGAGAGGAGACCGAGCTCAATTAACCCCCAATGCCGACTAGTTCTTTTAGGCTTGAGGAATATTTATTTGTTTTTTGTGCATAACTCCTTAACCCCAGCCCCTAAAACTCGAATAACCCCACATATCCTTGAAGCAAATCATGCGATATGCAATTAAAAAAAACAAGTACGCCACTGATTTGGGAATAGGGTGTGCACCATACGTTCAACATAAAAAAATGGTCTTCACTATATAAACATATGACTATTTCACAAGTATGAATCTATTCTGCCTTTCATCACTGAAAAGCAGTATGGATTAGCTATGGCATATTTTCAAAGTAAGCGCTGCAAAGGGGGGAACATTTCAAAACAAATCTATATCTCTACCACTGAACACGGGGCCAGGACTGATTGGAAAAGGTGGCTCAAGTTGTGCACCGACGTTTGGGGACCAGTAACTTTTTTTTGTAAACCTATGTACTGATAGGTGGGTTTGCAAAATGAGGAATTAGGTAGGTAGCAGTCAAACCTAAAGAATTATTATTTATTATACAGGTCGCAAGTTGCAACTCACTTCGATTCATTACAATGACCTGCATGAGTTGGCGGACCACCTTGCCTGTGATTGCTTTTAAACAAAGCAAATGTTTTTTTAAACCAGCCTGATTTCCTAAAAGAAAACAGGACTGCCTTAACAAAGAATAGTTGCCTTTTTTTTAAATGGTTCAGTGAGAGTTGGCAATGGTCAGCTTGCTCACTGCTTACTTCTTCTAGAATCTTTAGCCCCAATTTAAAAATGGAAAGGGGGCCCAAAGATGATTCATTTCCTTTTGAGAATCAGTTACCACCCCTACTCGGGGAATGGTTACTTTTCAGTGGTTAGTAACTGCTATTACAGTTGAAAAACAATGATACACATGGGTAGAAGTTGCAGTTTGGAAGAGACACCTGCAATGCAGTCCTTCCAAAGAGCAATTCATAATTCATGTCTAACTCATTTTTGGAGTCTGTAAAATGTTAGAGTTCGCAAATGGGTTCGGTATATAGCTCTAAATCCTTTAGTGCTTGAAACCCCCCAAATTTAGCTAATTGTAGGGTTCGCAACTGCTAAAATGTTTGGTGCAACTGGCCCCAGGTTACCTAGTGTCTCTGAGGATGCAGAAACGCAATGGGTTCCACACATTGCTAAACATCACAAACGCTCTGCCATGGGAGTTCCTCAATTAAGTATAAAATAAATATCTCCTGTGGTCACCAACAATTTGACCCGGGAGACCTAGGGAGTCCCTTTCCAAAGAAAATGAGACGGGGGCTCAATGAATCTTCTGCAAATCCAAGCAAACCAAAACACATTTTAGTACTTTTTTGCAGCCCACGCCCTTTTTGAAGTACCACAAATCAAAACATGCAATTTTTTTCAGCACTCACAAGGGATTATAGGTCAGTCTTTTTCCCCCTAAGGGTTTCCTCTACTTTAACCTTTGAAGAAGCCACCTCAGATTGGTAAATGTTTCCTTTTTCCCTCTTCATTGTTTATCGCATCCCCTAGCAACTTAAAGCACAGTTGCTCTTGCCCACCTGGGCTCCCACATACACTTCACACACCACCAACACGGCAGACCTCAAGATTTGCGTGGTCTTGCTGATTCCACCATCCACCTGGAACGTATTCCTCAGTGCATAATAGTGGCTTCAGATATTTCTATTACCTCACTGGGGTCTGTTCTGTCCTTTATGGGTATGGTGGCAGAGGCATGCACCAGTCCCACACTCCATGCTGGGAGTCCCTCATCTCTGAAAGGCATCTAGTAACAGCTAGAAGGCTTCATCCAGGGGTGGTGGGGTGGCTGTTTCTGAGTCCACCATCACAAAACTTGCAATTTGTGGCGGGCTGACACCATAGTCCCCCAGGGGGGCTCAATGCCAAAGTAACTTCACCAGGGAAAAATGTAGCCCTGCTTGGGAGTGACTCTTTGCAGAAGATACAACAGCCCTTAGGGCACCCACCGCTAGTCAAACAATGCAGCATATGAGCAGCTTCTTATTTGTGTATAGCTCTTGCCCTGTTGAGCCATATTAGATGTGGTTTGGCTCATTTTGCTCTTAGTTGTGCTCTCCAGCACTGGGAGTGCTTTAGAGCCTCGGACTCCCAAATTTGGATTGTACATTAACATTTTTTTCCTGAGAAGTTCAGTCCCCTTCCCTCACCTTCTGTGCTACTGCTTCTCCATCTGGCCAGTAATATGGCATTATTGGCCTTTACCTAATCTCTTGTCCAACCATTAATGGTCTTTTGGCCTATTTTATTTCTAACAGGATTCTCAGGCAGACTGGTCTCCCTGCCTGCACTTCTCAAGCACTTAAGGCCCTTACAACATTTTCTGGGTAACTGTGTGTCCAGCAGAACCCTGAAGTACCCACTTCTAGGGCACCTATAACCACGAACAGTTAACAGCGGTTTAAGGAGACCCATTTCCTTCAGGTTAACCAGTAAGTCCATTATCTACTTTCACAAGAGGAGAAAAGGAACTAGAACAATCGGGTCTACAAAAGTCCCAAAAGAGCATGTCCAAGATTTTCATCCAGTCTAGACAGGGCTTCATCCACAATGTGGGTTCGACCTCCTCTTTCTATTCCTCCTCTTCTTCTTTAAGTTTCTTACCTTTGCAGGGGTTTAAAAACGGAGGTCGAGAATGCAAGAAGGTGGGAGTCAATACCCAATCCAGTGATGCCTCATCACTCCTCTCTTCACAGGTATTTCCAGGGGGTAGCCCACTAGCTGTCCAATCCTTCATCACACAGCATTCTGGAAAGATCAAAATGGTGCCTTGAAGGGACTTAGGACAGATCCCTCTCATTGATTGAAGCTCTACATAACCAGGCGTGGTTTCTTCCCTCCAAACTTCAAGGAGCACCCCCACATTGGTGAATGGAGCCAAAGGCCTGTCTGTGTCCCTTTATCACAGGTAGAAACATACTGTAGTTGCTTGTCAACTTCATCTGCCAAGAGACGGATAATATCCCTGAAAGGATCTATTGTTCTAGGGGGCCTATAAACTGCCAGCTTGCCACAACAGTAATAAACTGGCCCATCATTGTAGCTTAAACATTAATTCCATTGAAGCCGGTTCAGGGAAATATGCCTAGTTTTAAAAGTACATAAACAAATGCATATAGAACAAAACTGACTCTAAATATGTTTATGACCCAGACTTTATTAGGATAGGACATATCATTGATATCATCAGATTCCAGACTGATTAACTCTAGGCACCACCTGCTAGAGTGCCGTCTGAGAACAGATTCCAGGCTGAATAATTCTAGGTACCACCTGCTACTGTGCTACATGAGCACAGATTCTAAGCTGAGCCAGACAACAGTTGACCTCATTTAGTTTGAATACATGTTACACACAGGTGTACATACTTTCTGCAGAGCTTCGAAGCCTAACTGCACAGACAGACATTATTTTTAAAAGGAGCCATGTGCGGTCATAGTTAAAATCTATTTTTCAAAAGAAGCTTACAGTGGGATGAGATACCATTATGGTGATGACTCACAGCAGGAGTCCAAAAACCATGGATTCCAAATAAAAAACCAGGTGATTCTTCACAAGCCAGAATTTACTTCCCCACACATCTCATGTTTGACTCAAGCTCAAGCCACCTTGGTTTACACTGATAGATGCTTCTTCAAATTCATATTACATAAGTAGATTGTGAGATAATGCCTAATGTAATAGAAATTTTGAAATGGGTTTTAAAACTATATTGCATGTGGAGTCGCGCGAGCGCACTTAACAAGATGGCCGCCGCCTGATAAGTCTCTGCATTAAGCCCGCATTTTCAATGATTTTAAAGCCATTTTCAGGCTTTTCTCACCTTTTAAATAGGTATTGCTTTGTTCCTGTGGCCCGGGCTTCCTAGAAACATCATTTTGGTGTCCTTTTGGGCATTTTGGAAGTCTTTTGGTCATGCTGTGCATTCACCGAGCTGTTCCTGTGGAGTGCTGACGTAGTTTCTTGTCAGGAGGGCGGAGACGTATCAAGGAATGGGTGAGGCTGTGGCCTTAACCACACCCATAGCTGGTTTTAGCTGCTGCACAGTCTCCTACTCGTGTGATATTTAATGTTATTTTCATTGCGATCGTAGTGTACTTGAATTCATTATATATATTTGGTAAGGAAGTTATTAATATGGAAGAAAAAAATGTGCATACACCAACAAACAATTTCTCCTCCACCAGTAAAGTAAAAAATTGTGGATTCCACGGAGCCTTCATTAGTTACTTTATTGGAAGAGTTACAAACGTTCTAATACCGGAAACATTGTTGGAGAACTTAAAATATTCGCAAAGATACGGCTAGCCTGTCAATGAAAGTGTCTAACAATACAATAAAAATTCAGGATAATAGGGCAAAAATTGAAGCATGTTGCCTCACTGCAAAAATTGAGCCTATGAATTACTTGAATTGGAAAATCGTAATAGACAGTATAATATGCATATTTTTAATTTACCAGAGGGTTGTTGAAGGGAATGACAGTAGACGATTTTTGGAAACTTTAATACCTGGTCCTTTACATTTAAAATTCCTGGAAAAATCTGAAAATTGCTTCTTGTCGTAATGCAAGCAATGTCAAACCGCGTCAGGTGATTTTTAAAGTCTTGAGTCACCATCATCTGGTTTTGATCTGGAAAGCAGCTAGAGAGATCCCAACTCTCATGGTTAATGGAAATAACATTTTCATACATCAACACTTCGCCAAGGAAACGGTTAAAATTTGCAGAGAATTCACTGAACTTAGGCCTTGACTAAGAAGCTGTGGTTTTAAATATGGCCTTTTTAATCCATCTATTATGAGAAGATGGAAGAATGGTTACTCAAATTATTTTCAAAGCCCTGATTATCTTCGTTTTTTTAGATCAACATTCTCTGCTCTCCATGGAAACGAGTGACACTTCTACTTAAATTTATGTATTTGAATAGGAATATTCTAAGCCTATTTGTCAATTTTTCTATGAGGGCACTGTTTAGGCAGGTAATTCTTGCATATGCGTGCATGCGGTTCTGAATCGTTATATATGTTTCTATGTTATCTTTTTATGTTTGTCCTTCCCCTTCCTTTTTCCCCCATCTTTTTTCTCTAGAGCTACTTTTTAATCTCTTGAGCTATATGTTTCCGTTCTCTTTTCTACTTCCTTTCTTTGTTGATTATGGATAATATAAATAGAATTAAGGTTGTTTTATTTAATGTTAAAGGATTAGGACACCCAGTTAAAAGAACTAAAGTTTTAGATTATTTAGCGAGGCATAAGGCAGACATATGTCTACTTCAAGAAACTCCAATTGATGATACAGTTTAATCATACATGAATACACGTTGGGTTGGTAATATTATTTCTTCTCCTGCAGTCAATAAAAAGAATGGTGTTGCTATCTTTTTTACAAAAAAGTTAAATGTTCAAATACTATCCAAATTTACCGATACAGAAGGTCGTTATATCATGGGAAAAATAAAAATTATACCGCCATTTTTCATATAATTAACGTTTATGGTCCAACAAATGATAACTCTAAATTTTGGTCTACCTTTACTTCTAAGGAGATTGAAATAAGGAATGTTCCAATTATTATTTATGGTATTTTAACTTAATATGTGACCCCCTGTGGGATAGACACTCTCAAACTAAATAGTGTTCCCCATAAACCTTATTTCACTTTAAAATCCTTTTTAAAATCAACCGAATTGGTAGATATTTAGTGTCTGCATCACCCAAAAGAGAAACAGTTTACATTTTTCTCTACGCTCGTAATTCTTACTCTTGAATCGACTATTTGTTAATTCCTCACTCATTAATTGAATTATTTTCTGATCCTATAAATTCATAATATTGATATTTCAGATCATGCATCAATTTCAGCTGTTTTACAAATTAGTTCCCTTCGACAATCCCACTCTCACTGGCATATGAACACAAATATTGTTCTTAATGAAAATAATAAATCAAAACTTTTGTCACCATTTCAAGATTATTTTTCTTTCCACCCAGAAAGATCTACTTCACTTGCAAATCGGTGGGATGCATTTAAGGTATATGTCAGAGGGTCAACAATATCAATTATGGCACATGATAATAAAGCTTTTACAGCTAAACTTAACGAATTAGATAAACAAAAAATACGAATGGCTATTTCATCGAATGACAAATACAAAATGCATTTGCAAAAATTTTGATACGAGTTAAACTCATTGATAAGTAAGAGAGCTGGTATACGAATTTAAAATAATAAGGCTAAATTTCATTTCAAAGCTAATAGATCTGGACAGCTTTTGGCAAATTATTTATGTATTAAAAAAGAGAAACTACAAATTAATGCAATCCATTGCTCCAATGGTAAATTTGCATTTTCCCATAGTGAAATTGTTATTGAATTTTTGATTTACTATTCAAATATATACAGTAATCAACAAGCTTCAGATATGTCCAGTATTGATAATTTTTTGCAATCTTGTAGTTTGCCTAAAATTGCTCAGTCTGTGAAAGAAAAATTGGATGTTCCAAATTCATTGGAGCAAACTAATTTAGCTATTAAATCCCTTAAACTGGGTAAATCATCTGGGCCAGATGGTAATCCTGCTGAAGATTATAAAGAATTTTCTCTGCACCTACTACCTCATTTACTTAGATTATTTTTTTACTTTAGTAAATCAGGATCTACTTCAGGATCCTTAACTGAAGCTTTGATTGTAGGACTTCCAAAACCTAATAAAGACCCCACTATTGTTTCAAATTATAGCCCCATTTCTTTAATTATCAAGATTGTAAGCTTTGTGCAAATATTCTTGCAATCAGATTGGCTTCTGTACTTGATGCTATTGTTCACATTAATCAAACTGGTTTAAAGAAATATAGAAAATCTGTGAATAACACTAAATTATTTCCGGTTATTGAAGCTGTGTCATCTTTGCATCTTCCCGCTGGTGTTCTTGCATTAGATGCTGAAAAAGCGTATGACAAAGAACATTCAGAGTATCTTTTTCGTACTTTATCTGCATTTAATTTCGGCCACTCCTTCCTTTGTATGATTTCTGCACTCTACTCAGGTCCATCTGCCTGACTTGTCATTTATGGTCAATTTTCTAAAATGGTTTTCCTTTTTAGAGGCACTCTGCAAAGTTGTCCCTTGTCACCTTTACTTTTTCTCCTTGCTATTGAAACTTTACTTCTTGCCATCAGACATTGCATAGAAATAAAATGTATTACTATCAATGATGATTATACTGTAAAAACTTCAGCTCACGGGGATGATGTATTATATATTAGTAATCCTGATTCTTTCATTCTTCCCCTATGAAATCTAATTCAAACATATTCCCAGATT